>NC_143246.1:1884993-2513324 GCF_009617815.1 Ciona robusta
CTGCATTGCTCAGTTGTTATCTTAATCTGTTTAAGTATTTTATTTTAATGCTCGATTCTTCAGTCATAAATCGACAAAAATATTTTGTATCTCTTGTTTTTTCTACAATGGATTCAGAATGTTCTTTGTTTACTACCAAATGGAAAGAGAAAACCAAATAAAAAGATGTCCCATCTTCCCCCACCTTACTATATACATAAAATCGTAATTTACCTTTTGTTCGGCGCCGTGGCTCAGTGGTTTAGGCGCCTGCATCGAAAACCAAAGTGACCCCGGTTCGATGCTCGACGGCGGTACCAAACTGATCGGCGTATGTGTCCTTGTGCAAGACACTTAAGGACATTGCTCCAGCTCAGCGGTCACTAATGTGTTGTCCAAATTAAAAGTTATACGCAGAAAATCAATTATACCCAAAGCTGCATATATGTGGTATAAATCGCTGCCCAGACAGGAACTTTTTTTTTGTGAAAGCGCGTCCGGTTGTGACGTGGTAAGTACGAGTGTATAGTCTTCGAATTATGTTCGCGAATCGTGTGAGAACGAGTTCGCAGATATAGTCCGTAGATTGAGTCCTACGGGTCAAGAATCGAGACAGAAAACCGGGCTTGGTCGGAAAGGAGAACGAGTTCGCAGTTGGAGTCTTACGGCTCGTCACTTCCGGACGTACAAGGGTAATGGGCCAAGTCTGACCTAAATCCCAAGTCCTCGCCCATACAGAATAGAAATAGAATAGAATTTAGCTACATTTAGTTAGTTTTTGCATAAAAGTGGCTATAGTTGGCCTAATGATATATAACTAATTAATGAATGTAACCTCTTTATACACGACAGTCGTTATACCACGGTTTTCTGTTTCTGCCCGATTTTTTGCAATTTCGTCAATAAAAAATAATTGTGATAAAACGTCTGTGACGTCATCAGATTCAAGGAACCGACCTACTGGGAGGAGCTTTCCGTGGAACCTGCATTGCTCAGACGTGGTAACTTGTAAGCAAGCACGATGTGCATGAAACACTTCTTGCACCAAACTGGCTAGATTAAACACATGTCAGCTAAGTACACTTTAAAATCTTCAATATGCCCCCGGGGTATTGAGTTTGACACTGCAAAAATCGGTTAAAACTTAAAGGATTATTTAATGTCAAGATTTTTTATAAGATTCTTGAAAAAAAGAAAATATTTCATGGTTAAAAATATTATTTACAACGTTTTGAGAGCAATCATCAAAAAAATTACAAAACATAGTTTTTAAATTTATCTAATCGAGTACAAAAGCGAAAATCAAATAAAACAAGGAAAAACTTTTCGCTATTTCTTATTATTAGGTTTCACTTAGTTTTGTAAAAGCGGGCATATGTACTAAAGTATTATATTCGAATATACAGGTATGTGAATAAAATATATTTTTTTAAAGTTGATTTATAAAGCAGTTTTGGGGGACTCCCTAAAATTTCGTGCCAGTGTTTTTACTCTTGAAGAAGTTTCCGTATCACGATCAGGATAGATCTTCTCTCGTAATATTTATTTTTATTTTTTAGACTATCGACAATCATAAAACCGCTGCAAAAAACAACATACGAAAAGAACAAAATGTTATCACGATTTTGAACAAGTTGTATTTTGGTGGAGGCATAAGGCAGAGTACTTGGTAAAGCAGTAAGCAAGAAGCAATTGTCACAAATAAGTTTGGTTATATATCTACGATGATTGAACCGGTAAGTATAAGCAGTTATTTGATAATATAAAGTTGCGAAAATGTTTGTTTAATGTATTCTGCTTTACATACGCATTTCTGTGTTTCATTATTACGTTATTTAATTATTATTTCTTACCAGCTCTCACCTGAGAATTTGCAAATTATTAGTACCAGTTTAATGAGTCTAGCATGTGTATAATGACAACGGAGTCCTGGCCCTTAGTCACTTTCTCCAACAGAGTGTCTTTCGTTGCCGCCTTTATTTTTAATACAGTACGTTGGGGTTAGTTGTTTGTGATTTTAACAGCTTGTAAATCTCCTACAGTGAGCCTTGATCTTCTTTTACATGCTTTCCATTTCCTGCAGGAAAATTCCTGGTTCGGCGCAATCAACCTGTTCCTTAATAGTTGGATGATCGCATCATCTGCTGGTTATAATGGGATGATTTTTAATCCCATGACACCAGTTTTGGTAAATATGTTCAATCAGACCTATGTGGTAAGTGAATAGAAAGGCACCACGAAATGTGTTGCCATTGCACCATGGCGTTAAAGCGCGCTTGCCCCCGTAAGCGGGTAAGAGGTGTATGAAACACAGAACACCAGTGGTATAACGACTGCTGTTGCATCGCTATGGTAACATATAAGTAACTTCAATGCGATTCAAATCAGAGTCGCCATGGTATTCCGATGCCTTCTTCAGTCTCCACGACGATAATGGCCGTCGTTAATTCGTTTGTATTTGTCGGAGCAATTGTCGGCGGTTTTTCGACTAAGTTTCTGTTAGGCTGGTTTTCCCCAAAGAGGGTCATGCAGCTGGGTCACGTGGTTTGTTTGCTATCGATTCTGGTAATGGCGCTGATAACTGGACTCACAGGATCCTACGAAGTTCTAATTATCGGTCGGTTTCTCGCTGGTTCTGTTGCGGGTATATCATACTGTAAGTACATATTAACCAGAAGTATTTTTGCAGCATTTATACTTGAGTTGTATTCCCACAGACGTGCCGTCACTTATGATTGCAGAAACAAGCGCCCCAGCAAAGTTCGGTTTCTGGCAGAGTGTCGTGGGGTCTTCTATCGCCTTTGGCATTTTGGCGGCTGCAATTTTGGGTCATCCTCAGGTAAAAGGTCTAACTCCAGGCTGTACCAATTAACTCTGTTATCAAAACTTGTTCAGGTCCTTGGCACAGCAACGCTTTGGCCCGTCGGAATTGCACTGACTGGCGTACCTTCTATTATTTATCTCATCGGAAGTATTTGGTTGCCGGAGTCGCCGTTTTATTTAATCCGAATGATGAGACAGGACGAAGCGGTTGAAGTTCTCCAACAGATACGAACCGGAACGAAGGTCATTACAACAATACAACTAACCAAGCTTATCTCTTTTCATTATGTTTACTAATTCTAAAAAAATATATTTTGTCATTTTTGTTTTTCGTGATTCTTAAAAGACCGGTGTTTTAAGTCTAGCATGTAGACATCATTATAGGGTATGCCGTTGGGTGTTTGTCTAGGGATATATACAAAAAGAAACAATTTCCTGAAGATCTCTTTCCAAATTACATAACACATGGCTGCAAAAGCATATAACTTATGCTTTCTGCTTGACAGGATGATATATTGGAAGAAATTGTGAAAATAAAAAGTGAAATGAAAGACGTTGAACAAGTCGGTATCAAGGAAATGCTAACGAACAGAGGATACAGGTAAAGCTTGCCTGTAAGTCTTATATTGAAATGAACTCCTATAGCCTACAGACGATGAACTCAAGCACATTTCCAGTGAATAGTGCAAATGTAATATGGTGCACGTAGTGTCCTTTAAGCCCTTTTTCGTCGAACAGTTTAATTGTTCGTGTTATTTGCGATACTTTTTACCACACATCTCGTTTTTGCGGTTACTTAACAACTTCTTTGATCAAATACGGTAATTGTCAAATTATAAATCATTATATAATGGTTCGTCTCCTTTAATTAGAACTATGCTCTCTTGTTAACCTATTTATACTCTGTCTTACAGGAATCAATTCTTGGCAGTTCTTGTTGTCTACTCTAATGTGGCATTGGTGGGAGTACATACATTCGTTTTCTATTCAGATCAGCTCTTTCTACAAGCAGGCATTGCCGCTGAGAATGTGACGTTCGCAACCATTGGAGTTTTTGCCTTGTCTTTTATTGCTTCCGTATTCGGGGTAAGTCAGGCAAAAATCAAAAACTTAAATTATTACCGAGTTCATTGAGTTTCCTTCTGTTACCAATCATGTTGTAAAAAAAGTATTTTGGGGCTGATCTAGTACAAAGCGTTAATTTAAACCTGAGAACCTGCAAGCAAGCAAAAACCTTTTACTTATAAACGTTATAATAAAAATACGTTTTAAATACAAGATGAGCCGACTGTTTAATTAGTTTTTCTTTATATTTCAGTCAAAAATCGTCGATCGTTTCGGAGGCTACAAAGTTAACATTACATGTAATGGCATCCTTATCTTTGCAATGGTGCTGTTCACTATAAGTCAAGCTACTGCTCACCTGGCACCATTGGCAATGCCTTACGTGGCGATCATTTCAGTTGCTATATACATGTGCGGGTAAGCTATGTCTCCTATATTAAAATCCATATGATTTAGCGAATGTTAGAGTTTGTAACGTTACAAGAATGTCCGGTATTCTAGCATAGTTGGCGACGGCATCTATCCCAAAGTTTACGGGTTTAAGAGTCAATGTTGCTATTGTGGGCGTATGTGTCTCTTTGTCAAGACACTTGACTGCAATTTCTCCAACCCAGTGGTCAATATTGGGTTGTCTAACTTGTCCGCCATACACTAAACAATGAAATAAATACTCTTAAAATTAAATAATTACTCACAAGTTTCATATGAGCTTTGAACTGGCACCAGGTGTTGAAACAAAACACTCGGGTTTTAACGACTGTCGTTGCCCGCCACCCAAATATTCAATCAGTAATACGTTTCTTGCTTTATACGCCTACTCCCAATATGCCTAAACGCTTTTAAACTTGTTGAAAACATAATCCGCCCCCTATAATCACGTATGTTGGACCAGTTATATTAGTAATCAACTCAGTACGTGATATATTCGTTCCGATTGATATGTTTGTACCGGGTGCTATTGCGCATGCGCCGAGACGCTCTGCTGCACACGGGCAGTAGGTCGAACAAATACAATACGGGCTCAATACGAGAATATATTACAAAACCTATACTGCTTACAAACGTCTCAAACAATCCTTATACTGCGTAATAATCTTATCTTTAGGTGGTCTGGTGGAACTAACTTAGCAGTCTTTGCGTTGGTAAGCGGAGTAACAGTTGAGCCGACCAGAGCAACTGCATATGGATACGCCTCGATGTTTTTGTGGTTGTTTTCCTGGTTTGGCGCTTTTATACCTCCGTTTCTACAGGTAGGCAAAGTTTTAATGATTTTAATTTTAAATCGGCTGATAACTGTAGCACAGTGCTTTATTTCTCGCCTAAAACGAGAATACCGAAGCTCGATGCAGTCGGGCAAGCAATTGTCACTTTATGGTATGATTGCCTAACCCTTTTAGGCCTATATGATGTAAAATAAATTAAAAGAATAATTGTATAACTTGCTTATCCTCACGAAGCCGGAGAACGACAATCGTTATAACATGGATGTTCTGTTTCATACTCATACCTGTTGACAATTTACCTCGTATATGTATCACTTGTGCTGGGCAATTAATTTAAGAGTAGTTTTTAGTTTTTGGTGTGTTGCTAACAATTTAGATTATACAACCGATTACAATTTGGTTGGAGCAATTGCGGTTAAATGTGTTGCCCAACGACACATAAACGCCCAAAATAAATAGCAGGCACAAGCCTTGAACCCAAATTACTGGGATGGAGGCAGCGTATATAGTTGTGTGAAGCCATTGCATATGATGGACCACCGCACAAGCCACCCGTGTTAAATACTCAAGCGTTAATAAAATGCAATTTCAATAAAACTAATTTCTTAAACCAGCTGTTCATACCACTACAGATTGGACTTGGATCCTATTTACTAATGATCTGGTTATTTTTCGCCATCGTGTTTCTCATCTACCACTTGCTGCTGATCCCTGACACAAAGAAAAACAGCAGCGAAGAAATTCAAGCTTACTTCAGTGGGACACGGCAAAATACAAATGAAACAATTGAAATGGCAAAAATGAACACCGACGCTACAGGCATTGAAACCACATAAAAATGGGTGTATATAGTATAAAGGGTGGGGTATAGATAAGACATATTTTCGTTCTATTTTCTTGTGTCATTTGGTAGTATACGAATAACCTTCAACGAATTTTAAAACCGTACCCCAAAGACTTCCATAGACTGTTATTAATTGTTTAAAACAAGATCGGAATATTTAAATATTATTTACTAAAGGTGTCCCATCTCCCCCACCCTACTATAAATACACACAGAATGCTGTGCCCTGCACTAAACCAAAGTTAAAAGTTCGGCATAAAAGAGTAAAAGAAACAATACGTTTAGCGCCGTGCGTAATACTTTCATTGTGTAACACTATCCCGATAAGAGAAAGGATTTAGGAAACAAATCTTACAAGAAAGCCATCAAACCGTATACCAACAGCACGGTAATTCTACGCGAGACTTGATCGTAGCAGATCATGCTGTTTTTGCGGAAATAATCAAAGATAGGCAGCATTGGGATACGGTATAACAGTATAGAACTGACATTTTATACACAGTGAGTCTTAACGCTTGTCGTTTTTTTTTCATTTTTTTGTTACCTTTTAAAATTGTGCAGAGACAAAATTTGTTTCGGTCAATGTTTGTATAATGTTCAGCATACGGTCGAACTTACACAAATTGTATGCTTAGGTGAACGGCCACAACCAGGAAAAGGGAAGTAGGTTAAAGAGAAGGGGACTTCACATGCTGGAACTTGTCAGTACAGTGACGTATATGTGTTTACGGGAGCGTAAATTACCTGTAGGGTACTTTCCGCTAGCTTAGGTACCGAGTCATTTTACTAGGCCACCAACGCAACAGTATTTATAGATATAGAATAGCACGACATAGCGGTTATAGTGTGTACAAACGAAAAACGCCAGTCACGAGAAAAGTATTCATTTGTTTCGCACTTAAATGGAAGATGTGCATTGTTTTAATGAAGCCTACATGTTAAAGTTATTGTTTGCTTTGTCTCGCTTTAATTGTTCAAATGAGTGCTATATCGACGCTTTTTAAATACCATAAGTCCATTTCTCCATTCCATTGGCAAACACTTGAGCATAGGGGGATTTTATCCGTTGCTCCACGCCGCAATCAATTGGTATATAAAGCTGAGTTTAACCATTAACTAGGTCACAGACAGTGCGTCAAAACAATATATGCTTCTTAAAGTTCGGTTAATATAAAAGAATTGCATACAGACATTTTAGGCACACTTGCATTATTAGTAAACCCTTAAACAGCAAAAGTAATAATAAGCTACACGAAATGGAAGAACTACAGCAAGAACCAATACAAGTCAACATTATTGTAAATAGACATGATAACAGGTAACTTAGAAATGAATTTACCGTATTTATCCTTGTGTGGCGGAGCAATGACAGTTGTTATACCACGGGTGTTCTGTTTTATACACCTCGTGCACGCGCATACGGATTTCACGTTTGCAATTTTGGTATTTTACTTCATGTAGATGGCTGACGTTTCTGGCAACGTATTAGTGACTGTTAAACAGCAATTTCCGTTAAGTATCTTGCTCAAGGACACATACGCCCTCGGGTTGCAGCGTTAAGATTTGTGTATATTAAGTAGATACGATTTATTATTAAAGCCCTGTTTATTTGTAGATCTACCGGCGTACACATAGAACGAACAGGTTGGTATATATTTGTTTACTTTATACTATGGTTCTGTGGGGTAAGATGGGATAGTGTTCTAAACAATTTTGACTACGGTCTATATAAAACTCGGGAGGATTGGGTTTTATAATTCTTTAAATGTTTTTTTTTGTTTACTACTAAATGTGACGAGAAATTAGAGTGAAAAAGTACCCCTTCTTCCTCTGCCCTACTACATAAAAATAAGTCTACTATGCCGATAATGCTTGGCCTTTATTCTACTGTCGTAGTTTAACTGCGCTAAAGTAAATAGGCGGAATACATAATATTCGGTAAATTATTATGCCTTATTAGAGTTCAACTATACAACAAGCCCCGTATCCATATTTGTGCCGTTTAATTTGATTTAAACTTATCGTCACCCATCTGTATAGTTGTGTTTACATTTAAGTATAGGTTGGGGTGAAATGATACATGTTTTCATTCTATTTTATCGTCCAATTTGGTAGTAAACGAAAAATATTTCAAAAAAAATTATAACCTGGCCCGGCGATTCTGAAGGAGGGTTGCTAATTATTAAAAGGCAGTTCGGAAATACGTGATTTTGTGTGCTTATGGTATCCATCTTATACCCAATGTTATATGTACTATATAGTGCACACCCTTACGCCATACTTAATTATAGATCAGGTTGTTCATAACGTTGAGCAGTCGACCGTGACATCGACAGCACCACTGATAAAAGACGTGGAATCCAACCAAGGATCTTACTCGGGTATATGTTGTATAGTGCTTAATAAATTTAACCTGTTTATCCTCGCATGGAAAAAATACACTTGTCGGTATAACATGGGTGTTTTGTTTTATACACCCCCTGTCCAAGTTATGCAAGTAACTTTGTGTGTTATTGCTATTTTTACAGTTCTTAATGTAAATGGCTGACAATTTAAAGTTTTGGACAACCAAAAGGAACCACTGGGCTGGTGCAATTTCCGTGAAGTGTCTTGCGCAAGGACACACACGTCAGCAATGGTAACGCGCAAAATCTTATAGCTATAAACTCTATATCTATAAGAGGCAGTCGCGTTAACCATTTTGCCACGATGGATTCCGGAAATTCCAAAAGATTTATATTTTGCAGGATTTCTACAGAGCGATGTTACGTCACGAAAACCGACATTCGAAGAAATGTTTTCTCCAGGTTCGAGTTTTGTTTATTTTAAATTTAAAACAGTCGTTAAAATAGCGTGCCTCCACACAAGAGCTAGGTTTCAAAAATCGGATAGGCTTAAAGCTAAAGCTTATACGTGAAATAAACAGCGTAGTTTCTTTAGGCGGCGGTGCTTACAAGTAAATGTTATAGGGTATTTCTCATAACGTTGCAACAAATAAAATGCACGGCAACTAGCCTTTGGTATCATTACGATTAGAGAAGCTTTTAGTTAAAAGCTGTTAATACAGTACCAGGCGAACTACAAGGTACGAGTATTATGCATTTCTCCATGACTTAAAATAAAATACAACAAAATTTAAAACGTTTCATATAGATAGAAATACAATATTATGGGGTAAGATGGAATGCCATTGGAACCTAAAATAGTCTGATCGCGTTTTTAACAAATAAACGCTCTTTTAGTGTCACGCAATTGATGAACTGCAACTAGTTATGAAACTTTTACTCATGTATTAAATATATAGGCATTGTTGAACTACTGGAAGACCGTAAATACAGCGAAGCCTATTGCGTATCTCGAAAACGGATGAAAATCGACTCGGCTTTTATCGGACCCCGGGATCTTACGATACATTACGTGTGTTGTATATTGGTTGAAGAATCTAACGAAGCGATTCAAATCAGAGAACAATTGAAGACGACAATTCAACAAAGATCCGAATTCACGGCAGCGAAGATTAAAACACATGCGGACGTTCTGGTAAGCAAAGGCAAAGTTATGGAGGCTATTTTGTTTTACCAAATCGCTGCCGAGTTTTACGGAACTGATTCGAAAGCAGCTTTAGTTGCAATAACCAGTTGCGTGTTGGGAATGAAAGAGTCCATTGTGGGGATTCTGCAAAAGAGTGAGCCAGAAATAAAAGGCCTTATTCAAACACATGTGATCCCGCTTATGCGTGACATGCGAGACCTGATTCAGCGGTCGAATGACGTCAGTGAGGGGGACCGCTGTTTGGAGGAAGTCCATTGTTTACATTATATTGAATGCAGTGAGAGCTTTATTGGGGCGATGAGTCAACAAGAAAGTACCGTGAATGAAGCAATGTCTGCAATGGAGAGGGTGTTCCAAGAGAAAGCTGAAACGTACGCAATATATGGCCACTTACTGCACAGCCTCGGCAATAACTACCTCCTTACCTCTCGGCCAAACGCAGCTCATAAATGCTTTGCCAAAGCTATCCAAACTTACGAGACGGCCGAAGATATCAGCGCTGGTGAACGAATTCAAGAAATTCGTGCAAGTAAAAAGAAGCTGGACAAAGCACAGCGACGCTGTAGGTCAGAATGAAACAATAGGTTGAAGTTGTTTAACTGTTAGGTCACCACAAAACAGCATTGTTACGTCATTAAATGTATGATTTGTAAAATACTCGTTATTGTTACGTTGAGGGTTGAGCTGTTCTATTCTATTCTATTTTATGGCTAAGGCCCAACGGTGTAACACGTCATGGGTCTTGGGATTTATAGGCCAAGTTGGCACATTACTGCTGGGTTTATTCGATGTTGGTTTTTACTGCGTTTACTTGATGTTGTTACTGTTTCATAAATTATAAATTAATCAAACTGCAGAACAAATAAATTTTGATAATCTGCCTAAACAGACAGTTGTTTATCGTTTTTTTTTATGTACAGTGCTACTGTTAGGTGTAATAAGATGACTACTGTTGGCACAATATATTCTATATTTCCTAACCGTTAACACAATTAATCTCAGCGATCATGCGTGGTCGTGGTTAAGAAAACGAAATCCAGGTAAAAAGATGTTTTACACAGAAAAGTCTCAGTTCGCCAAAAGGGATGAATGGACATAATATATAGTTTCCTTGATTGCAGAAAACACGCAAGTTGTGTCACTTTTGCTTTCTGTAATATTCAGTTTATATATGCATAAGCCAATTTGGATAAACTTAACAATACAATTCGTAATAGTACATTCAACCGCTACAGTATCATGGGTAATGTATAGATCTGCCACAGCGCAGTACAAAAGGGGGGCGAGTTTTGGTAGCTACGCCTACGCCTATGATATATTCCGTCACCATTTTTAACAGATTTAATTTGGAACTGTAGGAAGACCACGTCATAAACATTTAAGCCGGTTGATTAAGTCAATAGGACGTGACGTATCAGCAAGGCAGTTACAATACCTATATACAAAACCACATATAAGAAGTGTTTTACAGTGTGAGAAGTCGATATAGCACAAGAATGGCGAATGAAAACCAGCAAGACCCAACTAACTTACACATTACTATACCAAGTATTGTGATAAACAAAATTGATAACAGGTAGGTTTTGTGTTTATTGTTTGGTATATAATTATAATTTATTATTAAATGTACACTTGTTGTTTTAGATCAACTGGAATGCATATACAAACCGCAGGTTCGTAATGTTAATCTGTTTATTTTCGTGTCTCAATGCAACACTTAGATATACCACGGGGTTCCCTATTTCGCACCATACGTGGTGACAGTATCCATTTAGTTCCTGTTTGTGATTTTAACACCAATTTTGACAATAAATGACCATTGATGTGGTATTCTGGTCGCTTTTGTTAACGTTAGTAGGTCAATAACACTAACATAGATTCATTTCCTCATATTTAGTGGCTCGACTTGGTCAGTGTATTTTCACGTTTAGTCATCGGAAAAATCCCGTGCATAAAACCTTTACATAAGCTGTAGGGCCTACTACACTACTACAGTTTAGTGTAGGCGGTCAAAATCGACTATCCAAAGCAATTACCGATAAGCGTTTAATATAGTTTGTGAAGTGATTCTTCACAAGCTACGTCATCGTTACAAGATATGCAAATTAACCCACAAGGTTTGTTGATAAAAACATTCACTACAAGCACAATATATAGTAAACAAAAAATCTAGGTGGAGTGACGTCACGAAAACCAACGATGGAAGCTATATTTGCACCTTCAGGTAAAGATTATTATTTAGCCAAAGTAGGAATGTTGGTATGATTCGCAGAATGGACTACCCGTCACGAACAAATCTCGGTAGTGAGCTGGTAGAGTACAGTATATAACCAGTTAGTAACCACATATATACACGTCATCGTTTCCCACATCGGTATTTGTTGCGACTACTCGCAATACACAATGCGTGAAACAAATTTAAACCAAAAATAGGCATATTTCTTTTTACTAAATTACATTATCGAAAATTTAAAAAGATGTCCGTCAACTATTGCAAGGACGAAAATATTACGAAGCTCACTTCAAGTCCTGTCGTCGCCTGGAAGTCGGCCCTGCTTTTATTGGACCTAGGGATTTGGTCGACCATTACCTATGTTGTATGTTGGTTAAAGAGGCGGAAGGAGCGAAACGAACCAAAGATCAAATTAATGTGTTGTTAAAAGAGAAAGCTAAAACCATGCCAAATGAAATCCAAGCATTTGCTGACACTATCCGAGGTGAATGGAGAGGCATGGAAGCGATTTTATTTTATCAAATAGCGGCAGAGTTTTATGGAAATCAATCGGAAGCAGGTTTGGGCGGTATAGCAAATTGTGTAATCCAGATCAGAGAATCCATCGTGGCAATGCTAACACTTGACGAAGATATGATACCGATCGTTCGATCCAACGTGATTACACTAATGCATGACATGCAAGAAATGATTCGGCGATCCAATAACGTCAGTGAGGAAGATCGGTGTTTAAAAGAAGCTGAATGTTTGCATGAGATAGGATACTGCGAATACCTGGTTGATGACATGAATGCTTGTGAAAAAACATTCATGGCGGCGATTGTTGAGATGGAAAGGGTGTTTAAGGAGAGAGCTGTAAAGTATAAAATATACAGTAGTTGTTTAAACAATCTCGGTTACACGTATGAACTCACTTCTCGATTCAAAGATGCCTGTAAATATTTCCGCACAGCTATTGAAACTTTTAGGAAAGCTGAAGATGTCAACGATGATGAAAGAGATAAATGGACCGTCTTTTTTAACAGCAATCTGGAACGAGCCATAACAAAATTGAAATAACTCCAGTCAAAATTTTCATTCCCTTGTAATATTACCCCCAATTGGAGACTTTTCATATCTCTTTTCAATAATGCGTATATAGCCATTCATTTAAACATATTTCACCTCGAAACTGTTTATTGTAAACTTTGGTGGAATTTCTTTTTGGGGGTTTTGTTTTTTCATCATGCTCCAATCTTTGGATCAATCTTCTTTAAGCCCGACTCCCCCCATTGTACGGGTTGTGTCCTTACGCACACTTTTCTTCAAATTAGAACTTTAATATGTTTAATTAAATGTTATTTATCTAATTTTCACATTGTATCGTCTGTAGGGTGTAACGGTCACGCCTTTTATTCAAAACAATATTTCTTTCTTTTTTTATCAATAAGCGTGTTTTAACAACTGTTGTTTTACCGTTACTACCTGTCTTTTCGCTTTTGTCAACTCTCTTGTTCTTCGCTATCGTGACCGAAGAGACAAAATAAATTTCATTCATTCATTCATTCATTCATTCATTCATATGTATTTTATGTGATTCCTGGAAGTCTTAAACTTATCCATTATAATGTGTATAATGTTTTTTAAAGTTGGTCTTGTGTTTAATTTTGTGTAAGATTGGGCCCAGTAAACACATTTTTTGTATATACTGTTACAAGTCACAGAATTGAGTTTTAGAGATGTATTTATTATAAAGTTACTTGTGTTATAGATGAACTATTTTAGTTGGCATGCAGTTTAAATTTAAATAACCCCAATTAGACTACTTCTGCATTGTATATACTGTAAAATACGAATCAATAATAAAAGATATACTCATGACTTATCGAGTCATTATGAACAGAAGATAAATACTAGCCGAGTCGTCTTGATAATAAAGAGAAAAATACTGAAAGAAGAACTGGAATTAAGCAGTATGAGAATTAGAGTAGTCTTCCAATCCGCTGGGAGACTCATATCATTTTGCCAATAACAACATTATTAAAAAGCCTAATAAAAAATTTTTAATAAATTAGCAATTAAATAATTAAAATATTTAATTTTTAATATTTTAAATATTAAGAAAAAACCAGTAGGCCTATTAAAAAAAACCAGTACTATAGAGCGAAGGAGCCCAGAGCCATAGAAATACCGAGTAGTCCAACCCATTGTTACGTAAAACACAAATTGAACGGCAATTTGGTTCCAAAATAACACAGTAAGTATAGGGAAAATGCATGTTTTTCGGTAAATTAGAGAAAAACTTAAGTCTAAAAACAAATTTAAAGGTTGAAAAATGTAAAAAACAAGTGTTATTTGTTTTCTGTATCAAAAAAAGTCAAAAAATGGAATTAGAAGCGGTTGATTTGTGACATTTTAGTCATTTAATGGGGGTAAATTTATATGTTTTTTCAAAAAAATGTTTGGTAATGTAAATAGAAGCTGTTTTACGCCTTTCCACAAAAGGAAATCGCAAATAAAACTCAACAAGTTCGTTTAAATTCATTGCGAAAGTCACCGCTTTTGCTCTATTTTGAACACACAAAGACGGCAGTTGGACTACTCGGTGTTTTTACGACTCTGAAGGAGCCTAAATATTTAAACCGAATAAACACACATCTAGATGTTTAATGTAGAGTTTTCCAAATAAACAAACCTGTTAGGCTATTAGCACCAAAGCTAAGCCATGGGCCCATGACCATTATGTAAATTGTAGATGTTGACCATGTTTGATGTTCAGGCAACCAAGGTCTTGAAGGTGCAGGTCATCGGTCAGTTTTGAGGGGTAAATGGACAGTTCTAAGTCTTATTTAGCAAACTCTAACTGGACGTTTTGTATTTTTTTTTAGTTTTAATTTGTTTTTAGCAAAAGTTTTTTACAGTTACCTGTATATTTTACACAAAACTCAAACAGTTGCATGTATTTTTTATAGAAAAAACTTTTACATTGGCCGATTTCATTTAGTAACACTTCTACACTTTTGAGTTCAAATAAAAAAAAGAAAATTGTTACTTGCAACTGGCCAACTGTAAACACGAACTGTTTGCGCATCACTTGAAATGGATAGATGACAAAAAATGCGGGAAATTTTACATTAAAACAGATGAGGCGAAGGCAAAAACATAAAAATCCAAAGACTGATATTCGAACAAAATATGATAACCGTATAGATTAGTTTATTAGTACACGTGTCGTATTACTGTCAAGTTAGAATAGAATACAGCGCCGCCTTTTGTATTCGAATATACGCTGTATTCAATATATAGCCTAAACTACAACGATTAATACGTTTTGTCGATATCGGTCCATACTAGAGAATAAAGAAACTTAAGTGGTTACTAGTATCTTGTTCATGAAAAAGAGTGACATTTTGAATATTTTTAGGATAGTTTTTTAAGATTGCAGAGTTATAGGCCAACTCTTTTTTTAATATAGTAGGGTGGGAATAGGCAAATTCTGCCTAAAATCTCATATGACATTTCGCGTCACGCTGCTGGCTCTCATCCACGTAACATACAGTTGATATAAGAATGCAAAGTCTACTGTGGGGTAAAATTGGGTGACCCCTGTACCCCACATTTCCTATTTACGTGTTTAACAATTACCAACGTCCGTTTAGAGTTTTGGCGACATTTCGGTTCAAAAATATATCGGCTCGTAAAACCGCTGTAATGTAAATGCTATTGCGCATGCGCCTAAATGTGCTCTTGCGCATGCGCCGCGGCGCCACAACGCAGAAGGTGGGACGACACAAATAAAATCCTATTGGTTACGACAGTTGTTTAAAATTCTTGCAAATAAACGGTTCCAAAATAACATTTAATCCTATATGTTCTGCAAATTTGACCTGCGTTCGTGAGATAGCAACATATGTTAAAGAACCAATATGAGCAAAACGAAATGCCGACTTATATTTATACCATTTGCTGCAGGTTTGCAAGATACAACAATGATAATACAAATGCTAAATGTATCCTGTTAGAACATGTAGTCGAGTAATAATCGCATGTAACTGTTTTGATTATTCCTAGCGTTGTCAAAGGATATGTGTCTTTAATATTCATATAGGCCTATTATGACATTGAATTTAATGTTCTTTGAAATTGGAAACGAATATTTAGCATGAATATGAATGAATGTAACTTGCTTTATCTTGCGGTGACCGGAAAACGACAGTCGTTATAACACGGGTATTAATACACATTATATACCAGCTTACTGTACTTTGCAGGGAGCTTTTTTAAATAAAGAGTTTAAAATCACGATGAATTATATTATTTCTCAAGGCGGTGAATGCTATTATTTCCCAGTGCGTGTTTACGAACAAACTGCGATAACAACTTACTGTTGAAATAATACTGAACAAACACATTAAACGCTGTGGCGTAACATTGGCGTTTTGAGCATGCGTGACCGTGTGACAACTACATCTGTCGCCTGACAGCTATAAAAGCGATATCAGTAGCTCATAGTTTGGACTTGGTCGATTTCCTAAGTTCGACGTGAAATATTTACCAAGCAGAGTCACCACCTGGCTATTTCTCTCTATTACCCGAGAGGAAATAACCACGAAGTAAAATAGTATTGAACCAGTTTCAACGACGCTATATTTTAGATTTTAGAATGTTACTCGAATCGCTAGCGCTCAATTATGAATTGAACAATATAGGTAGGCTGTTTTAAACTTGACGTGCGTGTTTTTATTTGATCGGTATAATAATTGAGTGGCCTGCGTGTTTTTATTTGATCGGTAAAAGTAAGGATTTCCCCTTTTCATTTCGAATGACGACTTTCGTTGTTGTGCTTGGGTCATATTCATATAATTCCTAATGCATTTCATAGATATTTTCGAAGGATAATTTAAAATATAGCTATGAGATCTCTTCTTGTTCTTCTATGCTGCGTGGGTTTGGTCACTGCTCAAGCTAACTGTAAGTAACGTTTCCGTAGCGATTCGGTAGTTCTATTTCTAGGTTATATTCTAAACAATTTTCTACCGCCGCCGGAGCAGTTGCGCGCCTGCCTGAAACATAAAGGTGACAGGTTCAAGGCTCGACCCCGCTATACCATTGTAGGCGTATAGGTCGTCTTTGGCAAGGCACCTATAACGGTCATTGTATCAACGTTGTAATCTCTTATTCTTTGTTTAAATTGTCAGCCATACGTTATGAAAAAAATAAAAATTATCCACAAAAATACATAAGTGGTAACTATAGTAAGCGGGCGCGTGGTGCATGAAACAGAACAACCGTATTGTAACTACTGTCGTTTTAAGTCTTCTTTTATTCACAATCGTTCCCTCTGTAGTTGTTGCTGTGAACATTTGTGAGGGTGGACGTGCAGACATTGGGTGTCCAGCTGGCCAAGTGATGGTTATACAAAGGGCGTACTACGGTAGAAAAGATCCTTCAAAGTGAGTGTTTATAGAGTACTGTGGGGTAAGATGGGCCACCTTTAGCACATATTATCCAAATATCCTGATTGTGTTTTAAACAATTAACAACGGTATATTTGAGTCGCAAGGATACGATTTTATATTTCGTTGAATATTCTTTGTTTACTACCAAATGGGACGAGAAAATAGAAATAGGAGGTGTCCCATCTTTCCACACCCTACTGTAGTACCGTTTTCCCCTGATGAAGTTTTGCGGTAAGGCAGACGAAATGTCTCTTCTTACTGTAAATAAAAACTAAACGATTTGTGTGTTTTTAGGTGCCCTGGAAAAAACACAAACTACACAGAATGTGAGGCAACCAACTCAGAGGCTTACATTAAAAACGCTTGTGGTGGTCACCAGTCATGCTATTTGATATCCACCAACGATACCTTTGGCAGAGACCCATGCGAGGATACCTCAAAGTATACCCATGTCGAATACTACTGCCATGCACTTTAGTAATTCAAGAGTTGTTTTTTCTGCAACCATTAAATAAAAAGTAGAAGTTGCAAATTTGTTTATTAACAATTAACTTTGCGTGATTTTAAGATGTTCAACAGTCAGATACGAAGTTCCCCTTATACATAGTACCCTAAACAACGATTGCTAAGTTATTTTACTCTATATGCGTGTCAGGGTTGGCCATTACCAATTAAAAAAGCACGAAAACAGAACAAAATGAATTATACTAGGGTGGAGGGGAGGAGTGGGGGGGGGGGTTGTTAATTGTTTAAAACACGATAAGGATATTAGGTGCTAAAGGTGTTCCATCTTCCCCCACCCTACTATATCTATTATGGTGTAAAATGCAAACCGGTGTGCAAAACAGTATGCTGGTTTTGTGCGAGCGAGCTCAAGTTTCCGAATTGGTTGAGATGGTGAAAAATGTCGCGCCGTGTGGCTAACGAATACAACTTGTTTATCCTTGCGTGGCCGGAAAACGCCCGGCTTACGAGTTACCACGTATATGTAAGTATGTGGGTAATTTTACTAATTTATATATATATATATATAAATATAAAAAATTGTATGGCTGATAATTTAGACAACACATTAGTGACCACCAAAGTTAGTATAGACCAAGTTAGGAAACGGCGCTCGTGTCCGCCATTACGGAGCCCACAGAGCGTGAATCGCCTATACAAATGCATGGTCGGCGTGTGTTTATTTGGTTCTTGTAAGCGATACAAAGCTAGAAAATACGTATAGCGGTTGTTTTAACATTTAAAATATAATTTCTAATATAAATCTTGTTATATAATATTAAATCTAGGAATTAATGTAAAGTAAATTAATATTTTGACTGGTTTTCGGCGTACAGTGTGGTTTAACAGGGTACTTTACGTTGGCGATTAATACTAGCAGCAATCAGCTTAGTTTACATAATAGTATATGATCATACCTAGGAATCTACAGAACCATTATATACTACATTTATAATCCAACATGAGTGGACATGCAGCTTCAAACTGCTTAAGTACTAGCAGATAAGGTGTTCGCGTTTTCCGATTTCATAAAGACCCGTAACGCAGATAAGGTAGCTTACTAATTCAAGCAGAGGACCAAAAATAGTAACTCAGTATTGTTTTCCTCAATGTCACTTCGATATTAGGCAAATTTTACAAAGATACCTTAAGTTTCGTTGCCGGGTATACGTGTTAAGTTTGTGAGCCAAAAAGTAAAATCACGGCAATTTACATGTAAAACTGCAGCTAGATACACCAGTTTATGGTAATGTTATGCGTTTTTGTTTGTATTTTTATATTTTAAACATGTCCTTTTATGTTTTTGGTTAGTAAACTTGATATTTTCTGTTTTTTTTACTCTTTAATCGATTGAGTGTTCAATAAAAGTTGATTATTTTTGTGAGGTTTATTATTGTGATAAGATATAACATTAGTAGAAAGCCATTTTTATGCGCAGAAGTGCTTGGTTTTTAAAAAATCGCAATATTTAAACGAAAAACAGCACCCAGCAATGATAAAATGCTATGCCGTGGGCTCCGTAATGGTGGCGTCTATGACGTCATAGACGCGCGACAATGGATAACAAGACTCTTTGTTTTACAATCCGTTTCCTAACTTGGTCTATACTAACTTTGGTGACCACCACTGGCTTAGAGCAATTGCCGTCAAGTGTCTTGCCCAAGGACACATAGGCTCACAATGGTAGCAGCGACGAGCCTTGAATTCATTTCCTCTGGTTTAAGCGGGCTAACCAACCGTGCCTCGGCGCTGAACGCAATTACTAGATCGTTTGAACGCTTACCTTGGCGTTTAACCACCTTATGCTGCACATTATCCCTGAGTGTTTACGTTAGCTTTAATTCGTTCGAAAACGATTCAATTCAGTGACCCGGTGAAATTAAATTAAAAGACAAACAATAAGTTACAAATCTTGGGGCTAGTGTTTCCCAATTTTATTTGAAAAGAACCATTTCCGTACTAGACGTTCGTCAACAGTCACGCAATAAGGGTAAAAGTTGCCAAATTTTATGATTGTAATATTCCAGAACTAATAAGTTTGATGAAATCATTACATTGAACATCACAGTTGCACCAATATATTTCAAAATTGAGCATTTTGCAATATAATTCGCTGGTGGAGAGTGGAGACCACAGTGCACATACCGTAATCTGCGGTTGCGAAACACTGTTGTAGTCAGCAGTGTAAAACAGAAATTCTCCCCGCATTTCTTGTATAATGCATTTACTAAACAGCCAAATAATAAGAAAAATAGAAAAACAACAGTTACAGTGTATAGGCCTGAACAGCAAATCGGTTTTACTATATCGGAGATTTAAAGTGCGGTAACCGTACGCTGTTGAGTATGTTTCTCTTTAAATTTTCATCAACGTTAATGAATGACTGATATTATAATTATATAATATAATACGAATCAACGAATGTATTTGTATTACTAACTTTTGCTCATAAAAGTATAAACACAATGCTAATGCATATATATATACCTAGCCCTGTCAAGTTGCTATCGCTATTTTAAGTGTGTCCTTTTATGTGACATTTATCCAAATTTTTACTCTGGTAATTTACAAAATTGTTAAACAATTTCGATATAAGTCAAATAAAACTCTCATGGAGTCATAGTGAAAACGAGAGACCATGAAAAAGCAATATTTTATAGGTTAGCATAATATGTACTGAGTGAATTCTTCACTAGGACCATTGGCATTGTAGGGGGTGTGTCGTGTGTTTGCACACATTTTTCCTCCAATTGATTTGTTTTAATCAAATACAACTTGATATCAATTACTCTTACTGTATTGTGGCTATTTCTAGATTTAGCAGCCACGCTTTTATTTGACACTTTTACTCAAGTAGTTTATCACATTGTTTTGTTGCTAATTCTCTTCGTTGTTTGAATTAATTGGATCTTTGCTACAGTATTCAAAGAGATAAATAAAGTTTATGTTACATTAACAGTCAATTTGTGATGTTACAGCTTATAAGGACTGGCCCTGGAAAGAATTAGCTTAATTTTTCAAGTTAGATACTGTATTAATCTTTAATCGTTGCCATGAGTTCTGATGAATTATACACCAACACAAATCGACTGGACGGGCCGAGACAAGACTTATCTGACGCCTACAGTCTGCCAGCAAACTTTCTAGAGATTGAAGTATCAGATCCAGTAACACATGGTGTTGGGTGGAGAAATAGATTCACAGATTATGCAATTAAAGTACAGGTATGCGAACAGGTGGACTTGTGGTGTCTTTACCAAAATTTTCATTTAATTGCATATTTATTTGTTTCAATCAAATAAAACTCAATATGGGTTAGAATATACTGTATGCTTTCTCTCAAGCATGCTTTTTGGCCACTTTAAAAGTAAGTTTTTGATACGAACGCACAAGTTGTTTTAAAAAAGATTTTGCAACTGGTATCAGAGAGAAACATTTTAAGACCAAAATTTTCACTGGCCACTAGCAACAGAACATCAAGGCATGCCATGGGACCTAGGATTTAGACTAAAGTAGCCCATTACCCTAAATAACTATAATCTAAATCTGGAATTTTCAAACTAGAGTCTGCAACCCTGCCAGTGTATTACAAGAGACTGAGAGTATTACAATTTTACACAAAGCTACTGCATATATTCTTAACTGTAAATGGTTGTGGAAAATTTTAGAATATAAAAAAATGGTGAGAAAAAATGTTTGGGAAGCTCTTCACTATTTTGGGAGATACTAAGCTCCTTGATGATGTCAATTGTTGCCCGGACTTAAGCACATCTTTAAAAATTATCTTTTTTTGCGCCTTGTCTGAATCTCAGCACCCTAGTTATTTAGCAAGTGTCCGGCATTGGACATGTTCCGAATAATGATGTATATTCCTTCCAGACCAATCTCCCTGTGTTTAAACACAAGGAATCATCCGTAAGAAGACGTTACAGCGACTTTGAATGGTTAACAAGTGAACTGGAAAGAGATAGCAAGGTTTGTCACACAAAATGGTATTTATTGTTATTTTTTTTAAAGTTAATTTTTTGGTATTTTTGGAAAAAAAATGGATTTTTTTTAACTGTACTTTGCCATAAACCTGATGTGTCTGCCATTTAAACGGAAAAATGCTGCAAAGAGTGGTAGCCGGTAGTGTAAGTTTTCTGTAAGCAAGGAACTGATTTGTAATGATATGTTGTGTCTGCTATACTCTATGCATTATTTTAGGTTTATCTTGGTGCCAAACCTGTTGTTGCAGGCCTTCCATAATTTTTTTTAAGAATTAGTAAATAGTGCAAACTGTATTTGTGAAATTAGTTTTAAAAGGTTTTGTATAACTATCACTGCCTCTTCTGCATTTTAAACAATTTGGCAGGAATATAACTGAATAAATGTTAACAATTTACTAAACAAAATAAGGAAATTTAAAAAATAACAAAGCAAAATTTTCAGAAGCAAAATTCAGTAAATAGGAAGCTAGTGATATAAATTGGTGTCTCATACTGAATAACTTATGTATGAGTATGCTGCTGGTTTACCAATTATTTATTTACTATGTTATTTAAATATTAGGCTATAATTATGATTTATTAGCTTACAATAACAATTAACACTTTGCCCTTAAAAACTTTATTTTACTAAGAAACAAGACAACAATTAATTGATGATTTCATAGTTTTGGCACTAAGTGTAGCTATGTACAGTTGTCAACTTAAATAGTAGACTTGTATGAACAATTCAAGGAAATTTGCGGAACTTTTGGTATATAATGAGCAACTAATTAAACTAAAAAGGCCCATAACATAACATTGTATCACAAACTAAAGGGGTTATGAACACATCTTATTTTCATTTTTGCATAAAATGTTTATAGTGCTTTATGTCCCAGACTCTCCTAAACAATCAAATTATTTGGTAAAGGGACATTATACTGTACTACACTACATTATACTGTACTACATTGCTATATTGCCAGTGTAGTACTATGCTATGCTATGCGGTTATACCACTATCACTATCTAAAAATTTATTTGATTTGATAAATAATTGGCTTTAGTTAACTCAGGGAGCATTCAGTTTGTATTGGATTTTCAGTTTGTATTAGATTGTTTTGTGCATAAACCAACAGCTTGGGTTTCTTAACCTTTTATGGTTTGTGGCCTTTTTCAGAGACACACCCGTGGCCCCCATGCTCCATCAATAAAATAACCCAAATGAGTTTTAACGCATTGATGGTTGTTGGGCGTGGGCCTATATAGTAGGATGGGGGAAGTTGGGACACCTTTTAACTCTATTTTCTCTTCCCATGTGGTAGTAAACAAGGAACTTACAAAAAAATATGAAACTATATGCTTGAAACTCCCATAGACCGTTGTTAACTGTTTAAAGCACGATCAGGATATTCGGATATTATGCGCCAAAGGTGTCCCATTTTCCCCCACCCTACTATATATATTTTATTCTTAAGTGTGAAACCTTTGGCTTAAAAATGTTCATAAGCATATTTTAGAACAGAGATACTTGGCCAACCTGTGCCTAAATCCTAGGTTCCATGGCATGCCTCACTGTAAAAACTTACCCATGCAGAATTAAACAGGCTGTATATTAACTCATTGTTTTTTTCAATAGCCAACTTTGGCCTAAAACCCAGGTGTCATAGCATGCCTCAGCCTCACTGTAAAATCTTACCCGTACAGAATTAAAGCTTGTATATTGATTTCTTTTTTCAACAGATCGTTGTACCTCCGTTACCTGGCAAAGCACTGAAGATGCAATTACCTTTTCGCAAAGATGAAGGTTTATATGATGATGCTTTCATTGAAGAAAGGAGAAAAGGACTTGAATCGTTTATTAACAAGTAGGTTTAAAAGTTTGTAGGGGGTAATCCAAGGACAAGCAAAGTTTAATAAATATTTACCACCAATAAATAAATAAGTTTCATCCCCTTAAAAATATTCCCAAAAATTATATATTTAAACCCCAAAAAATATTCCCAATAAATAAATATTTGATCCATCAAAAATATTACTGATAAATAAATATTCGTCCTCCCAGCAAATCAATTTGCAATGAAAATAAACAGTAATTGGGCACTTACCATTATAATTTTAACTAAAGTTTAGGCTACTTGGTACAATGCTAGATGTTTAACCGTTTGGGCATATGTTACTTTGGGTAACACACTTAACAGTAAAGTCAGTCTATGCTTCAACTCAGTGGTCACTAGTATGTTTTCTGAATTGTCAGCCATACATAAAAACAAAACAGCAACGTTATAATGATTGTCATTGCCCTGCCATGCAAGGATAAAGAAATTGCATTCAAGTTTTGATTATTTAATGACAAAAACCTATTTTGCTTGCAGGGTGGCAGGTCACCCATTGGCACAAAACGAGAGGTGTCTCCATATGTTCCTTCAAGAAAAAGATTTGGACAAAAATTATATCCCAGGAAAAGTACGCACTCTCTAATTACCCAACAGTCATAGATGTATCAGTTGCTTAAGGAATTTAAAGATATCTGTTGAGAAGATCAAACTGGAATGTAAAATACTAAAGTGTCACTGATTTTGTTTAATTTTCTATTGATTTTACCAATATTGTAACAGCCAGCCTCTGTACCATGATGTTACCCATACCAAATTTGAAAATTGATTTCAATCCGAAGCATACCTTATTTAGCTATCATGTACAGTATAAACTCATATCGTATAAACTATTCATTCAGTTACGAACTCAAATCTGTAAGAGCAAAAACAGATTGATATGTTTATTGCAGTGCATATATTGTATTTTGCAATGCAGCTGCTGTAACAGGCGTTCTGTTCAGTTTTCATTTTGTTGTTTAAATTTTATTCACCTGTGTGCAACATATTGTATTATAAATATGCCCGTAATTTTCGTGATTACACTACGTCATCTCTTACGAATTTTCTAATATGAGGATATATAGTGCAGTGGTGTTTAGCAAATTAGAAAAGGGTGTCAAAAAGTTGTGTGTCAAAATGATGAAAGCAAATACCACGTAACCAGCGGATACCAGGTTCAAAGCTAGATGCTGCCACCATTGCTGACATGAAACACTTTGTAACAATCAAGTTAGAAAAGGGTGTCAAAAGGTTATGTGTCAAATTGTTAAAGCAAATACTACGTAATCTATGGATACCTGGTTCAGAGCTTGATGCTGCTACCATTGCTGGCGTGAAACACGTAATATTTGTTTCAATTCGGTTATTCCTTATACGTGTCTAAATGCAATACACTAAAAAAATAAAAACACTCCCAGAAAAAAATATTTACCTACAAAGTTATGTAGTAAACCCAACATCTGTGAAACAGAACACCCGTGTAATAACCACTGTTTTACTGCCACACGTGGATAAATAAACTACAGAGTATAAAGAACAAGTTAAAAAGTAGTGGTTTATTAAGATATAAAGCTATCATAATTTCACTGAATAGTTAAATATTTTAGCACGATTGGAATCTTTATTGCAGCATCACCCAAGACAAAGATAGGAAACCAGGAAGTTCCAAAATGACAGCATACCCATTGCAAAATAAATAATTGTCGGTGAAAAAGTGACACTGAATTACAACAACTGTAAAAACGATTCAAAATTTGCGACCTGCTAGGACAAAGATAAGAAACAAGAAAATAACGAAATGACAGCATAGCCATTGCAAAATAAATAATTGTCAGTGAAAAAGTGACCATGAATCGCAACAACTGCAAAAACGATTCGAAATTTGCAATCTGCTAATTCAAACTTGGCTCTGAAAAACTTGAATGCCTATAATTGGTACTAACTACGATTGAAATAAAAGAACAGATCAATAGAAACAATATAAATGATGATGTCATAATGATGCTACGTCATGAATTAACTTAAGAATCACCATTTGAAGTTTTAAATCCTGCAGAAAAATAAGATTACAATCGCAAATGTATAAAGCCCTGCTAAAAAGAAGTGTTAAATGTTATTTGTTTATTTACCAAGAAATTGAATGCCTGTTTAAAACTGGTTACTTTGAAATAAACGGTCAAACAAAACATTTATTGTAAGCCCAATGAAAATTACATAAGTGCTGTATTTGATTCAAGTTATCTGCATTTACCCAAAATCGCATTTTCTATGTTTTTTTTTGGTCCCCAAGTAGTTTAATTTATGCCAAGTTATTTTTATAATTAGCTTATAAGCATTGCAAATTAAATACTAATTTTTTTTATTTCTTAAACGATTTTATTCGTTTATGCTATAAATGGCATAAAATAGTAGTTAGATTGTCACTAGTAACCAGAGGATACTGGTTTCAATGCTTGATGCTTTTACCTTGTTGGCATAAGTGTTCTTTTTTTAAAAATTGTTGTCAATATAAAGAAAAGAACAAAAGTCACATACGTTGTAACTCGTAAGCGGGCATTACGTGTATGAATCAGAACACCTGCGTTATAATACCTTTCGTTGGCCAGCCGTGCTTAAATAAGTTCCATTTATCCAATTATTCTATATACTAGTTTCCCACCTTCGAGTCCATGGTAACAAAGAATCCAGGCACGCCCGCAGCTTGCAACGTGGTTTGTTGCATCATTACTTTCTGGTCAAGTTCCACCAGCAAACGCTTGTCTAAATCATGAAGTTCTTTCTTAAAAAAACAATTTATTTATAAAAAGTGAAAATATAGAAATGAGTGTAACTTGCTTTATACTGACTTGCTTGGAAAACAACAGTCGATTTATTACGAATGTTCTGTTTCATACACCTCAAGCCCACTTAGAGTTACCATGTATGTTACTTTGTGGGTGATTACATATTTTTTTTTATAATTTTTATGTACGGCTGATAATTGGGATAACCTATTAGTGACCACTGGGTTGGAGCAATTGCCATTAAGTGTCTTGCCCAAAGACACATAGGCCACAATGGTAGCAACAACGAGCATTAAACCCAATGTCTGTGGGTTAAAGGCAGGCGCGCTAACCAACTGTGCTACAGCGCTGGTAAAACATATCATGTCGCATCCATTACAAAAATTAAGATGTCATGTCACAATAGGCAAAAATGTTTTTAAAGTGTTGTACAATTTGTACAATTTAATTTGCTATCCTGTTATTATCATTTATGTAAAAATACAATGCGCAGCTGTTTACGCATTGAAATTAGGACGACATGTCACACCAGGCAACCGTTTGTCTCAAATAGAATTTGTAGAATTAAATTGCTTTTCCTGTTATTATCATTCATGTAAAAATACAATAGGAGTTTGAGCTTTGCACCTTTAATCTTTCGTTCAATTCTCTTTTTTGTTTCTCGTGTTTATGTTGCATGATCTGTTTATTATGTGGTTTACATGTTCGTGCGTCTTCTCGCTGGTCGCGACTTAATTGTTGCTTTAAACCTGTAAATAGAAAACAACATAATAATTAATCATTGGTTCTGGGTTTGACGCTGCTACCATTGTGGGCGTATGTGTCCTTAAGCAGACACTTAGTAGCGATTACTCCAACCCAGTGGTCATTTATGGGTTGTCTACATTGTTAACAAATTTAAGTTTGAAAAAAAATATTAAAGTCTTTTAAACATTATTACCCACAAAGTTACATATATAAGTTACAAAAATAATCACTCACAAAGTTACATATATAAATTACAAAAATAATGACCCAAACAGAACATTCGTGTTATAAAGACTTTGGCTGCCCCACCGTGCGACAATAAATTAAGTTACATTTATTCATATTGTGTAGTTACTGATATTGTAGTACTGGGCCAGAATAAACCTATGACATAAATGTAACTTTTTGAATTACACTGATTATTTTTTTATTTAATATTTGATACTGAATAGTGAATAAAACAGCGAATTATTGATAAGTTGAAAAATTTATTAAAAATAACAATGTAGATGTAGTAATAAAAAAAAAACAAAACAGTTTAAAGAACAGAATTTAAATTACTCCAATTGAAAAGCACTCTTCTATTTGGTTTTTAGTGGTATAATTTCTTATATAAACTTCTCATTACTAACATACATACACCAAAGTTAAACAAACAACAAAAAATGGCTACAAACAACTGTAGAATGTTGGATTAATCTGCGCCATTATTAGGTTGAATGAATGTAACTGACTTTATCCTTGCTAGCCGGAAAACGACAGTCGTTATAACACGGATGTTCATACACCTCGTGCCAGCTTACGGATTACTATGTATGTTACTTTGTGGGTGATTGTTTTTTTATGCGTGGATGATAATTTGGACAACCCATTAGTGACCATTGAGTTGAAGGTTTTTCATGATAAAAATAATCGATTATATTGGTAGTGTTTATAGCAAGCCAATAGGGTTATAAAACTAAAAAGGTGAAAGCTTGATAATGTATTCACGTCAGCTGAGGTTATTTATTCTTAACATGACGCAAAGTTTTTATTGTCCTAAAAATTCCATTGTCTTCTGCTTCCTGAAAGGTGATGCAGCATATCATGGGTGCTTGCTCTGAGTTCTATTATTTGCTGCTAATACAGCAGTGGGCCGAATAAGGTAGAAGAGAAAACAATCATGTGATAGCTGGGAGAAAAAAGTTTCACTATATATTTGGCAGCGCTCTTTTATATGGTAGTTTTTTTATTGTTGTGCGATTACGCTTTTTGTTTCTAAAATGATGGGAATTATGTTTTACGTGATTCTGCAATTAGCCTTATATCAAATTGTTAATTCTGAAGGAATAAATACAGTAAGTACAGATTTAACATAAATTTTATTTATCTTTCCAATAATGGTGTCAAAACCAAATTAGTTTAAACCAACGAGAATGGAATTAGTAACAAAATGGTTGTTAAAACAGCTTGAAATAAAAACTACTTGTTGAAAACTGTCACATAAAAGCAAAGTCATGACATTGAAAAATTTTTAAAATAAAAGTCTTAAGCCTAAAAATTTAGGCCATAATTTTGGGTACAAATTAAAAGCTCAATTTAAGGCTGAAAAATGTGTAGTTAATTAAAGTTAGTAAAAAATATAAGAGCTAGTAACTGTTGGTTTAAATTTAAGATTTTGAATTTGTACCTATGAATGTAATGAATGAATGAATGTAACTTACTTTATCCTCGCGTGGCCGGAAAACGACAGTTGTTATCACACGGGTTTAACACCTCGTGCCAGCTTACGAGTTACCATGTATGTTACTTTGTGGGTGAATATTTTTTTTGGATTTTTTCATTTTTTTATGTATGGCTGATAATTTGGACAACCCATTAGTGACCACTGGGTTGGAGCAATTGCCGTTAAGTGTCTTGCCCAAGGACACATACGCCCACAATGATAGCAGCGACGAGCCTTGAACCCATTACCTAATGGTTACAGGCAGGCGCGCTAACCACTACGCCACGGCGCCGGTACACCTATATAAGTCTATACTAATTTTATTTTGTTTAAAGATTCCTAAATTACTTGTTTTATAATCAGAAATCAGAAAATGCCAAAGAAGACATCATACTTAACATGGATCCAGCAGAAAAAGAATATTTACTACAACTACCAAGCTTGTAAGTGGTATAATATAATTTTTGTTTTAAATTGGGACACAAATAGTAAAGTGTTAAGTGTCCACCAATTTGACTTTTTATTATACATGTGTTATTGTTGGCAATTCATTTTCAAAAGCTAACAAAAAAATCCAACATAAAAAATGCAAAAAAAATTTTTTTGCAAAGGTAAAAACGCACAAGTAGTGAAATAAATTTGTCATCCATGATTTTTCTAACTTTATTTAAAAAAATGTTATTTCCAACTTTGTAAAAGATTATTGATACCATACACTTCAATATTGCAGCACTCGACCAAATGGAACAGTCATAAGTTGCCCAAGAACCAACACCTGTCCACAGTGGCTTCCATATAATGACTGGTCTGACTGCAAGTTTCCTCTTCACCCGAATATTTATCCTCAATGTTATTTAAGTTTACAATGGAGAGTTGCAGACTGCACTGTAGACCCCAACTTTTGCAAGCAATATGTAAGTTTCTATTAAGCAAAATTTATCTTTTCTTACTTTTAAAGGATTTTTAAACCCATGTATGTTTCTGTTAAGCTAAATTTATCTGTTTTTACTTGTAAAAAGTTTTTTTTTTGCACACTTTTGTTTCTATTACAAGACTAAATTGATAATAATTAAACTTAAATGGCTTGTCGTATGCTAGGTGTAGCGATCACGTTTATTTTTTTCTAACTAATTGTAAATATGTTTTTAATTATAAGCGAGTTTTAACAACTGTTGTTTTGTTGCTATATCCTGTCTTTTCGTTTAAAATTTATTTAAACTTTGCTAAAGTAATCAGAAACACATTTACATCAAATCAAAAAAGTAATTCATTTATTGAATAATGATGCATTCAATGATATATGCTTTTACCTAGGAATGGAGAAGCTGTCTTGAAAACACAACATGTTTGGGCCAGTGGTCTACATGGGCAGATTATGACAAACAGTGCAGTGCGTTTTGCACTTCAGGGAATAAACGAAGATCTCGTTATTGTTATAAAGATGGAGAACTTCAGACAGGGTTGTGCGAAGGGTCATACTTGGCAAATAATCAAACGCAAATACAGGTATGTGATAACAGAACAAAAATACCCAAGGTTGTAACTTGACAGTGAGCACGATGTGTATGAATACACCATGTGTGTCTGGTGTATAAGAATACAGCCATGTTATAACTCGACAGTGAGCATGAGGTGTATGAATACACCATGTGTGTCTGGTGTATAAGAATACACCCATGTTATAACTCGGCAGTAAGCATGAGGTGTATGAATACACCATGTGTGTCTGGTGTATAAGAATACACCCATGTTATAACTCGACAGTGAGCAAGAGGTGTACGAATACACCATGTGTGTCTGGTGTATAAGAAGACACCAATGTTATAACTCGACAGCGAGCATGAGGTGTATGAATACACCATGTGTGTCTAGTGTGAAAGAAGACACCCTTGTTTTTGTTATAACTCGACAGTGAGCTTGAGGTGTATGAATACACCATGTGTGTCTGGTGTATAAGAAAACATAAAAATGTTATAAAATGTTACTTAAAAGAGAAAAATGATGCAGTATTATTTTCATAGCCTATGCAGAACTTAATTCTAACCTAAATCTATTCCCACAGAACTGTAGCAAGAGCGACTGTGTTATTGGAAGGCAATATCCAGTCACAACTGTAACTGAAACAAACATGATACATAACATGACGCCATTCATGTTTTATATTGGAATCGGACTACTGGCAATCTCTCTACTTGTTTTAATTGCAAGTATAGTCTATGTTAAAAGGTATGATAATCTGTTTATACTAGTGTGCCATTTGCTGAGTGGAATCTTTAAAAAAAATCATTTCAGGAAAAGAAATTGCTTCAACCCAGTGGTCACTAATGGGTTGCAAAAATTATCTGCCATACATAAAAAAATAATAAAATATAAAAAAAAAAATCACCTACAAAGTAACATACATGGTAACTCGTAAGCTGGCATGAGGTGTACACCCGTGTTAAAACGAATGTTGAGGAGGTACATTCATTCATTCAACTAGTAGGACTGTAACCTCAGTAGGATAGGATAGGCCATTTATTTTCAAACCTAAAGTATAATAGTAAGGTGGGGGAAAATGGGACACCTTTCCATTCTATATTATCGTCAATGACTTAAATGTGAGTAATTATATACACAATTGACTTGTTTAGCAGGAAGAATCCAACTGACAAAAACCCTCGAAGAAATATAACTGAACCCTCCTCCACCTTTATATACATGGGTGAGGGGAATACCCAGCCCCCTACAAGCCCCACTACACCCCCACGTAATGTTTCACCCCTACCCACCCCGGTTAATGTGTTTGGAAGAGGGCAACCACCAAATCTGTACCAAACCATCAACTCAGTGACCACAGTTCCAAAATTAATAGGTAGGTTAACTAATTAATTACAGAATAGCCATATTGCGCCATATAGGTGTATTTATGCTAAACCGAGTGGACGGGCATTGAATGTGAATGAATGAATAAATGTAACTTACTTCATCCTCGCAAGGCCGGAAAACGACAGTCGTTATCACACGGGTTTAACACATCGTGCCAGCTTACGAGTTACCATGTATGTTACTTTGTGAGTGATTATTTTTTATGGCTGATAATTTGGACAACCCATTAGTGACCACTGGGTTGGAGCAATTGTCGTTAAGTGTCTTGCCCAAGGACACATACGCCCACAATGGTAGCAGCGTTGAGCCTTGAACCCATTACCTATTGGTTACAGGCAGACGCGCTAACCACTACGCCACAGTGCCGAACATTGTAGGTAGTCCTACCCTGGGGTTGCTACAATACATAAATTAGTAACCAATATTCCAATACACCGAATAACCAATTATATATATAGCATAAGAATGCACGCTGCTACCATTGTGTCCGTATGTGTCCTTGGGCAAGACACTTAACAGCAATTGCTCCAACCCAGTGGTTACTAATGGGTTGTCCAAATTACCAGCCATACATAAAAAAAAACCAAAAATAATCACATAAAGTAACATACATGGTAACTCGTAAGCATGAGGTGTATGAAGCAGAACACCCGTGTTATTACGACTTTGGTTTTTCCGCCTCGAGAGAATGTAAAAAGAAAGTAATATATAGATTTTATATATATATATATATATTTAGGTGCTGCTGGCAATTCAGAAGCAGTAGCAGGCACAAGCAATGAAACAGCAAAGCAAGAATACATTAGAAAACTACCAAGCCTTCCAAAACGGCCAAAAAGCAAAAAATCGATAAAATCAAGGCCGAGGATCTTCAGCAAATATTCAAGCGTGTTTGACAAAGTACCGACAACTCAGGGAGCAGAAAATGAAGCTTATTTTGCCAGTGAAGAACTAGGACCTTACACAAAAATGAAATCTTTTAGCAGCCAATACTCTATGAGTGGGCAAAGCTTTTCTGCTGGCCGTAGTGAAACAGAAAGCCTTAGATCAAAAAACAGCAGTGTTTCCGAGTTAAGTTACGCTGCAAGTAGAAAAAGACGAAATCCTACACTTTACGCTTCAGCGGCAAGAGTTCAAAAGCGAAAATCGACCAGAAGGATTTTGAAACGAAATGAAATTTACATTCCGACAACCCTGAAAAGAAGTCAAACCGCTGGAGCAATTTTAAACAGTTTAATAAAGACACCAGTGAATGAAGAAGGGTATCTCGTGCCAAACACTGTTGCTTTGAATGCAAAGACAGTCCAAACACCAGATTATGTGTCGATAGAAAGAAACAACACAAGTCTATCTGACACTACAGAAAACCCAACAAATGTTAACAAATAGAAAACCGAACAAATGTTAACGAATAACAAAGCTGACAATGTACAATAACGATATACAATCTAAAGCCATCAATAAATGTAGAATTACTTATGCAGAGTATGTAACTTAAAATTATACTTTAAGAGAGGTGTCTATTTTATCCACCCTGTGTCTACTTACAAGTTCCAACATTAAAAAAATCTTAGGAAAAAACAAGTAACATACACGGTAACTTGAAGCTGACATGAGGTGTATAAAACAGAGGTTGTCCAAATTATCAGCCATACATAAAAATTAAAAAAATCCTGAAAAATAATCACACACGAAGTAACATACATGGGAACTTGAAGCTAGCATGTGGTGTATGAAACAGAACATCTGTGTTAGAGTGTTGTTTTCTGACCACGCAAGGATAAAGCAAGTTACATTCAAAGCAAGTTACATTCATTCATGCATTCACTTTATAACTTTGTGTCATTACTTAGTGACAACCAGATTAAAAAGCAATTATCATGTGTCTTGCTCAAGGACACATTTGCCTACAATGGTAGCAGCATCAAGCTGTGAACCCTGTAGGATATCGTTATGAAGCGAGTACTGTAGCCACTGTTTTATTTCTGTAAGTTTAGTTGTAATACAGTAATTAATTATATGAAATAAAGTAATTATGTGCGGTAAGTGCACACCCATTAAAAAAACAACAGCCTGGAATACACCATATGTGATTTTATGATTTCATTTAAATGTTTATTATAAACAATCTTAAAAACTTCTTCTGTTTTTGCAACATTAGCCATACTCATGTTATCATGTGATTTTACGTGTGTTTTGTATATAAATTTATATAATGTAGGGGTTAACTTTTACAGTCATAATTATTATGTAAAAAATGATTCTATTTGCTGCATTATTAATAAATATTAAAAATTGACACATGATATTTTGTTGTTTCAGAATTAAAGTTTGTTTTTTTAGGAATTTTTGTTTTAATAACTATAGCCTACTACAATTTATGTCAAAAAGAAATCAAATACTACTTATTTTAAAACATAGACAGTTTACCAATTACAATAGTATTACTACAATAAAACTTAAACTGCATATATATATATATATATACATATATTACAATATTTAAAACAAAGCTATTTTTAGTTATAGTTTAAGATCAGGAAACATGTTTCATATATGGTCATACAACTAATCTACATGACTGAGGTCCTATAGCGTGGCATGCCATATGACGAGATTTAGCAACTTAGCCCCAACAAAAATTACCTATAACTTTGTTGACAAAACTATAGTTACAGAACCTGCATAGTTTACAGCTACTTACAGTTAAATTACCTGCATGGTCACTTACAAGCTTCTGTCGCTGTGCGTACAAATTCTTCTCAGTTAAATGTTGAATTTCTTCTAAATCAGCTGAAAGTTAAACAAGAACTTTGTTTTAAATATTCCATTGGCTGTGTAATATCAGAAAGTTTATTTTTAATACATCACATTCTGATGCTCACTGTCGAGTTATAACATGGGTGTCTTCTTATACACCAGACACACATGGTGTATTTATACACCTCATGCTCACTGTCGAGTTATAAAATGGGTGTCTTCTTATACACCAGACACACATGGTGTATTTATACACCTCACTGTCAAGTTATAACACGGATGTCTTCTTATACACCAAATAAACATGGACCTGGTATATTAATACACATAATGTTCACTGTCAAGTTATAAATCAACCATCAATAAAATAATCACTTACCAACAATTGTGAAGATAGCTGCATCAAGTAGTGAAGAAGCGATATCAGATAAAAGATTATGAGGCAATCGTTGTTGCTGGTCTCTAAGTGAAATATATAATGTGTATTAGGTAGCACTGGAATAGAATATGTTTCTTTTGGCCCCAAAATTTTTACAGCAATATGGTGGGAAGTAGCCTAAATAATTTCGCTAGTTGGTGATGACAAATTTGATTTTTTCTATTTTGTTGGGACCTGTTTGTTTTGCGGTTTTTACACATTCAATTTAAACCCTAAGCCTAAAACCAAAAACTTGGGCAAATTACATTGAAAACCTTTTCAGCGCATAATATCCAAATTTCCTAATTGCGTTTTAAACAATTAACAATGATCTAAGGAAGTGGGTGGGGAATTTGGTTTATAATTCTTTAAATGTTCCTTTTTTACTACAGAATTGGATGAGAAAATGGAATAAAAAAGTGTCCAATCCTCCCGTACTCTACTACATATAGATATAAAATAACTGCAATATATTACAAACTGCACATAACAAACCAACTTACCCTGGAAGTTTCTGAACCAAGTTTTGCAATTTGTCTAACAGTTGGTATTGCCTGGTTTGTGAATCACTGAGGCTACTACTACAGCATGGGCCGTCACTAGCTGTGGTGAAAGAGTATGGTACATATTCAACTGGTTGATCACTGTCCATGTAAAGCCGTTTCGTTTTACTTTAAATGATAACTTTATTGAGAGCTCTAACCTGTAACACAAAATCCAGATTACTTGTTTGTTACTTTTGTACATCTATATATTAAAATGACCCATTAAGTAATCTGTAAACGAAGCAAGTTTAACATTTTTGCAACCACAAAAAATACATCGGAGAAACACAGGAAAACATTTTACAATTCATACCGGGCGGTATTAGACTTTGCTAATAGTATCCGGGCGCTAATTGTACCCCAATGGCCCAATAACCATTGTCACCGTGCAGTATTTTACTCTTTTACGAATGAAACGTTGAAAACACATTAATTTGCAATTTAACATGTAATGTGACATGGTGACATGTTGTTATTCTGTCGTCGTGTGTTGTAACACCGCGACGACAGTTATATATAGAGGAAGATGAAACACATTTTCATTCTATTTTCACGTCCTGTTTGATAGTAATAAATATAAAACATTCAAAGAAGTAATATTATTTTGTAATGTTAGAAGTTAATGTTATAAGCGAAGTGGTTTTAATACGTTTCTGCTTCATCAGTAGGTATTAGTTAATACACCGGAGTGATTACAATAGAAATTGCGGCATTCTGTCCGGACGATTGTTTGTTGCGCAATGCCAAACTATATTATAAAACACAACCAAATAAGTTTGAAACTTGTTTAATGTTTTCTACGATTTATTTAAACTTTAGTTCATGTTGTCTTGAACGAATTCGCTCTTCGTTCATTCTTCTGAAAAGTAAAAAATGTCTTCTGTATATTTATATATACTATACTAGTAGGGTGGGGTGAAGATGGGACACCTTTTCGTTCTATTATCTTGTTTCATGTGGTAGTAAACAAAAAACATTAAAAATTGCTTAAACCCCTTCCTTACGACTCTCATAGGCTGTTGTTAATTGTTTAAAACACGCTCAGGATATACGGATATTACGTGCTAAATTTGTCCTATCTTCCCCCAACCTACTATATACTAAAAATTTAATCTACGTATGTCTGCAAGTATTCAAAATGAATTGTTAATTCAACCTAATGAGCATAAACATGCAGCCTCTATATTAATAGTAGTAGTTTATAAGTATATGAAGCCATGCGCTTGCTATATATATTATGTTGTATAAATAAAATGGTATAGTAGGGTGGGGGGAGATTGGACACGTTTAGCACGTAATATCTAAATATCCTGATCGTGTTTTAAACAATTAACAATGGTTTGTGAGAGTCGTGACGATATGGTTTTATAATTCTTTGAATAATTTTTGTTTTGTACCAAATGGGACGAGAAAATAGAATAAAAAGGTGTCCCATCTTTCCCCACCCTACGATATATTATGTTATATAAATAAGTATACCTATACCGTCCGTCTTTCCCGTGGATCTCTGCGCTGACGGTCCTGCGGAACCGGCAGAGGGCGACCTGTATAGTAAATATCTAAGTTTCATGTTCATTGGTCTAATATCTGGTAATCTTACGGATAGTAACCCTCTGTTCCTCTACGTCGTCTACGCCGCCTTCCCCAGAAAGCATCTGTAGTGTGCGCACACAGCAAAAGTCCAAAGACCAGAATGATAAGTAAAGCTTTGTTTACCATCTGTAACGAGAAATGGGATATTTAATTAAAGAACATAAAATACTTATACGGCTACATGGTCTATTCATAGTCTATATGCTCGCTGTTGTGTTATATCGTGTTGATGTGTCAGACATACATAACATCCACTATCCTCACATGTATACTTTACAACTCGACTGTTGGATATCAATTATGAAATAAAATTACATCTGCTACTGTGCCGAGTATGAAGTTTTTAAACGGAAACCGCTGATTGTTTTTTACTGATAAAAGCCTTTGTTTCGTAGTCGACATATGGCGCACAAGAACGGACTTAAATGTGTATTGTGATGTAGTAATTTAACCATTCTATTTTCCAAGGGTAAGGTCTCGCATCAGCATGGCATGCAATGGATCTCAGATTTCGACCAGGATTGTACCTTACACTCGGGGTCCTGCCACGTAAAACAGTAATTTATATTGAGTTCTTGTGAAATAAATGCGTAAAAAGTTATAACACTGTGAAATAAAAGCTACATAAGTGTGCATATGTCTTATAGTTAGTGCAAATAGTTTGGAATGGTGGATCAACAATTCCCCTAAAACGACAATCCAAATTCGCGAATCATTGTGAACTTAGTTTGTTGCATCACAAAGTTGAGCTGACGTCATAATCAGCCCGCTATCTTATCCTTGAAGCTGATTAGTCAGATTGCTCACGTGACTGACGCCTCGCACCAGCTGATTACGCCCGCCTTGATTACTTCGTGTATAAAACGCCTCTTCTACAGCGAGTTAGCACGTTCGAGTTTAGAGGAAGTTTGTTCCAGGCTGATGTACAAGTTTGAAGGTTTCAACAAGTTTTCTTGAAAGACTTGAGTTAAGTTCTATTTTATTACATTAGTGTAATATTCAAACTATACTGACTATTTTACTGCATTTAATATACTATATTGTTTTGCAGTATATGCAATACTGTTATGCCACAAGTTTTGTGCCTTGCGCCTATTACTTTATTATATTAACTTTAGATTACTCTTCATCATATTCTGTTTCAGAAATCGCGACGGTTCTGCTGTATTACGTCACAATATACGTTACTCGCGACGTTACGTCACAATTGATGCGTTCGTTATATTCGTTACGTCACAACTCGACACAATTTCTCGCGTTATTGTTACGTCATAGCTCAACCACATGCGCTTGCCATAATGCGATTTGTTTTACGCTTGCGTTTCGCGTTTTTTTTTTCATGGGGCCCCATGCGCGTTTTGCATCGATGCAAGGCACATTACTTGTATATTTTTAATTATATTTGCGCTATATTAGCGCGAAGCAAGAAGATCAAAGATTTGGTAAAGTATAAATCACAATTGGCATTGTCACCTACATAACCTCTTTTCTAGAAACATCGATGATGTGACGTCACGAAGTGGTAATAATGCAACAGAAGAACCCACTTCGTAAGTTTTTTGTTTCGCCAGAAACTTAATTTGCAATAAATGAAGTTTTAAAGTTAAAATTTACAGAACATGGTGTGTGACGTCACAGAGGATCAAGCCGACTTTCAAGGAAGAATGAAGGTAATTATGACCTAATATACTATTTAAACTGTCATTTATTAAGATAACGTTTTTTTTGCTGAAATGTCAGCAAATAAATTAAGATAACATTTTTTTGCAGTAAAGTCAGCAAAGAAAGCTGCCGAAGAAAATCGCAAGGTATGGTATTTTGTATTATCAATGTTTAATATTTAGTAATAAACGATAACTTTGAAACGATTTTAAATGTTGAATAAACTTTTTTTAATATACTGCTTTTGCTTTTAATTTTTCCCCTTTTTCGTTTCCCCTTTTTCGTAACCAATATTAACTTTACAGATAAAGAACAAAGACGAAGACGCCGATAAAGGATACACGGTTTGAGATTTGAAGTTTATATGTATGAGTTGTGTGTTGAATGTGTGTATCTGCGCTGCTGTCCTTTATTTTGCTGGACCTAATGTTGCCAGCGATTTTTAGTCAGTCACTACTATAGTGCATTTTGCATGTCATTGAAATATCTACAAAGAAATTATAGCGAACATCTTGCTGGATCAGATTTTGTTGTTGTACACTCTATTCTGTGTATATAATGTCCAGGTCGCTTGGTAAGAACGCCATGTTGGTGCACAAATACTCGAGTAATATTAACACGCAATATAATATGCGCATAAATATGTTAGGAACACTTAAACTAATGTAACGTAAACTTCCACACGTAACTTTACATTGAAACGTCCTGTAGCGTGATTGGGACGATGGCCACGTCACAATTACGCTACGACGTCGATACGGTGGGTCAGAGCATTTTCATGACCATGCGTTCGGTGCGGTTACGTCAATTTTGATTGAGTTACGTCACGGTCTGGTTGTTGCGTAGACGTCACCGCCAGTGATGCTACGCTCAGATATTTAGGTCACTGTCAATGCGGTTCGTAACAACCTGACGCAGTTTTGTAACGGTCAAAGCGGTGCGTAACATCCGGACGTTATTATTATATTGTGTGAAGATACGACGAGACGAAAGTATCGCGGTACCAACATGGCGACTTATATATCTTTTAATTCGGAAATGGTGTACACTACGAAAGATTTTCCTTTAGGATTTGAACCATATTTTATTTGATATGATTGAGCTGTTGTGTTTGTTGCATGTTTGGCACATGTATGTCGCTGCACTCGTTTTAATATTTTTGTCTTTTTGTTGGTGTATTCCTTGTTGCGCACAGTGTTCATGTGCGTCATTGTATTATTTTTGTCTATGGGGGTTTGTTTAACCTGCGTGGACAGTAACATCCCGCAAGGGTTTCTCACCAGAGTAGAAACCCACTACCATTGGCTGGGGGCTTGTCGTGCCGTAGTGGCTTTCCACCAACGCCAGCCACATAAATTATGAAGGTATTCTAATCCTGTTTCTATTTTTCAGAAGTTTCTTTAATAAAGTGGTCACATGTTTATTTGCGCAATTACTTCGTCTAGTTGCAAACGAATAATAATTAACAGAACTGAATTTCTACGTTTATGGTTTAGTGATACGGCGTCAGAATCTTGATGTGACGACAGATCTCCATACGTTTTATTAATTTGGGAATTCTTATAACTATAGTTAAGTTTACATATATGAAGAAGAAAGTTAGATAGCGATTAGTGTATTTTCAGGCAGTATACGATAACCTGCGGTAATATTAGTTGCATATACACATAAAGTTAAAGTTATCGCATAATAAATGATGCTCAAATGGGTCTGAACTTCATCTCTATAAATTTGAGGGAATATTGATGCCCGCGGAAGTGAAACCAACTTGCAGCCCGGCTAGTGTTGGTTGGCAGTTTAGCTAATCCCCGTTAAATTGGAAGCATGGCAACTACGATACCACTAACCACCACGAGCATTCACGGCACAGTTACCATTATTCCGTGGATCATGATCGAGATCAAATGTTGTGAACCTGAGACCATTGTGTTTTCTAATTATAAGTATTAAAAAAAGATCTTCGTCAGTCGTCAATCTCATACCTTTTTAATTATTTTTAATGTTTAATTTAATTTTTGGTTAAATATATAGAATTAATAATAAATTCGCGGTCCGAGGACAACTTATGTAAATTACCAATTCTGTACGTGGTCGAAGAGTTGTAGCCTACAAATGCGTATTTGCACAAATACACACATCTTTATGAATTACTTTATGACAAAATGTACCCATTCATTAAAGCTACGTTCTCTTGTTTCTTCGTTGTTTGGAAACGCTAAAAAGTTGTTTAGTAATAGTTTGATGTCGAGTAACATACTTGGTAACTCGTAAGTTGGCACAAGGTGTATGAAACCAAAGAGATCTTCGATGAAACTCTTTGATGAAACAGAACGCCCGTTTCATAAGGACTGTCGTTTACCGCCACGCGAGGATAAAGTAAGTTACATTTGTCATTCATTCTGTGTTACTTATGTAGGTACATTTTAGTTTTGTTTTTATTACATGCTGCTTTTACTTGCTTATAAAGAAAATGACAAACGCTGTGATGGAACTGCTCACTGATCCAAAGCCTACAAAAATTTGTGCTCCAATGGTCCGATACTCGAAACATGCATTTCGTTTACTTGTGCGAAAGTATGACTGCGATATCGCCTATACCCCAATGATTGTTGCGAAATCTTTTTTAGAGTCCGATTCTTGCCGGCAAAATGAGTTTATCACTTCAAAAGATGACACACCACTTATAGTGCAGTTTGCAGCGAAAAATGCAAAGGAATTTTCTGAAGCTAGCGAGCTTATTTACCCTTTTGCAAGTGGGGTAGGACTTAACTGTGGCTGTCCACAGAGATGGGCAATGGCAGAAGGCTATGGAGCAAAGTTACTTCAAAAACCAGAAGAAATTGTGGATTTTATAAGATTTACAAAAGCTCTTGTGTCTGATGAAAAGTTTACTATTTCGGTTAAGATACGTTTGCATGAAGAATTGGCGCGAACTGTAGAAATGTGTAGAGGATTGGAAAAAGCTGGGGCATCTTTTGTTTCTGTGCATGGCAGAACTTCAAAAGAACGTCACCAGCCTGTTCATTATGATGCGATAAAGATTCTAAAAGAATCTGTTTCAATACCAATCGTTGCAAATGGTGGTGTAAATACTTACGAAGATTTTGAAAAAGTTCATAAAATGACCGGCGCTAATGGAGTAATGGTAGCACAAGGTTTATTAAATAATCCAGCGCTCTTTCAAGGTTATAAAACAACCCCTTTGTCTTGTGTGAAAGACTGGCTCGATATAAGTTTAAGCTACGGAACACCTTTTACACCGTTTCATAACCATCTTATATACATGCTTGATAATGTTACCAGCCGTGCAGAAAAACGAATTTTTAACAACTTGCAAAGTACCCCGGCAGTTTTGGAGTTTTTAAATAAATATTTTGTTGATTCTTAGATGTTTTTTCCGTAAATTTGGTAAAAATGGGAAAGAATATAAAAACCACGGAAGACAGCAACGAAAAAGGTGAAGTAACTGCATTGCAAATCAATCTCAAACAAATATTTATAGATGTATTTTCATTATTTACATAAAGTATTGTGTTCATAATGCTGCATTTATTCTATTACAACTTTTCTAATGGGTTGTCTAAAAAATTAAAACATATTTACAAAGAAACCCATAAGTTTGCAAGAGGTGTTTTAAACAGAACATTGGTGCTATGATATTGATGACTGTTATTTCTTTTCATGCGAGGATAAATTAGTTACGTTCATTAAATATGGCTTGTTTATCTGCTTAGTAGGTGTAGCAAGCACGCTTATTTTCTTCCAATTACAATGTAAATATGTTTTTACTTGTAAGGTGTTTTAACAACTGTTGTTTTGTCACTATATCCTGTCTTTTCGTTAAAAATATTTCTTAAGCTTTGCTACCGTAATTGAAAGGACAAATAAAGTTATTATATTTAGGCTGTAATTTAGTATTTACCCCAATTTGCAATAACCATCTGTCATTGTAGATTTTGAAAAACGAAAACGTAAGAAAAGAAAGAAGAAACTTAATGATGAACCGGGTGATAAGACGAGAAAATTGCGACCCAATTATTTTATTGGAGTCCGAATTAATAACCCACAAATATTAGGTATATGTATAAAAAAATATAAATTGTCTTTCTTTCAGTTTAAATAAGATTTGACTTTTTGAACAATTTCATTAATGTTTTCTTTTAATTTGTTTAGTTAGGCCGAAGTTGCCTCATTAATTCTAATGCATTGTGAGTTTTACCATTTGTTCAATAAAGTATTAAAAAATGAGAAACTTACTAGTTTGATATACAAGCTTGATCATAAAAAACTAAAATAAAGTTACAACTGTTAATTTTCATCCTATTTTAAAAACGCTATTTTTACTTCATTTACCATTGTTATAAAATGCATATATAATCAATGTATTTAATTTGTAGGTAAAATACGTGCGATACAGAATATTGTTGTTGGACGAGAAACACAACTTTCGAAAACAATTGTTCCTTTTTCTACTTCGCACGTAACACTCAGTGTATTTCATTTAAAGGAGAAAGATGATTTAAAAAGGTTCGAAAAATTATTTAAACCTGATTTTGCTTTGGAAATTCTGGAATATTACCCATCATTTTACAATTGTTATTTTTTGTAAATGGGTTGTCCAAATTATCAGCAAAACATAAATAAATAAAAAAATTCCCCCCCAAAAAAATAATCACCCACAAAGTAACATACATGGTAACTCGTAAGCTGGCACGAGGTGTTAAACCCGTGTGATAACGACTGTCGTTTTCCGGCCACGCGAGGATAAAGTAAGTTACCTTCATTCACATTCATAATTTTTATAAAACTTGTTTTTTTATTTTTAATTATATAGATAGATATATTGGTTATATATTATATACTATATTTAATATGTTATGAAAAGCAATTTTTAATTTTTGTTTATTTTCCCTACAGAGCTTGCACAGTGTTTCAAAACAGTGTTGATCAAATAAGAAACATATTGAATAACGAACCACCTCAGTTTACAGTGGCTGGTGTTGGAAACTTTAGACACCAAGTTATGTTCGCACAAATTAAAGATAACAATGGATTGGAGTTGCTAACTAAAACAGCTGGTTAGTCGGCTCTGGCAGGGCTCAACATTAATGCTTGTCAGCTTGTCCTGGACAACCAGAACAAGTGAATTTGGTTAGGCACTTGTCCGGAAGGAAAACTAAAGAAATAATGTTTATATCGAATAAAAAATAGGCTGGCGTATCGAAAAATTTCCAACACAGCCAGGTTTTTCCAACTACCCCCCTAAAAAAAACTAGAGCAAACATACAAATATATATATATATATATATATATAATTTCATTTTTTTCTATAAATGTTTTCATTCAGATTTTATAAACTAGACCAAAGAAGACAGAAGTATTGTACTTTATAAATCACTTCATTTTAATTTTTTATTAAAATTTTTCTTTATTCTTAGAATATTTGGACAACCAAATGTCTGAGTTTCGAAATTCTGAAGATAAAGCATTCAAGCCTCATATAACAATAATGAAGTTGTCAAAAATGTTTGGTGCAAAAAGATTTAAGGTATCTGTTATAATTAACAATGAAAAATCTAAAAAAAATGTATTTAACAGTAAAAAAAATGAAAAGAATGGAAAAAAACGGTTTCTGTTTATCTGTTAACCGGAGGTTACCGGGTTCGATGATCAATGCTGCCACCAGTGTGCAAGCAAGTTCTCGGGCAAGACATCTAACAGGGCATAGTTTTAACCTAGTAGCCTCTAAAAATGGTCAGCCATACAAAACCACATGCTAAATTAAATTTGTGGTAACTTGTAAGCGGGCATGAGGTATATAATACAGAACACCAGTGTTGAAACGACTATCATTACCCTACTAATAATTGGTTATAATTCTCACTGATTAAAAGCCACCACAGGTTTGGCATTTGTGGTAAATTTAATAGCTTTTTTAAGTCTATAATTCCTAAAAGCTCTGGTATTAAAAAAATTAGAACTAAAATGAAAGTGTAACTTGAAAGCGGGCATAAGGTGTATGAAACAGAACACCCATGTTAAAACGACTCATTGCCCCATCATGCGAGAATAAATAATTTTTATTCATTTCTTTAGATCAAAAAGATCTCTCCTTCACTTTATGAAGATTTTGTTGAAACCAACTTTGGAGATGAAATAATAAACAGGATTGAATTATTATCAATGTTGAAACCAAAGCAAAGAGATGGGTATTATCATAGTGAAGCAGAGATATGTATTGGTAGGTAGGTGGGGAGAACTATATAATTAATTATGTTTTATAGTAACTGAAATGGTAACTGAAACCAGTTTCTATTCTATGTGGGTGAAGTCCTTGTTGAGGACCTCGGAATTAGGCCAGATTTGGCCTATTACCCCAACACCCGGGCTTTTTATATGAGTCGGTCATGTGCGTCTGTGTCCTTGGGCAAGACACTTAACGGCAATTGCTCCAACCCAGTGGTCACTAATGGTTTGTCCAAATTATCAGCCGTACATAAAAAAATGAAAATATGCCCAAAAAATATTCACTTACAGAGTAACATACATGGTAACTCTTAAGCTGGCATGGGGTGTATGAAACAGACACACATGTTATAACATGTGTTGTTTTCTGGTCAAGCCAGAATTCTTTCGGCCAAGTGAGAATAAAGCAAATTACATTCATTCATTAGATGAATCTATTGGAAAACAATCACCATTGTTAGTTCATCAATGGGCATCGTGTTTATCTGTGTCTTGCATCACAATGGCCATTCACCACATCAACAATCCAAAACTGAAACATTACGGGGATGTCATAGCTAATGACGTCATAACATCTGCGTTTCAAGATTTGTATCCTACCACATGAAGAAATGGGTGATTTAACTTATTTTTAACTTTTTGCCAAAAACCTAGTGCAGTGGTTGAAACGCTTGGCTTTAACCCAGCTGTTACTGTTCTATGTTGATGCTGCTACCATTGTGGGTGTAATGGCCACTGATGGGTTGTCTAAATTGTCAGCTATACATAAACCACCCCCCCCCCCAAAAAAAATTATCACTTACAAATTAACTGATGTGGTAGAAAAATCTTATGCAGGCAGGCGGTATATGAAACAGAGCACCCTTGTTATAACCACTAGGTTTACCCTGTCACACAAGGATAAATAAGTTTTATATTCATTATTTAATATTCTTGTTTTAAAAAAAATTGTTCTGTCCCCTTAAAACAGCATTATATTTTAACTCTAGAGAAATAAATATGTTTTGTATTCATTTTTTTTACTAGTTTTGATTCAAAATATCTTTTTCTGTCTTATTAAAACAGCAATTGTGTTTTAACTCTTAATATTTTTCAGCTTGTTTCGTATAGATTGCGTCAGTGGTGATTAGATCGATAGAGAAGTTGCATTTGTTCATGAGGTTTATCAGAACAAGGATTTTGTTCACGGTAGTTTCAGTGGTGGCGGCTCGAAAGTATTTTCTCAAGCATTTTAAAAAATGTAGTATTTTCTCAAGCAATTTTAAATCTTACTTTATCCTCGCGTGGCCAAAAAAAACAGTTGTTAAACACTGGTGTTCTGTATCATACACCTCGTGCCAGTTTCAAGTTACACTGTCATTTTAGTTTTAATTTTTTAATACCGGAGCTTTTGGGAATTGTAGACATAAAAAAGCAATTGAATTCACCATAGGCGCCAAACCTGGGGTGGCTTATTATTATTTGTTGCACTACATTAATCAGTGAGAATTACAACCAAATATTAGATTTGTTTCACATGGTTGTGTTCCTAACTGTCTTTGACTCCCCTGTGTTTTAAAAAGTTTCGTGCATATGAAATAAAAAATGTAAAACACGAAATGAAAACCTTCAAATTTTCGCGCTTTAGGAACGATATTTTGGTGGATTTTTGGACGAAACACGTTGCTATATATATTGTACAGTAGGATGGGGGAAGATGGGACACATTTTAACTCTATTTTCTCCTCCAATTTAGTAGTATAAACAAAGAAAGTTCAAAGAAATGTGAAACTGTGTCCTCATGACTCTCATAGACCGTTGTTAATTGTTTAAAACACGATCAGAATATCTGGATATTATGTGCTAAAGGTGTTCCATCTCCCCCCACCCTACTGTAATATATTTAAAACGAAAACAAACGTATAATAGGTTGGGGTAAGATTGAACATGCTTTCCTTCCGAATTCTAAAATCGTAGCGCCGCGACTCCAAAACAGCGTATTGTTTAAAACTGGATTAGGCAACTTGGGATACAAATGTTAACGGTATCTCAGCAGAACTATACAAAAGGGTGTGTTATATTTACCAATTCCTATCTATAAGTTTTAACAAAGTATCCAATTTTACATTGTCGTTTCTTTCGTCAAACAAAAAACGTCAGAATATAAGTCGTAAAATGTCCCGACCGTTCAGCTATGCACATACATAAACTGGTAATGGCCTACGGTACTGTAGCTGATTCACATCAGCTAGTTGACGTTTAGTAAGGCTTCTACGTGTAGCTGTCACTGTTTAAGTTGCAATTTTAAGTATAGGGTGGGGTAAGATGGTACATGTTTTTCTTTTTTATATCATCCTATTTGGTAGTAAACAAAGAATATTTATAGTATTGTATATTACCATATTCTCATGACTCTAAAAGATCACTGTTAATAGTTAAAACACGAACGTTCTAACAGTATCCATCTTACCCCACAGTATTATACTAGGAAGTCAGGTAGATTAAAAATCGAACAGTCACGTGTATTAAATTTTAAACCTTCAAATAGTATAACGGATAATTTCTAAGTACGTGAGTGGTCACTTAGTTTAAAATATTAAAGTATTTTTCCCAGACTTTGTTAACAGATTTTGTACAAATTTTAGCAACAAATATTTAAACTATGTCGTCACAAAATCAATTCCCGGTGATGACGCGTAACTTGACTTTGATAAAGAAAATGATCATGGAAAAAGTTGAAGCAGCAAGCGGTAAAGCTCCGCCAATAATGGTGAAAGGTATCTAAGTTAGCAGTATGGGTTTAGCATGTTTTTTAGAACCTTGTGTCAGCTTACGAGTTATCACAAATATAATTATTTTGGTGGTTACTTTTAAGATGTTGTTTGTTGTGTATGGTTGACAAATAATTTATACACAACCCCTAACTGAATAAATGAATATAACTTGCTTTATCGTCGCGTGGCCGAAAAAATACAGTTGTTATAACACGTATGTTCTGTTTCATACACCTTGTGCCAACTTACGAGTTACCATGTGAGCGTAATTTTTTGGGTAATTTTTCAAATTGTTTTTTGTTGTGTATGGCAGACAATTTATACAATAGATAAGTGACGCTGATACAAGGTTATTTTGCTATGTTGAGCAATTGACGTTATGGGCGTCTTGCCCAAGGAAACTTATGTAGGTACACCTACGAGCCTCGTACATGCTGTAACAACTGCAAAACCGCAGCGACAAGCTAACATGTGTTATAATGATATAAAGTTTCCAGCAAACGTTATTTAAATATTTTTAACAGCTCTTGTCAAATGGAACACAGACATGATAATTGCAGCTTGTGTTTTGATTCTTGTTGGATTTCTTCTTACACTGTAAGTATGCTAGTTTTAAATAAAGAAATGGTTTTGCCTTTTATACTTGCATCGCTGGAAAACGACACTCTTTAAAACACGGATGTTCAGTTTCACACATCCCCCGCCCGCTTACGAGTTATTGCATTTAACTTTGTGATTTTTTGCTAAATATAAGAGTGAATTTTAAATGCATATACCTAGCCATATACAGTAATGCAAGGTAAGATGGGACACCTTTTGCACATAACATCCAAATAACCTGATCGTGTTTTAAACAATTAACAACGGTTGATTGGAGTCGTAAGAATGCGGATTAATGTTTCTTTAAATGTCCTTTATATACCACCATGTGGGACGAGAAAACAGAAAGAAAAGATTTCCCATCTTTCCTACCTTACTCTACCTATTTTATTTTCAGATTACAAAGGCGAAGAAAAGAAAAACTTCGTAAGAAGCAAAACGCTGTCAAATTCGAAAATGTTTAGTTTTACTTTAATATATTTTCATGTTTTATGCAGTACTCGTATTAATACAGTATCCGTTACTGGGGCTCGGTTGTGCGATAAATTCTTGTTTCTTTGTTGTTTAAAATTAATTTGATTTTCGTTATATACCCTTAATTATGTTGTATAGTAGGATGGGGTAAGATTTTATCATTCTTTTTTATCCACCTTTTTGGTAGTAAACAAAGAACATTTACAGAAAAATATACTCGTATTCGATTCTAAAAAGCGTTGTTAATTGATAAAAACACAATTATAAATTATTAGTATTATGTGCCAACGGTATCCATCTTACCCTTTATTACTATACTTTAGTGGAACCTTTTAAACGAAAAACGTATTTTAACTCTAAGCCAATGTTGGTCAAAGCTAGGCTATAAGTGATTCACATTACGCTCTGGTTGATCCACACGACACAAACACACATGCTGGTCGCGTTCATTGTATGCGGAACAACGTTGGCCAAACACCGTTGAGGTCTTTAACCGGTTAATTGTCCGCGCAATGCTTGTGTATTTAATAAAACTTGCTTTTATCCCGTCGCTGTAAAAAAACGTTTGAAGTAAATAAGTTACATTCATTCGTTCATTCAAGTTGATTAGATAATACGGCCAAGCAGACTTCTTTAGGCCGACAACTTAACTGAGCATTGTCCTGGAAGTTAGTTCTAATATAAAGGGCGCCACGGTTCAGATTAATCTAATGCTTTGAATTATTACGGGATTTTGGCAGATTTGCCACACACGATAGTAAAAACTAAACTCCCTTTATTTCGATGTTGATGTTTCCATGTGTTAAACGTTAAAATGTATTCTATGTGTTTTTATAGAAGCATTTTTAACGTCAACTGCTTGACAAAAATTAAAATGCTATTTACGTTTTTCGCTGGGCAAAAATAATATGCCTATAAATCGAAAATATGTTAGATTGACCAAATATGAATTGCTTAAAGTTATACTGTTTCGCTCATTAAAACAAAACTTCACTATATGTTATATAAGGATTGGGGAAAACAGGACACCTTTAGCACATAATATTAAACAAACAACGATCTAGGGAAGTCGTGAGAATACGTTTTTATAATTTTTTAATACTTTTTGTTTACTATATCAAATGGAACGAGAAAATAGAATGTAAAGCTGTCTCATCTCCCCCCATCATACTATAACACAAATAATATGTCCAAACAAAAGACGTTTTCTTGCCAACGAAAGCTTTAAAATCCTTAATGCCTGCATTTAATTCCGTTAATAGGCGCATATGACGTTTGGTTACAAAATCCTGTCCTAAGATTAATTCTAGGTAAAACATTCAGACTAAAATGTCAACAATAATGCGCCAGGTCAGAGTATTATGGAGTCAAAACGTTGATTTAATTCTGTTGAAAGCCCTGGCTGCCGTTAAGATGTCACTATTGTGGAATTTGATGTAATAATTACAACATCGACGCCTATATTAAATCTGCTGTAATGCCGCATTTCATTTGACAAGGGATTAAATTCGTGACAGCCGCTTAATCTGTTCCAAAATTTGAGTGGAACTGCTTTAGCCGAAATTAGTTTAGCCAATAACACGCGGTAGATTTTACACGTAAATTAATCCATTTGCCCAATATGGCGAACCCAGACGCCATCATCGCGGAAGGGACACGTTTAGCACATAATGTCCAAATATTCTGATCGTGTTTCAAACAATTAACAACGGTTTTGGGAGTCGTGAGGATACGGTTTTATAATTTTATAAATGTTTTTTTTTTGTTTTCTACTAAATGGCACGAGAAAATAGAATGACAATGTGTTCCATCTTTCCCCATCCTACTATACAGATCGTTGGCCATGTCATTTCTGCGAAGCAGCGCATGCGCACTGTACACCATGCGCACGTGAGTCGGTGAGTATATTAAAGATCGTATTTTCCAATCGTGTTTTTACCTCGGTTGAGTAAGAGGGATCCCAATAGCACAAATATCCCATATTTCCCAATGGTTGTTTTTACCAATTAACAACGTTCTTTTAGATTCATTAGAATATACGGTTATATAGTTATAGGTAAATATTCATTGTTTTGTATCAAATTGGACGATAAAAGAGAACCATACGTGTTTTTAAAATTTGAGTGAAACTTGTCAGTATTAAATTTTAGAAATTTTAACCCAGTAATTGTCTCGCATTTGTAAAATAGACGTCAATTTTCCTTTGGCCTTAGTAACTCGTTTTCGTTCCATTGCGCACGGCGCCCTAACCGGCATTTTCGTATTAATATTCAAGAGCAGAGCAGCAGGTTTTAATTCGCTCCTCTGATATAATATACGGTGCGCTCTAATTTCTAGCATCTCCATAATTGCTCTTTGAGGGCAAAAACGTCAAACGTGGAAACAATAAATATTTTATTCTCTCGACTGTTTATTCTGATTTTCTGATTTGGCTGGGGCTTCGTTATTTGGAGTAATCTCTAGGCCGAGTTTAAATATTAATAGCTCCAAAGTGTTTCAAATAGCAGTTATTGCGCAGGGTAATGAAGTTTTCGCTGGATTTAATAACCCCCCCATTTCCCCAATTGCAATTTTCTATGTGATCTGTTTACCCAAGTCTTTGCTTTTAAAAAAAGAAATTGGAAACGCGTGTCGCATTGAAAGCTGAACCCTCCACGGCCAATCCGCACATGCTTATTATACCCGCGTTATCTCACCAGTGTATTTTGTTTCTGGTGATTTTCTCTTATTTTAATTTTAAAAAAACGAGCGAAATTTTAATCGCATTAAATGCAGCTGTATACCGTAATAGCCATAGAATTAAAATACCTGACAAATACTGAAGAAAGCCTAAGATTCTATGTTAAAAAAAGTTAAATTATTATTACCAAGTTGTTAGGCAAAGGCATACCTGTAAAAAAATGTTTGAAAAATACGTGGGAACAAACACGTAAGGACATATATTACTGTGGGGTAAGATGGGACACCTTTGGCACATATTATACGAATTTCCAAATCGTATTTTAAACAGTTAACAACGGTCTCTGGGAGTCGTGAGGATACCAATTGGGACGAGAAAATAGGATGAAAAGATGTCTTATCTTTACAACCAAACCATACAACATAAAAACACGGGAAGTTACTGTAAACGTTGGTACTTATAACACGCTTATGGATAAAAGGATCAGAAGTATAGGCGTTACAACCGAGAAACAGTATAATGCAATAGGCCATTTAAGTAAGCAACATTGAAGTTCTTATCCTAAAAATATACACAAAATCCTTTCGAATTTTTCGAACGGAATAAAAAATCACTAAAAACGGTTTAAATTGTTCGATTTTGCGTTAAATCACATTGATTTAGAAATAAAACTACGACGCCCTATAGAAATGAACAAGACGAAAATGGCCTTGTTATGATGCATCAGTGACAGCAGTTGAGGGGATAAAAAGCTGTAGCGTATGTTTGCTCTGGCTTGATTAACTGCTATAATTCAGATGGAATTTTGGCCTATCAGCAGTGCGACTGGATTTTAATATGCTAAATCTATGGTTTTAAATAAGTAATTTAGTGTTCGTGTAAATAATATACCGGACTTTGTTTAGTAATATATCGTTGTCCACAATGGAACCATGGAAAGATCTTTTGTCCTATATACTGAAGAATATACGATTTCGAGTCACGACGCTGCTACACCATTGTGGGCGTATATGTGTTTTTAAAAATAATTTATTTTCGGAAATTGCATCAACGTATTGTTAGATTATGGGTTGTCTAAAGTTTTAGTCCCACATTAAAAAACAATTCAAAAGTAATTCGTAAGCAAGCACGATGTAATTAAGGCTAACCGCGTTTTTTACGCCATGCGAGGATATACAAGTTACATTTATTCAATAACACTGCATCGTTTCTAATAACAATGATGGGTTACATTACAATAACATATATATACGTACTTATAGTCAAGACAAACTATAGTAGGCCGTGTTTTAGTCTTTTACCCTACTGCACGAAACATCTTTTGAATATCATTTTTAGCATCCAGACAGTAACTTGGTCCATCATCAGTGTAAAAAAGGTTACTATCCACCAAGTTACTGTCTGAAACATCTGCTGATCATGAGTTTAGCATCCAGACAGTAACTTGGTCCATCATCAGTGTAAAAAAGGTTACTATCCACTAAGTTACTGTCTGAAACATCTGCTGATCATGAGTTTATTATCGACGTATTGTTAAACTAAAACATAGTCAAACGCAAAGTCTTAATCGTAACACATTTATTTTAGAAGATTATAAAAAACGGTACCATACTTTACCGATGTTTTTTAAATTTTGTTTGTTTAATTTTGATACTTCCTTCAGCCTATTTGTTTTTGTGTGTGCTTATGCGGTACAATCTAAATTATAATTATTCCCTTAAGAATCGATCGCGTTTTCATTTTATCAATAATACCCTTAAGGGTCAGCAAGTATGAAACGCAATTAGTGCAAATTGCCCTAATCCTTATTAAAATGTCGAAGTATTATAACGAGTAATTTAACATAATTAATAGAAGAGACATAGCAGTGCATTTTCAAGTAGAATCAATACTAGCATTACCATCTGGCGATACACGGCCATATATACTCGGCCCGGCTGCTATAATTTTTCAATAATTCCTGCTCACACGTCGTAATTCGTACTAAACAGATTGCTCTTTGTGATTTTCAATCACTTCCAAATCTTTGCTTACTCTTTAAACTAGGAGCGAAGAAAGGAAAAAGGCAATTTGTTCCAGAACCTGGTTTAAACACAGTGCTTATGACGACATAGCTGTAATACTGAAGTGATTGTTCGGTAAGAAAGAAGTGAACTCAAAGCGGACATTTTACAGTAAGGCTTAGAAAGTCAAGTACAGTATATTTAATAATGCATTCTAAAGCATATTTCATGGACACTTCATTCATTTTATTATTATAAAAAAATTAATTAGATTTTAATTCATATTTCGTTATTTAGAAAAAAATTAGACGGGTATTTTCCTTGAAGATGAGTACAGACACATCTAAAGGTGAAGAGTTTGCCGAAAATGCGAAAACGCCTGGCACAAATTTAAATTTAACAATAGAAAGTAGACCAAACGAAGATATCAAAACAAAACAAGAAAACATTTCAAAATTACCAGTTCAAATGAGCGACCAGGAAAATAGACCTGTTCCAAAATCAGTAAGAAGTCCTGAAGATATGCCTAGTTTTCCTAACTACGGTTCGCTAGAGTATTTTCCGCCCCCAATAAAAGAAGCCTTGAGAAGTTACTTAGAAAAAATGTACTCGTCTGTATATACTGCACAAGACGAGACATCTATTCCTTCGGGGCTATCCCACGACGTAGCACCTCACCCACGTTACGGCCTAAATGGCATGCCAGGCCATGCGGGTTACGGCGTTGGTTTACCGTTTGATCTGTCGCATTATTACCCTCCTATTCTACGAAGTGGTGATCGTCAACAATTTGGGGCGCAGCGCTTGGATGTCCACCATTTTGCAAGAAACAATCCCGACGAAAAAGTTACAAAAAGTGTTTCTAAGCCTGTTAAACAAGAAACACCCGAAGATGTGCCTAAATTTGATGCTCCGGCTTCACCAACACGGATAGTGGGAGCAACGACACCATCTGAAGAAATGGGGCAATCGTCGATTATAACTCCCATTGCTTCTGAACCTACAGAACATCCGACTAGATCTACAAGCCACAACTATGTAAGCACTGATACTGTGTCACCATTCACACTCGCAGCAAGCCAAGGAAGTCTACATGCTTTCAAAGAAGATTCTTATCTCCCATTTGCGTTTTCAATGGAGAAGAAAAACAAAGATTTTGAATTGCCACCAACAAAGTCGCCCGAGAAACCAAAGGAACAAATAAAAACTGCAACTAAACGACCATCTCAAGACGTGATTGGAAACGACAGTAAGAAAATAGCAAAAGAGGTGCTATCGTTTTCACCGCCAAAGCATGCGAGTGTAAGTCCCCCTAAATCACTCAGTGCTTTGCCACAAAGACCTTTAGAAAACGACTTGCTCATGGCAATGATGATGAGTCAACAAAGCCAACTCCCGTCCACGGCTACCAACGATGCGTCTGCAATCATGGCTCAATTGTACTCTACATGTTCCGAGGTTGCGAAAGACAATTACTTCAATTGGATGCTGCCTTCCGCAATGCTGATGCTACAGCAGAAAAGAGCAGCAATGAGACCGAGTACTCCGGAAGAAAAATATCTTGATAACGGTCCTAGTGACGATGACGACGACGAAGAGTTACTGCTTGATCCGCAACATCCAAAAGATGGCATCTACAATGAAGAAGTCAACAACATTATCGGCAATCTTAAAAAAGACTCCGCGGGTAACAAAAATCCAGGGCAAGGGACGAATCATTCATCTATGTTGAAAAGTGAGTTCTTCGGAAGCTCTTTCGACTCCCATCCGGCACTTGAAAGCTTCCGATCTGATGCGGATGTACAGAAGAGGACGGAAGACATGTTGGAAGCTTACCGTAAAAGTTTTGCGGAACACCGACCAGAACAGCAAGGTATATTAAACACGAAATCATTATAAGACAATCCTTTATAGATTTAACTGACTGGACCATAAAAACAATTCTCAACTATTTGCTGGTATATTTATGCTAAATTTATTTATTCAGAAAAGGGAATTTGGGGTGAGGAAACCAACCGTTCATATCGCCAACCCTCGAACGAAGATCAAAGCGTTTCGCCTCCGAGTAAGTGGGATTATGAAACTAAACAAAGAATATTTACAGAACTATACAACCGTCACTCTGAAAGAGCGTTGTTCATTTTTAAAACACAATTTGAAAATATGGGATATTGTAAACTTACACTATCCATCTTATTCCTATCTTCTATATTACGTAAAAGATTTAGATTTAGGAGGTAAGGTTTGGCTATTTAGACTATTGTGGCTTTACACTTGTGTTCGAGGCTCGACGCTGCCCCTCGAGCAAGACGCTTAACAGCAGATCTCCACCAGTGGTCCCTTTTAATTGACAGCTATTCTTAACTCGAGGTGTATGAAGCAGTGTTATAACGACTGTTGTTGCCCCGCAACGGAAGGGTAAATAGGTTACATTCATTCGTTCATTTCCAGGTATTTCACCAACTCAATGTTCTGACTCTGACCTGAAGAAAAAACTTCGTCGCAACCGCACAACGTTTACCACGTTCCAACTACATGAGTTGGAGCGAGCGTTTGAACGATCTCACTACCCGGATGTTTACAGCAGAGAAGAGTTGGCAGGAAAAATTAATCTACCAGAAGTTCGGGTTCAGGTAATTAAAAGCATTTAATTAAGCGACAATTTCACTTGACAGAGGAAGTAGTTTCGTGATCGAAACTAGTCGGGATAAAATATATTTTGTTAAAATAAGATCATACTTCACCTTAGGCTCTTTTTATTCCGTTGTTGACGAAATATATTCTAACAAATTTTATATTTTTGACCGACCATCACATATACCCTCTAGTCCAGCGAAACGGGTGTTTGGGCTAGCAAAAAAACAATCCATTATGCATTTGTTTTTTGGAAAAATTGTTACAAGACTGTATTTTGATTTTGTTGATGACGTAATCAAATTTCGAATGACGTCATCAGAAATTTTGAATATATGAGTAATTTAAGTTTTTATCCAAAATATACATAGAAAGTCTATTACAAAGTAGATTCCTAGCTAGTCTACTACCTAATTATGAAGGAATTTTTAAATCGGTGACGTTAAAACAATCAATTATGTCACTTACAACCAGATGACGTCATATACGATGAAAGTTTATTTTCGCTAAAATCTTGCCAAAACGATTTATTACGAATATAATCACATTTTAACTGTAAAAACAACATGTGAAAGCAAAAAGTTAAATGCGCTTCTGCTTTAAAGCGTTTTAACCTAACTTTAAAAACGAGGCACTCCAAACTGCTTAAAATATGGACATGACCTTTATGTATTACATAACCCAACAGTAATTCCACATCCGAGGCCTTAATTGATATTATCTCATTATTCACACGGTCCCGAAAATGCCAAGCTTACGTCAAACTGCTGTAGATTTATTTAAAATTTATTTAAACCTGTCATGCTGTAGAGACGGGACCCGGAATTATTAATATTCCGTTTGTCGGAAGAGATTCCTTTCCCTGGTCTGGTGATACATAATTAAAGCGTCAAGCCGACAATTAGATACTTTTGTATATACGGTACGGCATGTTTCCTCATTTCAATTACTTGTTATTTAAAAAAATAAATGTGTTACCAGAAATCAATGTCTTTTAAAACTGCAATATTTTTAATAAAGCCGATGGCTTAAGTCCATAAAAATAACTGGAAACACTGTTACGTATAATTGCAATTAAGTTGCTTTTTCGTCCCAGATCTCATGCAGTTATCAATTATACATAAACACCTTCTGAGCCCAGCGTCGCTTAAACGGTTATAAACGCTTAGGGCTTCTAATTAAATTTCCCATTTTAACCATGCTATATAGATTGGACCTATGATGTTTCAGTTGTTCTCTCATGATTAATTTATGCCAGACGGGCAAATGCCCTAATCTGTTAATCTTCTTTTACAAAGAGTTATATAGATTTATTAGCTCAACGAGACGGAAAATTTATTCAGTGAGCAGAAATATCTAAAACCTGCCGGAAAAAAATAAACACTAACTCAACTTATTATGGCAAATATTCCGTTTAAGTAACACAAAACAATAATACATTTATCCTTAAGGACAGAACATTTAAAGCGAATTTTGACGATCCAATTTTCTGAATTACACTTACTCATATTTTGCAAACATATAAAAAAAACAATAAAAACTATTCGCTAACCGTCTTGAACCACTGCATAGTAGACGATCAAATCGAACGGTGGTTTTTAAAACACTTTACAAACTTTTTATGAGCATACTATAACATGATTCAACTTTTTCAAAAATTGAAAAGTCAAACGACTTTGTGAACCACTGTGGTATAGGCAAACCAAATCAAATCAAATGTCATCGACCCACCTTTGGCTGGCCCATTGGTTAAGATGAATTTCTATAAGTATGACGTAGGCAGCCGCGTAAATGCCGTATGCCCTTAATTAATTAGTAATTGCTGATTTAATCAATAAATTATTATTCGTGTATGCATATACACAATCGATGCCAAATGTCTAATGCAATGTTTCAATTAAAAATAAGTAATTGGCAACTCGTATGTTGCGTATGTAAATTATTAAACTGAATTTTAGATCAGAGAATATGGCTTTTAATCAAATTACCCCTTTCGTTTTCTTTGTGTCTTTTTGTATATTTTTTGATACACAAACAATAAAAACAACGCCACATGGCAGACGGAACGTTATAGTTACAAAACATTTTACGTTTATTTTTATATCATCAGACTAATTTTAAATTAAAAGATTTTTTATAAAGAAACACATGATCTATTTCAGGTTTGGTTTCAAAACCGGCGGGCAAAATGGCGACGTCAAGAAAAGATTGAATCTGGAAACCATGAACGGGAAATAAGGAGTTATAACCAAGCCACAGCATTGAGTAAGCTAACATACATTACCGCAATTGTTGTGCTGTATAGTATTTGTGCAGTCAAATTAACATGTATAGTAGGATGGGGAACGATGAGACACCTCTTCATTTTATTTTTGTCCCATTTGGTATGAAACAAAAACATTCAAACAATTATATAAAACTGTATCCCGCGAGACTCCCAGCATAGACCGTTGTTAATTGTTTGAAAAACGATCAGGATATTTTGATATTATGTACTAAAAGTGTCCTGTCTTTCCCCTCAGTGGTGGAATACTGTGGGACAAGATACAGAAGACCATTACACCTAGAACCTATATTTCCATATCGTGATGTTTTTAAATAATAACGCGCTTTTGAATCCGTTAGAAAGCAGTTGTATATTTTAGGAGAAAAAGAATGAACCATCTTACTTTATTTTGCCATATTAGGGGAAGACGGAACACCTTTGGCACAAAATACCCAAATATCCTAATCATGTTTTAAACAATTAACAACGGTCTATGGGAGTCGTAAGAATACAGTTGTAAAATTCTTTGTTTACTACCAAATGGGACGAGAAATTAGAATAAAAAGGTGTCCTATCTTCCCCCACCCTACTATATATACTCCTGCTGTTCTAAAGTTAACATATGTACTGCGCGTGGTAAAAATGAATGTTTAACGACCATCATTTTGCTGATAGCGTCACGTTTCAATTAAAATGATCTTCGTTATCATAAGTAAAGAGAAAATTAAACTTATTTTAACATTTAGCAACGCTCTTTTAGAGTAGTGAGAAAAAGCTTGTATGTACTTGTGAAACGATATATTGAATATAAAATACCATCTTACCCCAACCTATTAAATATCTTAGTATTATTTAAAATATAGTTGACTTTCCGGAATAAGACAACGTTTTCTTATTCTAGAGTCGTTATAACACGGGTGTATTGTTTCATACACCCTGTGCCCGCTTACGAGCTACCACGCATATGTAACTTACTGCTTATTTTTGTATAGGGTTATCCATAAGAACACGCAATAAGTCAAAGTTACTTTTTTATCCAAACGTGGCAATAAAACGACTGTTGTTATACCGTGGGTGTACCATTTTGTACACCCCGTGTCCGCTTATGAGTTACCACGCATTTAATTCTGTTGCTAATTATTTTGAAGGAGTTATTTTTATTTTTCTAGCTGACAATTTATTTAATCCGTCAGGCAAAGTGCGAGAATAAGTTTATGTCAGCACTTTATAAATAAAGTTATATAACAGGTGCGACTGTATCTACTAAGCCCAACAACGTTCAACGCAATAATCCTTCACACCAACTCGATCAGCTTATCGCAAGTCAATCATCTCCAGCGCGCCACCTACTGCCGACACCTTCTTCTAGTTTCGGCCACACATTGGCAGCATCGAGCCAAGCGTCGAGTGCGTTTTCAATTCCATTTTTATCCGGAATGCTAACGGGCGGACGGGATCCAGTTTCGTCATTAGATTCTAGTAAAACGACTTCTCCATCCTCGGCCGCTAAATTATCCAGCGACATGGCTCTGTACAGTAGGTATGCAAGCCAAATGGGGGCGCTACAGCAGTTTTCTACTCCCCCTTTTCATTTGCCCTTGCACCTTCTGGGGGCTAGTCAGGCTAGGGACTTTCCTCGACCCAATACGGCAAATGAAAAAGAGAGCAACCAATCGAATCCAGACCGTAGTCCGTCCGAAAAATCCTTCAAAAGAGAAACAGCTAAAGAATTTCGATTCTCTCCGAAGTTTACCGAAACAACCGAAAAAGTTCCAGTTTTGAGTCAGCAGTAAACAAAACCCTGAATTTAATGTCGTAGTTTGTTGTCGCTTTTTTCTTTATCGGGCATTTAATTATCATTGTGTGATACGCAGTATTAACTTCGTGCTTATATAGTTATGTTGTGCCGATGCCATCGCATTGTGAGTTATCGTGTAAAATACAATAGTTCATTTGTAATTTGCAAGTATAAACAAATGATATTTATATAAGTTTGATTATACAATGACATTCGGTGTGGAGTTTTGAAAGAAACTTGTAAAATAGGTTGTTTTAGGTACTATGGAGAAAAAATTCCCAAACGCGTTTCTTATCCGTTAGGTGGAGCAAACGAGCCTCTACAGTGACAAAGCGGTTGAAAAACACGACTGGTTTTTGCATGGCGTATCTGCAACCGCATTTCAAAACATAAACCTCAAACATTGTGAACTTTAAATGTCTACAATAGCAAATATGGGAACGTTATGTAATAACAAATGAACACATGAGTTAGTTATATGTACATACATACATAATAACGCTAGTGGTTCACAAGCGTTTTATAATCACAATATTAACTCAAATTAATAACAGTTCATAACATATTTTTATTCATCTGTTTAAACACAGTAACGAGAACATCAGAATATTTAAAACAATGAAAATAAGAGATTGAGCAGCAAAACGACAGTCGTTAAAAACACTTCACGGTTAATAACTACTCGAGGGAAAATGCCGAGTAAAAGCGTGGCTCCTAAACCCACTATACAGTATTACAAAGATTTCGCGACCTAATTTCAAAGATTTTGAACTACTGTAGTGGACGATGCAACCAAATCAAAGGGTGACCTACTTTTCGTGTCAATCAGGGGTTGAGAAGCACTGTTATACAAACTTGAATAAAACAAACTTGAAACTTATTCCTAACATATAGTAGAGTGAGGTAAGATGGGACACCTTTAGCACATAATATCCAAATATCCTGATCGTGTTTTAAACAATTAACAACGGCCTATGGAAGTCGTAAGGAAGCGGTGGTATTATTCTTTGGAATTTTACTACCATATGGAACGGAAAAATGGACAGTCGCAATTTTTTGAACATGAAAATTTCCCTCTTCTTTCTTTAAGTGTTCTTGGCTATCGTTTTCGAATGAATAAAAAAAATTATCCCATGTCCAGAGCTTAGTAGTGGCACTTCATAAAAACAAAATCAAGTTTCTCCTTTTAAGAAAAAATTCGAATGCATACGGGATATAAATTATTGGTATGTAATTGTTTGTTTGCCGCGCCAAAAATCATGGAACCGTTTTGTATGCCTGTTATACAACTTACGACAATAAAAGCCATTGTCCGAATATAATTCTACGGACTGCCTTGTAAAAATTGTTGTTATTAAACCATAGATCAGAGTTTTAAGAGGCATAAATTTGCGTCAAGAGCAGAGATGAAAATAAAGCCGTTTATCCAGTTGTAAGGCGGCTGCTGGGCACTCAAGTGGTTGGAGAATTTTCGCGCTTGGTCGGCGAACAATAAAAGCGCGCCACATTCAGAGAGTACTAAAGTATGACGTCATGCTGATTTTGTTCTTTGCCTTTCCTCTTTCTCTCAGTTCTACGTTCAATTTAGAAAATGTGGGTAAAGGCGTGTCCCTACAGTTCGCGGCGTTGAGCAGAGCGATTTCTGAACTTGTTTGGCGCAGGAATGACATTTTGTCACTTCAGGAACTAGCGTTTTGTGTATTTAGAGGGGTCGTGTCATTTTATAGACTAGATAGCTCCATAGACGTGCTTTTTACGAATGTTAGCTTAGGTAGAAAATGCAAATGCTCTATATTAAAACCTTATTTATACAGAGCACAAATAAAAGATACAATTCATGCTATTTAAATTCGAGTTTGTCCCGTGACCAATATTAAATGACAGTTTAGTCCTCTAACGTTGTAATTAGCTATATATATAATAAACAGTGACACAAATAACCACATGTGGTCCTATGATGCCCCGGGCAGTAAGAAATAAAGACGCGTTCGTTGATTGCAGTTTTGTTGCTATTTCAGTAAACGATATCACAGCAGAAAGTTCAAAACGGTTCATGCTCGCTTATGGTATCGGACTAAAGGGTGTTGCCAGCAATACAGCCTGTAGAAGACATTGAATGCCACAGACACTAAGACTTCACAGCTGTTACAGTCATGTTTTAGATTTGCTATTTATTTAAAACGCAAACTTTAAGATCAGACAGAAAATAAATTTTAGAATGCCAATATTTATAAGAGTATGTCGGTTAACATTTTAAACTTCTAAACCATTAAACATGTTGTAATTTCTATTTCTTGGGTTACTGGACAAAAACAACAGTTGGTGTTTAACTGTATTTAACTTGTTTTTCAAAGCTACTATTAGGCCACCATGTCTGCTCTAATTTATGGTGGAACTTTTTTTTATAATTTTCCGCTCTATGCGTTAAGTTTATATTCATAACTTTTGAGTAACTCACGTTCTATTTAAGTCACACCTACGCACTTACGCCTTTATGACGTCACATAAGAGAAAATCTAGTACTTGAGTTACGGTCTGGTAAAAAAACAACGTAAAACCCCACCCGGTATTATAAAGCTTTACATAGATTTACTAATTTCCTAAGCTTCTAGCTCGTGCGTGAGAGGTAACGTTGATGTGACTGGCGACAGCTGAACTAATTAACGAGCCCAAGCTAGTTTTAGATGCTCTCAGTACTCTACCATTGTGTTAATGCTGAATGCAAAAGTACATGAGTTAGAATACAGTTTAAATTAAAAAACTATAACAGTTTGAATAAAAAATGCCACACAAAAGTTTAAATATGAAAAATACTGCAGCTTGAATATAGAATAACTACAGTTTAGAATACAGTTTAAATATGAAAAGTATAACAGTTTGATTAAAGAATACCCACAATTTAAAATATATAGTATAAATATGAAAAATATTACAGCTTGAAATAAGAATACCTATAGTTTAGAATACAGTTTAAATATGAAAAGTTTAACAGCTTAAATATAGAATAACTACAGTTTAAAATATGTAGTTTAAATATGAAAAATATTACAGCTTGAAATAAGAATACCTACAGTTTAAAATATATAATTTTAATATGAAAAATAGTACAGCTTGAATAAGGTATTGTAAATAAATGTTATTTTTAGCTAATAAGCATTAAGAAAAATGTGTGTGTGTTGTGCGTATGTGAAATTTAAGTAGAAAGGGCATACTCGTAACAAATGTAAGCCGAGTTAGCGTATCGTGTATCTTTCTAATTAAAAAATGAACAAAGATTTAAAAAGTGAACTTTTATGTAAACAGACACGGCAGCTGGCAATAACGAGGGGCAGATTATATGCTAAAACAAGAAAAAATGTAAAAAAACAATCGTAAAAAATTGCCAGTTATCTGTCGTTAAAAAAATCAAGTTTTAAACTGCAAAGCAGATACTGCTGTTGTAAAGTAATACGTGCCTGCCCTACCAAAACTTTATACGATAAAAGGTTTAGTTGCTCACTGTTGTGGCCGAGCATATGCATTTTTAATGCGAGCTGCGTAGGTATCTATAAAATATGCATGGTTTTGCTATACGTAGGCTGTACGCTTATGAAAGAAGGTGGATAAAAGTAAACTTGCAAAAGCCGCGCTCTTTTCCACACCTTTTATTCATAGCATGTTTTAACAACTGTTGTTTTGCAGTTTATACCCTTCTCTTTCTTTTTTTAAATAACATGATCTTAATTACCGTTTGCGAAGAGATAAATAACGTTTATGTGATGTTATGTGTATTACTCGACGTGTTATTACTTTAATGATGCAATGTAGGAAATCGTTGACGCATTGGCGCTGTCAGCTGCTTGACTGAGAACGTTTAAAAGATCACGTAATCGCAATAACAGGTCGTTTCAATTGGCCAACTCAATTTACTGTGTATTAAAAACAAATGTGTCTGTAGTTAAAGTGCAACATAAAAAATGTACTTATAGGATTAATATAGGCGATTTTAATATTCACGTATAAACTACAACCAAAAATTAGCTTATGAACGCAGTTAAAACTATAGCATATCGATCAGTACAAAAAAGGCGGGAACCGTCCTGGAATCCAATTACGTTAACAATTGGAATCGAATACGGCGAAAACAAGAAACCAGCCGTTGTAGCAGCTGAAGCATTTCGTTCCCTCGGGGCCTGACTGATGTTATGTAAAAGAGAAAGAATGAGAGGAGTGCTTTTAGAGCAATGAGTTGTAAAACGCGCGGCTGCATTCAGTTGAGCTCTGCTCTATAGAACCATTGATCAAATGTATAAGCAGTGTAATTGCAGCTTTAAAAAGGTTTAGCAGCCACGTTTAGAAGTCAGTTGTAATATCATACCATATTAATTATTTTTTGTTCCTTTTTTGAAATATTCCTGTTAATATTTCATGGGTTGTAGTTATAATATGCTTGTAAGTTGTAAATGCTAACAACTTTTTATACAGGCAGTAATTTGTTTAAGTAGAAAAAGTAACTGAACTAAGCAAGATGTCGGATTCTTTAACATGCTGCAAGTACCTCATGTTTTTCTTCAACCTTCTTATCTTTGTAAGTGAGCACAAGGATAAATTATTCAATACTCAGAACTACCTGATTGTATAACCGCTGTAAAGGCAATATATTCGCTATGCATGTACTGTGGTTAGACGCTTTACCGAAAATCACTAGCTAAATTTAAAAATTTCACACGTTTGGGCGTGACCTTTAGCTTTAATCTAGTATGCGGAAAAAACAAAGCTTGTTTCGTCAAGATGTAAAAGGCAGATGTGTTCTGTCGAAAGACGCAAATCTCTGTTTATTTTACACTGTGTCTCTTTTTTTATTAATAATAAAAATACTAGGTTGAGGTAAGATGGTCCATGTTTTTATTCTATTTTATCGACCCATTTGGTAGTGAACAAAGAATGTTCACAGAATTATATAACCGTATTCTCACCACACTAAAAAGCGTTGTTTATTGTTAAAAACATGATTAGGAAATATGGTTTAACGCTTTCCGTCTCACCCGGTGATACTATATAATAAAACCCATGTGTTAGTATCCTTAAGCCACTGTTTTTACTTGATAACACACAATACATACACGAGGCGACGCATGTGGTTGCCAAAGGTAGGTGGTTTCTTACGACACGTCCGCTCCAATGTTCGAAAACAATGAAGTCACATGAAAAGCTCGAGATTGTTGTGTGGCGTGTTTGTATGGCTCATTATCTAGCGTCAAAGATAATACATCTAAAAGTTCGCGAACAAAATTAAAGCTTTTATATTTGTGACTTGCGTGCCTGGTGTATAAGAATTCACCCATGTTATAACTCGACAGTGAACATGAGGTGTATAAACACACCATGTGCGTTTGGTGTATAAAAATACACCCATGTTATAACTCGACAGTGAACATGAGGTGTATAAGTACACCATGTGTGTCTGGTGTATAAGATGTCACCCATGTTATAACTTGATAGTGAGCATGAGGTGTATGAATACACCATGTGTGTCTGGTGTATAAGAAGACACCAATGTTATAGCTCAACAGCGAGCATGAGGTGTATGAATACAACATGTGTGTCTGGTGTATAAGAATACACCCATGTTATAACTCGACAGTGAACATGAGGTGTATAAACACACCATGTGTGTCTGGTGTATAAGAAGACACCCATGTTATAACTTGATAGTGAGCATGAGGTGTTTGAATACACCATGTGTGTCTGATGTATAAGAAGACACCAATGTTATAGCTCAACAGTGAGCATGCGGTGTATGAATACACCATGTGTGTCTGGTGTACAAGAATACACCCATTTTATAACTCAACAGTGAGCATGAAGTGTTTGAATACACCATGAGTGTCTGGTGTATAAGAAGACACCCATATTATAACTGACTACAAATTTGGTTTATGCAAACTTTATTTATAATTTCATAGTAATTATTTTAATTCAAATTAATCAACTCAATGTGAGTACACCCTGTGTCGGTTTAATAGCCGCGCTTTTAAACTGATGCTCTTCCCATACTTATGAACCATATCGTATTTTAACGACTATCGTTTTTTCTGTTGATTCCTTTTTGTTGTTGTTATAGTTCAATCTTCGATGTCATTTTCAAAGAGATAACAAAATAATGTTATAGGCTACTGTGGGGGAAGATGGGACATCTCTAGCACATAATATTTAAATATCCTGATCGTGTTTTAAATAATTAACAACGGTCTATGGAAGTTGTGAGATTACGGTTTTGTAATTTTTTAAATGTTGTTTGTTTACTACCAAATGGGATGATCAAACAGAAGAAAAGGGTACCCTATCTCCCCCACTCTCCTTTATTAACTATTTACATTAAAATATATGTTATAATGCTCCAGCTGAGCGGTGCTGCACTTCTCGGAGTTGGTATTTGGGTAGCAGTCGGCGCCGATTCGTTTAAACAAGTGGTCAGCCAGGACCCGGCTATATTCAATGCAGTCTACATCATCATTGCCGTCGGTGCTCTCTTGTTTCTCGTCGGGTTCCTCGGGTGCTGCGGCGCAATTAAAGAGAATAAGTTCATGCTCGGAGCGGTAAGTTTTTGTTTTACTTTTCATTTATCACACTATTATATACAGAATATAGTAGGTGGGGGTAAGATGGCACATATACCATCTTACCCCACACTGATTCATGCTCGGAGCGGTATGTTTTGGTTTTACTTTTTATCTATTTTAAACTCTTTTATATAGTGGATTGGGGTAAGATGGTACATGTACCATTTTACCCCACACTATTTCATTTTTGGAGCAGTAAGTTTTATCTTACTTTTCAGTTAAACTATCATTTACAGTAGGTTGGGGTAAGATGGTACACGTTTCATCTTACCCCACATATATTTTAAATTGTAGACATAGTATAGGTTGGGGTAAGATGGTCCATGTCTCGTGTTGCTAACGTTGTGCATCATTGTATTGAAACAGCTTTATCCATACAACGATAAACAATTTATTATTAATTATCATTCATACAAATAGCATATAACCGTGATTTTACATTTCTTTCAGTTCTTTGTCATGGTTCTTATCATCTTCATACTTGAAATTATTGGGGGTGTTCTTGCATTTGTGTATTACCCGAAAGCTAAGCAAGCAGCTATAGACTCCATGAAGTTGTATGATGATAACACCCCAGAAGGCAATACAGTCAAAGCCGCATGGGACGCTTTTCATACAGCTGTAAGTAATATATATCAGCACCATGGAAAAGACTCTCTCTATAACCAAGAAAAACGCTGTTACCGTTGTGCGCGTCTGTGTTCTTAGACAAGACGCATAAAACCAATTTCTCCAGCCTAGCGGTTTCCAATGGTTTGTCTAATTTGCCATCTGTACAATACGAAAAAATAAAAATTTACCGTTTAAAAATTACCTACAAAGTTACATATGTGGTAACTTGTAAGCCGGTACAATGAGGTGTATAAAACAGAAAACCCGTGTAATAACGACTATCATTACCCCGTCATTTTGACGTTTTTAAAAAATATTATCGAATTTTCTTTTCAGTTTAAATGCTGTGGCATTAATTCATCAGCAGATTGGCTTGGACAAACTGTGACTTTTGTCCCAACTTCATGCGCCGGCTTTACACAAGGATGTGAGAGCGCCCTTAAAGGTTACTTCTGGGCATTAGGTGGTGTCGCGATTGGCGTTCTCTTTATTGAGGTAACATTTACAACTTTCCAACCTAAAAAAGTGTATATAGTAGGGTGGGTAAAATGGGACATTCTTTAGTCTATTTTCCTGCCCCATTCGGTAGTAAACAAAGATTATTCAAAGAAATATAAAACCGTATCCTCACGACTTCCATAGACCGTTGTTAATTGTTTAAAACACGATAAGAATATTTAGATAGAATGTGCTGAAGGTGTCCCGTCTTGCCCCATCCTACTTATTTTTACAATTGGTTTTTAACATTTTTGCGCAGATAATATAAAATTATGGTTTTTCCGTTGTCACCTTATATTTATGAGTTCCTACATATTCGTTGGCCTGCTGGGTATAGTGGATTGGGGTAAGAGGAAACATGTTTTCTTTCTCTTTTTTGTCCCATTTGGTAGTAAACAAAGAATATTTACAGAATTAAATAACCACATCTTCGCGACTCTATAAAGAGAACTGTTAATTGTTCAAAACATTATGAAATATGGGATTTAGATGCTAACTGTATTCCACTTTCCCCACAATACTATATACTATCTGTTGTTTTAGAAGTTAAATGTACTTGAGGAACCTGTGTCCAAATTATCAGCCACACATAAAAAAATCCAAAACAAAATCACACACAAAGTAACATACATGGTAACTCGCAAGCTGGCACGAGCTGTATGAAACAGAACACCCGTGTTATAACAACTGTCGTTTTCGGGCCACGCGAGGATAAAGTAAGTTACATTCGTTTTTAAATCTGTTTAATTTTGTTTCAGCTTCTGGCGATGATCTTCGCTTGCTGTTTGTACCGAGGTGTCAACAAGCACCAATATGCTTGAGGTATATTCAACCTTCGTAGATAGTCGTTTAAATCACGGCACACACATACACATGTAAATAAACTTAACGTAAAATCGATGTAGCCTTAGGTGTTTCGTAGAGTTTCGAAAAAAAAGTATTTCCTTTATACCTTTGTGCTTTGAGCACAGATATTAAATATTATAGTTCTACAAATTTAATTTAATGCATAAAGATTATACATTAGGGTGAAAGAAGATGGGACACCTTATCATTCTATTTACTGGTCACATTTAGTAGTAAACAAAAAAAATTATAAAACCGTTTCCTTACGACTCCCATAAATAGTCCGTTTTGGATATTTGGATATTCTGTGCCGAAGGTGTCCCATCTTCTCCAACCCTGTTATATTTTGTGTTGTGTAGCGATAACGGCTGACCAGCTGAAGACATTTTTATGTGATAAAAAACTATTTGTAGCTGGCCAGCTGTTATCGTTACACAATACAGTATATACGATCTTTTTGCAATAAGTTAAATTTGGACAACTATAATATTAAATATTTTTACTCTAAGCACAGTCAACCGCTACACCTTCTTTTCAAAATAAGTTACCCCGTCAGATGGGTACCGGAATCCTGAATATTTTCACACATTTCTTTTTATCTTAAAAGTTTTAGGTTACAAATCAAACCTACGTTTTAACTTTGGCACTGCGTTTGAATAAATGAATAAATTGTAAAAATACTGTCGTTTTTTCTCAAGAATCAAAAATCGCTCGAAATATATATTGTTGCTGTCCGGCTTATATACGTCTCGATAGTTATAATATAATAGGGTGGGGGAAAGATGGGACACCTTTTCATTGTATTTTTGTCCCGTTTGTTAGTATAAACAAAGAATCATTAAACCGTATCATTACGACCCTCATAGACCGTTGTTAATTGTTTAAAACAAGATCGGGATATTTGGATATTATGCGCTAAATGTGCTCTCTTTGTTTGTTTTTTTTTACATTGACACTGCATTTACAGAATATGCTATATTTAAACATGGTCTACTTTATACCTCACTCTATACAACTTTAATTATTTACAGCCATTTGGCAAAATAACTTACAATGTGTGTTTGAAAATCAATAGTTAATTGGAATACCCATGCGCAATAGAAACGCTATACCAGAAACGCATTGAAATATAAATTCTGCGTTATAATATTATAACTGCATTATGGTATACTTGTCTAAAATCACATGGGAAGTTATTCAGCATTTTAAACATAATATATTTTTAAACACCCTTTTTCTATTGTTGAAAACAAAAAGCTTATCTAAGAAAATAAATGTTCTTTCTTTTAGTGCTTGTCTTAAATTATTTAAAGGCTTATGGTGTAAACCAAACTAAAACATAGCCAAATAGAACAGCCGTTGCACATTTCACCAAGTCTTTGTTTTGTTTCCGAGCCTAATTTCATTTTTTGCAGCTTCTTTTGCGGTCTAATTTAACTGTTTCAAAATATATAACAACAAGTTTTTTTATCGATTTAATCAATTTATACCACGCTTAAAATAAGGACTATTATTTATATTGCTTTATTATTCTCATCAGGGCGCCTGCCTCTAACCTAAAGGTTATGGGTTTGATGCTTAACGCTACTGCCATTAAAGGGACACCCAATAGATAATGTTGTAACCCAGTGGTCGTTTAAGTGTTGTCTAAACTGCCAGCCATACATTAAAAAAATACAAAAAAAAACAATTACGCACAGAGATGCATGCGTGGTAACCCGTAAGCGGGCATGAAGTGTATTAAACAGAACACCTGCGTCAAAGCGACTGACGTTGCCCGGCCACGCAAGAATAAATAGGTTACGTTCATATAGTAGGATGGGGCAGATGGGACAGCTTCTTGTTTAATTTTCTCCACCCATTTAGCAATAAACAAAAAAAATTCAAAGAATTGTAAATACGTATCTTCGCGACTCCTATAGACCGTCGTTAATTGCTTAAACACGATCAGGATATTCGAATATCATGTGCTAAAGGTATCCCGTCTTCCCCCACAGTAAATTAATTTATTTGTTTCCCAATTTCCGCTTGAAAGCGCTAAAGCGACTCGAAACTCGTAACTTGTCATTCAATGCGTAAAATTGCGAATGATTGTAAAACGGGTGTTCTGTTTCATACACCTCGTCTTCCTTACGAGTTACCATGTATGTAACCTGCTGGGTAGTTGTTTACCTTTTTGGGATGGCCTAATTTGTACACCGTATTATTGATTACTGAGTTAGAGAAATGACCGTCTTTTCTATATAAACAGACATACCAACAATGGTATAGTAGCATTTAAACGTGATTTGTAAAGCTTGCAAAAGCCCCGCCGTGCGAGATTGTTAGGTATGTAGAAATAACGTGACAACAAGCCGTTTAAATCTACGTTTAAGATGTGAGAGACCAATATGAGGTACATAACCGAAAGCTCATAGAAGCGCTTTATTATACCTTATAGTAGTTATACATAATATACAAATATCCTGGCCGTGTTTTAAACAATTAAAAACGGCCTATAGGGGTAGGGATACGAACTTATAATTTTTTAAATATTATTTGTTTATTACTGAATGGGACGGGAAAATAGAGTTAAAAGGTGTCCCATCTTCTTCCACCCGCTTTAAGTACAAAACACCCACATAATAATCTGTATCTACGTAGTGTGTATTTTTACTCCAACGCGTCATATATATTGAATAGCTTATGAAAGTATTCCATACACGTCAAGACCCATGTTATATTGATTTGTCAGCAGATATGATGTGTATAAAACTTCCGTATTCGTAGTGAGTTGTTCTGCTACTATTAAAGCTGTAGATCAAGAGTCACGTGGTATGACGTCGTTTCCGGTCTAGTACATTTGTTCGCAGTGCAACATATATGCAATGGTACATTCGTGTGTATAGAGTGACAACTGTAGCATTAGCGTGTAGCGAAACTGCAAGCTGTTATAGTTTTGTTGTGAACGTGCATATCAGACAAACTTTATTAAAACAATTTAGGTTACAAGAAATGCTCAATTTTATGAAATGACATTTTCAGGTATAATTTATAAGACTAATATAACGTGTAGCTTATTTGATATTAAAATATCATGTGGCAAATCTAAATTTAGTAAAATAAACTGTATAAAACTAGAGTGTTCGTTTATGTTAATATTTAACAAAATAGGCGGATTTTGATATTTATTTAAAATCGGTAATTTTGGACAAAAACGAGAAAAATGGAAAGCAAAGGTTTGAACTGTTGCAAGTATTTGATGTTTCTATTCAACTTACTAATATTCGTAAGTACATAACGTGTATACGTATATATATTATAGGGTGGGGAAAGATGGGACACCTTTCACACATAATAACCCAATATCCTGATCTTGTTTTAAACAATTAACAACGATCTATGGGAGCCGTGAAGATAAAGTTTTATAAAAAATCGTTGAATGTTTGTTTACTTCCAAATTGGAGGAGAAAATAGATTGAAAAGGTGTCCCATCTTCCCCCAACCTACTACATAATTGCTCATACCGTAGTAAAGAGACTACTTTATAATTGCATGTTTTCCACGCAATAATTCAGCTGCTGTTTAATTATACAGTAGGGTGGGGGAAGATGGGACACCTTTAGCACATGATATCCAAATATCCCGATCGTCTTTTAAACTATAACAACGATCTAGGGGAGTCGCGAGGATACGTTTTTATAATTCTTTGCACTTTCTTTGTTTACTACCAAATTGGGCGAGAAAATAGAATGAAAAGGTGTCCCATCTTCCCCCAACCTACTATAAGTATTTTTGCGACCGCGGACTATGGGATATGGGCGTTAACCTATGCGTTCAACATGCACAATGGCTTATAAAGCGTAGCGATAACTGTACACGCGTACAGTAAACGGATACGCAGTTTTAGTTTCAAATTAATTGTTGCGACGCAAATTTCCTGTACCCTATAGGTACGGGTACAGACATACCTTAACTTTGCCAAAATGGTAAACAACTTTAAGAAAACTGAATACGCACATTTTTGGCTTCTCCGGTAAAAAAACATTTATAGTAAGGTAGGGGAATATGGAACACATGATTTCTTATCCCATTTGGCAGTAAAGAACATCCAAAGAATTATGAAACCGTATTCTAATAAACGACTCCCATAGACCGTTGTTATTTGTTTAAAACAGGATCAGGATATTTGGGTATTATGGGTTAAAGGTGTCCCGTTTTCCCCCACAGTACTATAATTGTTTGGGTTTCATTATACGGAGCAATACGCAATACAGCTACTGTGTAGTGCATATACACCTAACGCTTTGCATACACAGTTCGTTTGTGCATGGTCAACGCATGTTAATTTTGTTTTGTTTACAGATCACTGAAACAGTCAACGCATGTTTACGTGTATACTAATCAACTAAAATGCGATATGTTTGTTTTATGTCGACATAGTTCGTGTGTATATACGGTCAAGGCATGTTTTCGCGATTTGTTTTGTTTACCAATCAACATTAAATGATTGACGCAGCTTTGAGCGACGTATCCGCTAACTTTAAAGTAAAGCATCAGCATTAACACGCAGTATAAATGCTTGGTTTGGTGAAACATATAGTGATTTTTTTTATATTGAACTGTACTGCTGTAGTGTAAACGGCGACTGGTTTGTCGTTTACTTTCTACAAAATTTCATATGAATATGTATGGATTCCATATGGACGACAGTAAACAAGAGGTGTATAAATACAACATGTGCGTCTTGTGTATAGGGAGACACCAATGTTATAACTCGACAGTGAGCATGAGGTGTACAAATGCACCATATGTGTCTGATGTATAGAAAGACACCCTTTTTATAACTCGTCGGTGAGCATGAGGTGTTTGAATATACCATATGTGTCTGGTGTATAAGAAGACACCCATGTTATAACTTGACAGTGAGCATGAGGTGTATGAATACACCGCCATGTGTTTCTGATGATGTATAAGAAGACGCCCATGTTATAACCCGACAATGAGCATGAGGTGTATTAATACACTATGTGCGTCTGGTGTATAAGAAGACACCCATGTTATAACCCGACAATGAGTATGAAGTGTATGAATACACAATAATAAAGTATTTTATACGTTTAGTTGTGCGGGTGCGTTCTCCTTGGTCTGAGTGTATGGGCGTACGTGAATGCTGACTCTTTCAAAAAGATCATATCCTCCGACCCAGTTATATTCAACTCTCTCATTGTTCTTATTGCCGTTGGAGCAGTGCTGATTGTAGCTGGTTTCTTCGGTTGTCTTGGAGCAATACAAGAAAGCAAATGCCTTTTGGGAACGGTGAGATTATAAAACAAAACATTACTAACTAGTTTAAGCGCGGTATTTATTTCCATTTAATTAATGAATAAATGTAATTCGTTATCCTAGTGTGATGGGCCAATGGCATTTGTTTTAACGCAGATGTTCTGTTTTCACGCCCAGTGCTATTTACAAGTTACCACGAATGTAACTTTGTTTTAGTGTTTTTACGTATTTTTTGCTTTCTTTAATGTGTATAGACTTATGATATAACAGTCTTCTTTCATTAGTTTTTTACCATCGTGTTGGTCATATTCATTGCCGAGATAGTAGGAGCCATCTTAATCTATGTGTATTACCCGAAAGCAAAAGACCTTGCATTACAAAGCATGCAAAATTACAACACAACAACAAAGCAACCATGGGACATCCTACAAACAACAGTAAGAAGACATAACTGTATACTGTATTAATATATTAGTGTAGGGTGGGAGAAGATGAGACACTTTATTCTATTTTCTTAACCCAATTGGTAGTAAACAATGTACGTTGAAAGCATTTCAAAACCTGTTAATTGTTTAAAATACGATCAGGATATTTGGCACTAAAGGTGTCCCGTCTTCCCCCACCCTACCATATCTTGGAAACGTAAAGGAAATACGTTTGACATAAAATATGTTTTTATGCTACACCGTTTCTAAATTCAAAACAACTATTAGTAATATAGTACTGCAGGGTAAGACAGAACTCCTTTAGCACATAGTAACGAAATATCCTGATCGTATATTAAACAAATAACAACGCTTCATAGGAGACTTGAGGATACAGTTTTATAATTTTTGAATGTTCTTTGTTTACTACCAAATAAGCCGAGAAATTACAGTTATTAGCTGTCCCATCTTCTCCCACCCTACTACCATATATATATATATATATATATATGTGTGTGATTTTTATTAAATACGCCACCAACTATAGCCGCGTAGAGCCTCAGACCGGTAACCTTTATAGGTTAGAAGCGAGCGTGCTAATTACTACGTCGCTAGACCATAAATAATATAGCAAATCAATCAACATAAGTTATTTTGGGCAAGGTATAAATTGCCTAAATCGATCACAACTCCTATGTGTTGGTCAATTTTCAATTATACAGTGAAATTGGCCTATATAAAGGTCCCGAAAATAGAACCCTACTATATATGTATTTATTTTATTTCCTCGTTCCACTTAGGAGTAAACAAAGATAATTAAACAATCTATGCCCGTATTCCTGTGACTCTGAACGAGCGTTGGTAACTGTTAAAACACGATTGGAAAATTTGGGATATTGTGACGTTATCCCATTTCCTCCCACATTTTATCCCGTCTTACCCCACATTGATTTTACTTCAGTTTAAATGCTGCGGCTTTACCAACTACAGCGACTGGGGTTCTACCATACCAAGTACATGCTGTAGTGATGCAGCGTCTCCATGTTCACCATCATTGACAACGTTTTATCCGCTTGGCTGTGAAGCTGCGATTCGTAAATACTTCTGGATAATTGGGGGAATTGGTATCGGCATTATCGTATTCGAGGTAATTTCGTCAAAATAATATTTTTTTTTGTTGTTTGGTAATCTATATCGTTTTTTAATTTTAAACCAAAAGCTACTGTTATTCTTGTAATTTATTTTAAATGGATATATTTATATCTTTGTACTGATAGTATCTTTATCAATAAAATAAAGTAACAGAAAATCAGGGCTAAAAAGTTTTCTTTAAAAAATGTTAAAACTCTTTGAATGTTTTTGTTTGCTTCCAAATGGGACAAGAACTCAAAATGTTGTCCCAACTTCCCCAACTTATTATAGGACCAATTTAATATTTAATTTGTTTTTCAGATATTGGCGATGATTTTCGCATGCTGCCTCTTTCAAAACATTGGAGATTATGAAATGGCCTAAGCAAATTGTTAAAAAACATCATAATTTGGTACTTTTATCATTTAGGCCTAAATGCCTTTGAACATAGTCACTTTTATCAGCAGTATCAATTCTTGTTTATTGCCTATAAGTATAGAACGTTATGTCTAAACGAATTAATACATCCGTTTCTCGTTTATAACGTCAATTTCCTTTTCTCATTTCCGTATATATACACATTATAATAGGCCTGTTATTTTTTTCGTGTTTGCTAAATAATTCGGCTTTTAAAATTTTTGTTCAAAATAATTTATAGGTTTAAGCCGAATCTTGTTGCACTAAGTTAGTTTGACTATACATTATTTTAACTTTCAAAATGGAGTTTACAGGTATAATTGGTCTGAATTAATTCAAGTAAACACCAGTTAATCAAAATGAGGCTGCAAAAGTTAAATGTAACAATTTTAGCTTATATCATTTATATTTTTGGTCAAACTTTACAACAGCCCTTAGAGCCTTAATATGTGTTCACATCACAGTTTCAAACACTTTATATTTTGCATCTAATAATCAAGGTTTATCAAATTGCAATCATGAGTTAGTTCAATCGTGCAATAATAAAACTTATGTACAAATTCGTTACATTGAATAATATGTAATTATGGATAACACGAAGCACCTTTAGCCCATAATAACCAAATATCCCGATCGTGTTTTAAACAATTTAAAACGGTCTATGGGAGTCGTGAGAATACAGTTTTATAATTCTTTGAAAGTTATTTGGTTACTACCAAATGAGACAAGAAAATAGAATGAAAAGGTGTCCGATCTTCTCCCACCCTACTATACTACGTGTACAAAATGTGAATGTAACTTACTTATTTTCGTTGTAAAACGGGTGTTATGTTTTATAGGTGAGTGGTTATTTTCGTGGAAATGTTTTTAGTGTTTAGCTGATAATTAAGAACAACCATAAAAAGCTATTGGTTGGGCCCATTTACTTTAAGCCTTAGGTCCTATATAGACTCGAAGGTTTCTTATTTAGGTTTCGACATGTTCTGTTACCGCTACATGGCGCTATGGTGCAACGCATCATTGAAGCAGTAGTTCCTAGTTAAATTTTATACCACTGGCCTGCTTACTTGAACCGAAGAAGTCGTTATTTTAACAATTACCTACAAATTAACATTAGGTAAGCATAAGAACATCATGTTTCTATATATTAACAAATAAAATATTCTATAAAACTCAGTTGATGGCTGATTCAGATTTATATAATTTAAACTTAAAACGGTATTTCATTTAACATACAGTAGGCAGGGGTAATATGAAACATGTTTTCTTTCTATTTTACCTTCTTATTTGGTAGCAAACTAATTGTTTATGCATAAATAGATAACTGTTTCTTCATGATTAAAAATAGAGTTGTTAATTTTTAATACATGATTAGGAAACATGATTTATTCCGTTCTAATGGTACCCGTCTTACCCTACAGTACTTTTTGTACCCAGTTTAAGTACTACCACCGATATAGCCTCTTTTAATTGCTGTATAGCACTTTCCGCGCACGATATATGAATCCGAAGCTCGTTTGGAAACGAGGTAGTTCCTAGAAAATAGCTGTACAACTACCAGTATAGGAAGCTTAACAGTAAACAGTCTTACTAGATGAGTTGCAAATTAAACCAAGTTATAAACCATTTTCTTATGAGCATGTAATGTATATATAAGTTGTCTATTAGTATAGCACTTGCGTGAGTATGTGCTATAAGACAAATACGCTAAAACAGTCTCAGTTTTCCGTACAAGTCCCGGCATTAACTCAGCATACTTTTAGGTACAGCTAGTGCTTCGTGACTTTGTGGTTAACATTTAGTGAACATGAAGACCGCTTCTTTAGATGCTTGCAAGTATTTTCTCTTCACTCTAAGTCTTTTTATAACGGTAAGTGTTGAAGTATAAGGTTTAACTATATACTGTTTACATTTGTCTGTAAAACACTGATGCTATAGTAAATATAAATGGACAGGTTTTATACTGCAGGTGATTATAACTTATGTGTGTCATAACAATAGCCATTCTTGTTGTATTTCTTTATCATCAAATGACAATTGTTGTTTTTTTGATTTGAAATCTTTTCCAGCTGATCGGGGCAGTGTCACTAGCGCTAGGAATCATGGGTTACTTACAAAGTGGAAGCTCACAGCAGCTTATTAACTTACCAATTACAATCTTAATTTTGATTGTCAGTTCTTCGACAATTATTGCTGGTTTCTTTGGTTGTATTGGATCCAGCATTGAAAATAAAAGTCTGCTTGTAACGGTAAGACAAAAGCTTACGTAAAAGTGGCTGTACACAGTGTATCCGGCGTGCGAATTCACATGCCTACAGCCACCTTAAGCCTATAAATTTATCAGTCATATTGCTGTATTTTGTGAAACAGTGTTTCTTAAACTTGTTGACCCACAAGATTCCTGGACGATACCTACAGTGCTTTTTTCACATATCTTTTTTAATATAATAGGGTGGGAAGAGACAGGATACCTTTAGCACATCCCAAACATCTTGATCGTGTTTTAAACAATACTGTACTTTCAAAATCCCTGTTTAATTTTTTAGTTTTCTAACTGCTTTTCTATTTTCAGTTTTTTCTTCTGGTCGTTTTACTTTTGGTCTCGGAGATCGTTCTTGTTATCATAATTTTCCGCCAGCAAAGCCATTCAAAATCAACTGCTCTTACAAGTATTGCTGAATATCATACATCACCCAGCTCGCAAGTGTATTGGGACGACCTACAGAGACGGGTTTGTTGGTCTAAAAACTGTTTAAAATTAATCAATTTATTTAACTTAAACCCTATATGTTGCTGCTACAACGTGTATTATAAGTATGAAAGCGTATCATGTTACACCCTGCTGCTGTTAATAGGCCATACAAACAAACAGATACAAAATATACTAATGTCGTTAATTAATAAAGTTTCACGCTACGAATGTAGCTGCATTTTAACAATGCCACCAGAAGGACGGGCACAAACTTACAGCCTAGTGAACACTTTCTAATGTTTGTTTTTTAAGATGATTTGCTGCGGATACGACAATTTCAAAGATTGGAAAAACGAAACGCTTCCTAATTCCTGTTGCGGCATTCACCCATTGCCTTGTACAACCAGTTCTCCATATTTAAGCATAACTGGGTGTTCTTCATACTACAACAGATATCATGATATTGTTGGATACCTTCAAATTGCTGTTTCTCTATTAGAGGTAATTTTCAAACGCAGGACTAAATTGTCAGACGAAACAAGCGTAACTTATATCCAAAAGCTAAAATATAAATGAACCACGGTACCGACTGCTGGTATTATTACAAACCAAATCATTTCGTTTCGCTGCCATATCAACGTATTTCTACAATAAGCAAGTCCATAGATAAACAATCTGAAACGATGTCAAAATTAAAATATATAGTAGGGTGAGCGAAGATAAGACACCTTTTCATTCTATTTTCTTAATCTACTTAGTAATCTACAAAGAACATTCAATGAGTATTCAAACTCTATCTTCACGATTTCTCTATATCATTATTAATCGTTTAAAACACGATCAGGATATTTTTTGGATATTTTGTGCTAAAGGTGTCCCGTCTTACCCCACCTTACTGTATTTAAGTTTAAAACGTGCCCACTGCTGAGCGCAAATTTTTTTCTCAATAACTTGTTTCCGTTTCAGATAATTGCTGTCGTCTTAACCTGTGTGGTATTTGATTCATTTGGCGAGTATGAGATCGCGTAACTAACCTCATGAACGCCCCAGTATATGCTGACTGGATGCCTTTGACGTGCTGGTATCGCATTCGTTTCGTAAAACCTTTTCCCGTTTCGGAAAATTTTATTGTTGACAGTTTATGTTTCGCTTTATGTTATTGTTAGTATACACCTTGTCCGTTTATTTCTATGTTAAGCTTGAACCAGTGTCGACTTTTGTCAAGAGAGAGTGTTTTACCTTGGCAGCTATTTACAAAGAATAAACCAGTGGTTCTTAAACTTTTTTGTATGCTTTACCCTTTTAACAAAGGTGCTTATCAGATTTACCACTAATATGCTATATGTCGCTCATTTATTAAAAAGCGAAAACAACTAATTACATCAGTTATATTTAATACGACGAATGCGCTTGCTTTTTGGCAACGAGTTGTTTGTTTTGTAAGATGTCTTGTAAACTTCTACAATTGGCAAATTTTTTATATCCCATCAACTGATGTGTTTTTGATTAGTAGTTCATTTACCCTTTAAATACGAAGAGAGAAACCCCCAGGAGTAAATTTACCCCAGTTTAAGAAATGCTGGTATAAACAATATCTCATTTGTGATTATATACCATGATATACAAACGGCAAGATTTCCTTTAAGGAAAAGGCCCCAGTGTTTACAAGTCTTTCTGGCTTTAGAATCTCACAACAACTTCCATACTTACATTAATACAGGCCCGACTGTACACTGCTTGAATAAAGCTTTAATTTTTTCTCAGAAAAACTAATCGCAGCTGACTGGAGCGAAATAGGAAATTGAACCGTAAACACTTTAACTGTATAGACAACTAAATCAGAAGAGGCAGCTATATTGAACATTCTTTTAAAGCAGATATACCAAGGCGTCCAGGTTTTAACGAAAGGTTACATTTTAATAAAGATTATAATTTAAAATCTAGAATTAAAGGTGTTTGAAAGTGTCAAGTAAATAACAAAATGAAATCGACAGCATTGAATGTTTGCAAGTGGCTGATGTTTACCTTCAACCTTATAATCACTGTAAGTATTGTTTATTTCAAGTTTAATTTGTAATTTACTGTTAGGTTTTAAAAGTCGACGGCTGTCAGATTAAGTCAAACATGTAATTTAAAATTATGAATGTATTTTATACTGTCTTATGCCAACATCAAATCTAAAGTATAAAGAGTAACTTATAGGACGTATTTTCATTTTCGTTTCTTGTTGTTAATTGTTCAAACCAGAAAAGATGTGATTTAAGTGCTAACGGTTTTTATCTTACATCACATTACTATTCGCCCCCTTGGTCTTATAGTGCACCAATTGTCAGCAGTCCAGGAAAAATATTGCAACAATCACCAACAAAAGGCTATACGTGGTAACTCTCAAGCCGGTGTACGACGTCTATAAAATGTTATAACATTTAAAAAAGTTGCCTTACAACAAAAACAAATATGTTACATTCAATTCCATTTGGAAACTTATAGTTTTCTGTTGTTTTCAGATTTGCGGAGCTGTTTTGCTTGCTTTTGGTATATGGGCGTATGCAAACGGAAACAGTTTCCGAAAGCTTGTTTCCGCCAATCTTTATCTTTCCAATTCCATGGCACTTATGATGGCGGTTGGTTCGATATTAATAATAGCTGGACTCTTCGGCTGTATTGGCTCACTAATGGAAAACAGATGCATGCTGGGGACGGTAAGTTTAAGCCAACTTTTCTAAGACCATTAATCGCTGTTTCATGGACAATTTCGTAAAGATGGGATCCAGTAAGGTAGGGGAATATGGGACACTTTTTCCATTATTTTCTCGTCCAATTTGATAGTAAACAAAGAGCATTTAAGGAATTATAAAACAGTATCCTCACGACTGGCATATTTGTATATATAGACCGGTGTTAATCGGTAAGGAGATATTAAATAATATGTACTAAAGGTGATCCGTATCCCCCCACCCTACTATATGATGGAGGTAGCAATTAGAAGAAAAAAGTTTTACAACCTATTTTGCCAATTTTCAAGTACAAAATGTGCCAACAGTTTATGCTCATGCGAGCCCAATAAATATTAAGCTGTATAATTGCATTTTAAAATATGATTTAAAAACTCATATAATATCGCCCGTTAAATAGTTATGTGAAAATATACTACTTTTTCTGCAATGCAAAAGTTTATTTTTTAATTATTTCTAAAGTTACATACGTGGTAACTCGTAAGCGGGCAAGAGGTGTATAAAACAGAACACCCGCCGTGTTATAACGACTGTCGGTGCCCTGCCATGCATAAAAAAGTTGCATTCACTAAACTCTTCCACAGCGTTGTTTGTTTTTACCCGTTTTATTCTCGCAGTTTTTCACTATCGTCTTGATTCTGTTTGTCATCGAAGTAGTTTCCATCATACTACTGTTCGTGTATTGGCCCAAAGCAGAAACACTGGCATTGAACAGCATTCATCATTACGATACAGACAAGAAAATACCATGGGACTATTTACAAAGATCGGTAAATTATTAAAGGGATATTTTGAAGCTTATGCTTTTATGAAACAATTCACGATACTACAGCTTAAACGTCAGTGCTGTACCTTGTGGTCTATTTCCAGACGTATCAAGAGTGTCTTTTTATACATCAGACACACATAGTGTATTTATACACCTCATGCTCACTGTCGAGTTATAACATGGGTGTCTTCTTATACACCAGACACACATGGTGTATCCATACACCTCATGCTCACTGTCGAGTTATAACATGGGTGTCTTTTTATACACCAGACACACATGGTGTATCCATACACCTCATGCTCACTGTCGAGTTATAACATGAGTGTCTTTTTATACACCAGACACACATGGTGTATTCATACACCTCATGCTCACTGTCGAGTTATAACATGGGTGTCTTTTTATACACCAGACACACATGGTGTATCCATACACCTCATGCTCACTGTCGAGTTATAACATGAGTGTCTTTTTATACACCAGGCACACATGGTGTATCCATACACCTCATGCTCACTGTCAAGTTATAACATGGGTGTCTACTTATATACCACACACGCATGGTGTATTCATGCATCTCATGCTCACTGCCCAATAATAACATATTTTCCATACACAGATGAAATGTTGCGGTTACACCAGTTATACAGACTGGGGTTCAGAAATTCCTTCAAGTTGTTGCTTCCACAATCAGACATGTACAGTCGGGTCCAAAGACCTGTATGTAAAAGGGTGCAGATCATCTATTCAGCATTACATATTCATTATTGCAATTTTTGGTGTCGGTGCTCTCTTGTTTGAGGTGATGTTTATTTCTAAGTATAATAAGTGGAGTAAGATGATTCGTGTGTTCATTCTCCTTTCGCGTCCCATTTTGTAGTTAACTAAGACTATTTAAAGATCTACATAACCGTAGCCCAGCCGCCTTAAAAGAGCGTTGTTAATTGTTTAAAACACAATCATAAATTAAGGAAATATTAGGGTATGCCATCTTACCCCAAAGTAATATATCTTGGTAATTTTTATGTATGTCTAATCTCAGAGGGACCTTTCAAAGTTCTAAAACAAAGTTTTATGTTATGCCAATTACCCAACCTTTTGAAAAAACGGCCAACAAAACTAAAGCTGTTTCTAAACTGTCCGCCATTCAAACAATCACTCACAAAGTAACATACGTAGTAGCTCGTTAGCGGGCACGAGGTGTATGAAACAGAACGTCCGTATTATAACGACTGTAGTTGCCCCGCCACGCAAAAATAAAGCAAGTTACGTTTACATGCAACATAAAGCACCACCCAAACTAAGCATTTTAATTTAGTATTAAATTTGTTTCCACAGCTGTTGGCTATCGTCTTTACCTGTGTTCTGTATCAATCTATTGGAGATTATCAGCCAATGGCGTGAAGCTGTTGATTATCAGCCAATGGCGTGAAGCTGTTTTGTTGTCTGAACTTCGTTTGTAAATATTTAATTGTAAAGAAAAATAATCAGTTATTTGACAATTTTAAAAGTTGGTTATCTGGAACAAAATCAACAACATTTTGTTTCTGAATCACTTTTTTATCCTTGCTCTTAAAGCAAAATATACTTTACAAATGAATCCCTAATGAGCCTATAACGCCTATGCTTTTCACTGTATATATGTAAATTATGCCTGTTTCTACTATACGAGGTCTTTAGTTTTATCTAATTATCGCTCTTACTTTTACCGTGTGTTAATTAATTTAAAAAGTGTTTCATTTCCGGCACTTTTAGGCGATGCTGTGCTAAAGTGGTTAACGCGATTGCCTGTACCCCCGTACTGGTTTGAGGCTTGATGCCGATACCATTTTGCGTGTAAGTGTCTTTGGGCAAGACACTTGACGGCAATTGCAAAATTACATACTTCGTCGTAACTCGTTAGCGGACATGAAGTGTATAAAACAGAACAGAAAAAAAGAAGAAATTCCGTGTTATAATAACTGTCGTTTCCCTGTGCCTAACGAGATAAAAGTCGGATTTATTCAATAACAAATGAATACGAAGCTTGAGGCTGCTATGATTAATGTTTTGTTGCCCAAACTGTTAGCCAAATTTTGTATTATAGTGAGTTACTGTATATATGAGTTTTATTGTGTTATATATTCGATAATTATTTCGTGGTGTAAATGCTTTTAAAATGTATACAGCATCAAAAAGTCACATTCAATGTATTGCACTGCTGATAAAACGTAGCGACAAATAAATAAATGTATAGATACATTTAAGTATCGTTTATTGACACACTGTACAACAGGGCTGTTTTAGTGATTAAAACCACGTTGATTAAAACTATCATAATGTCACAAAATTACGAAACATCCCAAAACCGTTGTGTTCTTTAAATAAAGAAAACTTTTATTGGTTGCACTTTTACAGTTTTCGTATAGGCCATAGGTTGTACCGTACTGGTTTATTACTTTACACAGTTAAAATAAAATATATTGCAATCACTAACAAAGTTTTCTCTTTTTCCTTTTCTCCCAATCGTGCTCACATGTTACTCTTGGGAGCAGCGGGTTTTTCTCTTTCTTTCTCTTCTTCCACGCTTTGACAGGTGCTAAAATTTTCAGTCCAGCGTTTTTTTTTAATTACGCGCTGCAAATTCTTTATTACTCCATTGTAGTTTTGCAGTCTAAACGATAAGAAGTGCTTGCTGTACAGACTTGATATTTTAGATGTTTTTACTGCTCGGTTAGAGCTGTTCAGTTTGATTGGAAATTTAGTGCTGGCATTTTGTTTAAGACGTGCAGATCTTTTTTTTTATGTTTTTAGTTTAACTAGTTTAAGACCTATTTATCAATGCGGCATAAAATCATCAGCAGATACGATAACCTAATTGTGTTATAGTAACTGTTATATCTAAAAAATGGTAACTGTTATATCTAAAATTCGTCTGTATATTTAAGTTATAGTACTGTGGGGGAAGATGGGACAGGTTTAGCACATTATATCCAAACATTCTGATCGTGTTTTAAACAATTAACAACGGTCTATGGAGGTCATGAGGATAAGGTTTTATAACTGTTTAAATGTTCTTTGTTAACTACCAAACAGGACGGGAAAATAGAATGAAAAGGCGTCCCATCTTCCCCACATCCTACTGTATGTAACTTACACAATTCATTTGCATGTACTTTGTGTTTTACAGAACTATAATTCACAACGTATGCACTGTTAAACAGAAGTTTAAAGCTTTGTATCTGGTATATGAACCATAATTAAGTTATAGACAGTAAAGATTAGATCAGTTTATGGCTCACTCTATATCGTGACGCCAGAACGTAAGAAAAGTTTAAACGTTTACCTGTATTCTGTATAAGGCAATGCCGATTGAAAGCATATGGTACGTTTATAGTGGCAGGCTCTGTTTTGGTACAATCTTGGGTGCAATGATTCTGCAGGTCAAATAAGTAAGTTTTGTTCTATTGTTAGTGTTATTATATAATGTTTGAATTATGGGTAAGACTCTTAAGAGTAGTTGCTCCAATCCAGTAGTCACTTATTTATGTGGTGTATTAATTGTACGGCCATTTACAGTATAATCCGACCCACGAAGTTACATACGTGGTAAAAGTTTTGTTTGTAAACAACCCTTAAGGGACTATTGCTGTGTTGAAGTAATTTCCGTTAAGTGTCTTACCCAAGGATACATACGCCTACAATGGCAGTGTCGAGTCTCGAACCCATAGCTTTTGGTATAATAAAAGCATGCATTACATGCTTGTACCTTAGTAAAATAAATTCTGGGTAACAAATGTTAACCTGGTTATGCATGTTGTGAGCTTCTATTTCTGTACTATCATAATCGATATATGTTTTAGAATTCCGATTGTAGTGTAACACGCAAAAAGCTTCTGTACATGACATTTTTATTTTTATACTTTTAACAAAATAAACAAAAAGGCACGCAAGTGATTCTGAACGGCATGGAATATTTGATAGAATAGTTATAACGATAGCTGGTCGTATATTACACAATATAAGGCACCGTTAAAACTGTGGCAATTTAATCAATACGATATACAATCATGAATGGTAGCGAAAATACTGTACAGTTGATCATAAATTCTAAAAAGTAAAATACGGAAATTGTAATTAGCAACCGTTCTCGCTACTGGCTGTCAGTTGTAGATCAGAAAATAATAAGAAAAAGGGGTTATAGGAAAATTAAACTTGTAATTTTCGCTTAAGGTATATTGCACTTAACCGGCCTATATAGTTTTGTATTAAACTGCATAATGTACAAATGTAAATATGTGACCTGACTGTTGTATTGGTAAAAAATGTCTCACGTGCCTACGGTGCAAATTCGCTGTTTAAGTTTTGATTCTTGTTTTGTTTTTATCAAAAGGCAGTAAAATAAACGCCGCTAAACGCCGGCGTCTCCAATATTTTGTCTCGCAAAATAATTGTTCGCAGAAAAAAATTCTTAGGAAAAAAAATCACCGATAATGACGTCACAGAGCCGAAAAAGTTGTTGACGTGCAGTCAGTCGTGACGAAATACGTTTATCGACGTCTCATTGGTCGACCTTGGTCAACTCTCTTTGCTGCAACCCCGCGGCCAGCACTTTCTTATTAAAGTTCCGTATGGTGTTGAACCATTGGTGGTGGTTTACAATCCATAGTCTGGCATGCCGCCTTCCATGTCATCGATGTCGCCAATCGGCGGCAACGCGGTGCTACATGTCCGGTAGAAATGGAAACCGAACTCGGTGTATAAGAAACCGGCATCTGCATTCGAGGCTTCGCATATTGTAGAGGGCTCTTCGGTGCTCTAAAAATGACAAAAACGCATTGGTAATTTTTTTTTTTAGATTGTATAAAAAGTTTGTTAAACCCGTTGTAGGTATTAGTTAAATTCGTTAAAAAAAATATAAAACTAATACGTGTTTTTCAGTTACTAAAAGTTTCTATTTCAAGTCGTCCAGACTTGTATTGGTAAATCTATTTGAAACCCACCAATAAATTCAAGTAATGACTTGGCATATGATTGTACTTATTTGGTTTCAAACAAATTAAAAATCGTTTATTTTTATTTTTATTTTGCAAAACATATAAAAAAATTGTTTTTGCATCATATGTAATACGTTGGCATATAGTACTTACAGAAGTAACTCTAAAGACGTAATCAGCAACGACATAGTTGGTGAAGTACAGTTGAAAGTTTGCTTTTTTCTTTCCTTTTACTTGTTGGTATTGGTGAACGCCTGTATCTTGCTCAGCGTTGCTGTCTGGACATTCACTCTTCGTGTTTAAGCTGCACATTATCACTGTATTGGGAGTAACCATGCTGAAAAAGTAAGAAATAAATGAATAAATGAATGAATAAAACTTGTTTATCCTCGTCGTTATGAAATGGGTTTTTATAAGTTTTTTTTATTAGTTTGAGAGTCTTGAGACACCTATTTTTATTTCTTGTCCCATTTAGTAGTAAACAAAGAACATTCAAAGAATTATAAAACCAGACTCTCATTTTCAAGACTCTCATAGACCGTTGTTAATTGTTTAAAACACGATCAGGGTATTTGGGTAATGTGCTAAAGGTGTCCCGTCTCCCAACCCTACTATATACACCCGTATAATACATATACCGTAAAACAATTTCCACTTACTTAAATTGTAGCGTTATTGGTACGGCAGGTGGTGTATGAGGCGACACGGGTACGTTAAAGGTGTAATTCTGGTACAAGAACTCGCTGTAATAGAATAAAACAAGAAATTATTTTCGGTAATTAAATTTAACACACTACATTTTCGTAATAAAAAAATAACACTTAAATATTTAAATTGAGTTAATTTTCGGTGCCAAAAACACATTATATTTTTGTAAATTTGTGTCATATATTTCGGCTATCATATCACATATTTATTTTTTATCTCTTTGAAAACGATAACGAATATAATACTAATAAAACAACGTTATCAAAAGCAAATTGACATTTGTTAAAACACGCTATAGATAATACGAAAAGAGCTTTGTTAAAAAAGCGTAGCTGTTGCACCAATTACAACTGACCATGGATGTATGAAGTGTAACACTGGGCCTTTCAAAACAAGTTACCAACATCGCTAAAACTTAACCTTTAAAAGGTATTTAACAAAATAGAAATTTGATTTTACCCACTTTTCTACCCTTTAGTTTAGTGATACCTTTATAGTGTTTTTTTACCTAAAGTTGTCAACATTTTTTTGCATTTTAATTGTCTTGGGTTTTAAAATTGTACGGTACCGAAGAGAAAAAATATAGCACTTACCAATTTGCGTACGGTGTAAGCGGAGGTGAAGCATCTTTCAAAGTAACATTTGGTTCGACCAGCTTTATATTTGGTACCATTGGTGCACTGTTTACATTTGTGCTAGTTTGTCGCCTGTAGAGTTAAATGTATTAGAAATTTGTTTGTAATATAAATATTGTAACTTCCTTATCCTTGCGTGGCGGAAAAATAACAGTCGTTATAACACGGGTGTTTTGTTTCATACACCTTGTGCTCACTTAAGTGTTAGGAGGAAAACAAATGTATCTTTGTGGGTGGTTAATTTTATGTGTGGCTGGCAATTTATGCTTTCTGCTTACTTATTTATCTTGTGCACCACTCTCTGAATGGGTACTTCCCCGTCGTCGCTACCTTCCTCTGGGTCAATTATCGGATCCGTCATTCTCACTTCCGGGATATGACGTATTTCTTTGACTACGTCAACATTATTTTTCGGTTCAACTTCGGGGTAAGATGCGATTCCAATTTTCGGATTACCGGACGGAAATCTTGGCTCAAACTCAGCGCTATTAATTTCGTTGTTAACATGGCTGTGATAGGGTCCTTTAATTCCCCTCCAACGGGGGTTCGCATCTGCAAAAAAATAACTTGCGTTGCAAAGATTTTTTTAAAAAAGTATTTTGTATGATAATTAATGAATGAAAAAAATTGTTTTTTTTTCTGTAAATATTCTTTATTTATCATTAAATGGGACGATAAAATAAAACGAAAACATTGCCATTAAATTTAGTAGGGTAATGATTATATTTTCTTACCCTATTTGGCAGTAAACCAAGCACAATAAAATAATTATAAAACTGTAACCCCACGACTTTCATAGAATTATTTAAAACACGATCGGGATATTTGGATATTATGTGCTAAAGGTGTCCCGTCTTCCCCACCCTGCCGTATATACCCCAACCTTAGTGCAATACTTAATGCAACTGTATTAAAGCTTAAAACCCTTTTATAACTCACCTCTAGGGCTTGGTATTTTGTGGCCTGATAACGGGGGTGTTGGTACTATTTCTTCTGGTCCTTCTGGGTCGAAGTTGTTCGCTTCCACGGGTCCAATGTAAAGATCTCGAAAGCAAACTGAATGGTCGATTGGTGTACCAGCGGGCGCGTTTGTACAGCAGAACTCCTATTGTGACGTAATAGTTAGATTATTACGTAAACATTTATATATGATAAGGTGGGGGAAGATGTAACGATTTTCCATAGGATGGGGTAAGATGGCTTAGATTATTATTACGTAAAAGTTTATATATGATAGGGTGGGGGAAGATGGAACGATTTTTCATGGGATGGGGTAAGATGGAACGTTTTCCTTCTTCTTTATCGTCCGATTTAGCAGTAACAAGGCATATTTACAACATGGAACCGTACTTTCACTACTCTTAGAGCGTTGTTAAATACTCAAAGCACGATAAGGAGCTATAGGTTTTAGGTGCTAACGGTTTCCATCTTACACTACTACAGTACTACAGTACTATATGACATTACGTTTAGAAATTCCAGAGTATTAATTATGTGATGTATACTTACAGCTTGGGGGACGCAGTCTGGGTCTGTTGGCGGACAATAATCGATTGGAGGTCCTGTGTATTATAAGATATTATGAATAAATAAATGAATGAATAAATGTAACTTATTTATTCTTATGCGGGGCGGCAACGACAGTCGTTATGATACGTGTGTTCTCTTTCATACACCTTGTGTCCGCTTACAGAGTTACCACGTATGTAACTTTTTTGTGTGTAAATATTTTTTTTGTGTATTGCCGACAATTTAGACAACCTATAAGAGACCACTGGGTTGAAGCAATTGCTGTTAAGTGTCATACCCAATAACACATGTACGACCACAAAAGCGGCATTGTCAGGCCTGGAAGTTTTAACCTATAAGTCCCAAAAGTATTCAGGCTAACCACTGCCATGGCGCTGGTATATACGGCTATACAATATGCTCTTATAGACACTTACCTGTTACTAAAGATACGGTAGACGAAGTAGTGTGGAAATAAGGCGTAGTCGGTGAAGATGTACTGTCGTACGACGAGCTTATGTTAACTTGAGTTGGTTCACTGTTTATTGGTCTGCATTTAAAATAGGTTAAGTTAAAATTTAAAAAAATCAAATTTTAAAAATACATGCAATGGTCCTGTGGGGTAAGATGGGACACCTTTAGCTCATATTATCGTCATTGTGTTTACCCAATCAGCAACGGTTTTTGGAGTCGTGAGGATATACAGTCTTTATAATTCTTTTGAATGTTCATCTTTTACTACCAAATGGGATGAAAAAATATAATAAAAAGATGTCCCATTATCCCCAACCATAAAGGCTTATAACGTTTAAAGTCAAGCGTTATTTCATGCCAACTGCAATGTTCATGCTATGCTACAGGTATACGAATAGCAAAAAAACACCTGAAAATTAAACATGCAAAAAGTTACATAGAAAGATCGCAAGTTTTGATCGCATTTCTGTTACGGTAGTTTTGCATGATACAATGTTGATAAAAACGCTCCAACCCAGTGGCCAGTAATGCGTCGTCCAAATTTTAAACACAAATACAGTCACCCACAACGTTTCAAGCGTGGTAACTCGTTAGCTGACATAAGGTGTGTGAAACAGAACACCCGCGTTATAACGACTGTTCTTGCCTCGTCATGCAAGTATAAACAGGTTATATACCTGTTAATACGTAAGCGAACAAAAGGTGTATTTGAAACAGAACACCCGTGTTATAACGAATGACCTTGCCTTAAAAGTAAATCACATTCATTCATTCATTCATTAATTCGTTCAAACCAAGTAATACGCTGTCTTACCCCGGTCCATCCGTTTGGTCATGCCCTTTATGCGACTTTAATTCCAGAATGTACAATGTAGCCATAGAAATCACACTACAATATCACCACCACAGAACAGCGTTGAAAAGTCACCGAAAAAAAATCATGCAAAAAATTCATATTAGTTTAGTAGCCATGCATTAATGCAGCCAAGTTATTTTAAAACACCCTAAACCCCCAAAGCTAAGTTGCGTTTTTACCCGGATGAGAGTTGGTCTGCTCGACAGTTTTCACAATTTGAATTATCCGTAGATTTGTTTTTAGACATAGACACAATATATATTGTTGACATTCCAACAACGCTGTAAAAATAGGGCTAGTTGTAAATAAACAGACTTAGTTTTTCTTAGTATACAGAATTAGTTTTTCTTTGTATGGTATATCATTAATAGCCAATTGTTTTACATTAAGAAAATTAAAACAAACAAACAAACTATATATACGATGTGGGTGAGGTGCCTGTCGAGAATTAAAGCCAGATTTGGCCCATTACCACACAAAAATAAACATGTTTTTCCAAATAGAGCCTATAGTATATTTATTATATAGTAGGGTGGGGGAAGATAGGACACCTTTCATTCCATTTTCCCGTCTTATTTGTGATTAAACAAAGAACATTCACAGAATTATTAAACAGTATCCTCACGACTCCCATATGCCGTTATTAATTGTTTAAATAACGATCAGGATATTTAGGTATTATGTGCTAACGGTGTCCTTTCTTCCCCCACCCTACTATAATTACATAAAGTATAGATAATCACCTGAATGCCATTACGATAACCAGCAGTATGACCATCGCTTGCACACAACGATGGCTCATACACCCTTGTTGTTGGACGGGAGGAGGGGGCCTTGCCTGTAAAATAAAGCATCATAAACAAATGAATAACTTTTTCATTTCTTTTTGATTACGGTAAAGAAGATCAGCATATAGTATAAAAATGCAAAATTACGGAGGTTACGGTAAAACGATAGCACTTTTAAGACACTTATGAATAAATCAGAGATATATATAAAACTTTTTAGGTAAAAGGTGTGACCGCCACACCTTATAAATTACTATATAGTGTGGTGGGTAAGATGGGACGTTTTTATATATTTTTTCGTCCTATTAATTCACAAACAAAAAACTTCAAATAATTATATAGCCATAGCCCCACGACTGTAAAAACGCGTTGTTAATTGTTCAAAACACGATCAAGAAATATGGCATTTTCGGTGCTAACGATATCCCATCTTACCCCTTAGTAAAATAAAGTAATAAAACTGCTTTGAAACTTACTTTTCGGCCACTGCGTTGTTCACGTGAAGAACTGCTACTTCTACTGTTTGACTTTGGATTTGCTTTGCCGGTTGCTCTTGCGCTGCCTTGCCTGCTTACACCCGGTGTTGTAGACCGACTTGTAAATCCGCTGTAATTTAATGTAATGAACATTATAGTTATTGTTTATTTTCTCGATTTTAGCAGTTATTAAAATCTAGGGTAACATTGTTAAAAAACAGGTATGAGCTAAAAGTTGTCAAACATATAGAAAATCTCATTGATTTATATCGCTGTAATAAAAGGGAGCGAACATTATATTTATTGTTTATTGTCACAGTTTTCATCATTTATTAATTTTTTTTTAGCATTTAAAGCATTTATTAAAAGATGACATTTTTTTTTAAAAAACAAGTTTTCTCTAAAAGTTGTCAAACAAAGGAACCTCATTAATTATACATATACAGTTGTTTTTGCAACTGTGGTCTTAAATGTCCAACGTTTCGACATTCTGCATAAATTTTATCTACCCTTTATAATGTCCGCTTCGTATATAGGTCAAAGATATTATCATAATCGTATAAATTTCACAGCTTTAACCGTAACTGTTGACACAAAATATTTTGCTGTGTTTAAATTCTTCAGCAAAGAAAACATGGTTTATACAAACATTTTGGCGGCGCCGTGGCTTAGTGGTTTGACGTTTGTATTTTATAACCGAATGGAGTCCGATACCAATACGGATAGGTGTGTGTCCTTTGGAATTCTTCCAAACTAGTGGTTACTAATGAGTTGTAGCACGTACCCTGGGTATCAGGACAATAGGCTAACTCTGGCCTAAATCCCAGGTCCTATAGCATGTCATGTTAAAAGACCTCAATCATAAATAGTAAAATGTGCATATGCAAATTATACAATGTTAGGGTAATAACCCAACTCTGGCCCAAATTTCACGCCCAATGGCGTGCCATACTGTAGGACCTCACCAACATAAAACAGAACACACATATTTACCTCACTACACTTCCATTTGACCGAATACTGTCATATTTTCGAAGCTGTGTTAACTTTTTGTTCAGTTTTTCCAATTCATCGATTCGTTCTTCAAAGTTGCCAGTCAGTTTGCAGAGTTCTTTTACTGCGCCGACGTTTTCCATGTAAAGTCGATCCTGTAAGAGTAAAAAATTCAATCCAAAAACCTTTTGTACATATCGATATATAGTAGGGTGGGGAAAGATGGGACACCTTATAACTCTTATATTACCCCAATTTGGCAGTAAATAAAGAACAGTCAAAGAATTATAAAACCGTCTTCTATAGACAGTTGATAATTGTTTGAAACATGATCAAGAAATTTGAATAGTTTCTGCTAAAAGTGTCCATTTTACCCCACAGTACTATACACAGGATTGGACTCAGTAAAAATATAAAAGTTGTGGGTTAAGCTTATATTAAGGTTTAAGGTTTTAGACTATAGTACCCAATTTAACGTTTTGGGATACTATGGTTTAACAATTATAAAAAGGCAGATTAGGCCGGCATTTTATATTTGCGGCTTTGGGCCAAGATTTTAAATTAGCGGTTTTCTGCCAAGATTTTAAATTTGCTGCTTAAGACCGACATTTTACTTCTAAATTTCGTATAAACTGCCATACTATTCAAAGAGTGAAGTCCTATTAAGGCACGCCATGGGACCTTACATTTAGGCCCGAGTTGATTCATTACTTCACCGTGCATGGTGTAATAATTTAAACGTATATTACTCAACGTTTTATCCATATATCCTATACCGTTATCCCGAAAATTCTACACCGCGTCGCACTTTATTTGAAAGGCGATCTATTAATTACGGAACCTATATGTTTTACACAGCGTAACATTACCTTATCTACAACTAAAAAGTTGTTGATGGTTTCCCCATTAGCCAATCTCACTTCTCCCGTGTCACGAACTGCTTCGGGTAAAACGCCAGCAAATTCTTGAGCGATTACACCTACGGGAAAAATAATATTAGAAAAAAAAGTTAAGGTTAGAAAAACGATTTTAAAACATGAAAAAAATTGTTATTAAAAAAAACAAGAGGTAGTATATATAATAAGGTGGGGAAAATGGGACACCCTTAGCACATAATATCAAAATATCCTGATCGTGTTTTAAACAACAGTCCATAGGAATCGTGAGCACACAGTTTTAAAATTCTTTGAATGTTCTGTGTTTAGGACGAGGAAATAGAATGAAAAGTGTCCCATCTTACCCCACTTACTAAATACATTCTATACAAATATCAATTCACGCAAAATATATACCTGTCTCTTCTCTGTTCGAATCAATACCAGCGTACATAGCGTATTCGGGTGAATACCGGTATCTACATATCCGAATATTTTGCACGTTGCGCAATTGGTCCCTTGAGTCAACCTATATAATTAATAACACGTTAGTGAATTTCAAATGACATGCTTGTTTCTGTCGCAATTATCTTGTGTGTCGTATTGTTATTAGTGGCGTGGGGGTGCAGGAAAACGGAATTCAAAACCAGTAATCACGAACAGATATGATTTATAACTTTAAAGTTAAAGTTATAATGGTGAAAAAGTTATAACGTTCGGTGCGTGGAAAACTGGTTAGTTTACGAATTTAGAATTGCTACAATTTTTGGTATGTGTTCTAGCCTATAGGTATAGACAATTAACGGGAATTGCTTCAACATAGTGGTCCTTTATGAGTTGTCTAAAGTCTAAATAGTCATCCAAAAAAATGAATTACCCACAAAGTTACATGCTTGGTAACTCGTAAGCGGGCACAACGTGTATGAAACAAAACACCTGTGTTATAACGACTGTCGTTGCCTCGCAAAGCGAGGATGAGTAAGTCACATTTATTTATTAATTAAAAAATGTCATTTCATTCACACCTCTTCGATTGCTTCCTTTGCCCGTCGATCGGAAGGCTGCATAATATGCCCTGTAACTTTTATATTTCCATGAACAACTAATGCTTCGTCTGGATAATCGTAATTTATTCCAACTCGGCCCTGCAGAAAATTTATCTTTATTAAACATTTATTGGAGTAAATACAACTTAATACTAAATAGTTGTTAATTAAACTAAATTACTGGATTATTTTGCCCCGGCATGTAGCAATTTTCGAGACGAAATTAGTCAATGAGGAACCGTTTTTTTATAATGAACGTATTTTATATGGGTGAGGTTCAACGTCGACGTATGGTTTAGGATATGTGATTTAGCAATTTTCGTTTTCCGGTAAATCTGTTTACGCCATTTTCTTTTCGAAATACAAGCGTTATATGCGGTTATAAATAAAGGTATTTTGATTGCTCTCTTTTATAAAAAAAATACCTGTATCCCAAATCAGTTCTAGTAGGGGTACCTTATCTATAAAACGTATTAAAAACATCGTATTTAAGTGTTAAGACGCGACCTAATTCTTAGCTTCTCTGGCGTATATAGAATAAATAATAAAACATAATAATAGTTTCTGTGAGTAAATAAAGTAGGTTGAGGTAAGATGGTTTATATTTTCTAACTCGTTTTTCGACCCACTTGGTAGTAAACAAAGTTTTATAATTGTACGATTCTAAAATACCGCTGTTATATTTATTAAAAACATGATTTGATTTTAAAATACGAAATATGGTAAGTGCTAACGGTACCCATCTTACCCCACAGTACTATATAAGATAACATTTAGAATTCCAGAGTATTTATTATATGATGTCTGCTTACAAATAGTATGTGTTAACGGTATCCATTTGTCCCCACAGTATTATACCCAAACCCATATTACCTGGTGGAAAATAGCATCCGGTATCTGGCTTCGTTGCCACTGTATATCGTCTTGGTCAAATTGTCCCGGGTTCGAAGCTCGAACAATAATTTTTTCTGTGCCCGCTGCGCACACGGGGTAACTTTTACCGCCCGACTGCGCATGAAGTGCCACTATTGCCATGAAGTATCTAAAATACAAAATAAATTTTTTGGTCAGATTTTTAACACATATTTATTTAAAAAATAGTTTGAACATTTTCCCAGTTACACATGTGTTTCTTTTTAAACTGTTGCTATTAGGCATAAAGAATATGATACAAGTCATACAACTATTTTAATAAACAATAGGTACTAAAAAAAAACATGTGTGCTTTTTGTAAATCGAGTTTTTACAACACAACATTTATGTTTTCTCAATAGACAAACCCTAAGGCAAAATATAACAATGTTAAACTCAATAATAATATCATATTATATCAAAGGCTGCCATTTCATCAGTTGCAGACGTAACCTTAGACTACAGGATATTTCGGTGCAAAAACTTGGCACGTTATAACGTGTTCTACCGGTATTGCTGGTGAAACACATACCGTTGATCAGGGTTCGGTCGTCCCTTTTTGCGCATATTGTTCGTCGTCGTTTCACTGAAGTGCAGACGGCCTATCGTGACTTTAGTAACTTGATCACCAGGTAAATCCACTCTGAAAAAAATTTCGTATTAAAATAACATTTTTTTATGTTTTCGATAACGATAGCGAAGGCCATTAGCTTTGTGTAAGTTAAAACGACTTCAGAGTTATAAAATTTCAATATTTTAGAAAGCTTACTTTACTGGATGAAAAGCTTTTTTACTCCGATCAGATTGTGACTGTTCGATCGCTATCGTCTGGTTTTGACTTTCGTACTAAAAAACGAAAAAAATATTTTTGTGAAAAAATTATTTGTATAAATTCGTAAAACAGGTTACTTAAATCAGGGCTTTATAAAAACGCTTTTAGGTTACGAAAACGAAGTTTATTAAAACAACAAAAATTGTTGTAATGTTACAACGTCAAATGTATTGCCGACTTTTGTACTAAAAATATAGTTGGATGGGAGAAGACGGGACACCTTTAGCACATACCTAATATCAAAATATCTCGATCGTGTTTAAAACAATTAACAGACGGTCTATGGAAGTTGGAAGAATACGGTTTATAAATCTTTGAATGTTCCTTGTTTACTACTAAATGGGATAAAAAATTATAATAAAAATGTGTTCCATCTTTCCCCACCCTACTATATATTGTGCTGTTAACTGTGTAGGCATAGAACGTGCTAATATAGCTGTATACAATATTGCAACGTCATTGCTCACGGTCCAGTTTATAATTAAAACCGCAATAGCAAGTTACGTTAAACGTGCCCTTTCAGTAACCTGCACTTTATAAAAGGGGTAATTTTGCCACGCCCACTATTTTGCGGTAAATAGGGGAAATTAAGTTTACTAGGAAACCTATAAACCATAAGATTAAGTGATATTTATCAAACTGTGGTAAATATGAGAATTCAAAATGTTTCACGATATACTGCAACAATACATTAGGCATCTTTTTTTATGAGTAAAATGTAGCGTGAGCAAGTTGGTAAGTAAATCGGAAGTTTACACCAATATTTATCAAAACATGGGTTCAAGGCTCGTCGCTGCTACCATTGTAGGCGTATGTGTCATTGGGCAGACACTTAACGGAAATTGCTTTTACCCAGTGGTCATTAATAGGTTGTCTAAAATTGTCAGCCACACAGAAAAAATATAAAGTATTCTAAAAATAATCACCCACAAAGTAATAACATGTTAACACGTAACGAGGTGTATGAAACAGAACACCCGTGTTCAACGATTGTCGTTCATTTCATCCCATGTAAGTTACATTCGTACATTTGACCGTTCACTTTGTCTCGCGACCTTGCATAAGGCATTTAACTTGTTTGCATTATAAAGTACAGCCTGCATGTGCTGCACCGTAAGCAAATATACACGATAGCTTTAGTTGGGTGCCCATAAACCTGCCCTGTCATTCGGTCAACTAATATTGAAGCTTGTTTTGTTGCATTGTGATAAGAACGTGTGTGTTTAAATGCCACACACCTAAGCTTGCAATAAACGTCATTTAATCATCTTAACACCGAAAACAACAAGTGTTGTTGAGTGCTGCATGTGTTTTTAATGTACAGTCATGTAGTAAATTATTTCTCGCGCGTGACATTTATTGCATATAAACAATGCAGCGGAAATGCCCCTTGAAACAATGCTTTTTTAATTTGTTAAATTTTCTAAAATTTTATTTTTTCTTTGAACTTTTTGGACGCAAAAAATATTTCGCAATTTGCACAAATTTACCGCTGCAAAAATATGTTTTTATAAAATTTTTACTTTTAAAAATGAAAAAATATCATAGTTAGCAATTGTATGATAAGTGTCCTTACTTTTACTCCGTACAAGTTAATGAAGAAAGCCTCAATCTGTTTTATTCCTTCCTCAGTTTTAATATAACATGGGTGTCCTACTACGCCAATATGGACCGTTACCTGAAAATGACATAAAATAAATATAAAGTGCATAATATTGATAATCTTATAAAAATGTTGTAAATAACGTATGGTAGGGTAGGGAAAGATGGGACACCTTTGGTATCTATTCTATCGTCCCATTTAGTAGTAAACAAAAAAGATTTAAATAATTATAAAACCGTATATTCTCTTTCATAGAACGTTGTCTTATTATTTTTTATGTGACCCATCTTACCCTACAGTACTGTAACCTTTTTTTATTTGTCTCTTCGAATACAGTAACGAAAATCAGATTATTTAAAACAGCGAAGAAAAAGAATAAGCAGCAAAAACAAAGTCGTTAAAACTCAAGGGTAAAAACTACTTGAGTAAAAGTGGCAAATAAAAGTGTGGCTGCTAAATCTATAATACAGTATAAGTTAACTCATATTGAGTTTCATTTAATTTAAAACAAATTAAAGTGCATTTGAAAGTAAAAAATGGGTATACAAAAATGTTAAAACTTAAATTTAATCAATTTGTGGTAAAAGGTGTGTGTGTTTTGGGTTGAAAGCAAAATGTCAAGTCAGCTCAAAATGAACTTCAAGAATTTTAATCCCTCTGCTAAGAGATTTTATTTGTTGTTGCTGTCTTCGTTATTTTGGAGGGTGGGGTACAGTTATCAAAAAAACAAGCAAAGAAATGGGTGTGTTTATTTTTTGAATAATATTTAATACTCCGCGGTTCAGGACAAAATATACAACAAAAAACAAGTTTGGTAAGTTTTTGATAAAGTAACCTTTTTTTGCTTAAATTTTTGATAAAGTAACCTTTTTTTGCTTAATTTTCTCATTAAAAAAAGTATTTTTTAGTACAAGGTAAGTTCTCTAATGCCAGAGCTGTCACTCTATTTATTTATACCAACCCCGCATGCTCGCTGCGGTGGTGTAAAAGTACAGTCTATTATTAGGCAGAACTTGTGGCATCACATATTTTAACGCCTTTCTCCAACCCGATTGGTAGATAGGATTTTTGGAAGTTCGTATCTTAATGTATCTATGTCGAAACCGGAAACTGGTGGCGCTTATTATGTTCATTACCTCATATCACGTTCTGTGATGTCATAACCGACGTACAAGGTGGTTATTGTGAACTAACATGTCACAATATTTTCCCTCAGGGCAAACAATGTGAGCATAACCGACGTACATAAGTATAAGGGAAATGGTCTATATATCTGGGGTCTATAAGAAGGACCTTATTTCAATAGCGCATAAAAGGTTAACATATGAAAAATTATCATCTTTAAAAGTGGTTTTGGCAATTCATAAAAATAGATAAAAACTTTTACTAACTTGAAAGTGATTCTTTTTCTGGCAAACAAACGTGTCGTCGGCTACAGCGAAATTAAAGCCTTTATCCGCGTCCACACGGTACGACACAGGCTGCCTAAAAACAATTTTAAAAATAAAATTAGTCTCAAAGCAAGTACACTCGACCCTGGCGGTTAAAGGGTTAAACCAAATAAATGTGAAACTGCGCAACAAAGAATGATTAAAACTTAAATGAATTTATCCTCGCGTGGCCGGAAAACGACAGTCGTTAAATACGGGTGTTCTGTTTCATACACCACGTGCCAGCTTACGAGTTACCAAGTATGTTAATTTGTTAGGTGATTTTTTTGTGGCAGGTAATTTGGACAATCAATTAGTGATCACTGGGTTGGAGTGAACTTACAATTCTTTTCCTGTTTGATCGCATAGACAGCACCAGCTGTCCCGGATGAACGGCGACCATTTAATAACTTGGTAGGCGTTGCTCGAGTCATTATAATGTGAAGGCGAAACGTTGGTCGCCGGTCGGTCCTGGTGTATTTCATGTATTGGCTCAGTCAGTCTTGTTGGGCCGCTTAATGGAAGGCTATGCGCGGGTAATGACATGCGAACCGGGATTGAACCGGTCTCTGTCATTTCGTATGCGTCGTTAAAATAAGCGCCTCGCCTGCTGTCGGAGTTGTTCGGCGAAGGCATACCTGTAAAAAAATGTTTGAATAATACGCGTGAATAAGCGCGTAAGAACATATATTACTGTGAGGGATAATATCCAAACTAAAAAACTTCCAGATCGTATTTTAAACAATTAACAATTATAGTTCATGGGAGTCGTGAGGATACGGTTTTATAATTCTTTCAATGTTTTTTGTTTACTACCAAATGTGACGAGAAAATATAATGAAAAGGTGTCCCATCTTCCCCCACCCTACTCCAATACGTGTATATACCAAAATGCTAGCAATTAACTTAAAAATATTCCACTTTATCTGACGTACCGGGTTCTTGCTTTATAGATTGTTGCACCAAGTGTCTGTACTTTTGGTTTAGTAACGCTACGTTTAGTTGCTCTACGCTGCTGTTAGGACCGTCAGAATGTTTTCTCTTTTTAGCTGGCCCGCTGTAGAAAAATGATTGTACTGGTAAAGTTTTATTTCCTATAAAGAACCATAGGGTAAGATGGATACCGTTATGGCTTATTATACCATATTTTCCAATCGTAACAATTAACAACGGTCTATATGGAAGTCGTGATAATACGGTTATATAGTTCTGGAAACATTTTTTGACAGGCCAGCAGTTTGGGATTTACATGTACAGCAGACTACAACAGTTGTAAACTTTTTGTTAAAAGTATATCATTTGTTACCTGTGTGAGTATCCCATGTTCATTGGCAAACTGCTGTGCACTGAGCCGTCGGAACTACTGGAGCCAGGACTCAAACTGCTTAAAGTTTTTGGCCCATTCTCCAAGTAATAAGTCCCACTTTCTATATCCGAAAATGTTGTCCCAGAATGTGGTATTTGGTTCATGTACTGCAAATCAGCACTGCTGTCTAAAAATAAATTGTCAGCGATAAAACAGTCGTTAGGGCGTCACGAACAAATTAAGTAAACCGCTATCTAGTTAGGTGACCCAAATTAATGTCAGTTTTATTACGCATATGTGCAGCGCGTATTGATACAAGTTAAGTATGTACGCGATAACTACACCGATAAAATATGTTGACTTAATGCGACTGCCAGATCATGTATGCATACATAAGGTTATGTAAATGGTATAACAGCTTAAACATTTAATGCATTGTACTTTGCGACGGGGCAGAAGGTAACTAGGCGTCGGTGAAGGCATTTAAACCTTGTTTTGTTAGTTCAGTGTGATTACACGAAAACAGATTTATGTGAAACTCATTTCAAGCATCATAAGAAATAAAGTAGGTACATAAAACATGGTTTTTCTGGTCAGTTTTAATACAAACATGGTGGCTCCTATATATATAATATGATTTTCGTTTTAAACGTTACTGCTTAAAAACCAAAACCGTATTTAGTGGTGACAAAGTTACTTCTTAAAAAAGCAACAAATAAAGTTTCTTTTTAAATGAAAATAATTTTTAAGATGGTTCTATTTTTTTGATCGTATAGGTTGAAAGTAATAACATTTTTGTCTTTTCTAACTTACTGTTATATGTGATTCCACTGGGTATCATAATAACATTTCCATCGTTACTCATTCTGTTCACGAACCCAGTTTGCTGGGGAACTCTTGCGTTTTGGTCGTAACTTGGTGAACTGCCCGGGCCTCGAACGTGTTCCTTTTGGCCTGTAGGCGAGTTATGGTGGACTTGATTTTCTGGCTGGAATTGTGCCGGCAACGGAAAACGACTCCCTACAGTGACTGAAATATGAACAGTACATTATATAGACCATAATAAAACAAAATTTAGCTCTTCAAATACGGTACTGTAACGAAAATAAAATGTGTCCTTGGGCAAAACACTTAAAGGCAGTTGGTTGTCTAAGCTGTCTGTCATACTTTTGAAAGGGATAAAAACAACCAAAATAATCTCCAACAAAGTTATTAACTCGTAAACAGACCGGAGCTTTATGCAACAAAACACCAGTGTTATAACGACTGCTTTTTACGTGATGTTAAATAAATTTAAATTCATTAAAAATATCGAATAAATATCTGTTTTACCTTTTCCGTTTTGAGGCGGCGAATATGGCTCGGAACCTGAATCAGGCGGGGACTCAGGAAGACACCTAGCGATATACATTTATAAGTTGACATATTGCACAAAGCACTAATAGTATGTATAAATAGTTAATAAACTAAATAATAAGATACTAAAATTTTTAAAAAATAATCAAGAAATAATTCAAAAAATTACAAGCATAAACTCGTATGTTTTATTAATTTTTTTGTTCTTTTTGCATAATTTTATTCAGTATAAGTACCCGTTGTGATATTGGTCGCTTTTTCTGTGTTGTATTGGAACTGTGCTTGAATTTTGATGCTGAATTCGTCTAAAATCAATTCCTTGTTGATACACACCTGTGAAATTAAAATTTTACTGAAATAAATTCATTATATAAGGTTTTGGAAGCTCTGTTAGTCTACCACAAAAATATCGGTTCGTTGTATCGGTGCACTTTTTACGCAAAACGTGATAAATTGCATAAAGCGTAAAAAAATATAAAAAAACAACTTAAATACGATAAATTACATAAAAATAAGTAAATTTTAATAAATTACATTAACTCTTGTTCTTTACCGTTTAGGCCCGTTTGCTGAACAGAATTTTGTCTCGAAAATTGTTGGTTGTCTCCTTTCTGTTGTTGTAGTTGTACTTTTTGCTGTTGGTCTTGTTGTTGCTGATCACCGTGTAACTGGTGTATGACGTCACAAAGGTTATGTGGCGGGGAGTCGATTCCAGGTTGTATAATTTCTAGCGGCCTAGAAAAAGTATTTTACATAAAATTTCCTTTTTGATTTAGCTATAATGTCTGCAAAACATAATATGATTTGTGTTTTTCTCTTCGAATAAAGTAGCGAAAATCAGATCATTTAAAACAATGAAGAAAAGGAAATTATGGGTTAAACGGCTAAAAAACTCGTTTGGGGTTAAAACTGCTTGGGTAAAAGTGCCAAATAAAAGCATCTACTTACAGCTCGCTCTCGCTTTTTGTAATAAAGTCTGCTAAATCCGAGATATCCGTGTCGAACTGTAAGCTTTCGCCATCTATAAAACAAAAAAGTTTTAGCGTGTATATTTAAACAAATATTGCTCAAAAAGGGTTTAATTCGTGCTGCAATAAAGATTTTAAAATTTGAAAGTATTTGGCGCCGATACTGACTCAGTGACGTCATAAACAGCTTTGTTTCGACACAGGAAGCTGGTATGTTACATGTTTGACGTTTCACTTTCCGACCAAAGCTCTAATTACAACTGTACTTGCTGAATTACTAGTTGAAAAGTTCACGTCCATTCCATAGCGGTTATTTGTAATTATAAGCCTTAGACAGCTTTCACTATTCTGCCATATTGCGTTAAACCAGTACTATAAGCCACACGGTAAATACATTGCATAGTTTTTGTTTGTTGAAAGAAAAATGTTGTTGCTGACATGTACATTGTAATTAGTTTTGTGTTCTTTAAAGGACCAAATAAAAGTTGTTTGTGTCCCCCCATTTTAAATTGAAGTCATAATATACTTATTTTGTTAAATTATTGCCAATCATTTTGTTTTCGTATTGGTTGAGCAGTTCAAAAAGTCTTTGAATTGTAACCCCCTCTTCCCTTCCCCCTTTTTTTAGGTAGTGCGATTTTTATACTTTCATAATATTTTATTCTATATAGGTGAGTACCTTCAGCGAGATACGCTATACGACTATAGGGTCTTGGGATTTAGGCAAAAATTGGCCCATTACCCGAACAGCATTGTATTTGTTTAACATATATGGATATATGTTGGACAGCACCTATAGATACACAATGTACAGTAGCCTCGTGTGCAACCGCTAACGATTTTATTGTGTATAACTCACGGTTTAAAACCGTTGCGAAATATTTCTAAAAGGTACAAAATAAAATGCCCCAAGGTATCAACTATTTCAAAATACTTGTGTTCGGAGAAACACGCGTGTGTATAAGTGGACGACAAACAAAAACCTGCGGAATCGAAATTTCGCACCGTAGCACCGATAAGCATATTGTTCTACGCTAATCACTGCGCGATATAGATGCCTATGCAAACACCTAAACCAGAGCTTAACGTGTTTAATCTGACGTGTTGATTGACACATGGGTTACTTAAGCTCCTGCCAGCTGCGGAATTTAAGTGTTTATAAAAAAAAGATTCTTTTTATGGCTAAACCTTAAAAACCACGAAGACGGAACAATATATTGCTACAAGGCAATACACAGCTTATCTTACTCGTAATCAATATTGCATTTAGATTCCACCGTTAAGATAAAGAACGAACCGGAACAGAAATGTCAGTTTTAAATTAAAAATAATCATGTTAAAAATGAACAAAATTTAACGAAAAACAAGGTTACGGTCTGCTACCATACATTTGTATAGTACTGTGGGGTGCGAGAAGATGAGACACATTTAGCACATAATATCCAAATACCTGATCGTGTTATAAACAATTAACAACGGTACATGGAAGTCGTAAGGATTTTATAATTCTTTAATTGTTCTTTGTTTACTACCAAAATGGGACGAGAAAACAGAATGAAAAGGCGTCCCATCTTTCCTCACCCCGTAAAATCTATTCGCTCTAAGTTAACCCTGTCGTTTTACGCTTGACTAAATTTTTCATGAAAAACTTACCATTTTTCAATATTTCTTGAACGCTAGGGGAAATAAATTCTAAGTCACTTTCGTCATCGGCCGCCGCTGCCATAGCTCAGTTATATTTAAACAAAACTCTACAGAAGCTTTTGTATCGAAACTGAACTACCAACTAAATATAACGAAACGCCGGGTCTAGAAATATGAATACGAAAACGTCATGCATTCATTTGACACTTCTCCTTAAATAGTTTTACTGGTAGCTTGTTTTCGACGGATGTCATTTTCCTGCTAACACGCTTTTCTTCGCTGGTTTAATTAATCTGATCTTCGTTTCTGTATTCGAAATTTTTGGTATGTTATGTACGTCTTCACTCTTATAAAACATGATGTACACGCCCGCCTATCTAGTTAATAAACTACGACTGTAACACGTCGGCAAATGCAAAATGTGCAGATTTATTTGATTAACGCTGAAACAAGAAAACACTTCGAGGCCAGACTCGTCCAGACACGAGTGCGCATGCAATACCAGCGTCGTTTTAAACTGTGCATGTGTTAGCATACAATGCAAAGGTATTTACTATCAATCGTTAACGCTGTGAGTCACTTGGAGTGTTTTATAACTCTTTGATCAAATTTAATTACGCCGTATCATAACCAATATAACTCCCGTTTTGAATAAATTTTACATTTTAGGTTTTAAGAAAAATAAAATAGCTTAAAATGTGATAACTTTTTGTTAATATTCGATTAGCGAAATTAATGATATTTCTTGGTTAAACTTAATCTTATTAGACGGTTAAATAAGGTATAAATACAGTAAACAAGAATTATGATATTCATAACCGCTATGTTTAACCACGTGTGTTCTCTCGTAAATGGTGATTAATTAAAAGATAACGAGAAATAGTCAGGTGATATTGTCTATATTAATAAGTGCAGCGTAAAATAAGTTTTTTAACTTAATTGAACAACTTTACAGCAGAATATAAATGTCTAATCCGACATTTATCTATGTTTCGTATTGGCTGTTGTTATATATTAGGGTGGGGGAGACGGGGCACTTTTAGCATATAATATCCAAAATTCCTGATCGTGTTTTAAACAAATACAACGGTCTGTGGAAGTCGTGGGAAAAAGATTTTATAACACTTTGAATGTTCTTTAATTTCTACAAAATGGGACGAGAAAATAGAATTAAAAGCTGTCCAATCTTCCCCACCATAATATATGATAAACAACCTTCACATAAAAAGATATCACGGCAGGTGTACAAGCGGAAAATCCCTTGTAAACATTTATCGGATACAAGGTCCAAGTGATAAGCATAATCTCAAACAATCTTAATGAACTGGCAGGCCTTCATAACTATGATGCGACCAATTACTTAAGCATATATTTGTCTTATGTCATACAGTCAATAAACGAGGCATAGTTCTAGTGAAACAAGTTTGAAGTAATTTATGACACGTTAATCCGCATGTGTATCAATCCACACACGCCCACAGTCTTTCAGCGAAAACTATTTTCAATCTGGAACAGGTACTTTTAGCATAAAATAGTTTGGCTTATTTAAAATAGCATGCAGTCCCGTGGGGTAAGATGGATACCGTTAGCCACTAAATCACTTTCTTGGTTGTGTTTTAACAATTAACAACGCACTTTTAGAGTCGTGCCATAGCGGTTGAACAATTCAGTAAATATTCTTCGTTTACTACAAAATGGGAGGATTAAGGAGAATAAAAACACGAACCATCTTACCCCAACCTGCTATTTTATATATAGTACGCTGGGGAAGACGGGACAATATCCAAATAACGGCCTATAAAAGGCCTGGACACTGACAAACACTTTGCGTTGATAACGAGACTGCAGTCGGCCGTTGACGAACTTTGCGCCAATTGAGGATAACTTCGCCGCAGTATGCCAGTTAACGACCTTACTTTATTGCATGACAGCTATTGCAGCTGAGGTCGCATTTTATTAATTGGGGTATCATAAAATTAACCTGTTTTGAACGGTCGTGTTCAGACAAGATTTTTCTAATGGTATACCCTAATCAATCTGGGTATTATGTCAATATGCATTATTGCAACGTCATCGGGCCTTTCTCACATCTGTTTTAACAAGGCTGCGAACTGCAGGGTTGCAAGGTATAATTGCCAATAAAGGATCAATGGCCCCGCTTACGAGTTCCCTGGCACACCCGCATGGGTTTTATGAGGAATTGTCAATATCTTTATAGTGCCACCGTTTTGCAGTAAGTCAACACTGCTTTGCGCGCATAACAGAAGTCGCAGTCAATTCGGCAAAAAAAGCTTTTATCTTCAAAAGAAGTTTATACTGGGTCGTTAAAGTAACAGCTCATTGATATGCACGGTTGGCAAACGTGTGACGATATCCCGTGTAGAGTTATGCAAGCTCTATAAACACTTGTGCATTGTGTTCGAAAGTTAGATAAAACTAAGAGTGATATAAAACTGAATGCCTGCTGCTCTTACCAACAATATATCGAACATCGCAACTTTCATCCTTAAGAACGACGTTCTTCATTTTAAGGATCTTAGATTCAAACAATCTTAACTATACTTTAGCATTAGTAAGGTTTTATGGTTTGTCTACAATAATTGTCAGTCAAATTTTTAAACAAAAAGAAAAACCAAAAAAAATGATCACCCACAAAGTTACATACGTGGTAACTAATAAACGGGCACCCTATGTAGAAAACAGAACAACCGCATTATAGCGACGGTGGGCCACGGCCACGCGAGGTTAAAGCGATGTACATTCATTCCTACATTAATTTAAGGTATTAAGTAAAATATAACTTAACCGATGTTTATTACAGTAAAGATTTGGATCTTCGTCTGACCGTCTTTTAAAACCGACTTCACGAAGCAAATAACATGTTTGTTTCCAAAAACACCCTTGAGGTTTTTTTGGCGAACGTAAAATCGTTTTAAGGTCGTATTTCCCACGCTTCCCACCATTTCGAAGCAACGACAAACTTAACGAACCCTATGCGATAAAATCTTTTAAAATATCACCAATTTTTCCCACGGTTTAGAGCTGCCTAATCACACACGCCCTAACTTATCTAACTATCAGTAAAACGAAGTGATATCGCGAAATATTTAAATCTACAGCTGTTTTTCCGCGGTCTGACCACAGCGGAATCATGTGCAGAAACAACAGATACAAAAAACGTTAATGCGAAAAAAAGCAATACGAAAAAAACACGTCTGAACAAATTTTTTTGCGTTTTTGCTTTCATATAAAAACTATTTTATTTGGCGAGCATAGTAAACAAAACCATATTCAACCTTTTTAGCAAACTCGTAATCGCATGTATAGGTTTTCGTTTACTGCGTATAAATATTTATTAAAACCTGAATAAATAATTAATTTTTTTAAACACTTATTTCTGAGCTTTAAAAATATGTACGACCTAATTTATTAAATAAATTAAACTATTTATTCTCACGTGGCAAGGCAACGACAGTAACACGGCTGTTCTGTTTTATACACCTTGTGCACGCGTACGATCTATCACCGAAGAATCGCGTCTGCCTAAAACATCTGTATTTCTTCAAATTTGATTCAATATATCAGACGTGTAATAATAACAAAAAGGTACAAGCGTACAGTCTTTGTTGATACAAAGCAAGAAATTCTTTGTTTGTTCATCGCCGTTTAATTAATGCTATTCAAGGGAAAGCGTTCTGTCCGCTTGGTCGCGCTAGTGGGGAAACAAAAGGCACGCGTCTGTATTGAAAGCAAGTCACGCTTCGAATACGTACTATGTAAATAAATTGGAACAGCGCAACAATTTTTAAATGACAATTTCTTCTGGGTTAAATTGAAAGCCGTCAATTGTATGAATAATACAAAAATGATTACCTACAAAGTTACATACGCGGTAAGCGGCTACACAAATGTTATTTGGTACTGTGAGGAAAAACGAATACCATTAAAACATAATATTCCATATTTTCTAATCGTATTTTAAAAGGAATGAAAACGTTTCTCCTCTAATTTTAACCTGCTAAATGATACTGCATTGGAAATATTACAAAAACTTACTAATATTTTTAAAAAAATGCTGATGGAAACACTAAAACAGTACCATATTAAAATCTAAGTTTTAATATTTTTCATTTTAAATAAACGACAATCCAATAACTCGAAACGTGTGAAAAAGCCGGTGTAAAGTTCATGCCACACCACGAGACCTCTTTGTTGAGTTTCTTATCAAGTTATGTTTACACACGGTTGTTGCACGTGAGCACAAGCCGGATAATGTTAAACAAGAAATGAAAGCAAAAAAAAGCTCCCCATGTGTGTTTTGCGGGTACGGGCTAAGAATAACTTTACCAATTCATTTTTCCTATGTCGAGCTTCTTTAATTAAAAGTCAAACAAGTAATTAAAAGAAGTGCCAAGTCACCCTCGAAATTTGTTTGCCTTTATTTCAGATCCAGTAAAGCGTTTAGAGTATGAATGTACATCTCATTTGCTCTGTCGTGTCGCTAACACGTTACTATAAACAACGACGCAACATAGGCTGTGATTTAAATAGACAGAGTTCAATTAGAAGTCAAAGTTTGACCTGGTGAACTATATAGGCGCGCAGTTTTGTTCCTGTTTTTTTTTCTGTCAAAATGTTGCAAAGTGAGTTTGGTTACACACCTTATTCAAGCAAAACACGGTATTAGTTTAGGAATTTAGCCCAAAATTTGCCCATTAATCCAGCAGTTATAAAAAAAGACAAACAAGAATAAATATGTATATACGTACGGACACGGTATACATCAACAAATATCTCTTTAAAGTGCTTATGTTTTTTTATAGCACGTATATGTATTTTATACAATTGGCAGTATACGCAACGTTTTAACAAATAATATCGTTGGAACGTAAATTTACCTTTAAAAAATATTTTTAATATAACACGATTTACAATTTATAAACGTAGACTTTTCAAACAAAAATTTATCCAAAAATTTCGATTTTTGGTGATGTTATATCCTCGTACATGCTAGAAATAAAAAAAACGTAAAGCGGTTAAAAATTTATACAAACCTTCGCCTAAAACTCTGCATACGATTCTTCTGCTTGCAGAATCATCTGCATTTCCTGGCAACGATTCCATTTTGTGTTATGTACGCTCGAAACCCAGAATTTAAAGTGAAACGTCCCTTTCGCGCATCTCAGAATAAATCGGCGATTTTTTCGTCTCGAAACGATTCTTAGACGTTTATGACGTAACTGCTATCTCGCCGTAGGCGATTGTACGAAAGTCTATACGTGCATCAGTATTATGACGTCATAATGACACAACTAGAGGTGTTGCGCGTGAATCTTTCTTCCTTTTGTAAAACTTTAGATAAAAACGACCATGTTTTTTCAAACAAATTATTCAAAGGTATTGTAATCATAAGAGTTTAAGACAAATCAACTCTAACAGTTTACGTGAACTGGCCCTGATCCAGTGCTTATGAGATGGGGCGATTTTTGTAACTAAACAACAGTCAGGATCAAGCGCTAAGAAAAACGTAGTAAACAAAAAACAAGTTCAACGAATTGCATTTTATAAGATCAACATTTTGTCCAAAAATGGTGTTATCCGTCTTTTATTCACATAGACCTTTAGCACATAAGATCCGAATATTCTGATCGTGTTTTAAACATTTAACAACAATTTATAGGAGTCGGGACGATACGGTTTTATAATTCTTTGAATGTTCTTTGTTTACTACCAAATGTGACGAGAAAATAGAATGAAAAGTTGGCCTATCTAACCCCAACGTACTATATATCCTCGCGTGGTAACCATTTCCGCTATTCTTTGCTACCGTTTAACTCTGACCTGCCAAGGTCTTTAGTAGGCCATAGGGGAAATTTTCAAATTTAGGTATTCTGTAGAATAGCCTACTCTAGACAGTCAGCCAACGAGCAAAACCGTAGTCACACCACCAGACTCATCAAATAACAATGATAACATCTCATCCCCACTTCATCCGTGTCCAACAAGTTTTAGTCCTATCTACTAAAACGATAAACTTAAATTTCATTCAAATGTATGTTATTTGGTACACCATTGCAATTTGCACCTGCAGATAACATACGGGTTCGGCTTGAGAAAACGCCTGCTTTTTAAACACATGAGTGTTGTTATGTATTGTGGTATTTATACACCCATTCTCAATGTGTTGGAGCGTCATAACCCGAATATTAAGCACAAGTTAATGGCACAATGATATATAGTTTTGTGGGGTAAGATGGGATACTGTTAGCACCTAAAAACATTTTTTCCTTATCAGGTTTTAAACGGCGCCCTTTTAGGGTCGTGGAGATACGGTTATATAATTTTGTAAATATTCTTATTTACTACCAAAAAGAGAGAAAAAATAGTAAAAATGTCCCATGTTACCCCACCCTACTTTATCTTTACAGGAACTACATGTACACAGTTTGTGTAAGCATACCACAAGATGGTTTAACTTTTACAATAATAGTTCAAATGCTTTATAAACCACAGGCGTCCTAACCAAATAAATGGTTACAAAATGGTTATTTAAAGATTAAAATATTGCATTGTAGTACATATATCAAATGCACTGTAATCGACTGAAAATACATCAAGTAAATTATAAACAGAGCTTTACCGTTGAATGCTTCAGTTTTAATTACGATATTTATAGCAGGGTGGGGGAAGACGGGACAAATATTCTAATCGTCTTTTAAAAAATTAGCAACGGTCTATGGGAGTCGTGAGGATACGGTTTTATCAAAAAAGATTTTGGCATTTAATTTCGTCACGTACGCTAACAGCCTGCAGCAAAAAAATCTGTCAAAATACACATGTACGTCAGAAAAGTAATTTAATTCATAATCGACTACCGCACATTACTTTCATCTAGATGATCATGTTTAAGTACATTAATTAAATTACTGGGTTGCTATATTTCGTGACCAATTGAAGTTTACAATATACGATTGCCTGATGGCCTACAGCGTATGTATGTGTGAGTCATTTATTGCGTAATGTTGAATGACCAACCATACAACTACTTGACTCGTGTGTATGCCGTAATACAGTAATGTGACTTTTGTGTTGATTTTAAACCAAAAATACACAAAGAACATTTAAATAACTATATAGTAGGGTGGAGGGAAACGGGATACCTTTAGCACATAGTAAAAAATATCCTGATCGTGTTTTAAACAATTACCAATGGTCTATAAAAGTCGTGAGAGGCAGTTTTATAACTTTATGATAGTTCTGGGTTTAGTACTAAATGAAACAGAAAAATAGAATAAAAATGTGTTTCATCTCTCCCCACCCTACTATATAACCGCATCCTCACGACTATAAAATAGCGTTGTTAATATTTTAAAACACGATTAGGAAATATGGGATATTATGTGATAACGGTGTCCCATCTTACCCACAGTAAATAGTACTGCTGTTTTTTTACATTTAACAGCGAGCATGTGATAAAAAGCATCCGATAATATATTGGACGCAATAAGACACTTTACTATACCGACACTCAAATATAAAAAAAAATATTTGTTAATTTAAAGTAGCATACTTGGCTTTTATAGCAAACACAATTGCTCAATATAAGAAACCCTCGTTAAAACATCTAGTTTTACTCCGCCACGCGATAATAAACAAGTAATATTCCCCAAAAACATACAAAAAATATTTTGTTTAATCCCTAATCCATTACACTAACCGTTAAACAGATGGTCGACTGGTTCTTCTTTAACAAGATCAGGTGTTTCAATCATTTCAGAATGTAGTGTACGGAACATGTCCGCGCCATTGTTACGTAGGCACTCCGTCATTATGACGAAGAGCAACGCAGAAAAATAGATCCGAAAAGGGTTTCAAAAATCGCTATTTTCTTAAACCTTATATCTAAGCATAAAATGTAACCAAAATGGGTTAAAATTTGTTTTATTAATAGTATGATAGCATACTACAAGTCTTTAACTAGAATGGCTATACTTTTTAGCCCAAACAGTGTTTTAACTAGTACAAAACGTGTTGCCGTTTAACACGGTATTTTTGTGGGGCAAGATGGCATGCGAGGTAAGATGGAATAAATGTGCCATTTTTCCCTAACTTACGATATATCTAATATATACTGACTTTTCAAACGCTAACGGAAGAAGTCGTGTAAAGTTAGTTTTAAATTTAATAAACCGCTTGTTTTTCTCGCCTATAACGTTTATCAAGGTAAACCATCTTGCTCTGTAAGGATTAAACGCGTGTTTACTAAATAAATTTAAAGCCACAATCCGGCGACTTAATTGCCTCGAAGTCTATAAAACAAGAAGAGGTTTTTCCTCGAAAATCGTGTTAAATTTGTGGCTTTTACTGGAAAAACGACTTCTTCAATTTGGCCGTGTTTTTGTAGCTAACTTATCCGGCCGGGAATTTTAATCCTAAGCCTCAGCCGCGAAAATTTCGGCAAAACATGATACCTAGCATCCGCTATATGGTGTAATAACCAAGTATGTTATTATATGCGTTGAGTAATATCTACAACACCCAGGTTCAAATTGACTTGGCCGCATTGAAAATACCTATATCTCAACACATGTACTTAAACTGCGGGAGATGAAACGGTTAGAAATTCAGCCGCGAAAAATCAAAGTCCGATTTTACATGTCATTCACATAACTAAACTACGCAACAAATATTATGCGCCTGACTGCGAGCCGAACTGGTACAAAAACACCTTAAACTGCTTGAATTGCTATTATACACATAACTAAACTACGCTTACAACTACATTTATTGCGTCTATTTTTAAATTAAATTGATTCTAAAACTGGTTTAAGGAATGTAAGCGCCTTTATGCACATAACTAAAATATCGAATATATTAGGGTTGGGGAAGACGGGACACCTTAAGCATCTAATATCCAAATATCCTGATCGTGTTTATAAACAACTAACAACGGTCCATGGTAGAAGTGAGGGTATGGTTTTATATTTCTTTGAATATTCTTAGTTCCTTACCAAATGGAACGAGAAAATAGATTGAAAAGGTGTCCCATCTCCCCCCACCCTACCCTATATACATGCAACTAAAATGCGCTTATCAAAACTAAACTGACTCCAAACCACTTTTAACTGCGTTAATCGCCTTAATTTAAAATCCAAGTCCCTTTTTGCTAAGTGTGTCAAATTTTCCCCAACACTAAAATAACTTCCTCGGTAGCTAATGACGTATACGTTACCTTAGCAACCGTATTTATAAATCTCGATGATTGGCTGGATCAAATAACCGTTTCCTTACTGGCGGAAACTTAAACTTATCTGAGTTGTAACACGAAACTAAACTGCGAAATATATTTAAACTAATTTGTGTTACTTTTATTTATAAACTGTTACCACTTTTGGACTTTTGCAAAAAAATCTAAAAAACAAACTTAAAAATGCTGTTGCTGTCATATATACATCTAAACCAGCTTTTCTGGCAAATTTGTTTCGTACCTGCTACGTTTCGAAGTCGTAAATATTTTCCATCAGCCGTTTATCAAGAAAAATTATCTGTACCGCACTTCACGTACGCGAGTTTAAAACGTTAAATTTAAATTGGTATGGCGTTTTTATAAAATTTAAAATTGATAAATAAAAAACGATGAGAATAAATATCACTCTGAAACTTATGTTCTTATGCGCAATTTCCAAGCTTAACTACATTTGCACATCAACTTTTACGTCTTGCTATTATACTGTATATGTCCTACTGTTATGTTGTATGTCTTGCTATTATAAATAACTGTGCGACCGTATCATAAATAACTATGCGACCATACATTGGTCTGCATTTAAACGCAAGTCTCCGAAATGGGAATACACATTCTGAGCAGAAAGAAATATTTTCCCGAAAAACTTCCTCATGTTTTATTTTTCTGAACTCTCTCTGGACTTTCACCTCGTTTTTTCAGAGCGGCCAGTGTTTTCCGCAAAATTTCCTGCCTTTTGACTTTTGCACTATAAACCAATAAAAACATCTTGCAGCACTAGAACGCAATATGTTTTCTAGCTCTCCCGGAAATCGCGTGACTAGCAAGTGAGTCCCTGTTGGCCCAATCAAATCGCAGTGGTTTCCACAACCAAGTTACAATTCACTCTGCTTCCTAACTGTTCCCAAGTGCTCATCGAAAAGCAACAATTTCCGGGACATTACTCTACGAAAAGCTGCTAGTAGCCTAGTCAGACTTACTCCTACTAAAACTCCTTGGAACAAAACAACTAAAATGCCAATAATTTTAAACAAGTGACTCTGAAACTGCCACGAAGTGTTTTTTTAGGATCTCATCCAATTTCTCCGTATATCCTGCGAGAGACATATTTTTGTAGATTGATTTTACCAATTTCCTAAAATTTCGCCAAAATTTTACATTGTCCTGACCTTTACGCACATTTTTTGTCATATATATCACATTACGTCTGTACATTGTACAAAATATCCAATTTTTCGCTCTCCCCCCCAAAAAACATTTTCTCCAGCACTTTTCCGAGTGTAACAGGATCTGCCGTTAAAAAAGTCAACTGGCAACATTAGATCGTGAGGTACATCTCAAGTCTTCTCTTTTTTGCCGTTCAAGAGTTTAATTTAGAAAGGGAACTCCTCTAAATTCGGGCGGACCAGTCACTGCCTGAAACGCCATTGCCTCAGGTAGTGGACGGCCGTTTATGATGTCATAATAAGGTGAATAATCGCATCTGTTTTGACACAACTCGAATACTTTCCCGCATATTTTCAAAAACAAGTTTTAAAATTTAAAACTATATGGCAAAACTTAAAAATGCTTGCTTACGAATTTAAAGAACTTCAAAGCTATAAAATATGTTTAAACTCTTGAAAAGTTATGCTTATTCATCTAAATACTTCCGCTTAACTATACTAATTTGCGCCTACTTTTTAAGGCGTGGGGATATTTAAATGTACTTAACTAAAAACTAGTTAACTTCAAACCACACCAACCCATTAGAATACAATTACCGAAACGACTATAGCGTAATTATAATTAACGAGCATCAAATAAGAATAAAACACTTAACTTGCCATAAAGCGGCCAACATATAAATGTACTTATGCATTATGAATGTAATACACGTGATTTTTAGTTTTTATTTTCTCTTGCAAAGAACAAACACACGGTTTCGGATGGTGCGAGTTACAAGCGCTGTTTGAATTATTACATCACCAATTTAACTTAATATAAACGTGGTACAGCCTGACGCCGTGGGCAATAGTTAGCGCGCTTGCCTCTAGCTTAGAGCATAGAGTTACAGGTTCAAGTCTCGATGCTGCTACCATTGTAGAAAAGTGTTTCCTTTGGTGAAATACATAACAGCAATTGCTTCAACCCAGTGGTCACTTAAAGGTTGCCTGAATTATCAGCCATACATTACAAAAAAATGTAAAAAAATACGATCACCCATAAAGTAAATATATACATGGTAACTCGTGAGCGTTCACGAGGTATATGAAACAGAACACCTTATGTTATAACGACTTTCATTCCCCCGCCATGCGAGGATAAATGAGTAGCTTTCATTTCACCGCGAGTTTTGGTTGTTTTTCGTTACAACGTCACAACAACTGCTAAGCTACGTCATTCAAGTTCACCCAGTGACGTAAATTTGACGTCACACTCTCTAACCAGCCGAATTTAAACGACTTATTTTAAGAGGTTTATTTATACGATAAGTATCTGCGGCCTGGGGTGATATATTTATAACAGCAGTCATGCATATATACTGCATGCTGAAATAAAACGGTTTGTTTGATTTTTATGAATCACCGCTGTTCACAAATTTCCATGCGATTGTATTATGAATGAACATAATAAATAGTAGTAGGGTGGGAAAGGCGGGACTTTTTTAGCATATATGATATTTAAATATCCCGATCGTGTTTTAAGCAGTAAAGAACGGTCTATGGGATCAGTCGTGTGGATACGGTTTTATAATTCTTTGAATGTTCTTTGCTTATTACCAAATGGGACGAGAAAATAAAATAGAATGAATAGGTGTACCATCTTTCCCCATCCTAAAATATGAGTAGCAATTTTAAAGACACAACCTATTCTATTATTTTTAAGATTTAATTTAAATTTTTTTTTAATGTTATTATATTTTTTTTTAAATATACACAAAAGTAATGCAAATTAATTAATACGTTCCACATTAAAAAAACGTAAATTTTATTTTTGTATATAATAACACAAACGTACTACAAATTAAACAATTCAATATATTTAAAACGATTCCACTCGTAAAGTTATATTACCGCGCATGGATTAAAAATACTTTGCAGTCTGCACACAAAATGCTGCTATTGATACAACGTTAGACTGTTTACAAAACTGAGTTAGAGACATCCCCACGAAATACGGTGCATGGTCGGTACAGGCATGCCATAGGCACATGGTGTTACTGTTACTATCAAAACCTGTTTATGGCTTGAAGTACCGTGCGTGTAATCGTGCAGTAAAGATTTAAGAATATAAGAGACATTTTCATGTTTACGTTTGGCGTATACAATTTAAGTTGTTCCGCGGGTTAGAGACCGAAGATATACGATGGATCAATGAGGCTTTTTATTCTTGGGTGAGCCACAACTCATGCTCGCTGTCGGGCTATATAACCTTTTTGTCTTCGTATACACCATACACACACGCTGTATTTATACACTTTATAATTACTGTCGAGGTATAACATGCCTGTCTTCTTATACACTTACGTTTTTTATAACTTGACAGTGAGCATGAGGTGTATAAATACGCCATGTGTGTCTGGTGTATAAGAGACACTCATGTTATAACTCAATAGTAACATGAAGTGCATAAACCAAACCGACTGTGGTATAGACCAACAAATTAAACTGTATAAGTGCGTCCATGTATTTATAACATTCGGGAAACTCCAGTCTAACACAACCCAATTCCACTATTTCTAAATGAGTCACAACCCTCCAACTTTCTAGAATTCCAAAATTCTCCAATCACAACACACGACCTCTGCCTGCGTCATCGCAGACCGATTCTCATAACCCTACCGCACAAGTATAGACTTCAAACCTGCATTCAACAGAGCCCGCCTAAGGTCACATGCGACTTATAGTAATTTGTGGTAAAAATTTCGAAGAAAAATTTTAATCTCGAAATATTAAAATAGGTTTTCAATTTCGATAAATGTCTTCTAAACAACATGTTTCAAATAGAAAACTGAAATTTCATTTTTCGTATATTTTTGTTATTGTATATCTAATTTTACACAGTTTTTTATTATAAACGCACGATTTTAAGTACCTTATACGCACCGTTAAGTTATCCCAATTGTGTAGCCAAATAAGCTATATAAAGAAATTACGTTTTACTAAAATATTAATCAGGTTATATTAAAATTGTCTCCCCAATAAAAATGACATATATATTTTACCTTCTGTTAATTAAAAAAAAAATATTAATTCACTCTAGCATAACATTAATATGTCTTTTTGATTACAGTATAACATGCTTCATACTCTCTTTTTTACCTCGTTTGTTAAAAAGCAAATGGTATTTACATAACCGTATCCTCACGACGGAGCGTTGTTAATTGTTAAAACACGATTTAAAAATATGGGATATTTTGTACTGAAGGGATCCATTTCAACCAACAAAAGTATATAGTAGGGTAGGGGAAGACGGGACATTAACACATAATACTTAAATATCCTGATCATGATTGAAACAATTAACAACGGTCTATGAGAGTCGCGAAGATACGGTTTTAAATTTCTTTAAATTTTCTTTGTTTACACCAAATGGGACAAGAAAATGGAATGAAACCGTGTCCCATCTTTCCCACCCTAGTATATGTATATATATATATATATATATTTATATGCGCCACGATTTATACAGAGCATTTATACCCAAACATTTACCACAAAGTGTGCCGTTACATCTGACAAGCCTATACCCATATTAAAAGTTTGGCGAAAAATTTTGCTAAACATGTTAGGTTTTCACTGCAAAGTGTCCTATAAGATCGTATAAGGCCATCAAAAGTTCGATAAGAAACCACAGAATGCTTTTTACCGGGTTATTGACACCTGCCAGTGCAATGATGCTAACCTAGATAATATAAATGCACGACCCTTTGAAGGTATGACTGGCATATGTGCATGGCATATAAATAAACCTTTGCTGCCAGACTTATTGTAATAATAATCATTGCTTATCCGGTATTTTTGTTCCGGTATTTTGGGGTTAGCTTTCGTTGGGATAATGGCATACTTTAAATCTATGTAATATATAAAGTATAGGCTAGGGGGTAAGATGGGACATGTTTTATTCTTTTTCTTGTCTTGTTTGGTAGTATACAAAAAAAACAGTTTTATATTCATGTCTCCGCAACGCTATAAACCAGCGTTGTTATTTGTTAAAAGCACGATCAGGAATTGTGGGATTTAGGTGTTAACGGTATCTGTCTAACCAACAATACTATAGTATGGGGGGGGGGAAGATGAGACACTTTTCTTTTTTTCTTTATTTGGTAGTAAACAAAGATCATTAAAATAATTATAAACCCGTATCATCACAACTTTCATAGACCGTAGTTGTTTGTTTAAAGCATCACCAGGATATTTAAAAATTATATGTCAAAAATGTCCCACCTTACCCCATATTACCACATACGTCTTTACACAGAAAAAAAGCTCGGTTATCAAAAAAGGATCTTGCGTTAGGGAAAAACCCCTCAGTTACGCAAGCTTCCTAAACAATGTTTACAGCTGAGGTACTTCATTAAGTATATTTATTCACGATAAGCGGTGCGAATTATTAAACCAGTCAACAGATTATGCAGGTAACCCCAAATATTTACTTGTCTCGTTAACTCTAACCTGCTGTGGCCTTGCGATAGATTTCGGATGAATCAGTGACAACAACTGTTGAATCATAATGTTGCAATAAACAACCCAAATAAGGCAGCAAAGCCTCTTCTTTTAATGCTATTCTTTACCAATATGAGTCACTATGCAATACATTGTCCAAAATGTTCATAAAACGACCGTTGTTAAAACAAAAACAGTTCTTTTGTCGCATTATCCTGTTTCTTCGTTTAAAATATTTCTAAATCTTCGTTACCGTAATTATATAGATAAATAAAGTTATTAATATTATAACGAATGAAACAGTATATAAAAGATTACAATTTATGCTAAAGCACTATAAACTCACAGAAAACAATAATCGGTTCCTAACTAATTGTCAAAGAGATATATAGTAAGATGGGACACCTTTTCATACCATTTTCTCGTCCCATTTGGTAAAAAAACTTATAGAATATTAAAAAAACGTTTCCTCATTATTTTGAAAATATGGGATATTATGTGACACCGGTATCCATCTTACCCCACAGTACCAACTTCAAAGCGTTTTAACATTGATTAGTTTTTTGTTTAATTTTAGTAACTTCGATTTATTTGACGTGCATGCCACATGATTTGAGCCGTAAAAACGCAAACAAAGGAAACCGACAAAGCGTCGTAGCTCTCTCTACCTCCCTCTGGCGGAAACGGCTAATAAAACTCCACGCGCTAAATAAACTGTACCGACAGTGTATCAGAACCACAATCCGGTGTACAATAAATAAACGAGCTTATTTTATATTGGAGTAAACTCCACTAATCCCAGCTTAGAAGGAAGAGAATTAAATTTGGCAAATCACGTATGTTTGCGTACTATACATTACGTTTTTATAAAATCGGATTTGAACCGCAATAAACATAACAGAAATAATTTCGAACCCTTCTAAACTGTTCGGTTCCAAGAAATTGAGCACGAAAGTTATAATTTAAAAACATCGTGTTTGTAATTAAATTTAAACTTGAACGACAACTTAAAATATCTTTTCACGGAAAAAATTCAGCGATATTTTAGGAAAAATGAACCCAAATTAAATAGTTTATTTAGTAGCAACGTTATTTATTAAAATAGTCAAATTAAATATAGTAGGGTGGGAGGATGGGAAATCTTTTCATGCTATTTTCTCATCACATTCAATAGTAAACAAAGAACATTCATTCTAAATACATCTGCCCTTTTGATTTATTTAGGCATTTTTATTATTTTAACTTTTTTTGTTTTCGTTTTTTAAATGCATTATCAAGTTTTAGCAAACTTTTTTTTACATACAATTTTAAGGAATATAAAAGATTACAAAATGTCACTTTTTTTAAAAAAAACTCATTTATTTTGTCCTTTTCTGTCAGCTTAATAAGATCTTTTCATTCAAGTAGTTTTTCTTTTGATCGATTTCACGATCTGTTGTTAAACATGACGTCAACAGGACGTTAGAACAATGAGCGCATTCAGTTTCAATTGTTTGACATGTTTGCACTCGATACGCAAATTAAGCGACGATTACAGGAACTGCCAATCATGTGTTATGAAAACAGGCTACAATCACGTACGTTAAGCGACAAGCCATTAGTAGTAGTGTACGATAAGATGGGATACCACTAGAACCGAAATCCAATGTTTCCTGGTCGTGTTTTTAACAATTAACAACCAATTTTTAGAGTCGTGAGAATACGGTTATAAAATCTGTAAATATTCTTTATTTATTACCAAATAGGGGAAAGCAAATGAAGTGAAAACATGTCCCATTTTACCTCACCCCTATATAATGCAATTTGTGCTATGTGGTGGTCTAAATAAGAAGGTTGGGGTAAGATGGTTTATGTTTTTATTATCTTTATTGTCTCATTTAGTAACAAAGCATATTCAACTATTTTTCTAACCGTATCCTCACGACTCTAAAAGTGCGTGCTGGTAATTGTTTAGAATACGATTAGAAATTACAGAATAATATATGCTAACACGTACTGCATTCACAAAAATATACACAATTTGATAGTGCGCGGGGTAAGATAGGACACTCTTTTATTCCATTTCTCGTCCCATTTGGCAGTAAACAAAAAATAGTCAAAGAAATATAAAATCGTATTCCCACGACTCTCATATACCGATGTTAACCAGGATATTTGTATATTAAATTCCAAAGATATGTCCCGTTTCCCCCACTGTACTGTATAGTTTGAAAGCGTGCACATATAGATAACACGCGGGAAATTTTGTTAGATTGGCAAATACGTTGTTAGGAGTAAATAACTTTAGCGGGCTATCCCCGTAACTATAGTCGTGATGGCCCATCTGCTTATTTCGTTTGTTATCAACTAGGAAGTTAAATTTCCCACACAAGCGACAACGTTGAACGCAGTAATCAGCATGTTCTGTTAGATTCTATACGCAATAGGTTGTCTACGACAGAGCAATTTATAAAAAAATTCAAAGACGAGTTAATAATTAATATTGTAAAAAAAATACAAAACATAATTGTATCTCAAAACGTTCAGTCCGGATCGTTTTAACTAAATTATGAAATGTATATACAGCTGCATTCTTCTATTTAAACTTCGATTAATTTAAAATGGAATATCGTTATAGCAAGTAAATCCCATATTTCCTGATTGCGTTTTTAACAATTAACAAATCTTTCTTAGAGTCCCGAGGGTGAAGTTATTTAATTCTGCAAATATTTTTTATATGCGATATTGAATAAATGCTTGCTAAACTTAAATTTCGAAAAAGTGTAATCACCCCATAAGTTACATAGCCTATACATCGTAACCTGTAAGCGGGCACGAGGTGTATAAAGTTGACACCATGTTAACATGTTGGGAGTTTGAAATACTGTCATTCGAACATTTTTTTAAGAAAAATTTATCATTTTAAACTTTTTTTTCAAACAATATTTGCAATCAATTTTTTTCCCTTGCAGATGCGAACCCCCGTTGGAGGGTAATTGAAGGTCCCTATCATAGCCATGTTAACAACGAAATTAACAACGCTGAGTTTGGGCCCCTTTTTTACCTCGTCTATAATACGGTTTTAAATACCTGTTAGAAATATCAGCAAAATAAAATTTTGATAATTGTTTTTGTAATGATTTAAAAAAACGATTTTGAAATATGGGTAATAAACAAATAAATACATGTTTAGTAGGTGGGGGAAGATGGGACACCTTTAGTACGTAATATCTGAATATTCTGATCGTGTTTTAAAGAATTAACAACAGTCTATGGGAGTCGTAAGGATACGGTTTTTAAAAAAATAAATATTCTTTGTTTACTACCAAATGTGACAAGAAAATAGAACGAAAAGGTGTCCCATCTCCCCCCACCCTACTATATATTATTATACTCGCGTGGCAAAGTCGTTATAAGACGGTAGCTCTGTTAAGTTATAGGCGAATCCTTCACTCCACTTTTTAAAGCAATTTGCCGAGTCCATTGCGTCAGACTGATTGCTTCATAAGGATTACGGTCAAAATCCCCGTCAGACATAATAGGCAAGGAAAACGCTAAGGTGTAATTGCCTGCCTCCGACCAAACCACACAAATTCGGTTACAATTAAAAGATTTGAGGCATAGCTATTGTGTTTCCACTTTTTTTCGCGCTCAAGTAATACCCAAGGGTCGGCGGGAATGAAAAAAATAGCTGGAAACACTGCGTATGTTGTTGGGAAATAGCAGGCTTGATCTCTGTCACGCGATGTATTGAGTATAACCCCGGACAAAATTGAAAGACCTATACTTTAACAAGTGAGATACTTATCGCAACATTTTCATGGCTGGTTATAGGGCAACCACAAAAACAGAGCCTTTACCCCATTTCGTCTGGCCACGCATCCGACCGACCGCGCACACCTATAGTTAACCTAAATAACTCACATAGCTTTAAAAAGGAGTTTTTGGAGAAAATTTATCAAACTTTAGGATACACCAATAGTTAACGTACATAACTCATAAGGCCTTAAAATGGAAGTTTTTTGGAAACAAAATATCAAATTTTAAGACACACCCAGCATCGTTAACGTTAACGTACACCACTATAGCTTTAAATTGGAACTTTTGAAGATTTTTTATATCAAACTTTCAGACCATATCAGGCAAAGAATTTACGTTTACCCAGAAATTGATTTTCCGATTTATCGAAACACAGACGAGACTAATGTTATGTTTTCTAGTTTGTTAAAATTTTAACTGTGTGGAGAGATCTTAACCTGCATTTGATGACTGTGCATTACATTTTAACGAGCACTGGCGCTGTATTTTTACACCGAACAAAATACATTAGTGCTGAATATAGAAGCGTATTTCCTCTGAACGCTGTTCGGCACTTCACAGGGGTGAAATAAAAGGCATGAATATCAAAAATTCTTATCTTTTTTCCAAGCACGTTTGCAGCAAAATTGTGCTTGCTATGCGGCTGCCTGATCGTCAGATAAGGAAGCTAACGACGTGAATCATATTGAATAGTTATGTCTCGATTTGTGAAACATTAAATTTATGATATATATGTGTTTTGCCTATGATAGCTATCACTATATTACGATTATATCACAGTGAATATGTACAGCGTATAGAATGCGTGAGATCAATATACTATAAAACCAACAAAACGATTTCTGATAGTGGGGTAAGATGGTACATTGGGGTAAGATGGGATATGAACCATCTTACCCAATCTATCATATACAATAAAAACTGAACACACAATTTTATATATGGTGGGGTGGGGAAGATGGGACACATTTTCATTCTATTTTTCGCCTCATTTGGTAGTAAACAAGGAACATTCAAAGAAATACAAAATCGTAACCTCACGACTCCCATAGACCGTTATTAATTGTTTAAAACGCAAATATGATATTTTGGATATTATGGGCTAACGGTGTCCCGTCTTCCCCACCTTACTATTATACACACTAATAAAAATCATCGTCTCAAAATTTAATTAACGAACCGATTACCCATGTATCGTATGAACATCTTATTTATCAGCTCACTGTTTATTTGCACAAGTTTATCTTTATTACGGTTGTTTCCCGCGTTGACTCACCTTGAAAAAATATGTCTCGACAAGCTTGTCCGTAATCCATGGCGGCCATCTTGAATTTCCAACTTTTAGATAAATCCCATTTCGTTTGCAGAAAATAACTTGTATATCCTAACTTTAAATATTTTTTAGATTTCTTTGTATTTTATCTGTAAATATAATTTTAACTGTAAGCTTGGATAAAAACGGTGCGAAAAATACGTGTTTGGCTCTAACTGCGATGCGGTGTCGCTGCACCGATCGCATAAAATACTCCAATGTCCTTTCCAGGTGTTGGGGTAATGTGCGAAACCTGGCCTAAACCCCAGGTCCTTGACAAGGATCTTACCTACAAAGAATAAAAAATACTGTAAGCGTGTTATAACAAACGTTGTTTTGTCACTATATATCCTGTCTTTTTGTTGAAAATATTTCAAAATCGAATATAGTACGGTGGGGTAAAATGGGATACCGTTAACACCTATATCCCATATTTCCTAATCGTTTTTTTGAACAATTTAAAACGCCATTTTAGAGTCGTGAAGTTACGTTTTTTTTCTTCTGTAAATATTCTTTGTTTGCTATAAAATAAGACGATAAAAGAAAATGAAAACATGTCCCATCTTACAGCAACGTACTATACGTTGGTTTTCGTTTCAAATATAGGAATAGTACACACTGTAGTATGGTAGGGTAAGATGGGGAATTCTGCTCTTTTATCGTCACATTTGGTAGTAAACAAAACACTTTTACTGTATTATGTAACTATATTCCCCCGCCCCTAAAATTCGTTCTTGAGTGTTGGAAATATGAGATTTTAATGCGAACGGTATCTATCTTAAACTGCAGAACCATATAGCAGGGTGGAGGAAGACGAGACACCTTAAGTTTTGAATATCCAGATATTCTGATCGTGTTTTAAACAAATAGCTACGGTCTATATCTACGGGACTCGTGAGGATGCGGTTTCTTTTTATAATTCATTAGATGCTTTTCTTTACTACCAAATGGGAAGAGAAAATAGAATAAAAAGGTGTCCCATTTTACCTCATTCTACTTTAACGCAAATACAAGAATAAAAATGTATACAACTTACATTCTGAATTTGCTGCTAAGCCATTGATACCAGACTTATAACTATACTAGCATGTCATTCCTTTTAGTGCAGTATACCGGTCAACGTTATAGGCCAACTTTAGAAAACTGCATTACAAAGCGTAGAGTGAAAATTTCAATCATCGCGAGTCGGAATAAAAGCACCAACGTCAAAACAACGACAATATGGCTATAAAACACATTGCGAAGTACAGTTTCTAGTAAAAATCGAATAGCAACTGTTTTTTTACAAGATATAGTGAAAGCTAAAATACTTTTATTAAACTATTTATTACACTGGTAATAGTTAATATGGAGAATTGTAACACTCTATCATCACGACTCCCATAAACCGTTGTTATTTATTTAAACACGCTCAGGATATTTAGATATTATGTACTAAAGGTGTCTCGTCTTACCCCCATGGTTTATGTTTTCATTCTCTTTTATCGGCCCATTTGACAGTAAACCAAGAATATTTACGGAGCTATATAACTGTTACTTATTCGCATGTTACAACAATTACACAAGTGGTTGCCCATATGTAAATTAAACGAACGTTATATATGTGCACCTTTACCATACAAATTTTCATATATACTTTCGCATTTTTTTATAACCACGTGTAAATATGTTTCGTAAGTATAGTTATAAAAAACTTTCATAAAATTTTACAAAACGCAAAGGTGAATCAGAACACAATTTTTGAAGAAAATTTTGTTTACGTCAATACGAATATAATCTTTATATAACTTTATCACACAAGCAACATAAGACACATTGCACAATAAACTATTATATGAAATACTTTTATCATAAATATTATTATAATGTAGTAGAGTGGGAAAGACGGGATACCGTTTCATTCTATTGTCTCGTCCCATTTGGTAGTAAACAAAGAACATTCAAAGAATTAAAAACCGCATCGTCCCGACTCCCATAGACCGTTGTTAATTGTTTAAAACACGACAAGGATATTATGTCCTAAAAGTGTCCCGTCTTCCCCTGCCGTGTACTATACTATTATAATATATAATAAGCCTTTATCATAAACGCTATCAAATTCGTCTTCTAGATAATACACCTATTATACAACTACAACAACTCAATTAGAGCTACGTTTCGCTTGGTACTGACTGTACTTTTGTACAAACTTGGCCCAACTGATCCAGGCACTTCTACAAACTAAACTTTTCCAGGTCTGTTACAACACGAGAATCGACCGCGAAACATCGAAAGGTGCGGCCTTTGTCTCTTGCTCATTCTGGTCGCTATAATTGCAAACCTCGCGCTGTGCTATATAGTTTCTCGTATGTAACCAGCACTTATAGCCCACGGCTATTATAAGTCGCCTATGTCCAAATGCTCGTCGGGCAAATGTTTGTTATCGCGAATTTGAGTCTCACAAATAAACAATATGCACATGCTGAACTTGACTTTAACCGTGGGTTTTAATTCCTTAAGCAAACATTAAGCCCAATCCCCGCTACTATACAGCCTTATACATATATAGGCACCAGTACATACCGACATGCATTTAGCCGCAGACTAAAAAGCAGATTTTTTGTTAGATTTTCGAATCAACCGATTTGATCAATTGACAATATCCTTCTGTAGATCTACCACTATGTTCTGATCCATTATGACGTAGACAAACACGAGAATGTGACATCACAGGGCGGTGTATTGCATGGTCAATTACCAATTATACAAAATCGCCTGCACAAGCGTTATATGGTAGGTTAGGGTAAGTTGGGACAAAATCGCCTACAAAGAGAAAGTTGGGACAAAAACGTGAGTTTAGGTAAATTGGAAAACAATCGCATGCGATATATAGTAGGTTGGGGTAAGTTGGGACTTATTTTCACTCTCTTTTATCATCTTATTTGGTAATAAACAGAGAATATTTACAAAATGTTATACTTTTGCGACTATCATAGATCGTTGTTAATTATTCAAAACTCGATCTGGAAATATGGGTTTGTGGTGCTAACAGCATTCATCTTACCTTGAAGTATAGTAGGTTGGGGGAAGATGGAACACCCCCCTAACACATAATAAATAAATATCCTGGTCGTGTTTTAAACAATTAACAACGGTCTATGGGAGTCATAAGGATACGGTTTTATAATTCTTTGAATGTTCGTTGTTTACCACTAAATGGGATGAGAAAATAGAACACTAAATGATATATGACTATTTACAGTTTAAAACTACATAATTTTACTGCTTAAATAAATTAAATGCTATTTACGACTTTTTAATTTTAATAGTAAAAATCTTGAACGACCTTTTACGTCATTGTATTTAATTATATTGCAGCTACATCAATTAACGACAACATTAAGAGATTTGATGAATTCTATTTAACCTACTTAAAGATAACTGCAGATGTTGTGCTTTCTTACTTCAATACCGCCACTTATACGCAAGCTATATATACGTATTGAGCATGTATATTACTATGATGAATACCACCAACACATAACATCTAATATATTCCAATGGTGTTTTTTAACAATTAACAACGCTCTTTTTAAAGTCATGAAGACACGTTATACATTTATTTATATAGTAGGGTGGGGGAAGATGGGTCACCTTTTCATTGGTTTTTTTTTTCCCATTTGGTAGTAAACAATGATAGTTCAAAAAATTATAGAAATGTTTCCTCACGACTCTCATAGATCGTTGTTAATTGTTTAAAACACGATCGGGATATTTAGATATTATGTGCTAAAGGTGTCCCATCTTCCCCCACCCTACTATAAATATATTTTTTTGCCCGTTACAAAATAGAACGATAAAGGAGAATGAAAACATAAAACATCTTACTCCACTTTTTTACACGTACGGATAAAATTGTTTTGTTTGTCGGATGTTTGCTGACTTATTGTCCATTGGGAAACTATTTCGTTGCGATGCTGACCAATGTTATATCATGTTGTATAGTAGGGTGGGGGAAGACGGGGCACCTCTAGCACATAATATTCAAATATCTTAATCGTGTTTTAAACATTTAACTATGGTCTATGGGAGTCGTGAAGATACGGTTTTATAATTTTTTGAATGTTCTTTGTTTACTACCAAACGAGACGAGAAAACAGAATGAAAAGGTGTCCCATCTTCCTCTATCTTGTTAAACATAATTTATTTAGCTTCCAAAAATAAAGCCCTAAATATGGACTGTGTACAATAGTATTTCTACGAAGTTAACGCTTGGGCTGTAAATATATACACACGCCTGTTACACGATTACACGTAAGGTTTATACGTATCTTAAGCTGATATAGATTTAGCTGACAATTAAAACGATGTGTCATATATGCTTTATAATTGCTTTTTGATGGCACTTGTAAGCAATTCATAAGTTGCTGCTCTTGTTTACAAAGAGCTCAAATGTAAAGTTAGGCCCCGAAAATGAATCGTTTTTCGGATACTGTGAGGTTAGATGGGATACCGTTAGCATTATTGCTGTTTGTGTTTTAACAATTCGCAATTTGACAATTAACAATGGCTCGTTTGTCTGTTATAATGTGTAGCCGCACTACGCCTACATCTTCCAATTAAACGTAACTGTAAGCGTGTTTTAACAACGGTTGTTTTGTCGCCATATCCTGTCTTTTCGTTAAAATATTTATAAATCTTCGCTACCGTAATCGAAGCGACAAATAAAGTTATTATTATTTTTATTTTAATCTTTCGCAAGGTTACGGTTTCATAATTCTGTAAATTTGCTTTGTTTACTATACCTAATGGGACATAAAAATTAACTAGTTTTTGATCTGTTCCACTATATTTTTAGTCATGCCAAAAGGTGCTCCAGGTGAGGCTCGAACTCACAACCTACGCATGTCCCCGATACTGTTATATAAGTACGGCGCGCTAACCGATTGCGCCACTGGAGCTGACGTTCTGCTTCAATGGCAATAAAATATTGATATTACAAACCTTAATTGTGTTTTTTTTTGATAAGTTGTGGATATTTTACAGCTAGTATAAAACACCGTCACAAAAAAATTGGGCTTTAAACCTAAAGTTGATTTTGGGTGTACAGAAATAGTTTGATTGTATAATTTTTAACATCACATCAACATATGTAAAATTAAAATAATATATTTTTGGTCTTGAAAAAATGTGCTCCAGGTGAGGCTCGAACTCACAACCTCCGCATGTCTCCGATACTGTTATATAAGTACGGCGCGCTAACCGATTGCGCCACTGGAGCTGACGTTCCGGTTTAATGGCAATAAAATGTACATACTACAAATCTTAATTGATATTTTTTTGAAAAAATGTGAAAATTCTACACCTTGTTGAACAGTGCTCTTCAACTTTTTTTGGGTTGGTGAACCCTCAAAGTTGTTGCGACGAACTCATGCACCCCTGATTGCTTTAACGTAAAACTAATGACGCTTCTCGATTCCAAGTGATATAAGATATAGAATTCATATAAAAAAACTGTAGGAAAGTGGCTAAATTGGTTAAAAATGTTCAAAACTGAATATTATTGCTGAAAATTGTTGAAGTTTGTGATGCACCCTTGTATACCCTTTTGTTTTGGTGCACCCCTGGCATATTTTCACACCGGTTGAAGAGCACTGTTGTAGAAAACACCGTCGAAAAAGTTTTGGGTTGTAAATCTAAAATTAATTTTGGGTGTACAGAAATAGTTTGACTCTATTATCCATAACATCATCGCATCAACATATGTAAAAAACATGATATACTTTTAGTCTTGAAAAAAAGTGCTCCAGGTGAGGCTCGAACTCACAACCTCCGCATATCTCCGATACTGTTATATAAGTACGGCGCGCTAACCGATTGCGCCACTGGAGCTGACGTTCTGCTTCAATGGCAATAAAATGTACGTACTACAAATCTTAATTGATTTTTTTAAAATGTGAATATTTTACACTTTGTAGAAAACACTGTCGAAAAAGTTTTGGGTTGTGAATCTAAAATTAATTTTGGGTGTACAGAAATAGTTTTACTCCATCATTCCTAATATCGCATCAACATATGTAAAATGAAAATAGCGCACAAGTTGTTATTTACACCGAGAACAGAAAGTCCAAAGTACAAATTCCATTATATCTAGGTGTAGCGTCTATATGCTTATTTCCTTCCAATTAAATGAAAATATGTTTTAAATGTAAACGTGATATAACAACTTTGTTTTGTCGCTATATTATGTTCCTTCGTTTAAAATATTTCCAAATCTTCGCTACCGTAATTGAAGACAGAAATAATGAAAATAAAAAAAACTTCTTATAACTTTCAACACAGCAAGTTTTATGTTAGGGAACTACCCGGCTCCGAACGTACATACCAAATCGCAAGCAGTTTTGATTCGTAGACGAGAATAACAACAGCGCATAGTAGGGAAATTTCGTGCAAGATTTAGCGCAAGTTCATTTTATGAATAGGGACGTTCAATGTTTCTGTTTTAAGATTTGCAAAAATTTAAACATTTTTTATTTATTGTGTAGCTCAAACGTTAAAATACTGCCTTTATATACGTCGTATCATAGTCTGACTTAGACATAAGCGCGACTTAAGGAATGAATGAATGAATGTAACTTGATTTATCCTCGCGTGGCCGGACAACGTCAATACGGGTGTTTTGTTTTAAACACCTCCTGTCAGCTTACCAGTTATCATGTATGTTGGCTGATAATTCGTTCAACCCATTAGTGGCCACTAGTTTAGAGCAACTGCCGTTAAGTATCTTATTCAAGGACACATACCCACAAAAGGTGGTGGCAGCGAGCCTTGAACCCATTACCTATGTGTTAGAGCCAGAGGAGGCGAGCCAATCACTTTGGCATGGCGCCAATCAAGCTTAATTATGTATTGTTGTTGACTTTCTATTTTCCAGTAATTTTTAAATTGGAACGATGCCACGTTAATGTAAATAACATTCCAATTTTAGGTTGCTTAGCTGCTACTCCCTCTAACCACATACTAGTATACAATGTATCCAAGCATATTGCTTATTTAACCTGGCAAGGAGACATTAAATCACTTTGATGTAAACTGGACCTTGGTCTTAATCCGTCTGTCTATTAAACCTTACTCAAACATTAACTTTCTTTTCTCCAGATACTATTTAAACAGGTGTACCTGGTTTTTAGATCAGTTGTCCTTTATGTTCTTCTGGCCAGTTTAAGTCGAAATTGAAGATTGTAAAGTGTAGGAATTTTAAAATTAAAATTAAATTAAAAAAAAAACAATTTTTTAAATAGTATTTCATTCTTTTTTAGTTTAATGAATAAGTGTACTTTATTTTAATTGTAACAACTTAATATTAGTTTTTTTGTCAATATCACTTTTTTAAATGGTGTCATTTTGCCGTTATTTTCCATTTCTTTGCTATGTTATTTAAAAATGACTTTTGTTATTGTATTTAAAGAAATAAATTAAAAATATTTATTGGTATGTAGCCAATAATGTTTTTATCAATAAATTTTGTGTACATTTAACCAACGGTGATTTAACGACTGTTGTTTTGTCGCTCTTTCCTTTTTTTGTTTTATTATTCTTGATATTTAATATTTATTATTTGATTCGAGATAAAAAAGTCAAACAAAAAAATTAAAATATATATATTTAATATATATTTTTTTAATATATATTTTAATTTTTTTTAACTTTTTGTTTGAATTTTTTATCTTGAATAAAATAATAAATATTAAATAAAATAATATATATATATAATAATATTGAAATTATAAACATATTTAATTATATAAAAATAAACAACTTTTACAATAGCAATTTACAATTATATCTAAAATACCAATAGACTGTCAATTTTTTGCAGGTTTTCGACCCTAATTTAATTTTAGGGCGGTCTTAATTCATTGAAAATGGTTTCAAAATTTCACTTTTCTGTAATGGTGGCCGGTATTTTAATACTAAATGGTTTGTATTTTAAAATATATTTATAACATAATCATTGTTTTTATTTATTTTTTTGTTTTAGGATGTTTTGCAAGCAATTGGAAATACACTGGAAATTCAGGTAAATTTTTTTTTTTGAAATTAAGAAATATATATATTCATTTAACAAAACCCATCTTTTAAAATTTTAAATGATGAAAAAATATTGTTACGTGATAGTTTTATTACAAATATTACATGCTAGTGTAGTATTATATAAAACTTAACTTTGAATAATGTAGTTTATGTTATTTAATGGAATTGTATTATATATTCCTAACAATTTTTCGAGTTACTTTCGAGTTACTTAAAGTGTATGAAACAGAACACCAGTGTTATAACGATTAACGACTGTCGTTTCCCCACTACGCTAGGGTAAATAAGTTAGTTTTATAGATTCATTTAACTACCCATAAAGTTACATACATGGCAACTCATTAGCAGGCACAAGTTGTATAAAACTGAACACCGTATTAATTTATAACGACTGTCCTTTCCCCACCATGCAAAAATAAACAAGCTATATAGTAGGGTGGGGAAAGATGGGATACCCTTTTGTTCCATTTTCTTGGTAGCAAACTAAAACATTTAAAAATTATAAAAACGTATCCTCACGGCTCCCATAGACCGTTGTTAATTGTTTAAAACATGATCAGAGTATTTCGATATTATGTGCTAAAAAGGTGTCCCATTCTCCTCCACCCTACTATTTTAATTCATTAAAACATCTTTTTTACTTAACAGGTCCACAGTTTTGGGAGGAAAATTCTCCAAAATGCGGGGAAAATAAACAATCCCCAATTAATATAGAAACTAAATCTGTTTTACCCGACAAACAACTGTCCCAGCTCCAGTTTACTGGATATAATCAAAACTTAACAGGAGGAATGCTCATAAATAATGGCCATTCAGGTAATTTAAATTGTGTATATTTAACGCATTTGTGTTTTAATAATTTTTTGGGTTGTTTTTGGTTGGAAAAATGTTTAACAAAAATTTGTTCAACCCAGTAGTAATTTTTATATAATATAAACAAATATTTTTTGATTTTTTTTTCAGTTAAGATATCTATGTATATTTATTAATTTTTGGTTTGAAAACTTTTAACAAGATTTTGTTCAACCCAGTAGTAATTTCTGGATGATATAAATAAATATTTTTTGATGTTTTTTTTTAGTTAAGATATCTATGTATTAAATATATATTTTTTTATTTTTGGATTGAAAACTTTTCTGCATAAAGTTTCCATAAAAAAAAAACTTTTAAAAAATATAAAAATGTTTTAAAAAGTAAATTCTTCTGTTTTGTTTTTAGCTCAGTTAAATTTTCCTTCCGGAAAAAGTTTTCAACTTTTGAGCTCCATTAACAGCGAGATTTATCTCGCTCTTCAACTTCATTTTCACTGGACATCGAAGAATGTTTCGACACTAGGTGGCTCTGAGCACTCAGTTGATGGAGAATTTTACGACGCCGAGGTTAGAACTGAGAACATCTTTTTTTAAATAAAATATTTTAATTATATATATATATATAATAAAAAAAATTAAGTTACTATCTACTAAATTACTGTTCAAAACATCTGCTGATCATTAGTTTAGTATCCAGACAGTAACTTGGTCCATCATCAGTGTAAAAGAGGTTACTATCCACCAAGTTACTGTCCGAAACATTTGCTGATCATTAGTTTAGTATCCAGACAGTAACTTGGTCCATCATCAGTGTAAAAGAGGTTACTTTTCTAGTGAACAACAGAAAATACAAAATTCTATTATATAAACACATGTTTTTAGTAACAAATAAAGAAAAAACCTTTATAATTTTGATTTCAATTTATGAATAGGGACGTCTAATGTTTTTGGTTTCAAATTTTGCATAAATTTCCTACATTTCTAATTTATTTTGTGGCTGAAACGTTAACACTGCCCTTATAGAGGCTAAACGTTGTTGTATTATACTCTAATCTAGGTTTTAGCGTAAATTTAATTATATGATTTCAAAATCCTTATTAATTTTAATTCCATTGGCCAAGTGGCTACTTAAGTGTCCCTTAAGTAATATAATGTAACTTAATACTTTATTGATGGTTTAAATTGTTTGTAAGATTACCTTTAAATTTGAATCAAAAAGATTTAAATTTTGAATCAAAAAGATTTAAACTCTTTGTTGTTTTCCTATCCTTTTGTACCTAATCCTGTGTGATTACAAGCAAGACACTTAACGGTAATTGTTCCAACTCAGTAGGGATGTGCTGAAGTTGAAAAAGCTCGGGTTCGCCGAGCGCCGAGCTTCAACGAAAAGCTCGGCACGAGCCCGAGCCCGAGCACCTATGACGTCATCAAGGAGAAAGGCGTACGAGAATGCGTTCCTATTCAGCCGAAAAGCGCCGCTAATCAAAATAATACAGAACACGTGGTTTGCGGTTAAAGACGCGTCTCGCTTTTCATAATTCCTACTGTTGCAAAATGTAAAATTCATACAAAAAATATTTAATTAAAAAAATATTTATAACTGTTACAGCCAGTGGCACAACTAGCAAGTTTCTACGCATGTTCATCTTGGATAAAGTAAGTCAGAATAAACCTTTACGATCGTTACATCACAAACGAGATTGTTGGAAAACAATCGTGTTTTATTCGCTTCCATACGATCTGTAGTTTGTGTATAATTTTTGTTTCTGATGATTAGTTTAATGCAGGTAAATCGCGATTATGTGAATTTTAATTGGTGGAAATATAAGAGCGAGGAGCGACGCTATCAGTAAATTGGAACCAACATAAATTGTAATATGATATTACAAAGTATCGTCCCGGTCGAGCTTGGACAGAGGCCAAAAAACATCGTTTGATGCCGCCGCACGAGAACCAGAGTTTCATTACGTCATTTTTCACGAGAATAAATTCACAACGATTGCTTCGTTTGTTACGTGTGGAATGTATGCTACCGCATGCGTCTTCCTTTATTTCATACGCCGGCGCAGAGTGTAAAAATGTGACGCTGATACACGATGGTTTAATCTCGTGGTTGGTTTGGCTGCCCAATTTGGGCAGTGGGCACATTCCTCCCGATTGTTATATTATAAAACTTCATAATAAATAGTTACGTTGCGATAGGACACGTGACGTAACAATTGAATGAAAAATTGTTCCAATTCCAAGCGAAGGAATGTTATATTGAATGCAACGCGTGTGTGTGCGTCTTAGCACTTTCTGGCTGCGTGCGTGTCTGCGGTAAAGGTGGCTTAGGGGTTGCAAAACTCTGTGGTTGCAAAACCGTGGTTGCAGCAATTTATATTATTTCATTATAAAAAAGTTTAAGAGTTTTTGGCTTTTTATTTAAAATCTGATACGAAAACATTGGGCGCTCGTGTAATTCGACACCTGCTGTAATTCGATACGGGCAAATTCGCTGACGTTGCGATTCGTTACTTGCGAGAGAGCAAATTCACAACGAACGAAAAATAATTAAAGAGAAAGCTACGTTGACTAGTCTCGTTATCTTTTAGTAGCTTCACTTTTTTCATTTTTAATATTTTTCGCTCTCGCGTGCAACATTATAGCAAAAGGCTCGGCGCTCGGCCCAGTTTTCAGCCGAGCGCCGAGCGTCAAAAAAGGAGACGCTCGGGCACGAACTTTTGAGTTCGGGCTCGGCTCGGCACATCCCTACAACTCAGTAGTCACTAATAGTTTTTCAAAATTTTAGTTATATTTATAGAAAAACAGCTTAATTATCCACAAAATTGCTTACCTAGTAACTCATTAGCAGTAAAAGGTGTATGAAACAAAACACCGTGTTGTAATGTCTGTAATATCCCTTTACAAGTATAAAAAAGTCACATTTATTTGTTGCATATATTTCAATTTGATGAAAAATGCACTGTAGTAGTGACTTTATCTGGTATTTTCAGAAAATCTTGAAAAAACCTGCCAAAATATAAATTCCATAAAATTTACGACAAATTTAGGTTTAACTTTTTATTAATTTTAATGCAATACATGTATATAATTAAACTTTGAAAAAAAAATCTTAAGCTGAAATTGGCCAAGTCTGGTCCCAATACACATACACCAACGATGTTATCGTATTTTAGACTAAGTCAAACACACAGTGTGAGATACTATTGTGCAAATATGTGTTCACAAACTAGATAACGGTTTGTACACACGAGGTTAATTGTTTGCGCACACAAAAGATAAAAACATTTTTCAATGAATGATCATAACATGGCTGTTGGTATATTTGGAAACCTTTGATTTCAATTAATTTGGGCATTTTAATTTGGGCGTTTGGGCGTTTTTTTTTTTGATTAGGATAAAAACTATGCAATTTTACATATATATATTATTTTTATAAACATATTTTATTTTTAATATAAATAATTTTCTTCCATCTGAATGTAAATATGTTTTAACTGCAAGCTTGTTTTAACAACTGTTGTTTTGTCGCTATATTCTGTCTTTTTTTTAAAAATATTTCCAAAACTTCGTTACCATAATTAAAGTGACAAATAAAAGTTATTATTATTATTATATTGTACGTATGTAATGTAACTTTTTACCCTATCCTCGCGTGTTCAGAAAACGACAGTCGTTAAATTTGGGTGTTAAGTTTCATACACCTCCTGCCAGCTTACGAGTTGCCATAATGTTACTTTGTAGGTGATTATTTTTTGTGGGAATTTTTTCATGTATGGCTGATGATTTAGACAACCCATTAGTGACAACCCAAGGACGTACGTCCTTTTATTATTATTATTATGATTTTTTAACTAAAAATAAATAATGAAATTTTATTTTCCCCGCAGATGCATATTGTCCACATAAAGCAACCGTATGGTTCTTTAGATGAAATTAAATCCCAACCCGACGGTCTTGCAGTGATAGGTGTCCTTATAAGAGCAACAGACCAACATAACAACGATATTCAAAAACTTCTGGATGTAGCTCAACTTTGTGAATACGCAGGTTTGATGTTTTGGGTGTTTAGTTTATATTTAACGCTTGAACATAAATTAATGTAACTTATTTTTCCCCGCGTAGCCGGAAAAAGACAGTCATTATAACACGAGTGTTCATACACCTCGTGCCAGCTTACAAGTTACCATGTACATTACTTTTTGGGGGGATTTTTGGAGGAAATTTTTGTTATAATTTTTATGTATAGCTGATAATTTAGACAACCGATTAGTGGCCACTGGGTTAGAGCAATTGCTGTTAAGTGTCTTGCCCAAGGACACAAAACCTTGAGTTTAAATTCAGTGTATGATCCATGCTAGTTTTAGGAAATTTTAAAAGAATGTTTTGGTTGTTTAGTTCATCTCAAAGCTCAATACTGTTTAATCCTCCCATGAATGGATTATAACTGTTGTTAAAACATGCTTGTTATGTTTCATACATTATGCCCACTAATGAGTTTTAACTTTGCCCACTAATGAGTTTTAACTTTGCCCACTTATGAGTTTTAACTTACCACCTGTTTAATTTTTTGGGTGATTTCTTTTTTATGTTTCATAGTATTCATACAACATTGTTTTGTTAATACACCTGGTGCCCGCTTAGGAGTTACCACATATATAACTTTGTGGGTGATTTTTTATGGTAAGTGGTAATTTAACATCCATCATTGACCACTGGATTGTAGCACTTATCAATAAGTGTTTTACATAATGGTACTTCAGTATACACTCTAAACACTAAATAAATAGTCGGTTTATGCCTCTGTTTCCCTAAAAAATGAATGAATGAAATTTATTTCGTCTCTTCGGTCACAATAACGAAGAACAAGAGAGTTGACAAAAGCGAAAAGACGAGCAGTAACGGTAAAACAACAGTTGTTAAAAATGCTTATTGATAAAAAAGAAAGAAATAATGTTTTGGATGAAAGGCGTGACCATTACACCCTACGGACAATACAATGTAAATGAAGTAAACAACATTTAATTAAACATATTACGCAGCGGCAAAGTGGTTGGAGCGCCCGTCTTGAACCTGGAGGTAATAGGTTCAAGGCTCGTCGCTGCTACCTTTGTGGGCGTATGTGTCCTTTGGCAAGATACTTAATGGCAATTGCTCCAACCCAGGAGTTAAATATTCTTTGTTTACTACCAAATGGAACAAAAGAGAATGAAAACATGTATCATCTTACCCCACCCTGTTAATAGGCCTAACACAAAATAAAGGGAATTAGAAATATTAAAACGAAAGTCAATAAAAAACATATACAGTGCCTACATACAATACATGGTCTGGCCAAATCAATAAAATGCGGAACTAAACTTATTCCTTTGTGACCAAAGAAATATCAAATTTCCTTTGTCTTTTTTTTGAATGAAGGGATGTAACCTTTTTATCCACGTGTGGCAGGGCAATAACAGTTGTTATAACATGGGTGTTCTGCTGTTACATACACCTTGTACCCGCTTTTAAGTGTTTTGTTTCCTTGAGCCCGCTTAGGGGTTACCACATGAATGAATGTAACTTGCTTTATTCCGCGTGGCTGGGAAACGACAGTCGTTAACACAAGTGTTCTGTTTCATACACCTTGTGCCAGCTTACGAGTTACCAAGTATGTTACTTTGTATGTGATTATTTAGACAACACATTAGTGACCACTGGGTTAAAGCAATTGCCGTTAAATGTCTTGCCCAAAGACACATACGCTCAAAATCTTAGCATCATTCTGTTATAATTCACTGAGCTATGACGCTGGCTTTAGGAGAATTTAAGAGAATAGACCGTGTCATTGTGGTGAATATTATGTCTTCAAAACATAACAAAGTAGCATTAATACCACACAATAATGCCAAAGGCAAAATTTAAACATGTTATTACTCTGTTACACATTTTGAGAATCATTTATGCTTTGCAGTTTTTTTGTAAAATACTTACCTATTTTTTTCTTGTGCTTTCCACTACTGTGGTAAATAATATTTCAAATTTAAAATATTTTGAAATGTGTATTTACATTCGTTTTGTAGTTTTTACTAAAATAATGTAGTTTTTTACTATAAAATAACACATTATACAGTAGGGTAGGGTAAGATGGGACACTTTTTAGCTCTAATTTCTCGTCCCATTTAGTAGTAAACGAAGAACATTCAAAGATTTATAAAACTATATCCTCACACATAGACCACCGTTGGTTGTTTTGAACACAATCAGGATACTTAGATATTATGTGCTAAAGGTGTCCCATCTTCCCCCACCCTACTATATATATAATTAACATAAGCTATTCGTTAAAACCCATGTTAAACTAGCCATGAAATTCCTACATTATCAATTGTATTTCTGTAACACTAAGACCCATAAACAAAAACCATAAACAAAAACCATATAAACTTTCGCTTAATAAGCAAATCTATCAAAAACAACTGGATTCTCAGAAATTTGTTGCTAAACAAGTTTAAGAACTGAAAAAAAGCCTGATGTTTCTTAGCACGATTGTAACTTGTAAGAATAAATTGTTTTGGTTGATTTTTACAAATGAATTGTAACTTTAGGAAAAATTACAGAAAATTTTATTCTCAACAATCGTGCTAGAAACACCAACTTAAAGTTATCTGCGAGCCATGGAACACCTGGTTATAACGACTGTCGTTTCCATGCTATGCGAGGATAAATAAGTTACATTCATTTCACTTTATTACATAATTTCTCATGTCAAAAACGTGATATTTTAAAAATAATTCTTTTGAGCACCTTAGCTTTATGTATGAACAGATAAATTGTTTTGGTTTATTATTGATTGTTACAAATGGATTGTTTCGTTACGGAAATTATAGAGTTTTCATAACAATTGCCTTACACTAAGAAATGATAATTTAGATTTATTTAATACAAGGAATATTTTTGTTGTAATTTGTTTCATATATTACCACTGGTTTAAAGGCATTCTTTACCCCACAGTACCATACCTTGTACACTTACAAAATCACCACAAACAAGTACTTGACAATTTACGCTCAGTTGCATACGCCGGTAATTTGACTGATATTTTAAAACCTAAGGTGTTTAGGGGTTAAGGTTGTTCAGGGGTTATCGCAATAAAGAGCCTTGCGTTGCCAAACTTCTGTAAAGATTTTGCAAGTGCTTTGAAAATGCTTTCAAGGTATTAACAACAATTGCTTCAACCCAGTGGTCACTAATGGGTTGTCCAAATTATCAACCACACATACAAAATTCCAAAATAATTACCCACAAAGTAACATACTTGGTAACTCAAAAGCTGGCACGAGGTGTATTAACGCCCGTGTTATAACGACTGTTGTTTCCGGTCATGCAGGGATAAAGTAAGCTACCTTTATTATGTTCAACAAGAAACTTCGCAAGAATGTCTTTTATCCCTTATTTGCGCACCATATGTGGTGAACTCATACACCCCATGCCCGCTTTGAACTGCCAAGTACGCAAGTTTGTGGGTAATTTTCACATTATCCCAGCAAATTTGCTCAGTCAACCCTAAAGATGCAGTTAGAGAAAATGCCACATCAGCAGTAATTAACCAGGACTTAAGCCTGGGTTTCAATACTGTGTCTCTATAGCAGAGATTACAGTTTCGACGCTAGATACTGTTACCAATTATCAGGCACACATAAAAGTTCTTCAAAAAAGAGTCACCCACAAAGTAACATACTGGCTCAATGAATTATAACAGAACGATGCTAAAATTTTGAGCGTATGTGTCTTTGGGCAAGACATTCAACGGCAATTGCTTTAACCCAGTGGTCACTAATGGGTTGTCTAAATTATCACCCACAAAGTAACATACTTGGTAACTCGTAAGCTGGCATGAGGTGTATGAAACAGAACACTCGTGTTATAACGACTGTTGAAACGCAAGAATAAAGTAAGAGGTTACCTATTTTCTTTCAATTAAATGTAAATATGCTTTAACCGTGAACGTGTTTTACCAACTGTTGTTTTGTCGCTATATCTTTTCGTTTAAAATATTTTTAAATCTTCGCTACCGTAATGGAAGAGACAAATAAATTTATTATTATACTTTTATCAAGTTACATTCATTCAATCACCCATGAAGTAACATACATGGTAACTTGTAAGCTGGCACGAGGTGATGAACACCCGTGTTATAATGACTGTCGTTTTGTGAGGATAAAGAAAGTTATAACTTGAGGATAAAGTATGTTATATTCATTCAATACAGGCGACACACACATATTAGAAGATGGACCAGAATTAATCAACCTGCTTCCATCATCTGCGAGTTATTATCGCTATCATGGCTCACTTACTACCCCACCATGTTATGAAACTGTACAGTGGACAGTATACAAAGAACCCATATATATTTCCCATCAACAGGTATTTTTATTTTATTTTTTTATAACATTTTTTGCTATTTTTTTATATTTAAAAAAAATGTTTTAAATTTTTTTTATTTAGATTTTTTCTTTATTTTGCCATTTTTATTTTTCATTTTATTACGAACAATATATCAGTGGCTTATCTGGTATAAAAACGTATAGTGTATTTCCAACGTTTCGTCTGCCATATGGCGAGACTTCATCAGGGAAGTCTCGCCAACGTTTCGTCTGCTATACGGCGAGACTTCATTTTCCTTGATGAAGTCTCACCATATGGCAGACGAAACGTTGGAAATACACTATACGTTTTTATACCAGATGAGCCACTGATATACTGTTCGTATTATGCCTGGTAGCAGAAGTAACAGAACATTTATTACTGTTTTATTCAGTTATTTTTTTCCATGTTTTTCATTTTATAATTACTTTATTCAGATTTTTTAAAATTTTTTTCAATTTTTTTTTTATTTTAATTTATTACTTATTTAGTTATTTTTCAATTTTTTATTTTATTTTTTTTACCATTTTTTTACATGGTTGTTTTTTATAATTGTTTTACCACTTTTGATTTAAACTTTATATTTTTTATTCACGTATTTTTTTCTTTATTTGGCACATTTGCCATTTTTTTACATTTGATTTTTAATTTTTTACTGTAAAAAAATGACATTTGATTTTTATTTTTTTACTAACTGTATTTTAGGAGCATGGCTAAGTAATTAAGTACCAGGTTTGGTTCTGGGTACTGATACTGATAAGCAGATGCGCAATTGGGCAAGACATTTAACTGACATTGCTACAACCTAATCATTACAAATGAGTTGTAGCACCCTGGGTGTTGGGGTAATGGGCCAACTATTCTCTATATCTCCGTTCCCATTTATCAATTTTATCTTAATTATTATGTCAAAACAGATAAATCAAAATTAGTTTTATTAGTTCTTGGGTAAGGCATGTAAGGGGCCAAGATATGCACCATAGTTTTAACCCCGGTCTCTAGTTACACTGCAGTTCTATTATACACGCAGTGGCGCACCCAGAAAAAAATAAGGGGGGGGTTTAATCAGAAAATTCTTCAAAAAAATTGTTTTTTAAATTAAAAAAAAAAAATTTTTGTTTGGTTTAAGGGGGGGGGGGGGTCACGACCCCCGAAAACCCCCCTTGCTGCGCCACTGTATACACGGGTGAGGTCCTTAGAGCGCAATACTCCATTGGGCCTGAGATTTGAACCAGATTTGGCCCGTACTCCAACATTGTGTATGCACATTCTATTTTATATGAGTGAGATCCTACAGTGAGGCATGCCATGGGACCGTAGATTTGAGCCAGAGTTGGCCCGTACTCCAACATTGTGTATGCACATTCTATTTTATATGAGTGAGATCCTACAGTGAGGCATGCCATGGGACCTGAGATTTGGACCACAGTTGGCCTGTTACCCAACATTGTTTATGCACATTCTATGCTATATCAGTGAGATCCTACAGTTAGGCAGGTCATGGGACCTGGGATTTAGGCTGGTTACTCCAACATTGTATATGCACATTCTATTCTATATGGTGGGGCACAACATGGGACTTGAAATTTTAGACCAGAGTTGGCCTGTTACCCTAACACACAGGGCTACAGTTTTTGTACTTATATTTTGAGTCTGAGGCTTTGAGACAGTTTGACACTTAGCACCAATTGCTCCAACCCATTGGTCCTTTAATGGGTTTCTAAATTGTCAGTCATACAAGTGATATCATCAATACAAAATCACGCAAAAAAAATTGAATATATATGTAACTTTCTTTATCCTTGCCTGACTGGAAAGAGACAGTCGTTGGAACACGGATGTTCTATTTTATACATCTCGTGCCAGCTTACGAGTTACCATATATATTACTTTGTAGGTGAAAATTTTAGGAGGGGGGTTAATTTTTACGTGTGGCTTATATTTCGGGCAAGTTACATACATGGTACATTATACACAGACATGAGAATTAGATAAGGCAAGATTAAACACTTGAGTGTCATAAATTAACATGTTTTATCACGTTAAGTAAACTTTGTTCAAGTAAATGGAAAACACCAGTGTTCCACAATAAAAAATTCCCTAGCTTAAAAATTTCACATTTATTTTCAATTAAAAAATATTAGTGTTGCACAAATATATTTTAAATTAAAAAAAATTGGAAACACTGGGACCATATATCATGCTGTGACTACACCATAATCTAGACATTGGCATAGTTTATTGTACTAAGTGTACCTTGGTCTTGATAACTATTAACTAGTTGTAAAAACCTACGCCTAACAAACCTCTTGTAGTTTGTTTTGTTGACTGAGATATTATGTGTTTTTATTTAAAATGAATGTAACTTGCTTTATTTTTGCGTGGACGGAAAACCACAGTTGATATACACAGGTGTTCAGTTTCATACACCTCGTTTTAGCTTCAAGTTACCAAGTATTTCACTTTGTTGGTGATTAATTTTTAGGTGATTATTTTTATAGTTGATAATTTGGACAACCCAATAGTGACCACTGGGTTGAACCAATTGCCAGTAAGAGTCTTACCTGTACGCCCACAATAATAGCAGCGGCAAGCCTTGAACCCATTACCTCTGGGTAAGAGGCAGGTGCGCTAACCACTTTGTCATGGCGCTGGACACCGAATGTTTGATTTTAATATAAAAATCATGATTGTAAAAAAGTCAAGCTAATTTTAATATGGTTTCCTAATTAATGCGAAACATGAATTTTGGTGCCGTGGCACAGTGTTTAGCGTGCTTACCTTTAACCAACCAATTCTGCATGGCTGCAGCCATTACCAGACTGCCAGCCATGCATAAAAACAATCAGTATGAGATAGAAAACCTGTGTTATAATGACTGTTGTTTTTCCACCATGCGAAGATAAAGCAAGTTACATTCATGATTTATCATTCAATTTTGCAAAATATTTGCCTTAAATTGCCCAACAACAATATTGTTTACTAGAAATACCCATATAACCTACTACAGTGTTTCACAAAGCATTTTGTTCCTTACTGAAAGGTAAAGTTATATATAGTGGGGAGTGGGGGAAGTTGGGACACCTTTTCATTCTAATTTCTTGTCACATTTAGTAAATAAGTAAATCCAAAGAATTGTAAAACCGTATCCTCATGACTTCCATACCGTTGTCAACTGTTTAAAACACGATCAAGATATTTAGATATTACTTGCTAAAGGTTTTCAACTTACCCTACAGTACTATATTACTGTTACATTTAAATGTTTTTTAACGCAAGTTAAGCTTGTCTTTTGAAACTAGCAACCCATGAAATAACAATAACATAAATGTTTTAGTTGCGAAAACTAGAAGGAAGTTAGTTTACGTTGCTTTTGTTAACAACAACTTTGTCCAACAAGTTTATTTTTTTACAAATATCTTTTTGATTTACAACAATTTTTGTTGTGAATGAAAATTTTTTAAAATTTTTTTTTTTTTATAAAATTGCTAAAATGACTATAAAATTGTGACTATAAAAATTACCATAAAAAGTGACTTTAAAAGAAAAGAACTCAAAAATTTGAATAAACAATTTTTTTTTTATTCACAACAAAAGATTGTTTTAAATCAAACAGATATTTGTCATTTTTTTGTTTTTATCGTATACAAGGCTATTTGTCATATTATAAAGGGAATATAAAAAATTCAACAGTTCAAATGAATAAATTTAACTTATTTACCCTTGCGTGGTAGAGCAATTATGTTCATTAGTAAATTTGTGGGTGATTATTGGGGTTTTTTAAATTATTAAATATAAGTCTGGCAATTTCAAACACTATTCTTCTGTTTCATACACCTTGTGTCCAATTACGAGTTACTAAAAAAATTTGGATTTTTTTGTGAATGAATGAATGTAACTTAATTTATTCTTGTATGGTCAGAAAACGATAGTTTTATAATGGGTGTCCTGTTCCATACACCTCCTGCCAGCTTTCGAGTTACCATGTTTGTTACTTTGTGGGTGATTATTTTTTCATTTTTTTGTGGCTGATAATTTGGACAACCCATTAGTGACCACTGCGTTGAAGCAATTACAGTTAAGTGTCTTGCCCAAGGACACATACGCCCACAATGGTAGCAATGACGAGTTTTAAACCCAATACCCCTGGATTAGAGGCAGGTTCGCTAACCAACTGTGCTACAGAGCCGAAAAATAGTATGGGCCAAGTCATTATCAGCTTTGTATTTATAAAGTCATCTTACAGTTAAACCTGCTATACAAATAGTGGTAGTGCATTTTCTCAATAATAATTGGTATAACAATACTACAACTGGTTTACCAAAACATTGTTAAATCTTAAGAAAATAAACCTTGTGTTTTGATTTCTTAAATAAACTTAAACTTTATGTGGCAGTTGTCAGTTAAGTAGCCACTTTTTTATGCGACACCTTTACTCAAGCAGCTTTTACCAATGGCCTGTTTTTAATGACTGTTGGTTTTTAATGACTTGTTAGCCTGTTTTTAATGAAATTTTTGATTTTTGGTCAATAAATAAATGTAACTTACTTTATCCTCGCATGACCGGAAAACAACAGTCGTTAAGCACGGGTGTTTTGCTGCTAATTCTCTTTTTTTCTCTGTGTTATTCTTTGTTACTGTATTCAAAAAAGTTAATGTAATTTTATGGTATTTTAATATAATGTTATTTCTATTTTTAGTTACGGATTCTGCAACAGTTAAGCGCATCGAAAAATCCAGATTCAATAAATTCTGAAAATCGTAAGTTCAATCTGGTATTTATAATAATAACTTTATTTGTCTCTTCGACTACGGTAGCGAAGATTTAGAAATATTTGAAAAGAAGATACAGAATATTGCGACAAAACGACAGTTCTTAAAACACGTTTAATGTTAAAAACATTTTTACATTTACCTGGAAAAAAATTTCAATGTCATTTGTCCAATAATACACAAGAGTGATTTTAAGGAGTTTTTTAATAAACTCCAAAAAATGATAAATCTTTCGTTCACCCTACCCACTGGGGGTAGCTTCCAGCGTTCCCAACCCCCTAAGTGACACTTAACAGTAATTGCTCCAACCCAGTGGTCACTAATGAGCCATTGGCACTGTGGCATAGTGGTTAGCGCCCCTGCCTCTAACCCAGAGGTAATGGGTTCAAGGCTTGTTGCTGCTACCTTTGGGGGGGTATGTGCCATTGGGCAAGACACTAAATGGCAATTTCTCCAACTATTGGTCACTAATGCTTTGATTAAATTGTGCAATATAAAGAGAAACAAAAAAATAACAATCACCCACGAAGTTAGATTCATGTTAACTTGTAATTTGGCACAAGGTGTGTGAAACAGAAAACACACGCGTTTAGCGACTTTCATTGCCTGCCAAGTGAGGATAAACCAAGTTACATTCATTTAAGTGCTAACATTTTTTTCTTTAAAAAAGGACCAATTCACCAAATGAAAACTCTTTTTTAGATAATGAAGAAAATTCACATGATACGAGTGCTTCATCACATGATACAGTTGATTCACGTGAATCAAATGATGTAAAACTTAGTGATAACTTCAGACCCATACAACAATTAAACGGAAGAATTGTTTCTGCATATTATGATATTGGTAGGAGCATTTTTTGTTAATAAATTGTTTTTATATAAAGTACGTTTTTATAAGCACATTATAATAGCTTCAGTAACTCGACTGTGGGCATGGGAGTGACAACCAGCATCCTCACAAGGTGGTTAGCTCGCCTACCTGTAACCCAGAGGTAATGGGTTCAAGGCTCGTTGCTGCTACTATTATGAGCATGTGTGTTCTTGGGCAAGACACTTAATGGCAATTGCTCCAACCCAGTGGTCACTAATGGGTTGTCCAAATTATCAGTCAAAAAAAAAATGAAAAAAAAAAAATATATAATTAGTAACATACGTGGTAACTGGTAAGCTGACACGAGGTGTATGAACACCCGTGTTTAACAACTGTTGTTTTTCTTCCCCGCATGGATAAAGTAAGTTACATTTATTCATTTACATTCAATATATTGTTTCTTATATAATGAACATTTTAGTAAATGCAACCCACTACAATAGCTTCAACAACTCGACTGTGAGCATGGGAGTGGCAACCATGGATAAGTCACTTAAGTTCCCACCCACGAGGATATAAATGACCAAATCAACCAAAAGTCATGTCTGCCTATCCACACACTGCAATAGCTTCAGCAACTCGACTGTGGGCATGGGAGTGGCAACCATGGATACATCACTCTAGTTCCCACCCACGAGGATATACACACATATATTTTTATCTAAACTTTTTATTTTTTACAGATGTTGCTGAAAGCAATTGTACACATGGTTGGAGATACAAAAATAACGGTTTGTTTTATTTTATCATAAAAGCTTAATTTTCCTATTTTAATTTATTATTATTATTATTAATAATAATAACTTCTATTTTTTACAGATTATTTCAAAATTTTTACAAATTGATTTAAAATTTTTACAAATTAACTTAAATTTTTTACAAATTAATTAAAAATTTTTACAAATTAGTTTAAAGTTTTTACAAATTAATTTAAAGTTCTTACAAATAAATTTAAATTTTTTACAAATAAATTTAATTTTTTTTACAAATTAATTTAATTTTTTTTACAAATTAACTTAAATTTTTTACAAATTAATTTAAAGTTTTTGCAAAGTGTTTTTAACACAGCATTTAGCATATACACCCAATGTTTAAACCTATAACAATATTTTATAAAATGTCATACTACAAAAATAGGTTGAAACAAAAACAAAATAAAACCCAATTTTTTTGTAATAAAGAAACGTTAAACAATTATTCTTTTTTTCTTTCTAAAGTTTTATTCTAATGTTGAATAAATAGCAATGTATTTTTTGTTTAATAATTAATTTATATATATACAGTTTTTTTAAATTTAGGAAACCATTTTTTAATTTATATTCAAAAGTTTTGTTTTGCAGTTAACCTAATACAAATGTGTTTTTTTGTTTAAATATTAATAATTAGTTTATTAAAACAGTGTTTTTAAACTCTGAAAAACATTTTTTAACTTCAACATCTTTTTTAATTTTTTGGACCCTCTTTTTACATTTTTTAAATGTGTTTTTATTCTACATTTTTTTATTGTAAACAAGTTTTTGACATTAACAGGTCCTAGAAGTTGGCTTGCAGAGTATTCCACGTGTAATGGCAACAAACAATCACCAATTAATCTCATTTCAACCATCAGTGAATCAGATGAAGTTCATGGTTTAGAATTCTCTTCTTCCTACAATAAACCTGCTTCTGGATTTCTTGAAAATAATGGACATACTGGTAAGTCTCACTGAGTGTAACGTATTTATCCTTGTGTAAAACAAACCGTTATTTTTGTATCTCTCCATGTGTAAAATTGCTTTTTGCAACATCTGTAAAAAATAAAAGTTTAGATAAAAATATATGTGTGTATATCCTCGTGGGTGGGAACTTGAGTGACTTATCATGGTTGCCACTCCCATGCCCACAGTCGAATTAGTGAAGTGGGGCCGAAAAACAACAGTTGTTATAACAAGGGTGTTCTGTTTCATACACCTCATGCCTGCGAGATTTTTTATTCTTTGTGGGTGAGGTCCTTGTCAAGGACCTAAGATTTAGGCTATAGGATTTTACCCATTACCCTAACACCTGGAAAGCCCATTTAAGTCTTTCATGAATGAATGAAATAATAAATGTAATGTAACATATTTATTCTGGCGTAGCAGGAAAACGACAGTCATTATAACACGGGTGTTTTTATACACCTTGCGACAGCTTACGAGTTACCATGTATGTTACTTCATGGGTGATTATATTTTTTATGTATGGCTGATAATTTGGACAACCCATTAGTGACCACTGGGTTGGACAATTGCTGTTAAGTGTCTTGCCCAAGGACACATACACCCCCAATGGTAGCAGAGACGAGCCTTGAACTCACTACCTCTGGGTTCAAGGCAGCGCTGTAACCACTTTGCCGTGGCGCGGACAAATTCAGTTCCCTTTTCCAGTAATGTTTGAGATTGACGAGCACCTTGAGTTAACTTTCAACGAGAACGATCGCTTGTTTCAAGTTGAACAACTCCACTTCCACTGGGGGGCAGCAACGAGTGACGGGGATTCAAAATTAAAAGTCACCGGGGGTTCGGAACATACGGTGGACCAGAAACATTTTCCAATTGAGGTATTTGTTGTGTTTGAGTAAGGCTGTGAATTGCAATTAGGACGCAAATAATCCACATGTGAATTGCTATTATGTCATGATCAATTGCTAGGTCAAACAATCGCTATTATGATGCAATGAATCTACTTGTGAAAGCCTGCTATTTCGTAATAAACATGCTGCTTGGCTGAGGGAAACACTTAAGTTGTGTATTACGCCAATATAATGTTGCAAAACTAGTCACCTTGCGGTATTAACAATCGAAATTGACATTCACTCAAAATTCATTCACTCAAAATTTATTCACTCAAAATTCATTTACTCAAAATTCATTTACTCAAACTCAAAATTCATTTACTCAAAATAGTAAATGACTGGATTTTGGGTGATTAAATTTTGAGTGAATAAGTTTTGAGTGAATGAATTTTGAGTAAAAAAACATTATAAATTAACCATCCATCCTCAGATGCACATCGTGCACACGAACATCTCCCCGGATGACCCGGACACAGATGAAGAAGATCGGATGTTAGAAGATCAGTTCGGAGTACTCGGTGTCTTCTTTGAAATCTCAGAAGATGGAATTACGGAAACGGCGGACACAACTTTGGGAATGATCACTGACATGCTGCATAAAGTTAAATATAAAGGTGAATTTCACTTTTGTTGTTATTTTTATTAAATTTTTTTATTTATCTTTTCAATTACAGTAGTGAAGGTATAAAAAGATTTTGAACGAAAAGACAGGATCTAACGACAAAACAACAGTTGTTAAAACACGCAATGGATAAAAAGTGCGGGAAAGAATGTCAGTTAAAAAGCGTGGCTGTTGCACCAAAACTATCTTTAAAACACAATATTTGTATAATATATATTAACTTTATTTCTCTTTTCGATTACGGTAGCGAAGAATTAGAAATATTTTAAGCGAAAAGACAGGATATAGCGACAAAACAACAGTTGTTAAAACTCGCTTACAGTTAAAAACATATTTACATTTAATTGAAAAAAAACGTTGTCGCTACACCTAGCAGACAAATGAGTCATTCATGTTTTTCTGTATTTTTAGATAACAGTGTTCGTATGGATACCGGGCCAATATTATTGGATTTATTGCCACAAAATAAAACATATTATCGATATATGGGATCTCTTACTACCCCACCATGCACAGAAGCTGTTCAATGGACCGTGTTTTATCATTCAATTCCTGTGTCTAAAGAACGAGTGAGTTAACTACAATTTTTGCATGGTAACCATTATACGCGTAAATATTCGCATTTTTACTCGCAAGAACAAAGTGAACACGCATAACGTCGTAAAAGTCTAGTATTTTTGGGGTATCATTTTTACAGTTTTTAGTTGGTAATAGCACAATAAAGTATCAAAATGAATGACTGAATGTAACTTACTTTATCCTCGCGTGGCCGGAAAACGACAGTCGTTATCACACGGGTTTAACACCTCGTGCCAGCTTACGAGTTACCATGTATGTTACTTTGTAGGTGATTATTATTTTTTTTTATGTATTGCTGATAATTTGGACAACCCATCAGTGACCACTGGGTTGGAGCAATTGTCGTTAAGTGTCTTGCCCAGAGCACTTACGCCCACAATGGTAGAAACGTCGAGCCTTGAACCCATTACCTCTGGGTTACAGGCAGGCGCGCTAACCACTATGCTACGGCGCCGACCAAATAAATTATGTCATATATGCGTAAGTATTCGCATATTTACTCACAAAAACACAGTTAACATACATACCGTCATAAAATTCCAATCTTTTTGGGGTATCATTTTTACAGTTTAAGTTGGTAATAGCACAATAAAGTATAAAAACTTATTTTATAAGCTAGGTTTAACAATATTGCGCTAAAGTGAGCTAACTCAATGTTGATACGCGCATAAATCAATGACCATGCAAAAAAAACCACCAGCGAACTACCAAAGACGACTTTATGCGAGTAGCTATTCCCATAAACATTTTACCTTTAAAAAGTGTATTTATTTTAGCATCGTGGGCAATGACAGTCAGTATAACACGGGTGTTCTGTTTCATACACCTCATGCGCCCCTGACGAGTTACCATGTATGTAATTTTTAGTGAGCTTTTTTCATAATTTTTTATATTTATATTGAAATAACAATTTGTAATTCTTCTTCATTTGTTGTTTTATTTATGTTTCTACAGATATTTTTAAGAAAATAAATTAAAAAATGATTTGTTTAAACTTATTAAAAGAGTCTGTGTTAAAAAAGTAAAAAAAAAATAATTTTGCAAAAAATGACGAAATATTTTATTTCAGTTGCTTGAATTTCAAAACTTATTTAAAGTTGAGGAAAATGAAATAACTCCTTTAAGCAACACAAAGCAATTATCACAAACCAGTAAGATTTATTCATATTATCTAACTTTGTATTAGGCTATTAAAGATTTAAATGTAACTTACTTTATCCTCACGAAGCCAGAAAAATGACAGTCGTTATAACACGGGTGTTCTGCTTCATACACCTCGTACCAGCTTACGAGTTACAACGTATGTAACTTATTTGTCCTTACATGAAGGGAAAAACGACAGTCGTTATAACACGGGTGTTCTGTTTCATACACTTCGTGCCAGCTTAGGAGTTACCAAGTATGTTAATTTGAGAGTGAAAATAGTTTTTTGTTTTTTTATGTGTGGCTGATAATTTGGACAACCCATTAGTGACCACTGGGTTGGAGCAATTGCTGTTAAGTGTTTTATAGGTATAGTTATGTTAGTTTTGATTAATTTTTACTAAATGTTTTGGTATGTTTTTATGTAAACATTAACAATGGTTATAACACAAGTGTTCTGATTCATACACCACGTGTTTGCTTAATTAAAAATATTTTTATATTAAAAAAATACATCAATATTTAAAAAAAAAATTCTTATTAAAAAAGTGTTCAAAAAATTTTTTTTTCACTACTCTGTTGCTCCTAGTTTTTATTTTATTTTTTTTAATAAACTTTAATTTAAAAAATTTTTTCAGACACTCACGACCTTTACATCAGCGGAAACTATCGACCCGTGCAAACATACGATGGGAGGATCGTTCTACTTCATGTGGATCATACTGTTGGTGCGTTGTGTTGGTATTTGACAGTGAGCATGAGGTGTATCAATACACCATGTGTGTCTGGTGTAAAAAGACACCCATGTTATAACTCGACGGTGAGCATGAGGTGTATAAATACACCATGTGTGTCTGGTGTATAAGAAGACACCCATGTTATAACTCGACAGTGAGCATGAGGTTTATGAATACACCATGTGTGTCTGGTGTATAAGAAGACACCCATGTTATAACTGGACAGCGAGCATAAGGTTTATGAATACACCATGTGTGTCTGGTGTATAAGAAGACACCCATGTTATAGCTCAACAGTGACCATTCTAACAATCATTTTATTACAGTTGTTGAAACAGGACCAGACATTTTACAACTTGTTTTGTGGACCATCGCTGGCATAGCGGTTTTTGCAGCTTTGCTTTCAATTATTGTTTGTTGCAAGAATAAACAGAAAAAACCTAAAGACCAATATTCGGCCAAGTATCAAATAGGTGATCTATATGAATGTAACTTATTTATCCTCGTGTGGCGGGAAAACGACAGTCGTTATAACACTGGTGTTCTGTTTTATACACCTCGTTTTAGTTTGTTACCAAGTATGTTACTTTGTGGGTGATCATTTTTTTTTTTTTTTTTTTTCGTTTTAGTGATAATTTGGACAACCCATTAGTGACCACTGGGTTAAAGCAATTGCTGTTAAGTGCACTGTCCAAGGACACATACGCCCACAATGGTAGCAGCGACGAGTCTTGAACACATTACCTTTGGGTTAAGGCAAATGTGCCAATCACTTTACCATGACGTCAGACGTTGAAAATATCCTCTCAAAAATAATTTACCCACAAAGTTGTATACAATAACTGTTATACTGTATAGCAGACGAAACATGGGTTCCTTTCAAGTCAAACTTATAACTCGATTTATTTGTAGGAAAGCAAGATGAAGATGTTATATCAGTGTGAAAAAATGTTCCAAGGTTTTTTATCCAAAAGTTCCAAATTGCCAAGTGCCTTAATTGTTTTTTAATTTAAATTTTTACTGTTTGTGAATACTAAACTTCCCAACTGTGTTTTAAACATACTTTGTTACTGTAAATCTGTTTTGAATTTTTACTGCACATACAAAATAATATAAAAAATGAGCTGTTTTTTGATTTAATTAATTCACTAATTTAGTTACATAATAACTGTAAATAAATTTAGCAGGGTAATATTAATTAGTTCATTTTATATATATACCCTACTACAGTGACTCGTTTTGCCAAAGTTTCCAAATGTACAGATGTTTTTAGTTGTTTATTTTATTTTCTATTGTGGGCCAAATCTAAATTGAAATGTCTATGCATTTTTACCACCTTTGATGCCTATGTGTTAATTATTGTTAAATAGTTTTAATTATTGGTGCAAGGTGCTTTTATGTGTAATTAAAACATAGTCTTGTAGTTTGTTTTATTTGGACATTATAAAAAATTTATACACCTGATGCTCACTGTCGAGTTATAACATGGGTGTCTTCTTATACCCCAGACACACATGGCGTATTCAAACACCTCATGCTTACTGTCGAGTTATAACATGGGCGTCTTCTTATATACCAGACACACGTGGTGTATTCATACACCTCATGCTTACTGTCGAGTTATAACATGGGTGTCTTCTTATACATCAGACACACATGGTGTATTCATAAACCTTATGCTCACTGTCAAGTTATAATATGGCTGTCTTTATATACCAGACACACATGGTGTTTTCGTAAACCTTATGCTCGCTGTCAAGTTATAATATGGCTGTCTTTATATACCAGACATACATGATGTTTTCGTAAACCTCATGCTCACTGTCAAGTTACGAGTCCCGCACAACAAACTATTAACATTTATTTTCCGCACACAAAATATTAACATTTTTTTACACAATCACTAAAAATTGTCATGAATCATGTTCGTGAGTGGAATATTTATATCATGGTGATACAATCTGATCACGTGATTCTGTATCATCAGCTGGAGGTATAGACGGGATACCTGTAACAAAAATTAAAAACATCACAAAACTGAAAGAGATCTTCTGGTAAGTTTTTGTTTTTATTCTTGACTGAGCTATCAAGGGAAGTTGCCGATTGATTTTTCTAAATTGTCAAACATGCAGGAAAATAGAGTCATCCACAAAGTTACATATGGGGTAACTCGTAAGCAGACACAAGCGGGGGGTGTATGAAACAGAACACCCCTGTTATAACGACTGTTGCTACCCCACACTTTTTAAAAAATAACTTTTTGGGATGGAAATTAAGTCAATTACCCAATCCTGTTATAAAGACTGTCAATGCGGGTGAAACAACTTAATAAATATTTTATGAAATAAACCGGCTAAACATGTTTGAATCTCAAAATGTACAGTCCGGAGCAATTTAACTAAATGATAAAATTTGATACAGTTACATTCTTCTATTTAAACTCTGTTTAATTTTTTCGTTCAAGAATTCTTCTACACTGTCAGTATTCCACTTGGTGGTACTAAATAACTATTGGATTTGTTCATCCTCGTTCAAAAGTTTTATAAATAAAGAATCATACACAAAGAAACTTACATGGTAACTTGTAAGCTGGCCTGAGGTGTATGAACGAGATGAAATTTAAAAGTGTAAGAAAACACAACAAATGTGTTTGTGTATGGTTTGTATGAAACAGAACACTTGTATTTAACGACTGCCTTTTTCTGCCATTCTGGGATAAAGTAAGGTACATCCATTCATACATTAACAAACACACCTGTTATAAAATCTTTGAACCCGCTTCCTTCCCCCCCACATGGCCAGGGGTATATTATGACATCATCAATGGCTAAATCACCGCGGTAACCATTCCCTCGACGACCTTCAAAAGCCAACTGTGAAAAACAATGCTAGAAATTGGTAAGGTTAACTATTGGTATAATTGTTGGGAAAATTTTATTCTATAGACGTGTGGAAAAATATAAATGATTAATTTTTTTTTTAATATGAGACTGAAAATGCCATCGCATTGGGGCCTCTCTATCCATATACAAATTTTCATTTTTCATTGGTATGCGGCTTTAACATAAAATAATTTTTTTTATTTATCTCTTCGAAAGCAAAGATAATATTATTTAAAAAGAAGAAAAAAATCAGCAGCAAAGTGAGGTCTTAAAAAAACGTGGATTTTATAACATGCTCACTGTTGAGTTATAACATGGGTGTCTTCTTATACACCAGACACACATGGTGTATTCATACACCTCATGCTCACTGTTGAGTTGAGTTATAACATGGGTGTCTTCTTATAAACCAGGCACACATGGTGTATTTATACACCCCTTGCTCACTGTTGAGTTATAACATAGGTGTCTTCTTATACATCAGTCACACATGGTGTATTCATACACCTCATGCTCACTGTCGAGTTATAACATGTTGAGTTATAACATGGGTGTCTCCTTATACACCAGACACACATGGTGTATTCATACACCTCATGCTCACTGTTGAGTTATAACATGGGTGTCTCCTTATACACCAGATACACATGGTGTATTCATACACCTCATGCTCACTGTTGAGTTATAACATGGGTGTCTCCTTATACACCAGACACACATGGTGTATTCATACACCTCATGCTCACTGTCGAGTTATAACATAGGTGTCTTCTTATACACTTTTTTTCTATATAAATATCTTTAATTGCATATTTATATAGAGAAGAGTGTTAGTAAACTAATTTTTTAAAATCTTTTTACTTACAATAATAAAATGGCCCTTGAACCCAAATAGTACGAAATGATTAAGAAAAACTGAATTTTAGTCTATATAAACATGCAATTAAAGATTTTTTAAATTGGGTAAAATCAAACCTGGTATTTTTGGTTTCCAAATATTGAAATTTGGCTTTCCATCCATTCATTGTTACCATGGTTACCACTGACTTTGAAAATTTCTTTTTTTGTTATTTGGTCGTCAGTAACCTGTTAGTAAAAAATTTTTAGCAATCAAAATTTAATATTGTTATACAGACATGGCATTGTGGTTAGCACAACAACCTCTAACCTAGAGGTTATGGGTTCAAGGCTCGTCGCTGCTACTTTAGTGGGCATGCGTGTCCTTGGGCAATACACTTAACGGCAATTGTTCCAACCCAGGGATTACTTAAAGGTTGTCTAAATTATAGCATAAAAAATAATGCCAAAAGTAGTTGCCCACAAAGTTACATACATGGTAACTCAAAACCGGGCACAAGGTGTATGAAACAGAACACCCGTGTTATAACAACTGTAGTTGTCCTGCCACAAAACGATATATAAGTTAGAATTGTGGTAACTCATTAGCGGGCACAAGGTTTATTAAATGGAACACTCGTGTTTTTTTAATGTTTTGTTCTGCCACAAATAAGGTAGGCCTATATACGCGGTAACTCAAAAACGAACACGAGGTGTATGAAACAGAACACCCGTGTTATAACGATTGCCGTTGTCCTGTCACAAAACAATAAAAAAAGTTACATTCATTCATTTATTTTTGGTAACTTGTAAGCAGGCACAAGGTGTATGAAACAATCCTGTTATAAAGACTTTCATTGAATGTTGTTTCCCTATCACTCAAGAATAAATAAATTACATTCCTTTATTTATTCACCTGATAAACAGACAAAGTGTCCACATTTTCCCCGTACATATTATAAGCGAATTCGAGACAATGTCCTTCACTGGGTGCCGTTAACATAGGGGTTAAAATTCGTGCTTTCATTCCGCTTGTTTGTGGTGAAGAAGTTTCAATGTAAAGATAAAAACCTGGCAAACATGCACAAAACTTATAATCTCAAATACTATATAAGGATTTTATTGGAAAATAATGTGTAAGATTTACTATGTCAAACTGTGTATAAATCTTAATAATAAAAATAAACAACTTGTATTGTCTCTTCAATTACGGAAGCGAAAATTTAGAAATATTTTAAAGGAAAAGACAGGATATATTGACAAAATAATAGTTGTTTAAACATGTAGAAGCATATTTTTTATGCTAATAGTTAAAAACCTATTTACATTTAATTTGAACAAAAAGAAGCGTCTTCTTACACGTAGCAGACATACAAGAACTTATAATGTGAAATACAGTCTTTGTGATTTTATCATTATTTATACGTATGGCTAATAGCACTGGACTACATACTGGAAAAAGGTATAATAATAAAATGTATTACACTAAGTCCTACTTAAAAACATTTTTTGGAGAATTTTTTCAGTTTTAATTTATGGCTGATAATTCGGAAAACCCATCCGTGACCACTGGGTTGGAGCAATTGCTGTTAAATATCATGCCCAAAAGTTATTAATATTTTTTTTATTTACCAACATTACTTACCTTCATTTTGTAGCGTTGTGTGGTCATATGCGGGGCCTGTTTCACTGCTTACTGTGTTTCCTTTATTTCTGCTCCAGTTAAAATCAGAAGTAGCATCATGTTGCCATCCGCAGGTTGAAAGTACGCCCTCGAAGTGACACATATGAATGGGGGAGTTGCTGCTGGCTGAATTAAAGTGTATGTGAATGAATGAATGTAACTTACTTTATCCTCGTGTGGTCGGAAAACGACAGTCGTTATAACACGAGTGTTGTTTCATTTGCCTCGTGCCTAGTTCTGCTACCAGGCAGAATGTAAATAACCCTTCAACAGTTCATCTGGTATAAAATCTACTATATATTTACATACCAGATAAGTCGTTGATATGTTATCTACATTAAGCATGGTAGCAGAATTAACAGAAAACTTTTGAATGAAACAAAAATTTTGCAAATTAATATAATATTTTTTAAAACGCAATTCAAAAGTTACATAGTTTGCAAACCTGTATTTTGTATGAAACAAAACTTTTGTAAATTAATATAATATTTTTTTAAACACAAAAAGTAGGTTTTATATGAACAAAACTTTTGAAAAAAAATATAATTTTTGAAAACGTAACTTACAAGTTACATAGTTTGCCACAAATCCCCGTTTAGTGACGGAATAATCGGAAAAAAACAACACGGTTAATACGGATCTGGTTGAGCGAACATCGGCGGGAATACTTGTTCCACAAAAGGTTCCTAGAAGAGGGGAAGTCCCATCTTCCCCGTCATATACCTAAAATATTTTAAAGAATTATTTTTTTTAATTTTAAAAGTTAAATATCAGATTTTTATTAAGGTTGAATTTTAGAGGTCTTTTTAAGGTTGAATTTTAGAGGTCTGTCTGAATTTTAGAGGTCTTATAACTCGACAAGGAGCATGAGGTGTATGAATACACCATGTGGGTCTGGTGTATAAGAAGACACTAATGTTATAACTCAACAGTGAGCATAAGGTGTATGAATACACTATGTGTGTCTGGTGTATAAGAAGACACTTGTGTTATAACACGACATTGAGCATGAGGTGTATGAATACACAATATGTGTTCGATGGTCATTAAATCACTTTGTTTTCAAACACCAAAGGCAAATACAGGTTGAGGATTACGAAACTTCAAACTACATTAAATGTTATTTATTTAATTTTTACATTGTAACGGTCACGCCTTTTATCCAAAACAATATTTCTTTCTTTTTATCAATAGGTGCGTTTTAACCACTGTTGTTTAACCGTTACTACCCGTCTTTTCGCTTTTGTCAACTTTTCCGTTCTCTGTTATCATGACCCAAGAGAGGAATTAAGTTTCACCCATATATTGGAGAACAAACAATGCATATTATGACATCATAAATATTATGGAACGCAAATATTGTTTGTTTATTGAAAAGATAATTAAATTTAACAATTTATTGAAACTCTTAAATAATCAGCCACAAACATTATCCTGATGTTTATTGTTTGATTTATAAGTTTTATCGTTGAAAGTAAAACTATTTGTTTATAAATTATGCTAAAGTTTTAGGTTCATGTTACCATTTTTTTGGATATTGGGGGAGGGGGACGTCAAGTCCTTGGGCAGGACACCTAACCGCAATTGCTCCAACCCAGTGGTCACTAATGGGTTGTCCAAATTATCAGCCATACATAAAAAAATAAAAAAAATGCCCCCAAAAAATAATCACCCACAAAGTAACTTACAAGGTAACTGGTAAGTTGGCAAGAGGTGTATTAACACCCGTGTTATAATGTCTGTCGTTTTCCGGCCGTGCAAGGATAAAGTTATATCTTTATCATCATATGAAATTTTACTATTTTATGATACAAACTTTGGTTATTAATTTAGTGTCTTAATCAAAGCCAAAAGTAGTTCTTTCATACACCCCATGCCAGGTTACAAGTTGTCAAGTATTAAATGTTGTAGGTGATTTTTTTCATGTTTTTTCATCCACAAAGTAACATGAATGAATGAAATTTATTTCGTCTCTTCGGTCACGATAACGAAGAACAAGAGAGTTGATAAAAGCGAAAAGACGGGTAGTAACGGTAAAACAACAGTTGTTAAAACACGCTTGATGATAAAAAAGAAAGAAGTAATGTTTTGGATAAAAAGCGTGACCGTTACACCCTACAGCATGACCGTTACACCCTACAAACATACATGGTAACACGTATGCTAGCACGAGGTGTATGAAATAGAACACCCGTGATATAATGACTGTCGTTTTCCAGCAAAAAGAGAACAGTCAGTTACATTCATTTAAGTCATTTACTGAATTGTTATAAAACAAATGTTCTGTTCATACACATCACTTCAGCTTAGGAGTTACCATATATGTTACTTTTTAGGGGAATTATTATTATTTTTTATGTATGGCTGATAATTTGGACAACCCATTAGTGACCACTTGGTTGGAGCAATTGTCGTTAAGTGTCCAGCCAAGAACACATACGCCCATAATGACAGCAGAATCTTACCTAAATCCCAGGTCCTTGACAAGGACCTCACTTTTAAAGATTAAAAAATACCTTGATCCAATCATAATAACAAATTCCGGAATAATCTTCAACGTCAACAGCTTCGAACGAGAGTATTACTTGGTCACCAGGTGGGGCTATGATGGTTTGAAGACACTCCACGTCAGCTTTGTAATTATACGGATACAACGGAGAGGTCATGACCCCGTAACCATCAGTGAGAACTCTTTGCGGACAATCAGTGTCCCTTCCGACTAAAATTTATAAAAAATAAAAATTTAAAAAAGTGTAAGTTAGCAGTTATGGGTTCAAGGCTCGTTGTTGCTACCATTGAAGACATATGTGTCCTTGGGCAAGACACTTAACAGCAATTGCTCCAACCCAGTGGTCACTAATAGGTTGTCCCAATTATCAGAAATATCTAAAAAAGAAAATTCCGAAAAACAATCACGTACAAAGTAACATACATGGTAACTCATAAGCTGGCGCAAGGTGTATGAAACAAAACACCTATATTATAACAACTGCCGTTTTCCAGCCATGCGAGACTAAAATAAGTTTCATTCATTCATTTATTCACTAATGGGTTGTCTAAATTGTCAGCCATACAGAAAAAAAAATTATCTAAAAGAATTAGAAATTACTTTTCACTCACCGACACAGAATTTGTCGCAAGTTAAATATTCCGTTTCTTTGTCACTCGTACAATCATCTCCCTCACAAAACCTTCGTCGATGTCTCTCACATGTGACATCACAATCGCTCCATGCCGTCCAGTCACTCCAACCATCCATATCTAAATCTAAAGAAAAATTTTATTTACAAAAAAATCTAAAAAAAAAAATTTATTTTGTTAAATTTTTTTTTTTGTTTTGTTAAAAAAATTAATAAAGTTAAAAAAACAATATATATCTTAAATTTAAAGGTTTTATAATATTAATTTTGAGGTCACACACCGTGTATGCTTAAGATAACACCCATATGAAAACTGGACAGTGAGCATGAAGTGTAATACTGTTTTTGCATGGTAAAAAGTAAATGCGAATAACGATCCGCATTAACTCGTCATATGATACCTCGCTAACCGCTCTGTTTTGCATGTCATTGATTTATGCGCGTATCAACATTGAGTTAGCTTATTTTAGCGCAATATTGTTAAATCTAGTTTATAAAATAGGTTTTGATGCTTTATGTGGCTATTACCAGCTAAAAACTGTAAAAATAATACCCGAAAAAGATTAGGCTCTTAAAAGTGAAACTGTACTTCCATCATACTTTTCTTTACTCGCATAATGCGAGTAACAACCAACCTTCTACAGCAGATGACACACTTATGACGTTATGCGTGTTAACTTTGTTTTTGCGAGTAAATATGCACGTACTTACGCGCATAAAAGTGACCATGCAAAAAGGGTATAAGAATACACCATGTGTCTGGTGTATAAGAAGACACCCACGTTATAACTCGACAGTGAGCATGAGGTGTATGAACACACCATGTGTTTGGTGTATAAGAAAGCACCCATGTTACAACTCGACAGTGAGCATAAAGTGTATGCATACATTTGTGTATTTGGCGTATATGAAGACACCCATGTTACAACTCGACAGTGAGCATGAGGTACTCACCACACCCATACAGCTTTCTAAGTTTCCTCAAATCGACTTCCGAGAAACCCCCTCGTTGCCCCATGTTTTCACCCCCCTTAAACTTTGCCACAATAGTGGGTTCACCATTAGCAGAGAAAGCAGTGGGGCCGTAATGCATTATCGACGAATAATCGTAAATTTCACCCAAACTTGTAATCTGTGTTGAAAAAAAGAAAGTTATTGACTGAATTATCACATTGACCAAATTCTTTGTTAAGTATCAATCTCTCCAACTCGGTGGTCACTAGGGGTTGTCCAAGTTATCAGCCACACATAAAAAAAAGAAAAAAGTAGCGAAGATTTAGAAATATGGTAGAAAAGATTTAAAAATATTTTAAATGTAAACACAGGATATAGCAACAAAACAAAAGTTGTTAAAACACGCTTACAGGTAAAAACGAATTTACATTTAATTGAAAGAAAATAAGCGTGGTCGCTACACCTAGCAGACAAACAAGCCATTTATGTTTAATTATTATTAAGGTAAACTTCTAATAAAAAAAACATAACAATACAACAAAGCGTGCAGAAAAATTTACCTGTGTTTCATCGTATTTGTTAAAGTTGTGTTCTTTCCCTTCCATTATATTTTCCCATATTATGTCAACATAATCATCTCTATCATATCTGTGGGCAAGAATTATATGAAAAAATGAAAATTTAGATTTTTTATGTTTTGAAAGACATGAAAATTTATATATTATTTCTTTTTATTATACATAAAAAATTATATTTTTTTGTGTTTTTAAAAACATGTTAATTTATATTTTTTTATGTTTTTTAAGAGATAAAAATTTATAATATTTTCAACTTGAAAGAAATTTTGGCAATCCATGCCATCGGACTTTAGATTTAGGCCAAGGCAATAGGCAGATTTAAAAATAGTTTAAATGAAAAACAAGATATAGCGACAAAACAACAGTTGTTAAAACACGCTTACAGTTAAAACGAATTTACATTTAATTGTAAGAAAATAAGCGTGGTCGCTGCACCTAGCAGATAAACAATCCAAAAGTCTAAATATAAATAAACTTATTATGATATTTTTCATAATTTATTGTCACCTTGACTGTTCATGCCAGAAACCTAAGGCGTGCATCGTTTCATGTTCGATCGTTCCTTTAGTTTCGCATCCAACTCCGATCGAAATTGTTTGTTTTGATCCCATTCGCCCAACAGATGAATAACACCTTGAACAATATAACAAAATTTTTAATAATTTTTTTTGGGTATAGTAGTGAAGATCTGTCCGGCGCCGTAGCATAGTGGTTAGCACGCCTGCCTGTAACCCAGAGGTAATGGGTCAGCTCGACGCTGCTACCATTGTGGGCAGATGTGTCCTTGGGCAAAACACTTAACGGTAATTGCTCCAACCCAGTGGTCACTAATGTGTTGTCCAAATTATCTGCCATACATAAAAAAATGAAAAAAATTCAAAAATAATAATTACCCACAAAGTAACATATACATGATAACTTGTAAGCTGGATCGAGGTATTAAACCCGTGTGGTAACGACTGTCATCTTCAGGCCCCGCGAGGATAGAGTAAATTACATTCATTCATTCAAACTAATTGTTAAGACATAACAAAAATTTTATTTATTTCATTTAAAAAAGAGGTAAAATTTTTTGTCCGGCGCCATGGCTTAGTGGATTAGGCGCCTGCATTGAAAACCAAAGGGTCCCCGGTTCGATGTACGGCGACGGTACTAGCACTGATCAACGTATCTGCACTGGTTGCACAAAAGGACCTAAATGAGCTTTCTGGGTGTTGGGGTAATAAGCCAAATCTGGCCTAAATCCCAGGTCCTTGTCCCGCATCAGTTGACGGACAGAAAAAATGTGCTAATTGTAGTACTTTACCAGACATTAAACAACTTGTTGCCAAAAAGCTAGCGCATCCGTCGCATTAAAAATAACTGATGGCTGATGTAATTAGTTGTTTTCGCTTTTAAAAAATTAGCGCCGTGTTACATATTAGGAGTAAACCTGAAAAGCATCTTTGTTAAAAGGGTAAAGCATACAAAAAAATTTAAGAACCACTAATATAGGTTAATTAATATAATTATTTTATTTTTAGTTAAATAAACTAATATTACACCCCTTTAACAATATATACCAGCTTTGTAAATAGAGTAACCATATCTACCAAGCAAATTAAACTTAACCAATATTGCACACCTATGACGATATATAATACAGGTTATAAATATAGTAACCGTATTTACTTATCTAATTGAATGAACGTAACTTACTTTATCCTCACGTGGCCGGAAAACGGCAGTCGTTATAACACGGGTGTTCTGTTTCATACTACTCGTGCCAGCTCACAAGTTACCAAGTATGTTACTTTGTAAGTGTTTTTTTTAATTTTTTTATGTATGGCTTATAATTTAGAAGACCCATTAGTGACCCTTGGGTTGAAGCAATTGCTGTTAAGTGTCTTGCTCAAGGACACATAGGCTCACAATGGTAGCAACGATGAGCCTTGAACCCATTACCTCTTTATTAGAGGCAGGCGCTAACAAACTGTGCTCTGGTGCCGGACATATATAGTAACCCTATTTACTTAGCTAGTTAAACTGAACTAATATAGATTGTAATAACCCATGACGCACGCCATCATCTTACCCACTCTCTCTTGTGTACATAAGGTAGCTGGCATCATTCCCACGTTCCACAAATTCTATGCACGGCATTCTAACGTTGTATTCGCGCAAAACATCTTTTATTAACTCGCGGTCATCAAAGTCATATTGAGAGTGAATGACGTACGGGATTTTCTCTCCCCATCTAAATGCATAAACATATAGTAGGGTTGGGAAAGATTTATTCTATTTTTTAATATATTTTCTCGTCCTGTTTGGTAGTATACAAAGAACGTTAAATGAATTATAAAACGACTCCTATAGACTGTTGCTATTTGTTTAAAACATGGATTTTACCCCACAGTACTATATCTATAATTAATACTTTTCATTATAAATATATATATTGTAAAGTAATGCTACAGAATAATATTTTGAATTTATTTTACTTCAAATTTTCGTCGACAATTGCATTCTTTTCATTTGAGGCAGGGTCTAACAGAATGTCGCCTTCAAAATAATCGACACCAAGTTTCGAGTTCACCGACAAAATGTTGTCCATAACCCCTGGGTAACAAGATACATGGTGGTCATAAAACAACAAACAAATAATGATGAAATGTGTCCGACGCAGTAGCACAGTTGGTTAGTACGCCTGACTTTAACCCAGAGGTAGTCGGTTCAAGGCTTGTTGCTGCTACCATTATGGGCGTATGTGTCCTTGGGCAAGACACTCAACTGCAATTGCTCCAACCCAGTGGCCACTAATGGGTTGTCCAAATTATCGGCTACACATAAAAAAAAATCCTCTAAAAAATCACCCACAAAGTAACATACTTGGTAACTCACAAGCTGGCACAAGGTGTATAAAATAGAACACCCGTGTTTAACGACTATTGTTTTCCGGCCACGTGAGGATAAAGTAAGGTAGATTCAAATAACTGAAGCATTTTAATACAGTATTAAAAAAAGATATAAATAAATGTATTTATTAAACTTCAAATGGCGAGAACAACAGTCGATATAACACAGATTTTCCGAATAATACCTTGTGCTCGCTTAATAGTTACCACATATGCAACCTTGTGTTTTTTTAAGGCTGCAATTTTGACAAACCATAAGCGACCACTGGGTTGGGGCAATTGCCGTTAAGTGTCTTGCCCAAGGATACATAAGCCCACAATGGTAGCAGAAGCCGTGAACTAGTATCTTCTGTGCTGGAGGCAGGCGTGATAACCACTGTGTCACGTTGCCGGTTTCAATTTTTTTTTGTTTAATGAAAACAACTTATAAAAATGGCTATAATGTAACGGCTCACTTGAAACAAAAAAGTCACTTGGTAATCTGAAAAAACTTTTGCGTTCCTTCCAAAAAATCATAATTGTTTAACATTTGAAAAATAAAATTATAAAATTTTAAACATTTACCTTTTGGCTTTAGTGTGGAGTTAAATAAATCATCCTGAAAATCATATGTAAATTTTTTTATAAATTATATTTTAAAACTTTTAGGGTGGTATGCAAAAAGTTCAATCAACAGTGATTACAGATTATCCTCAAAAACTTAAACAACCAAATCAGGTATTTAAGTGTCTGGTGGCAAATAGGTAGTTTTCAGAGTTGGTAACGCGGCATAGAAATGATTTCTGTAAACCCACGTCAAATAGATTGTATTGGGTCGTTTTTATAGATTTTTACAAGGTTTGGGCCCTTTAAAAAAAACGCGTTTCGGATCACTAATTATACTTTCTGCATACCACTTAAGTTTTTTGCTTGATCGCCATTTAGTTAAACTAAGATCAAGTAGAAACTTAAGCATACTTTATGTATGGCTAATAATTTGGACAAGCCATTGGTGACCACTGGGTTGGAGCAATTGTTGAATGAATGAATGAATGTAACTTACTTTATCCTCGCGTGGCCGGAAAACAACAGTCGTTATAACACGGGTGTGCACCTCGCGCCAGCTTACGAGTTACCAAGTATGTTACTTTGTGGATGATTATTTTTTGGGATTTTTTTTTTGTTGTGAAATGTCTTGCTCAAGGACACATACGCCCACAATGGTAGCAACCTCGAGCCTTGAACCCATTACTTCTAGGTTACAGGCAGGTGCGCTAACCACTATGCCACGGCGCCGGACGGATATTACCCTTAAAATTTTATTAAGTAACTTACCCGATTTAAAGGCAATCCAATGACGAGTAGCAAACATTGAAAGGCTATTGTAACTTGTAACAATACTCCCATTGCGATGTCATAAATAAGATGTAATCGTGAATAAATTGACTACATTCTGAAATCATATATAAATAAATAAAAATAAGTAAAAATACTAAAACTAATTTTTTTAATTTGTTTAAATAAATAATTGAAGTCCCAACATTTAAAAAAATGTAAGCACATATAGTAACTTGAAACTCACTTTAAAATTATTTTGAATTTATACTTTTGATATATATATAACACATTTTAACATTTAACAAAAACATTTAATTCAAAAACAAACATTTTTGTAGAACATTGGAAAAAACATCAAAACAGCAAAAAAGATAAACCACATACATAAAAATTATATTTCAAATTCACAATTCTACCTTTATAATCAATTGTTGCATTCAAAAAATTACACCGAAAAAAAGTAAGTCAAAATACTAAAAAAAATGAAAAAAAACAACAAAATATTGTCGAATTTATTTGTACACTAAAAAAAGTGACACAAAATATTTGAAACAATTTTGAAAAAAAACAAAATAATTGGTTGAATTTATTTGTACGCTACCTTCACCACTGCTGCATTGAAATGCAATGTGTGGTTTTACAGCATTATCATCATTGCTTCCATCATTCCACATATAGCTGAGTAAACATGGACATTGTGTTTGCAATGGAAGGGGTAAACATTTCATGACGTCTCTGTAAAACATGACGCATTAAATTTACGAGTTCGATGTAAAAGTTGAGTGGCATTATGTGTAAGTAAATATAGCTGCATTTTTTTGACATGCAGCAGTTTGATTGACAGGTGGGTTTTGTTAAGGTTTGATTTACAGGTGAGTGTTTTTTAGGTTTGATTGACAGGTGAGCATTGTTTAGGTTTGATTGACAGGTGGGTTTGCTTAAGCTTGATTGACAGGTGAGTGTTGCTAAAGATTGATTGACAGGTAAGTGTTGCTCAGGTTTGATTGACAGGTAGGTTTGTTTAGGTTTTATTGAAAGATAAGTGTTGCTTGACTTTTATTTACTTTTATAATACAGATCCCGGCGCCATGACAAGGTGTTTTAAATGCTCGTCGTTGCTACCATTGTGGCCGTATATGTGTCCTTGGGCAAGACACTTAACGACAATTGCTCCAACTCGGTGGTCACTGATTGGTTGTTAAAATTATTACCCAGACATAAAAAAAAATATTTATTCATAAAGTAACAAACTTGGTAACTTGTAAGCTGGCATGAGGTGTACGAAACAGAACACCCGTGTTATATGACGACTGTTGTTTTCCGGCCACGGTAGGATAAATCAGAGGTGTAAAAATATCTCCCCCTTTTGTGCAACAACAGTTGTCAGCTGTTAAACGTCTGTTAAACTTTCTATTTAAACAGTTTAGTTGTTCAGACGGCTGAATTATAATAAATACAGATAGCGCTAATGTTTGGAACTTAAACTGTACTACAGAGTAATGTATAAACTGAAAAGCTAGCTTTTATTTTTAATGAATTCTAATCAGGGAATTTCACGCAGGGTAAACCCCTATTGAGAAACTTTTAAAATCTATAACTTTTTCATTATTGAGCTGTAAAAAAGTTTTTCTAATTTAAATTAAAAATGTTAAATTGAAGCAATTTTCAGCAAAAAAGTTATGATATTGTTATTTTGGACTATTCCAATAGTAAACAGTATTCAAAATAAAATCTAGTTATTTTCGCCATTAATGATCTCACAATATGAGCGTGTCCATTAATGGGCTTCCGCTGGGGGCAGCAATGACCCACCATTTTTCTTTGTTACGTCACAGAACAAACGTTACGTAAAGTTTATGTTGTCAAGCTGAATATAAGGATACGTTTGTACGTAAATTATTTAGTTATATAAAAGGTGTTTTTGTTATATAATTTTATTATATATGGTTAAAAATAGGTTAAAAATCTAAATTTAATCTGTAATTGTTTGTTTAGTTGTGTTTAATTTTATGTACGAATTAAAGGTGTTTAAACAATCGTTTTTAGTTTATTTCTTATTATTATATAATTCTTATATCTGTCAGATCTTTATTTATATATATATATATATATTTAATTAATAATATACTTGGTAATCCTTTAGCTGGTGGCCACCTGAAATTTTGGTTTCAAAATGTTCTATAGCCCTTACTGATACCTGCTGTCTAATTTTTTTTTCAAAAAAGTCGGGCGTTCGTGTCGAAAATTAACTTTAAAAATGCGCAAAAACATGCTGTGTCACCGTAATTCGTCTGATTTGCGTAAGGTTAACGATTTATTACGTCACAATCGCGGTCTGTTACGTCACAATAGTGGTATATTACATACGTTATAAGACGGTATAGCCTTGTTTTTCCCCACTGTTTTAACGTAGGAATCAAACGTAACAATACGCATTCTATGACGTAATAATCCAACCTTGGTTTAATTCATAACGGCTGATGTGGAAAATACGGTGACGCAGCACGATTTCGCGCACTTTCAAAGTTAATTTTCGACACGAACGCCCGAGTTTTTTCAAAAAAAAATTATACAGTGGGTATCAGTGAGACCTAAGGAACATTTTGAAACCAAAATTTCAGGTGGCCACCAGCTAAAGGATTACCAATATACTTTTGCTCATTTTGGTGCTAGTGAAAAATCTTCCCCCCCCCCACCTTATTTGCTAACCACTAACCCCTAGGTTAGGTGTTCCGTGTTGATGGTTAGGGGGTTAGTGGTTATAGGAGTTAGGGTTTAGTAGTTAGCAAATAAGGTGGGGGGAAGAAGACTCTTCGAGTCTTCACTAGCACCCACATTTTTTTTAATAGTTTATTTTTATGCGAAAGCGTTTCTGTTAAATATTTTCAAATTAACTTTTCCAAAAATATTTGATATGGAGTGGCACAATGGTAAGCATGACTGTCTCTACGCCAGAGGTGACTGGTTCAAGACTGGCTGCTGCTACCATTGTAGGCTTACGTGTCTTTGGGCAAGACAACTGCTATTGCCCAAACCTGGTAGTCACTATTGGGTTGTCTAAATTATCATCTATAGAGAAAACAATCACATAAAAAGTTACATAACTAGAGGTGTATGAAACAGAACATCCATGTTATAACGACTATCGTTTCTCGCTAGCTAAGATAAAGCAAGTTAAATTTATTTATTCGTTCATTTCAGGTCAGTCTTAAACTTGTGTTGTAGTCGTGATATTGTTCGTTAATAAATGACAGCGCATTCTATATGTTTTTACCTCAATATTAAAAACTCACGAAACCAACATGGCAGTCAGATGTGGATGTTCTGCTCTGCATTCGCGCATAAACAGACTTGTCTCTTCTCCCCCACATCTTCATAAACTTATTATCCAAGATCCTGCCGCAATTTCTGGAAGACATTTATCGCAAAGCTCTTTTTCTGAAGGCCGGAACTCCAGATTTCCAAATTTTGTTGACACTTCTTCGTTTTTAAGTAAACCTACATACGTGTTTCGTTTCGCCAACTATGCAACTGATAATAACAACGACGGGGGCCCTGAGGATGATATAACTGACGAAACATCGCCGAAAGCCCCACCGAAAGACAAAAACCCCACAGTTTTATCCTCAAACGACAAAGGGGGTTCCAAAGAGGGTTCTGGAGGGAAATCCTCTAGTGGGTTAAGCGGAGGTAAAAGTGGGGGCAGAAAGAGGGGTGCAGGGAGTAATCAGTTCACTGGGATACTTTGCCCCAGCTGTGGAAGCCCCTGTGTTAAAACTGACACTGTTGGTAAGAATCCTCTATTACAGTGGCTTCGTTTCTTTAACATTCTAAGGGCTTATGACAAGGGGCATATTTAAGTCAAGGAAGTCTGGACCCCCCTTTTCATGAAAAATATGACATGAAAAATGCACTTTAAATTCATTTTTATTAAAGTTTTATAGGATTATGGCCAAAGGTGTATTTAGGGGGGTCTAAGGGGCCTTGCCCCCCTTTTCATATAAAGTATAATATTAAACAGCCATGTTTTGTTATGCCACACCTCACATATAATATAAAATACACAAACATGAAATTATACTCTGGTGCTGCTACTGTATTTTTCAACAAAACATTAATTTTCAGCTTCATCAAGATTTGTCCGATGCTCCAACTCGGAATGCAGCAATTTGTTCACCCTCGACAGTCACCCACAACCCCAAACGAACCCCAACCCAACTGAAACTGTCTGGGATCAAAAACCACCCCCACCACCTAGAAAAGTAAGATGAATGGTTAAAATAATTTGAAATTTTTTAGTAGTTTTTCCCTTTGCCTCTTTTTAAAACGTACTGAGTTGCTGCTAATTCCCTTTCCTTTGATGTTTTCTTTCTAATTTGGTCTGTTTTACTAACCTATTGCCCTGTTGCTGTGTGTGTCTGGTGTATAAGGAGACACCCATGTTATAACTCAACAGTGAACATGGGGTGTTCGTGTATGAATACACCACGTTTTGTCTGGTGTATAAGAAGACACCCATGTTATAACTCGATAGTGAGCATGAGGTGTATGAATAACCATGTGTGTCTGGTGTATAAGAAGACACCCATGTTATAACTCAGCAGTGAGCATGAGCTGTATGAATACACCATGTTTTGTCTGGTGTATAAGAAGGCACCCATGTTATAACTCGACAGCGAGCATAAGGTGTATGAATAACCATGTGTGTCTGGTGTATAAGAAGACACCCATGTTATAACTCAGCAGTGAGCATGAGGTGTATGAATACACCATGTGCGTCTGGTGTATAAGAAGACACCCATGTTATAACTCAGCAGTGAGCATGAGGTGTATGAATACACCATGTTTTGTCTGGTGTATAAGAAGGCACCCATGTTATAACTCGACAGCGAGCATGAGGTATTTAAATACACCATGTGTGTCTGGTGTATAAGAAGACACCCATGTTATAACTTGACAGTGAGCATAAGGTATTCAAGTTCTTATGCAAGGCACAAAAATGTGCATTAGTTTATTCTCCATAGCCTATGTCATATAAATTTATGTTCATTTACAGATTTGTGATTTCTTGGACAAATACGTTGTGGGCCAAAGTCATGCCAAAAAAGTCCTGTCAGTTGCTGTGTACAACCATTATAAAAGGATATATAAAAACATACCAACTAATAAACAACCTAATGCTACAGCAAGCCAAGCAGAAGGACCGCATATGTATTCTTCAAGAGGTAATTTAACTAACTGGTAATATTGTAGCTTGTGTTATAACTAAGGTAATTTAATCTGGTGATTATTAACGTATACTAGGGTGGGGAAGATGGGACACTTTTTTATTCATTTTTTGTCCCATTTGGTAGTACACAAAGAACATTCCAAGAATTATAAAATCATATCTTCACGACTCACATATACCGTTGTTAATTGTTTTAAACATAATTAGGATATTTTGATATTATGTGCTAAAGGTGGCCCGTCTTTCCCTGTACTACTATATGACTAATATCCCTTAGCCTTGAGTCAGGAACCTTTTAGGCCTAAGAGAGCCATAAAAGCTACATATTTTTAAATTTATTTTTGTGAGAGCTATGTACTATTTTGCTTAGAAGAAAATCTGGTAGAAAAAAACAGTTGGATTTACAGAATTACGTTTGTAAACAAATTAAAGCGACCAAAATAACGCCTGGTGTTTCTTAGCACGATTTTTAAAAATGGTTTGTTTTGGTTGTTTGTTACAATTGGAATGTTACCTTATGGAAAATTACAGAAACAACAATCAAGCTAGAAATGCTTACTTAGATTTATCTCTGAACCTTGCGTTTAAAAAAAGTTGCGTTTGTTTCTTAATTCTTATTACCAAAACAATATTTTAGCTGTTTCCAGTTGCAGTTGGTCAGACATTGAGTCAATTTTCTATGGTTTAAATAAAGATAATAACTGTGTAGGACTGTAGGGCAACAATAATATAAAATCGTTGCAAAATTTGCAAAATATTTTAAATAGGTATTTGAGTTTTATTAAACTGATGTTAAAAATTGCCAGTTTTAAAGTTTAAATATCAAATTGTTGACGTGAGTAATGAACTGTATGTCGTGTATACATTGGACTATGGACTGTTTTGGCAGCTTTTGAGGTTAAAAGCTAATAGTTTAAAGGCAGGTGTTTGTTCATGTGTTTTGTATTGTATGTGGGTGTGTATGTTTACTATGTTACTCTGTGTGTATTATATATAAAGTGAATGAATGAATGTAACTTGCTTTATCCTCGCGTTTTCGGAAAACGACAGCCATTATGTGTTTATACATTTCTTACGAGTTACTATGTATGTTACTTTGTTGGTATTATATATAAACTGAATGAATGAGTGTAACTTGCTTAATCCTCGCATGGTTGGAAAACGACAGTCGTTATAACACGGCTGTTCATACACCTCGTGCCAGCTTACGAGTTACATGTACGTTACTTTGTGGGTGATTATTTTTGTTGTGTTTTTCATTTTTTTATGTGTGATTAATGATTTGGATAACCCATTAGTAACCACTGGGTCAGAGCAGTTCTTGCTGTTAGGTTGCTTATCCAAGGACACATACACCCAAGAAGTATGAGGTGTTGGCCCAATATGTTGAAAATAGGCGCCTAACATGGGTTTGCAAAGTATGCATAATATACCCCGAAAATACACCAGAGAACCCATGAGTACCCAGTATAAATGCACAAACAATTTAATATCCTATTTTACAAACATGTCCTAAAATAAACACTTTATAGTGGTGATAGTACAATGATCAGTCTATTTCCTAAATAAAAGCTAATAATATGACAAGGAAAAAAGTTCATGCTTTCGCCGGCATAAACGTTTATCTTTTAAAACTGATGGCTACCTTGATCTTTAAAGGTAGGGCCTATGATGTTAAAAATATTTTTTTTAACAACTCTAGTAGGCCTACTAAGCTAAATAAAAAAACATTAATTTTTTTCAAAGTTTTGTATGTCATTTTGTGTTTTTCACAGTATGCCTAGTAGCAAAAGTAACCACTGGCGTAAAGTTACGGGGTTGCAGGGTTGCCTGGCAACCCTTTGATTTTCTCCATACTAATAATGCGTAAGGAATTACGTTCGACCAAACGAAGACGCCATTATTACTGCGAACAAACTTCGTTTACGTTCGTTAAAATATGTCAATACCGATGCGTCATGACTTCCTTTTTTTCTGGTTTTTGCAACCCTAACGTTTAGTAAAACTTTACGCCTATGAAAGTAACTGTAATATATTTATATTGAAAACTGGAATAGGTTAAGCTTCATATAAAAAGGTGTAATGTGCCAACTCTGTCCAAAACCATAGGCTCAGTCCTTGTTAGGCCATATTACAATAGTATGGTACAAAACAAAATTCCAAAATTAATTTTAAGTCAAGCCACATATTGTAAGGCTATAGATTTTAATTTGTTTATCTTTAAAATCTGTTTTGAGGGAAATTAAATATAGGCCTATATTATACATATATTTATATTAAGAATATTTTCCTTTCAAAATTTGAAAACAAATGAATTAATTTAAATCCATTGATATATATAGGCTATATTATGCTTCTTAGCTATTATATATTATATAGATATATATATTTTTTTATTTATTTATTAATTTTCAATTTATCGCCTATTTAAATAAATAATGGCGTTATGGAGTTGTTGAGGCCGTGGGCGAATTTTTTAAAATTTTCCACTCTGTGATGTCATGTGTTGTACTATGATGTCATAATGATTTTTGACTTCATGATTATATGCGGTTATCACGTTTTCCTAACATATACATCGGTAACTACCTTTAAATTAATGAATGCGCAATACATCATCTTAGCAACTGTCATTTTCTCTTATTTCCGATGTCACCGTTTATTAGTAATTTGATCTTCACTATTGTATTCCTAAACATTGAATAGTCTGTTGTATCTGTAAATATATATACTAGGATAGGGGGAGACGTGACACCTTTGGCACATAATATCCAAACATCCTGGTCATGTTCTAAACAACTAAAAAGGTCTGTGGGAGTCAGAGGAAATGGTTTCATAATTCTTTAAATATTGTACGCTTTCTAGTTTCTACCAAATTGGACAAGAAAATAGAATAAAAAGGTGTCCCATTTTCCCCTTCCCTACTATAATACTTGTTTGTCTGGTATATATAAATTTAAAACACATTTTAGAAAATGCATTTTTTGCATATCATCTTTTGCAATTTTTTGCTTTTTTTAAAGTCCTATTTTAGGAAACCTTTTTTAGGTAAACAGTTACACTAATATGTCATTTTAACACCTGTTTTAAAAGCGTTCCCATTTACAAAGTTATTTTATAGCCTATATATCTTTTAACAAAGCGACAGGCTTCAACATCTAGTAAGGTTCAAGCGATAGCACCCTGTGTATCGGGTACATTAATGGGTCAACTCTGGCCTAAATCTCTGGTCTCTTAATATGCTTTTCTATAGCACCTCAGTCTTTACCCATATATATATAAAATATTTTTCGGAAAAAATTTTAAAAAAGTTTTATATTTATTGGGAAAAATGTTAAATAAATTTTAGAATTATTGAGAAAAAGATTAACAAATTTTTTTGATTTTTTTTTGGACAACTGTGGCCCAAATATTTGGTCCTATGTTGTGCTTTTCCATAAAGTCTCAGTCATCACCCATATATAAAAAAGTTTTGTATTTGATAGGAAAAATTGACTTGATTACATACTTTTATTGGTAAACAAATACTTACGTATGCATAACATTGGTCATAGGTGGTTGTTTTGTTTACTTTTTGATCTTTAATGTCAACACAAGGGTTTACAGGAAGTAAGATTTATCGTTGTTTGTTTTTGTTTCAACTGTTTGATTTAAATCAGTGATTCTTAAACTTTTTTTGTATGCTTTACCCTTTTAACAAAGATGCTTATCAGATTTACCCCCAATATGTAACATGGCGCTCATTTATTAAAAAGCGAAAACAATTAATTACATCAGTTATATTTAATGCGACGGATGCGCTGGCTTTTTGGCAACGAGTTGTTTAATGTCTGGTAAAGTACTACAATTGGCACATTTTTTCTCCCCATCAACTGATGTGGATTTTGATTGGTAGTTTATTTACCGTTTAAATACGAGGAATTTACTTCAAATGCTGCTTTAAGAGAATCGGGGCAACTTATTTATTGTTGTTCTCAGATGGCTGGCAATGACAGTCGTTATAACCTGAGTGTTCTGATTTATACACCTCGTGCCAGCTAATAAGTTATATGTAACTTTGTGGATGTACCACATATATAACTTTGTGGGTGATTGTTTTGAAATTTTTGATTTTTTTTCTTGCAATGTATGGTTGACAATTTAGACATCCGTTAGTAACCGCTGGGTTGGAACAATAGCCATTTGGTGTCTTGTCCAAGATATATACGCCCACAATGGTAGCAGAACGTGCCTTGAACCTGTATACCCTAGGTTAAGACTGGCGTGTCATCCACTGTACCCGAATAATGATTATACAAGTAGTGAAATAAACTTATAAACCACCATAGCCCCTTTATTACATTTGATTACATAATAACTTTTTAATGCCCTAGATCCTTAAACTAGGGTGAGGAAATAAGTCTGGCCACCTCAATTTATAAAGGATAACATTATCTGTTTAGCAGCAATATATAGTAGGGTGTTGGAATATGAGACACCTTTAGCACATAATATGGTGTTTTATACAATTAACAATGATCTATGGAAGTCGTAAGGATACGGTTTTATAATTTTCTGTTTGTTTTTTGTTTACTACCAAATGGGACATGAAAATAGAATGAAAAGGTGTCCCATCTTCCCCTACCCTACTATATACTCTTGCAATTTCCGGAAATTGCGTCTCATATTACATCATAACATAAAACATAACTGTTATCTTGTCTCAGTTTTTATCAGAAAGTTTTAGGTTATGACACTCATACGTACGGTAATCAGTGTTGTCTTGTTATTGAACAGATTCTTGTAAATATTATTGAAGTTCCATGCCCATGTTCAAAGTCTGTACCCTCATACTCAAGCGCGATTGCTATCATACTGCTTTTTAAAATCAAGCTATTCAATGGTTTTAAAAAAAGTTTATGCCGGCGTAAGCGTAAACAAATTTTTCTTGTCATATTATTAGCCTTTTTTAAGAAATAGACTAATCATTGTACTATCACCACTGTATAGTGTTTATTTTAAGACATGTTTGTAAGATACGATATTAAATTGTTTATTCTTTTAAACTGGGCACACATAAGTACACCGATTTATTTTCAGGGTATATTAGGCATACCTTGCATACCCATGTTAGGTGCCTAAGATTTTGTACGCGAGAGCAAAAAAAATTAATATAAAGAAAGTAAAGCAACTAAAAGATAGATAATATAACTGTAAAATAAATAGCAAAGCTGTTCCGACCAAATTGCAAAACTACTCTTTTTGTAAACATGAAATTAAATAATTTGAGTTTTAATAAAAGTCAAAAGGCTTTGTGAACCACTGACCTAACCAAATTAAATGGTAACCTAGAAGCACTGCCATTAGACTTTTCTGGAGGCACGTGTATGAAATAGGTTAAAACATCTGTTATATTACCCCAACTTTAAACTTGTACCAGCTTCTACACTATATTAACAAGCAGAGCCAAAGTATGTTATTTACATGTACCACAACATTCAATAATGTTACCCATGTTTGACAACTATGTATTTTAACAATGTCACTCCAGATTCCAAAAAAAGTAATTACAGCTTAGCCAGTAGCTGATGTTTCTTATTGTTTGAGGCAGATTATTTGTATGAAAAGTACAAGACTTCAAGTGAAGATATAGCAGTTATCAACAAAGGAAGCAAAGAACAACATGGTAGTGTAATATGCATAGGCACCAAACATGGGGTGGCACGGTAGGCAGGCACACCCCAGATTTTTTGCACTGCATTAATCAGTGAATTTAACAGCTAATGAGGTTAAGTTTGTTTAGGAAAATCTGTTTTTTAGGCATAAATCTTAAGTCCCATAGTATGGTATACCCTGATGTAGCAATGTAACCTATGCAAGCACATAGTACAGCATAGGCTTATTCTTACAGTTGAGCAAGTGAAACCAGTATTGCCTGCAGTGGCTCAGCCAGAAAAAAAATAAGGGGGATTTTAATCAAAAAGTTTTCAAAAAATTTTTTTTTTTTAATTATTTTTTACATTTTTTTTGGTTTAAAAGAGGGAGGGTCGCGACCCCCTAATCCCTTCCCCCCTGGCTGCGCCACTGATTGCCTGTATAGTTATTCAGCTTTGAAAGACTATATTGTACCTCAATAACAAAGCTATATACATGGTCACCTTAAGAAAATATCCAAATCAGAGGCATACATGTCCACGTGAACAGTCAAATTTTAATTTTTTACAGATTTTTTTAGTAATTGTGTTTTTCTTTTTTTTTGCTCCGGAGTCTGCTTACTATCCTGAATACAGAAACACTTTGTTTTTCTCTCTAAAATGTATGTGTGTTTGATCAAGGTAGTATATGAAAGCATTATATAGATGTTTAAAACATTTGCAAGTACAGTCTAAACAAGGTTACTCGAAAATATTTGGTCAAAATTTTGGCAGTTTCATAAATGTGCCCAGAATGAAATTAATTTTGTGAATACTTGTCTGTTATATATACAGTTTGTCCTTAGTCTTAATGCATAGTAGGCTGGGGGAAGACAGGACACCTTTGGTGCATTACATCCAAATATCCTGATCATGTTTTAAACAGTTAACAACGGTTTATAAGAGTCGTTAGAATACTTTTATAATTCTTTAAATATTCTTTGTTTACCACAAATAGAACGAGAAAATAGAATAAATTGCGTCCCATCTTTCCCCACCCTACTATACTTAAAACTAACATTTTTTGACAACAATTTTTAGGAAATGTATTTTTATGAAAAATATTTTTAACTGATTTTTTTTAACAGATGTATTACATATCGCGGGAATGCCCCACAAAGTACCGAGTCATGGACGTGACGAGTCAGCAACTTCTACGAAGAATGATGCGGGTAAAATGAAAAACCTGGAAGATGAGTCGTCCCCGATTACCCTCGAGAAAAGCAACATTGTTATGCTGGGACCTACTGGTTCAGGTAAAAATAAAAACTAAAAAAATTATGTATTTATACAGTGGCGCAGCAAGGGGGGGTTTAGGGGGTCGCGACCCCCCCTTTTAAACCCCAAAAAAAATATTTTAAAAAAGAATTTAAAAAAAAATTTCAATTTTTTTGATTAAACCTCCCCCCCTTATTTTTTTCTGGCTGCGCCACTGTATATATTGTACTGTGGGGTAGGATGGGATACCTTTAGCAGATAATATCCTAATATCCTGATTGAGTTCTATGTTTTTATTCTATTTTCTTGTATTATTTTTACAAAGCACATTCAAAAAACAAACAATGAACATTCAAAAAATTATAAAACCGTATCTTTACGACTCCCATATAATATTCATTTACAATTCGATCAAGATATTTGGGTATGATGTGCTAAAAGTGTCCCGTCTCAGTATTGTGTATAATATACATTGTGGAGTAAGATAGATATATTGTTAGCACATATACCATGTATGGAAAATTTAATCAGGAAATATAGGTTTATGAGCTTATGGTATATACTTTAACCCACCAGACTATATTTAAATCTTTGTGACATGCTTTCTGGTGTATATAGTGGGGTGGGGGAAGATGGGACACTTTTAGCACAAAATATCTAAATATCCTGGTCGTGTTTTAAACAAATAACAATGGTCTATTAAAGTCGCAAGGACAAGGTTTTATAATTCTTTAAATGTTCTTTGTTTACTACCAAAATGTACGAGAAAATAGAATGAAAAGGTGTCCCATCTTCCCTCATCCTACTATATAGGTATGATATTGATATATATAATATAAAAAATAAGTTTTAGTATAAAAAAAAGATAAACATAATTTGATAATGCAAAATAAACACTGTTTTCCTGTGCTTTCGTTTTTAAATACATTTTTACAGGTTTAAAGTAAAAATATTTATAGCACAGTGTGTTAATAAATTTAAATTTTTCCTTTTCTCCTACTGAAAGTTGATTTTCCATCTAATACACACCTTTTTACAACAAACACATAAATAATTGTTATATAACTTCACCCTAAGGCTATTGCTGGCAAACACCACATAATTCTGGGTTTTTAAACGGCAAAAATGCGATTTGAATAGTGAACATTAGCGCTTATTTTCTTCCAATTAAATGTAAATAAGTTTTTACTGTAAGCTTGTTTTAACGATGGTTGTTTTTTAACTATATTCTGTCTTTTAGTTTGAAATATTTTTAATTCGCTACCGTAATCGAAGAGATAACTAAAAGGGATTGTTATTTTTATTATTTTTTCAATATATATATATATATATGATAAAGCCAAGCAAATGAATCTGTTAAAATATTAGAACAAAGATCTAATTATTATTAAATTCATAAAGTGAAATAATACCATACCAGAACACTAAAACAACTGTTCTAATACTTTTTATTCTATGAATTTTTGCGAACTCGGAATATTTATAAACCCTACTTTTCTATGTACATGCTGTCATGTGTATCATAAGTTTCTAATCTAATTTTCTAATCATAGGCTACACAACACATGCTAAAACTATCTCTCCCCCCCATAGAAAAAATATAAATGTTGTTTTTTCTCACTTTTACATTAATATATTTAAAAATAAGTTTTTCGTCGGACAAAAAATATTCTGTTAAAAGTTTTTCAAGTTAAAAAATATGTATATATAATTATTTTAACTCTTTCTACTTTCAGGGAAGACATTACTGGCACAAACGTTAGCGCGATGTCTTGATGTCCCGTTCGCGATATGTGACTGCACGACGCTTACACAAGCCGGGTACGTGGGGGAGGACATTGAATCAGTGATCGCTAAATTGTTACAAGACGCAGGGGGTCATGTCGAAAGAGCTGAACAGGGTAAGAACTAAGAACCATTGGTGGTATATTTCTATGATACTGTCTTCTTATCTGGTTAGAAAAACGTAGTGAATTTCCTTAAAGAGTTTTATCCGAAGGAAAAAAGGTACAGCCTAAATTCTAGGCCCCATGGCTTGCCACGCTGCGGGACCTCACCCACATAAAATAGAATCTCACCCATTTTTTGGGGGTAATGGGTCAATTCTGGCCTAAATCCTAAGACCAATGGCGTCTTGCAAAAAAACAGTGTCCAATAAAAAAATATCATAAGAAAAAACAGTGTTTAAAACAAACAGTGTCCAAAATACAATGTTTAAAAAAAAATTGTTCAAAAAAATAGTGCCAAAAAAACAGTGTCCAAAAACAATGTTCAAAAAAAAAGTGTTCAAAAAAAATAGTGCCAAAAAAACAGTGTCCATTGTCTTCAATAAAAAAAAACAGAGTCTTGCATTGTGACATCATATAACATTATGACATCACACAGGGATTGTTTTTCTTGACGAAGTTGATAAAATAAGCAGCGTGCCGGGAATCCACCAACTACGAGATGTTGGAGGGGAGGGTGTACAGCAGGTCAGTGGTTTATTGAGCACTTGCAGCGTTTTATTTACTATTATTTTTTTTTTTTCTGTGGATTATTTTTTTCTAATATTTTATTGTTTCTATCGTTTTTTATTTATTTTTTTTTTTTTATCTGTCATTTAAATTGTTTCTAATGATCTGGTGCTAGGAAAAGGTAACCAACAAAAATCAAGTCCAGTCACTAGTTATTAATTGAGAAATATATTTCGCTTAAATGGCATCGTCAGTCTCTGCAAAAGAAGCGTATAAAAATATAGCAAAGTAATGGAATGGAGAAAACCAAGGAACACAAACACCTGCATCTACGAACATTAAAAACAACAGAACAGGAGAGGCACGCTGGACAAACAGAGGAAAGCAGAAAGGTGTAAGCTAGACAAAAAGACAAGGAAAGTAAAACGCGATCAAAAGCGAAAAACAAAAGGCAAAATAGTGGAAAACTATTTGATACGAGTTAGTATCATCTTCTTGATATTAATGTTGGCCAAAATTTTGTGGTACGACTTGTCCTGGCAAACATCTAGCAGATTCGCCGGTGGCTGTTCCACGAACGTGACATTATAACATTCTGCTATTGGCGGTTTTCTGGCGAATATGGTTGGGTGCCTGCACACATAATGATGAAGGAGTGCCGTCCCGTCATTGACCTCGGTAGCATCAAATGATCTCCACACGCTCCTGCGCGCCGTCCAGCGGGTAGAGAATTTATTCTTGGTTTGGCCTACATATTGATTATCACAAAATTTGCAAGTGGCCACGTATATGCCGTAGCATTTGCAGTTGAGGGTTTGTGTAGAGGTACCGTACCTCGTGGCGTAGAAAGTTGCGGGTTGGGGGCGACCATGCTCGTTTTGTGCTGGCCGTGCATGCCACAAAGGGCACAGTGGTCACATGGATATGAACCGGTAGATTTAAAATGATCCTTCCCATGCGCAAAACGCCTGTAGTTAGTCAATATATTTTGGAGGTTCGGTGGTTTTCTATAAGTAACGAAAGCCTTGGGCTGCAATTGCCTCTCCTTATCTGATAATTTGACTAGGTGTGGGAAGCTCGTAGCCCAAACCATTATTGTGGGATGTTCCTTGGTATCTGAAGACGTGTTGAACTGATGTTTCCAAGTTTTAGCTTGTCTTAGAACATCGGTGACTAAATCTTTTGGGAAGCATGATGCGAACGCCTTAGATTCAAGTGGGCGCAAACTGTCACTGAAATCACTGTATCTTTGACTAAGTCGTCACAGTTGAAGAGCCTCTGAAAACAAAATAGATCTGAAGGTGGCTCGCGGGTGATGTGAGGAACGGTGTAGATACAGTCGTTGTGACGCAGTGGCTTTTGTGTAATTGCGAGTGATGAAATTAAATGGTGACATTGGGTAAATGACATGGTCCACATCCAGAAATTCAACACGACCGCCACATTCCTTCATATTCGTTTTACGGAATGTAAGTTAAAAGCCATACCTTTAAAAAGTTTGGGTCGACTCGATTTCCGCAGTGATACCATCTCCAAACGATATGAATAAAATGTCATCTATATATCTTTTGAATACTTCAGCCTTCTTTGGAACTGGACAAGCAGATAATGAAAGTGCACAGCTATGTTGGCCAGTGAAACGGAGTTTCTATTACTTTGCTATATTTTTATACGCTTCTTTTGCAGAGACTGACAATGCCATTTAGGCGAAAAATATATTTCTCAGTTACTACTAGTGGTTGGTTAAACAAAGAATATTTATAGAATTATATACCCATATTTTTAAAACTCTAAAAGACCGTTGTTAATTATTATTCTTGATTAGAAAATGATAATATGAGCTAACGGTAAGCTTATCCATCTTACCCCACAAAACTATATAAAAAAATTAAAATATTTGACTTTATTCCAGGGTTTGTTAAAAATGTTGGAGGGGACCGTGGTAAATGTACCCGAGCGAAACTCTCGTAAATTACGCGGAGATTCAGTTGTCGTGGATACCACGAACATCTTATTTGTTGCGTCCGGTGCTTTTAACGGACTCGAAAAATTCATTTCAAGGAGAATGAATGAAAAAGTGAGTTTTTGTTTGTGTTTTTTTTTGTGTTTTTATTATTAACTATAAAATACATTTTTGTGAGTTGCTACTTGCTATTAAACTATTCATTAAGAATTGAAGGTGTTTAATAACAAAAGCAAATTTTTTTAAATATATTTGTTTTTTTGAAATTTTTAATTAAATTAAAACTATTTTGGTAGTAAATAAAATTCCAGATTTTTTTATGATATATTTTTTTGAATAAAAGTCAGAAAAACACCTATTGGATGAAATATATTCATATTTTTCTGGTTAAAAATCGCTTTTATTATAACGTTAATGAACCTAATTTCCATTGAAACAGTCTCTAGGATTTAGCCTTCATTCCAAAACATCAACAACGAAAAAAGATGAAATTTTTAAACAGACCTTGGGTTTTGAGCAACAACTTTTAAAATCAGCTATCGAAGAAAACAAAGAAAGGGATGAATTGTTGAAACATACAGAAGCAAGGTGTGTACGGCACCGTAACAAATTAGTTAGCGCGCCTGCCTGTAACCCAGAGGTAATGGGTTCAAGGCTCATCGCCGCTATCGTTATGGGCGCATGTGTCCTTGGGCAAGACACTTAACAGCAATTTTTTCAACCCAGTGGTCATAATGGGTTGTCCAAATTATTAGCCACACATAAAAAAAATGAAAAATTCCAAAAAAAATAATCACCCACAAAGTAACATACATGGTAACTCGTAAGCTGGCACGAGGTGTTAAACATGTGTGATAACGAATGTCGTTTTCCTGTCGTTTTCCGGCCAAACAAGGATAAAGTATGTTACATTCATTCATTCATTCATGTATGCTGGTTGATATTTTATATAGGTCCTATTCCATGTGGGTGAGGCCCCCTGTGTGCCACACTATGGGACCAAAGATGGAATTGGCCTCATTACCCAAAAACTGTCTGAATACCCTACCATTCACAAAATACTAACAATTACTATTCTGTTACTTTTGCTACCAGGCATAATGTAAATAATCTTTCAACGGTTTATCTGGTATGAAAAAACTTAGTGTATTTCGGATGATTAGTTTGATATCCGGTGTTTTTTTATACCAAATACCCTTTAATAACAAGTACACAATATTTCTTTACAGTGATTTAGTTGAATTCGGGATGATACCAGAATTTGTGGGAAGGCTTCCCATCACCGTTCCTCTGCATAGTTTATCAAATGAACATCTTACTAAAATATTAACGGAACCAAGGAATGCTGTGGTTCCTCAGTTTGAGGTATGTTAACCTTATGCTCGCTGCCGAGTTATAACATTGGTGTCTTCTTATACACCAGACACACATGGTGTATTCATACACCCCATGCTCACTGTCCAGTTATAAACTTATAACATGGCTGTCTTTTTGTTTTTATAATACACTTATGCTTACTGTCGAGTTATAACGTAGGTGTCTTCTTATACACCAGACACACATGGTGTATTTATACACCTCATGCTCACTGTCGAGTTATAACATGTGTGTATTCTTATACACCAGACACACATGGTGTATTCATACACCTCATGCTCACTGTTGAGTTATAACATGGGTGTATTCTTATACACCAGACACACATGGTGTATTCATACACCTCATACTCACTGTCGAGTTATAACATGGGTGTATTCTTATACACCAGACAGACATGGTGTATTCATACACCTCATGCTCACTGTCGAGTTATAACGTGGGTGTCTTCTTATACACCAGACACACATGGTGTATTCATACACCTCATGTTCAATGTCGAGTTATAACGTGGGTGTCTTCTTATACACCAGACACACATGGTGTATTCATACACCTCATACTCACTGTCAAGTTATAACATGAGTGTCTTCTTATAAAGTAACCAAATATGAAATTTTAATATAAATAAAAGTTTTGTTGATAAATTATATATTGACCCACAAAGTTATATACATAGTACCGCATAAGCAGACACGAGGTGTATGAAACAGAACACCCATGTTTTAACGACTGTCTTTGCCTTAACATGCAAAAATAATTAAGTTTTTTTTTTAATCATATTTACAGGCATTGTTTAACATGGACAAGTCTGATCTTGCCATTACACCATCTGCATTACGTGCCATCGCTGACTTGGCTTTGGAACGAAAAACTGGAGCCAGGGGTTTGAGGTCTATAATGGTGAGTGGACAAACTTTCTGTTTTTTTTCGCAAAAATGAAATATTTTTATATAAATCGAATTAGTTTTTTTAAACATTTAAAAAATTCATATTTTTAGAGGAAAAATGTAGATTTGTAAAGAGACTTTCCCGTTTTATAAAGTTGGGATGAGAAAGGAAATGAAACATGTCCCATCTTACAATAAACTGCTTTTTTTTTATTATATTTCAACAGATTACTGTAAAACATAAAAAAAGTTTTTTTTTATAAAAAAACTCAAAATAATTACTTTATATAAAAAGTAACATATTTTAATAAAAAAAAACTCAACAAATTTACCTAATTAAACATTTAAAAAATCATGGTCTTATAAAAAAACGAAAATTATTTACTTTATTTAAATATATATAAAAAAATATTTTTATAAAAAATTCGAAAATTTACAGGAACAACTTCTGCTCGACCCGATGTATGACGTACCAGGAAGTGACATCATTGGTGTTTGTATCGACGATGACGTAGTTCGAGGGAAAAAATCGCCGCATTATATACGGAAGCCGGCAGCGGACGACAATGATACTTCATACGAAGTTGCGCACGCCCCCGCTTCGCAAATCACTGAAAAAACTGAACCTGTAGCGGTAGCAGCAGTTTCGGATTAATTAGTATCGCAATATTAAGATGTTTGTTACTTCTGCCGCCAGGTGTAATGTGAATTACGGTTTTTTCGGCTTATCTGGTAAACAAAACTTAATTTTTCTCTAGCGTTTCGACTGGTATTTAAAAAGTCTTTTTTTGGTTATAAAATAAATGTTTTTAAATACCAGATATGCCAAAAAATACTGTTATAATATCACTGCGTTTTTTTCCTGGTATTTGGGGTTTTTAGACGGAATTTTCACGTTTTACATAATATTGAATCTAGGTGGAAATTTTCGAGACTTTTATTGAGAAATATCCGTTTAGATAAGCCTGTGTTGTTTAAGTTTTTGAAAATTTTTCATGTTTTTCTGAAACAGGATTCGTTTTTCGTTTTAATTTTGTACATTTCTTGTATTTGAGTAAAGCAGACTTGATTAAATAGAAATATCTGCACTGTCGTTTTTCCACAATACATTTCCGCGCAGATATTTCTTTGTTCAACATTAAGCACAGTTACATGTATTGTGTTGGTCGTTATTTTTCTTGTAGGAGATTCCTGTAAATTGAACGTTCGCTATTTATAGACCATATACGTTGTATCAACATATTAAAAGATTATGCCGTAAAACCAAACCAAATAAAGCTAGAATGAATGAATGGAACTTGTTTATTCTCGCGTGGCGGGGCAACGGTAGTTGTTATATAGTAGGGTGGGGAAAGATGGGACACCTTTTAATTCTATTTTCCCGTTTGGTAGTAAACTAAGAACATTTAAGGAATTACAAAATCGTATCATCATGACTCCCGTAAAGCGTTGTTAATTATTTAAAACACGATCAGGACATTTCGATATTATGTGATAAAGGTGTCCCATCTTACCCCACCCCACTATATGTACATCTACAATACAAACTAACCATACATCGTCTTTTTTTTCTTTATAACCACGTGCAAATATGTTCTTTAAGTATAGTTATACGTATCTCTAGTAGGCCGTGGTTTCTTCTACAAGAGTTTAAGTTAAGTAGTATTGCTATTGTTTAGTATTACCTAATTACAAACTATGTTTATAATTAGTGCTACTTAATTTTAAACTAGTATTTTAACTTACTTACACACGAATATGGTTATTTATGAGTAGCCTATAATGTTACACAAAGATTTATAATAATATGATAGTATTTCAAAACTACCCTTTGGTATTTGGGGACGACTATATTCATTTAATACCAACATTTTAATAAAACTACAAACCAAACCAGTGCAAAAAGGGATTTGTATTGCTTTTTTAATTGTGTTGTGTAAAACAAAAACAAAAATTCAACAAAAACAAAAATTCATAAATTTGGAATTTAGCGTTTTTAATTCAACATAAAAGTAATCGTTCATTACTAGTTAATTATACACTTTAAAATCTGAAAATTTATTTCAAAATTTAGGAATATGTATATAGGGGTGGGGAAGATGGAACACCTTTTCATTCCATTTTCTCGTCCCATTTGGTAATAAACAAAGATCAAACAAAAAATTATAAAACCGTATCCTCACGACACACCCATAGACCGTTAATAATTGTTTAAAACACGATCAGGATATTTAGATTTTATGTGCTAATGGTGTACCATCTTACCCCACAGAACTTTATATAGAATGGTGAAATATGGGACGCGTTTTTATTCTATTTTTCGCCCATTTATCCTAGAGTGCAAAAAAATATTTTAAATTAGTATTGGAATATACGAGGTTATTTTATCAGCCATGCAATATTTAAGCCTTGTTAATAGGATATGCTTTATGAGTTACTATGTATACAAGCCATGATATCGTTTTATATAATTATATAACATTCCATACTTTAACATAACTTTTATCTGTATCTTCGATTATGGAAGAAAGATCCAAATATAGTAGGTCGGGGGAAGATGGGACACCTTATCATTCTATTTTCTCGTCCCATTTGGTAGTAAACAAAGAACATACAAAGAATTCTAAAACCGTATCTTCATGACTCCCATAGACCGTTGTTAACTGTTTAAAACACGATCAGGATATTTGGATATCATGTGCTAAAGGTGTCCCGTCTTCCCCTACCCTACTATATCAACAATAACTAAAATACGGGTTATATCAACAAAACGACATTGGTTAAAGTTATTGCGTGGTAAATGTGAAGCTTAAATGGGTCTGAACTTCATCTCTATAAATTTGAGGGAATATTGATGCCCGCGGAAGTGAAACCAACTTGAGGCGTTGTAGCTGTCGGTTTGACAGTTCAGATATTCCCCGTTTAAGTTGGCAGCATAACAGCTACGATACCACCAAGCACCATGAGCACGCACGGCACAGTTACCATTACTCCGTAAATCATGATCGAGATCAAATGTTGTGAACCTGAGACCATTGTGTGCTGTACTTAACGAATCCCCTGTAATGTTTGATCAATTGTAATGTATGTAACTTACTTTATCCTCGTGTTGCCGAAAAACGACAGTCGTTATAACACGGATTTAACACTTCGTGCCAGTTTACGAGTTGCCATGTATGTTTCTTTGTGGGTGATTATTTTTTTTATGTATGGCTGATAATTTGGACAACCCATTAGTGACCACTGGGTTGGAGCAATTGCCGTTAAGTGTCTTGCCCAAGGACACATACGCCCACGATGGTAGCAGCGATTAGTTTTTTTTTTCAATTTTAATTAAAAAGTTTTATAATGAAATTACCTGCGGTTCCCGAATATCCAGACACCGTCAACCTATATTGTTGCTCGCCCGACCCAATTGCGAATGAACTGAAAGAAATAATTTCTATAATTTATGTTTGAATTCCCCTCATTCATGTGGGATTAGCTTAAAGGGGCATACAAACGAAAAATCAAAATTCATGTATTGATAGATATGCTGAAATTTGATCTAAAGCTACCATCAAAGTTTTAAAATACAAAACAGCTTTTGAAAAAAATGAGTTTCAAAACCGCAAATTCGATCGCTAGAGTAAAAATTGGCCGTAGCGCAATGCATGGGAAAAAATATATCTCAATTTTGTTCGTTTCTAGTTTTTAAAATACTAAAGAAAATTCAAATTTTATTTCTGATTTTGTAGAATGAATGCTTCTTCTTTAAAACTAAATAAAAAAATGTAAAACATAGACTTTATTATGTTTTCATTTTCGATTGAACAAAGCTACATAATATGCTGACTCGGCAATTTTTTCCTATTAGTAAATTTTTAGCATCTTTTTATATTAAAATGTTCATTATTTTTCACTAGTACCTACTGTACCATTTTTTAAAAAAAAAACAACATTTTTTCGTGTTTAACATTGGGTTGGAAAATATGCTGAGTCAGCATAATCTGGTATGTACCTAGGTTCGATCGAAAAATTAAAACATAAAAAGTTTATGTAAGTTTAGTTTTATTTTATTAGGTTTACAAAGTAATTGTGTTTTAAATATTAAACTAATTTTTATAGAAGTTGCTGATCTTAACAATATTCGCGAAACACCTCAACAAACGCTATGTTCAATAATTTTACGGTAAAATTACAATATAGTTTTCCCGCAACAAAATATTTCATATTTACTCGAAAATTATCTCCACGGTTTAATTTGCAGCGAAACATTTCACGCGAAAATTGTTACTTTTCGCTCATTGCTAGCTATCACCGGCAGAGTAAAAACTATTTCTAATCGAAATTTTGTCGCTATAGCGATGTGTGACGTCGGAAAATCGTCAGTGACGTCAGAAAATCGCCAGACTCTCTCGAATCGCCAGCCATATCGGCGCTATAGTGTAAAACCGCCTTTACCTGTATTTGGCGTATCTTCTATCATTCTCACAATCTTCTAATTCCACCCTCAGTTCGTAGCTTCCACTCGACGTTAAAGCGTGCAGGTTTTCTAATCCTTTACAACAACAAAAAATGTTTCGCTACTTTTGTATAAACTAGTCTCTTGGATACTAACCAAGCCAAAATTCGTTGCTTAGATTTCCGAACTTCTCTTGATACTCTGCCCAAGTTCGATAGAAGTTTTCAGACCCGTCAGTTCTTCGTTGGAAAACCTGTTTAAGTTAAACGTGGTATTGACAGCGGTAAATATAAAAATGTTTCAAACTTACCAGCCAACCACCGTTATCTGTTATTTGATCGCAGTAAACCTCCATACTTTGACCGTTCCTCGGGTTGACTATGGAATGAATTCCACTTATGTTTCGCCCCCAACTCAGCCCTTCTTTGCAATTTGCGGCCGGGGCTGATTTAAAACAACACCATCACGTATAAAACTCACATAAAATGCTGTTAACAAGTTTACCGAACTTACTTTTACTAACAATTCGTTCCAACTTTTGCACCCTCTCAATCAGTTCATTGTATTCTGTTCTACAGGTCGGATTACATTGGCCTACATCACCTTTTGGTCCCACAGGACCTTGCAACCCCTGTTCACCCGTCGGTCCCCGCTTCCCGGGAAAACCTTGTTCCCCTTTCTGTGCTGTATCGTCATTTCCGTATGGTACAGTCTCGGGACTAGAGCCCTGACCTTGAATCTCAACGGCGACGACGAGAGCAAAAACAGCAGCAAATGGTAAAATTGCCATAGTAAGTTTTTATACTTTGTTAGTTTTTATTCCCTAATTTCTGCTGATAAGCTAGTATAGTACAATAATCAAACAACTGTTTAATATCGATACCTTATAACACACTTGAGACAGAGAAACTTCACTTTCCTGACCGTTTCCCGCTATATCTGCGTGTAATGTTTGACCAAACTGTAATGCGGCGGTATTATATGCTTACACGAATTTCGAAATTCTGAGGAATTTGTTATTTTTGTCGTTATATTTAGCTTAACTTCGTTGCTCCATACCCCGAGGCGAAAAGTTTCAAATATTTTTATTCTCTACAAGACCCTTGTGCAGGCAAATGATAAAACGCGTTTAAACCAAACAGAATAAATCGATTATTTGCTAAACCTATAAAGATACGCCACAGTAATTATCAAATGCAATATAGTACAGTGGGGTAAGTTGGAACACTTAAGCACGTACTGCCAAATATTTCAAAAATCCAAATACATTTTAGTATATACAGTAGGATGGGGGAAGATGGGACACTTTTTAACTCTATTTTCTCGTTCCATTTAGTAGAAAACAAAGAACATTTAAAGAAATATGAAACTATGTCTTCATGACTCTCATAGACCGTTGTTAATTATTTAAAACACGATCAGGATATCTGGATATTATTATATATGCTAAAGGTGTCCCATCTTCCCCCACCCTACTATACTATTATTTCTTTATTAATTGACAACAATTCAAAAAATATAATAAAACACACAATTTATGTGTATTAGAAGACTTGTTAGTGCTACTTTTGTATAGTAGGGTGGGAAAGATGGGACATCTTTAAAACATAATATCCAAATATCCTGATCTTGTTTTAAACAATTAACAACAGTCTGTGATAGTCGTGGGGATACGGTTTTATAATTCTTTAAATGTTCTTTGTTTACTACCAAAAAAGACGAGAAAATAGAATGAAAAGGTGTCCAGGATATTTATATATTTTTTGCTAAAGGTGTCCCATCTTCCCCCACCCCACTATATATACCGAAGAATTAATATGAATAGAGAGTTTGACCCAAAAACAGTATCAAACAGTGCAATTGAAATCAATAGATATTTAACAAACTTAAACTTTAGACCTATTCAGATAGAGTAATAATACAAAAAAGTTGTAGCGTGGTTGTTTGAAATGAGTTCAAATTATTAACCAAGAGAGAGTGTAGGGCTCTTATGAATGGGCACGTAAAGTTATTGTATCATATATATATATATAGGAGTTTAGAGGTTTTGAACGCTCTTGCACAAAAAGTGTTTCCATTCACCGTAAAAATAGTGCTGTATACATTGACTGTTAAAATATTAAAACTCTCCAATTTTCACTAGGTTACCTCAAGAATAACCCAAAAGCACATAATATCCAAACATCCTGATCGTGTTTTAAACAATTAACAACGATCTATGGGAGTCGTGAGGATACGGTTTTACATATTTTTGGATTTTCTATGCGTTTATTACCAAGTGCTCGGAGGAGAAAATAGAATGAAAAGGTGTCCCGTTTTCACCTGCCCCGCTATATAGTATGTATAGATAATGTGTAGAATGTGAAACTTATGTTCTATAAAAAGACGCCTATAATAACAATAACAATAACTTCATTTGTCTTTTTTGTTTAAGGTAGCAAAGATTTAGAAGTAATTTGAACAAAAAGACAAGATATAGCGACAAAACAACAGTTGTTAAAAATGATATATTTCACGTATAGCAAGTCGTGTGAAATAACATTATTTCATTTTTAACTATACGTCACCAAGACATTTCAACCAGTAACAAGAAGTACAATAAAATGATTAAAAAAATCGTGAAATTGAGATTACATTGGGTAAAAGCAAACATAGTGGCCGGGCAAGGACTCGCTAGATCCCGCCATGAGCTTGGTTTGACCCCGATGTCTTCGACCACAGCAACTGCGTTTATATCTTTCGTTATTGTGTTAAAGCGAAATACAAAGAACGTTATCACGTGATAACAGTGCGACGTCATGTGTTAATATATATTGGCGCTATATCCTGTCTTTTTCGTTAAAAATATTTTTAAATTTTCGCTACCGTAATCAATTTTTAGGTTACGTGGGAAATATTTTAGGTTACGTGGGAAAATTAATTGAAGTCTGTCAGCGGCTGAACGGAATATCATTTATAGCCCTGCTACCTTAAATTGTTATTTATAGACTTCTGACTTCTCGCATATCCGACTTTACAAGCTTTTCATTGAGGCTTAAACCAAATGAATGTATTTATTTTGGTATAGTTAGTAAATCGACAAATGTCAGAATAGCATGCAGGCGATTTTATACAAAGACTGGCGTTGCAAATAAGAGAATTGGACGTCACATAGAACCGACGAGGGGTATGATTTTATGAGAATATTCTCCTACTAGATAAGTCCGCGGTGTTGACATTGATTAATGGGATATTGATATTGGGTAATGTGACGTCATTTTAAGCGTCGAGTTACAACAATTTTTTAAAAATAAATAACAGCCAACGTGTTTATCTAATGTGAGAAATCTCCCGTATTTTTTATGTCCGGAAAGGCAATTTTAAAATTGCAGTACGGACAGTTTTATTACAACCATGCATAAAAAAAACATGACCCAAAAAATTCCCCACAATATAACATAATATATGGTAACTCGTAAGCTGGCACGAAGTGTATGAACACCCGTGTTTTAATGACTGTCGTTTTCCAACTATACGCGAGAATAAAGCAAGTTAAATTCAGCTATAGCATTTGTAATAAACGCGCCAAATTTTGTTTCGAAAATGTCTTGTGACATCATAATGTTATTGTTGCGTTGGTTGCCTAACAACTCTGAGGGGAGTGAATGTACCAGTACTCTGTAATGTCTACTACATTAAGAGAAAGAAATATTTTCAGTTCTACGCGAGAGCCAGAATTGACGCACATTTAGCTTAGCAGCTCTTTAATGCGCGTTGTTACATTAACTATTAGTATTAACTGTTAAATACGTAAGATAAATATATTTTAAGTAAAACACCTGTAAAACTGATTCAGAAATGATAGTGTTTTTATCCTGTGAAGTGCAAATTGTATTAAATTAAGTTATACGTTTGAGGTTTGAGTTAAGAATCTTCTTACTAAATTACGTATAAATTTAATAGGTCGTTTAGAATCGTAACAATTTTATGTTTGAATTTACTATAACAGATATCTATACTTCGGAAAGTTTATCTAATATCGTAAAGCAAGGTCATATACTTGTGAATGTGTTAACGATTCAATGGACGAAAGTGGTATATCAGAAACAAGTGATAACTCAATGTCAGACTTTGAAACTAGTGAGTAAGTAAGTTGTTTAAAAACTTTAAGACTTGCCGTTTTAGTATGACGCATAAAAATAAGTCAAGAGTAATTCTAACTAATTTTTTTGTTTTATATTCATTCATTAAAATCTAAACCAGAGCTTTCATAAACACAAGTAAATTCTGTTACAAAGCAATTTCATTCGGATAATCTGGGTTTAAAGTGTACTAGCGGAGAACCGTCCCAGTAAACTTTTGAAACGTATATCACGTATAGCCGGTGTCTAATATATTTGGGCCTGTCGCAGTTGCATAATGGTTTATTGGGAGCGGTAAACTAAAAGCGAGTTCACAGTTCACACTACGGGCGGTAAAAGCGCTGGCGACGGTAAGAGCGATTGTCGGCCGCCTTCCTGGAACGTTCGGTTTACCTTTGCGTTGAATTCGATTTACGTTTGCGAAACATTCGGTTTACGTTTGCGTTGTAGTTTATCCTTATATTTTTCATGTTTTTCTCAACCAGGTAGACTATTTGTTACGAAATAGTACGGATTCACACGTGGATTCATTGCATCAGAATATTAATTGTTTGACCTGGCAATAGATTGCGACATAATAACAATTCAAACGTCGATTATTTACGTCATAATAGGGATTGACACATACGTGTTTATTTTAGCATGTAGGAGGTTTAAATCATTTAGTCATTTAGCATGTAGGAGGTTTAAAAACTTATCATTTAGCATGTAGGAGGTTTAAAAACAGCTTTGAATGTTTGCGATTATTTAATTTAGCCTTCACGTGCGTCGTAGTTTAGCCTTCACGTGCGTCGTAGTTTAACCTTCACGTGCGTCGTAGTTTAGCCTTCACGTGCGTCGCAGTGTAGTCTTCACGTTGGTCGTGATTTAGCTCTCACGTGCGTCGTAGTTTAGTCTTGACGTGCGTCGTAGTTTAGCCTTGACGTGCAACTTAGTTTAGCCTTCACGTGCGTCGCAGTGTAGTCTTCACGTTCGTCGTGATTTAGCTCTCACGTGCGTCGTAGTTTAGTCTTCACGTGCGTCGTAGTTTAGCCTTGACGTGCGTCGTAGTTTAGCCTTGACGTGCAACTTAGTTTAACCTTCACGTTCGTCGTAGTTTAGCCTCCACGTGCGTCGTAGTTTAGTCTTCACGTGCATCGTATATCAATTGTTTGACCTGGCAATAGATTGTGACATAATAACAATTCACACGTCGATTATTTACGTCGTAAAAGGGATTGACATGGGCCGTAATACTACTGTACATGCGCAGAAGGCCTGAACTCAACTGTCGGCCGAAATTATCACGACACCGGCTACGTAAAATACGTTTTAGAAGAAATGACTGAAATGTCATTAAGTTACGAAACGTAAGAATTTATCGGGTGCACAAAACGTTTGAATAGCACATTAGCAGCATAGTCAGCATTAAACTTTTTCGGGTGAATAAATTCCACTGTTCTATAGAGTGAACGCGTCGGCACACGCTGCGCCTCCAAGAATTAAAATAAAGAGAGAGAGAAATTCCCCTACCTCGTACACTCGGGTGGGAGGTTTTTTCCCAAAAGTGGGAATTAGCTGCCCGCTAAGGAAACTACAACGTCGCCTCGAACAAATTCATTCTGATGTGAGTGAGACAAAACAAATGATGACGTCGTTACATGAAATCGTGACGTCACAACAGCAAATGGCCCCGGAGGTATTCATGCGATTCAGCCCAGCAAATATAGGCCTTTTGCCCAATGGTAGCGTATTACCTTACAATTCAAGGATTCTGTTCTATTAGGATGAGTTCCTAGGACAAGTGCAGAATGGGTGCTGGGGTTTGTCCAAATTTAAGTGGTATATAGTAGGGTGGGGGAAGATGGGACACCTTTTTATTCTATTTTTGCTCAAAAACATTCAAAGAATTATAAAACTGTATCCTTACGACTCCGATAGACCGTCGTTAATAGGCAAGTGGCCTGTTGTTTAAAACACGACCAGGATAATTGGATATTACGGGCTAAAGGTGTCCCGTCTTCCCCACCCCACTATATATGGTATGTATTAATTTTCCTTTAATTTCGCGAAGAACCCTGGAATTCTTGCCTCGCATATTGAACGCCAGACTCTCAGCAAAACTATCACCGAATTCATGGGGTGGTTTATGACTGATGATCTCGTAGTTCAATATTCGTGGACTGGCAGGTCCTCTGGTGGTGGGAAGTCGAACAAAATATTCAAAGATCACCCCCTGGTTAATATATTGCTCGGTAAGATAATGTTTTGCGTATAATAATCATTACACTGCCTATACCCTATAGTCTATGCCAGTGCTCTTCAACCTTTTTTGGGTTGGTGAACCCCTAAAGTTGTTGCGACAAACTCATGCACCCCTGATTGCTTTAACGTAAAACTAATGACGTTTCGCAATTCCCTGTGCTGCAAGATATAGAATTCATATAAAAAAAACTGTAGAAAAATGAAAATTGTTGAAGTTTGTGATGCACCCTTGTATACCCTTTTGTTCTGGTGCACCCCTGGCATATTTTGATGCACCCTAGGGTGCACCGTGCACACCGGTTGAAGAGCACTGGTCTATGCCACAGGTCGACAACCTACGCCTCGCGTGCCGGGGCCTCATTTTGACCGACCCGCGCACTGTTCCGTAATCTCCCTTACACCCGGCCCGTTATGAACAATAAGCTCCAGCGGGGAGTCGCTTTTGTTTTTACTTTAAATCTCTCAATAGTCTATGCAGCTAACTGAAGGGGGAACTAAAGTTAAATTTTACATTTGCTAAAAAAAATACATATTGAGCTAAATCTACATTTCCTATGTTAATCGAATTGTTGATTCATTCAAGCAAGGATTGTACCTGTACACGGTACACCGATAGCCAAATATGGAGTCAGTTCCCCCTTTAAACAAAGGACGACTCAAAGCAAACTTGACGTACAGGGAACTACGAATATCGAATAAACGTTAAATAGTTCGTACTGAACTCTTTAAATGCGCTAACGAAGAACATATACAATAGGGTGGGGAAGACGACACACCTTTAGCACATATTATCTAAACATCCTGATCGTGTTTTAAACAATTATACCAACGGTTTATAGCAGTCGTGCGGATACGATTTTATAATTCTTTGAATGTTCTTTGTTAACTACCAAACCGGAGGAGAAAATAAAATGAAAATGTGTCCCATCTTTCCCCGCCCTACTATACATTTATACATGAACAAAAAAGGGGTATAACTACAAAAAAATAAAATATATACAGTTTGTTGTTTCGTTTAACGTAAGATATTGTTTATCCTCAAACACAGTAACGAACTATATAGCTTTAGAGTTACCACGATTATAAGTTTGTGTCGTTGACTTTTTTTCTGTATGGCTGACATTAAAAATTAAGACAACCCATAAGTAACCCTTGGGTTGGATCAATAAACGTTGACATAGCGTTCTAGCCCAAAGCTATACACGCCCTTAATGGTAGCAGCATCGAGCCTCGAACTGCACCGGAGACATTATAAAACTACAATTGTTTGATAAAAAAATTTATTACAGATGTACTTTCACAGACGGTGCTGTACAAATATTCTGCACGACCAATAGTTACAATAGTTATAAAATCATTTTTTAATAAAGTAAAGTCCAGACTATGGCACAAAGTAAAGAAATCTACGTCAAACAGTACATTTATACATAGTCAAACTGGTTTACCGAATACGCACATGGAAACTATAATTTAAAACACCTGCCCCAAGTTTCAGATAGTACTGTGTGGTAAAAGAGGGCACCTTTAGCATGTAATATCCAAATATCCTGATCGTGTTTTAAACAGTTAACAACAGTCTATGAGTTAGAATGCGGTTTTATAATTCTTTGAATTTTATGTGTTGCTGCCAAGTGGACTAGAAAATAGAACAAAAAGGTGTCCAATTTCCCCCACCCTATTATGTTGTCCATTGCAATATTGCATTCATTTAGGTTGTATATACCGCGTGGTTTTCTTGGGTTCTATATTTAGAATTAAAGTCCTGCCCTTGTAATGATTTTACACTGATAATTTTGCCTAGTTCAGGTGTTATAAATACTGTTTTAATCAAGTTTTAACCTTATTGCCGAAACATATGTTCTTTGTTACATGGCCGCATAAAATATAGTAGGATGGGGAAGATGGAAGAACTTTTCATTCTATTTTCCCGTCTTATTTCGTAGTAAACAAAGAATTATAAAACTGTATCTTTGCAAGTCCCTCTGACCGTTGTTCACTGTTTAAATCACGATCAGGATATTTTTATATTGTGTGCTAAAGGTGTCCCTTCTTTCCCCACAGTATGACATCATTAATTCCATTTGTTCTCCAAACGTATTCTTCAACTTTATGCCGTTCAAAGGTCGGTTTACAATCTTTTTCTTCGTCAGTTTCAGTTAAAAAATACCCTGTTTCCGCCACGTTTTACAAAACCGTTTGTTATTTTTCACATTTTTTATCGTGACTTGTATTCTTGATCGTTTATGTTCCTTTTAATTCTTCAAAAATAAAAACAAATATTTAAAGTTCTTGAAATAAATAAGTTTGACGTCTGAAACACAATTAGCTATCAAGGGATGTAACGCCAGTGATCCGTATAACCTTTCCCATTGTTGTTACTCTCGAATCCGCGGTAATATGACGTCATAAGCAGGTGGGGCATGGACTTAAGTTCCAAATAAAGAAAAAAACACTTTTTTCTGACTCTTGTATAAAATCATTGGCTTTTTGTAAAAGTTTAGTAAGTTGCTATAAAGGCAGTATGTAACATATAACTAGACAGTTAGACGGTCAGGGTTATAGACGTAAATTTGTAAAAGCTCTTGTCGAATCGAATCGTGCGGATTAAATCGAAACAGTTTCCTAAACTACATATATGAATGATTTTGGTCAAGCGATATTGGACATGGAATTTGAGAACTGATATATTCGAAAAAAACGCTACCAACAATACAATTGTTAGGCAAATTATAAAAGCAAATAAAAACAAAAAGCGCATTGCAGAAGTCGAAATTTTCGTCACAGTTTTTAGCTAAACGATTCGGTTGATTTGAAAGTCAACATATCTGTCATCGATAGGTTACGGTTGTGCAATTGACCTATTATATCAATATTTAGAACTACTGCACATATTATAGGCTGTGAGTAAGTTCGTTATATAATACATTGGCTGCTCGTTTTGCTATAGAATACAGGAATGCTGATTTAAATTTGGAGCTGTTTGTATGTGGCAAATGGATTTACAACTACAGTTATTACCATTTTAAATAAGACTAGATTCTTTTTGCTGTTTTAATTTCTATTTTACCAAAGTTATAAGTCGAATTAGTTGACATGGGTTTAGTTTTGTACAGTCTCGAGGTTAGTCCGCCAACCAGATGTGTGCGAATGGTTTTGGAACATTTGGAGTTAGAATATCAAATACATGAAGTTAACTATGCGGCTGGGGAATTACAAAGTCAAGAATTTTTCGCTTTAAACGCACGGCGAAGAGTACCAGTGCTAAAGGATGGAGAATATACTATTGCAGAAAGGTAAATTTAAAATTTGTTTATGTAAACAATCAATAAGCGAATGTTATTTGCAGGGTCGTGTCTGTACGCACACTTTTGTTTCTATTCGAATTTTAAGTTAATAATAATAAAAATGGCTCATTTGTCTGCTAGGTCTAGCGACCACGCTTATTTTCTTCCAATTAAATGTAACTATGTTTTTACCTGTAAGCGTGTTTTAACAACTGTTTTGTCGCTATATTTTTTGTCTTTTCGTTTAAAACATTGCTAAATCTTCGCTACCGTAATCGAAGAGACCAATAAAATTTTTTTTGTGGCGAGGTATAACAACGGTCGTTTTAAACGGGTTTCCTATTTTATACATTTCATGCCTGCTTACAAGTTACCACGTGTGTAACTTTGTGAGTATTAAATTGTGTTACAAGTTACCACGTGTGGCACGCCATGGAACATATATATACGATTTAAACCATAGTTGGCAAACTGCCCCTAAATTTTCGTAAAACTATAATTGCTGTTTTTCTGCATGAATACTGGTCAACCCATTAGTGACCACTGGGTTGGAGCGGTTACGCTTAGGAAAGGCGCCGGCTAAAATCTATTTTTTATACAGTCGAGCTATATCGTGTTACTTATGCAACAAATACGGGAGCGGTGGGGTGTCCGATATTTATCCGTCTGATCCTGAACTTAGAGGATCAGTTGACCAGCAACTTTACGTCAGTGAAGCGATCTATGATACAGTGCAAAAATATTTGGTATGTATGGTCGTATGGTGGGGAAGATGGTACATAGTGGTGTAGGGTAAGATGGAACACCTTTTGATTATAATTTATCGTTCCATTTGGTAGTAAACTAAAAACATTCAATAAATTATAAAACCGTTTCCTCACTACTCCCATAGACTGCTGTTATTTGTTTAAAACACGATTTGGATATTTGAATCCTGTGTGGCATCCCATCTTACCCCGTCCTACTCTGTTGTTTTTTCCCGTAAATGTGTTTTATCGACTGTCGCTAGGAAAATAATTCAGAGAACAAAATAAGGCAATTTTAATAAACAAGGAAATTAAAAAAAGAGCATTTAAATAATTATAAAATTTCATTCTTACGACTCCCATAGGGCATAGACTGTTAATTTAAGGGTTTCCCATCTTCCCCCACCCTACTATATAACATAAACCCCAACAAATTATTTGTTCCCAGAATACCAAAGAAGTTTTATTCGGAGAAGGATTGCCAAAAGTTGAATTTAAAGATGACGTCATCAAATCCATTCAGATATACGAGACATTGTTGACGAAACAAAGCTATTTATGTGGTGACAACGTCACAATAGCAGGTATATGACGGGCCAACAATATAGTCGTTATAGCACCGGTGTTCTGTTTCAAAATAATAATATAGTAGTGTGGGGGAGATGGGACACCTTTTCATTCTATTTTCTCGTACTATTTGGCAGTAAACAAAGAACATTCAAATAATTAGAAAAGCATAATCCTATTAGTCCTAGACCGTTGTTGATTGTTTAAAACATGATCAGGATATTATGTGCTAAAGGTGCCCCATTTCCCCCACCCTACTATAATAACTTTATTTGTCTCTCCGATTACGGTAGGAAAGATTTAGAAATATTTTAAACGAAAAGACAGAATATAGCGAGAAAATCATAAACCTTGTGACCGCTTATGTGTTATCACGTATTATAGTATAGAATGGGACACATTTGCATTCTCTCGTTTCCTATTTTATATTGAACAAAATTAGTTACAGGATTATACATAACCGTTTCCTCAGCCCTAAAAGAGCGTAGTTAATTGTTAAAAACAAAACCCAATTTATGGGATATTATGGCTAAACGTATTCGTTACCATATAATACTATAAATATATCAATTATGTTGTTTTAACTCACAGAACTTTTTTATTTCAGACGTACATGCTTCAAGTTCACTATTTATGCTGCAACTTGCAAACTTTGACGTAATGGGGGAATTCCCTAATACGTCATCATGGTTAAAAAAGATAGAAGCGCTGTCATATTACAAAAAATGCAACGAAAAAGGGATCGCTATTCTCACAAAGTTATACCAGGACGCAGTTAAAAAAAATACTAAATGAAAAATAAATTATTTGCTGCTGTTGGTACCAGGCATTTTGTAATATAGTAGGGTGGGGGAATATGGGACACCTACTCATTCTACTTTCTCGTCCCATTTGGTAGTAAACAAAGAACATTCAAAGAATTATAAAACCGTATTCTTACGACTCCCATAGATCATTGTTAATTGTTTAAAACGCGATCAGGATATTTGGTTATTATGTGTTAAATGTGTCCCGTCTTCCCCTACCGTACTATATTATAAATAGCCCTCCTGGCAAATTAAACTAACGTTTTGTCTGCGATACGGCAACATCATAAGTGTAACCACCACGCTTTTCAATCACTAAATTGTGTATATATTTTAACTGTAATCGTGTTTTAAAGTTTTTCCATAGGCTGAAAATATTAATAAGAATTGTACTGAATATGCGGTAAATAAACAATACTAACGCTTTACTTCAAAATTTATTTTCAAACCATTTACCTGAATTTCCGATTAATATTACACAATCCGCTAGGGTGGCTTATTTTACGGCCCAACGATCGTACGTCAAAGTAAATTAGAGTTATCTTTCCTAACGCTATTAAAATGGTGTTTATCTATATCTAGCACTGCTGTTTTTAACAAAGTATAGACATTCACAATGATTTGTTTATTGGTTAATGTTTTTCACGACATATAATATATATTGCTTTGTTTCTGTATAAGGTTTATATCTGGGTACGTAATAACAAAGTTTAGGTTAGACACATTTGGTAATTAGTAAGCAGGCACAAAGTGGGAATAGAAAATCCGTCTTATAACGACTGTTGCTGCCCTGCCACACGAGGATGAAACTTGAAAGCTACATTGATTTATTTAACGTCGATATGGCTTGCTATTTGTGTTGTGGACACAGATGGAACGGTAAAAGTTTCCAATGGTCCGTACTCAGCGTCAGCAAATAACACGTTATTTGGAGAAAAATGCATAAAATGTACTAATTGTACATCTTGTCGAATTTCGCGGACCTGAATGAATAAATGAATGATGAATGTAACTTGCTTTATTCGTATCTGGAAAACGACAGTCGTTATAACACAGGTGTTGTGTTTCATACCCCTCGGGCCAGCTTACGAGTTACTACGTACGTTACTTTGTGTGAACATTGAAATCTTAACAAGGAGGAATTATATTTAAAATATTTAAATCACATCGCAAAAAGAAAAACCTAAAATCCTCTATAGAGAAAACGTACTGACATTGTTGCACTACATAAATATTATCAACATTGTGGATGTAACAACTCACCTGAGCACTATAAACACCTGGTTCTAGGTCAGCGTATCTAACTTTAAGAAAACCATCTTCTATCTGTACGTATAGTTATGGTTAGTTATATCAGGGCTGCTGAAACTATGGAAAGCTATGCTGATATGAAACCATTGGTGTTTTATAAACTGTCATACGTTGGTATTGAAATTATCAAGTCATGTCAAGTACCTCCCTTGAATCCATTTACCTAATGGTAACAGGCAGGTGGGCCTTGAATCCATTACCTAATGGTAACAGGCAGGTGCGCTAACCACTACGCCACGGCGCCGGACGATAAGCGTGTGTTAGCTACATAATCAATCAACTCTTCAACAGTTGCGTTCCGTAATAACCTCAGCCATATAGAACCGCATAGTTTACAGTAAAGAATCAAGTAACAACTCACGTTTGTAGCCGAGATCGTTCTTTCTTCAAATGTAGAGTAATTTGTAACCTGCAGTTCGTGCCTATTTAAACGTACCATATACTGGTTGATATGATAGGAAGAGTTGGCTGGTTCAAACTTTACGTCTACAATACCAGTGGTTGGACTCTCTATAATTGGTCGGGGTGGCTCCCAAGCTGTAATGCAAAAATGATGTACACCGGTAAAAACAGAGACATTTTTTGTTTTACAAAACCGAAATAGTTTGGTAAATTAGCTTGTTTTATTATATCGCATTCCAGGTTGGGTTATGTAGCAATATTAAATAGATCGGATTTAGTAGCAATATTCCAATAAAAATATGTTAAATTTTGAAGCAACACAAATATAGCCATCATATGTTTAAATATTTTAAGCCAACAGCAATTATTTAATATTGATGAGTTAAAAGCAGGGAGGTACCATCGATATTGTACAGAAAATAAGGACAGCAAGAAAAAAGTAGAACTTTCCAATATAGAGAAACAAACAATTAAATAAAAGATTTGTTTTAAAATGAGAAACCTCAAATCATTGTGATTTATCGTAATCTAAAATAATAAACAGGATCGTGTTTTTGATGTTATAAACTTTGGTAGCAAGAAAATTTAAAAAAAAACATGAATCTAATTTGCATTTATACTTGTTATTAAGTTAAGAATAACAACTTTGGTCATTATTTAGGAGATTTCTTAAAATTAACGACAAAAATATTTTCGAGAAAGAAGCCATATAGAATAAAGACATATCTTAAAAAAGTATTATATATAATTTAAATATCTGGGATGATATTCTCGGCTAATGACTAAACTAGTCGGTCTCGGTAACTATTGTTAACTGCCGTTTTTTTAGTCGGTCTCTTTTCACATTTAGTTAGCCGACTAAGTTTCTCGCATTACTCAATACAGAAGTTAGCCGTTCAAAGTCGGCTGACTAAAATTTTAGTCTGGGCGAATAAAAAAAGCAAAATTAAATTAAGGTGGCGACTAGTTTAGTCAGTAGGGCAGAATGCCACCTCTGATGTATATCTTATTGCACACTGGTATTTAAATATTGAAAAGGCCATTAATAAAATGAGAAATATGCATAATACAGATATCAAATAAATATTCAAAGGTAAAATGAATGCACAAATATACAACGTGCATTTAATATGAGATTATTATGGGAATGGTAGAACATTAGATCAATGTTTCAGACCCTTTTTAGTAGACACAACACAACCCATGTTTCGCCATGAAATAATTTAGATTTATTTTAACATATTTGTCTGTGTTGTTAATATTGTTCACCAATTTGCAGTAAACCACAAGGCCAGAGGTCTAATCCTAGCAGTCTAAAAACAACCTGTGGGCTCAATAAGAGCTACTGTTCAATGTTAAATTTTGTGGTGTAGATTTTATGATTGTATAAAACATAGGATATAATTACCTGTAACTGTAAAGTTGGTGTACTGTGAGTATACGGTTGCCTTCTGATTAGAACTTTGGTAATAACCAGTGTACGAACGACCACTAATGGGGTTGTAGACGGGGCCGAATGTTACGCGAGTCGCCTAGTATTAATAATTTAACACTATGTTTTATCTCACATATAATAATATACAACATCTATGCTTACACCGTAACGCCAACGTGTTTTACTCAAGAATATACCAGGAACATCACAATCAAGATTGCCATTCTTCCAGAATGCAAGTTGAATTTCATACCGACCAATGGCAAAGCAAGTAGGTGCTACTGTAATTGACATTGTAACACTGTAGCCTTCAACAGTCACTGTAGGGGGTGGTAATGAGTCCAAGGTTCTGCCTGTGTTGTTAGATAGTTGGTAACAAAATATGTTGCAGTATGTGTCCTATGCCGCCGTGGTATAGTGGTTAGCGCGCCTGCCTTTAACCCAGAGATAATGGGTTCAAGGCTCGACGCTGCTACCTTTGTGGGTGTATGTGTCCTTGGGCAAGACACTTAACAGCAATTGCTCCAACCCGGTGGTCACTAATGGGTTGTCCAAATTATCAGCCATACAAAAAAAAAAGAAAAAATTCAGAAAAACAATCACCCACAAAGTAACATATACTTGGTAACTCGTAAGCTGGCACGAGGTGTTAAACCTGTGTGATAACGACTGTTGTTTTCCGGCCATGCGAGGATAAAGTAAGTTACATTCATTTATGTGTCCAAATACCAGTCACTATGTTTATATGACTTTGGTTGAAAACATATGTTCAGAAATGCAATGGTTTATATCAATGGCTGCATTGTAATGGGTGTAAAGAGCTTAATGACTTATTAAAACCAAGACACCTAAAAATATGTTAATAGAATATAAACATAGCTTTTACCGCATCTGCAGTCTAGTCCATACAATTCCAAACAACCTAAAAAAGTTGGAAGAAAAGTATTACAAAACATAAAAAAAACACTTCAAAAAATTGCAGAAAATATAATAATTTAAAATGAAAGAACAGTATTTAAATATGAAACAAGTTTAATTTAATAAGAAATATTACTATTTTAATGTAAAATAATAGTATTTTAATGTAAAAACAATATTTTAATATAGAAAAGGTAACAAAAAGTTGTTCAAACCATAATGTTTCTAAATCATGGTGCTATTTCTGCTCTAGGTGAAATGTACTTAAGTTTTTACTTGATTTTACTGCTTTTAAGTTAGTCGTTTGATTCAAAAAACCAAGTATTATTTTTAAAACAGTACTAGTTTTATCCGACTATGAAATCAAAGCAAGGTAAAAAATATCTATATGTTAATCTTAGTTAGCCTACACCAGTTTTCACAGGTGTAAATTTATGTGATTTTAAAGGTAATTTAGCATAATAACATATAAAAAAGATAAGCCATACTAGATTAGGTAACATTTAGACCAGCGTTTCTTAAACTAGGGTAAATTTACCCCTTGGGGTAAATTCCCCTTATTTAGGGGGTGAATGAGCTACCAATCTAAATCCACATCAGTTGACGGGACAGAAAAATTGTGCCAATTACATGTCTTTACCAGAAATTAAACAACTCATTTCCAAAAAGCTAGCGCATCCGTCGCATTAAATATAACTGATGTAATTAGTTGTTTTTGCTTTTAATAAATGAGCTCCATATTACATATTGGGGGTAAATCTGATAACCATCTTTGTTAAAAGGGTAAAGCATACAAAAAAGTTTAAGAATCACTGATTTAGACATACTATGTAATCATAATATTACAAAGTACAATCCATTATTAAAACATCCGTAGTAAAATGCAATAGCACATCATATTGTTTAGTATAATTTAAAAATACACTCTTACTTTTTGAATTAAATGTTTTCGAAACATAACCGCTGTTAGGTGTGGGCAAACTACGAATTGCAACCCTGTATTCATTGGATTGCTTTAAACGAAAGCGGGATAACACACTAAGGCGAATCTGTAAACATTCGAATAAAAATAACACTCTAAACCTAAATCACCAAACATGGCCCTCAAAGCCCCATTACCTAAGTAAATGTTATTAAACAAGAAAAAAGCTACAGTTATATAAAGTAAAACTCGTTAAAACGAATGTATTTTTAATATATTCTTAACCTTTCATATTCTTCAGTTTTAAAAACTCTTTAGAAAAGTGGTTTTGAATATTTTTCTAACACTTTTGGTTTTCTACTGCATTTAAAGTCTTTTACTGCATACGATACCTGGGCATCCCCTTCTTGTAAGGTTCGTCTGAGTGTGACATTATGGCATTCTGTATCCTCTTGTGTTCCTTCTATGCGTTGTATGAGAACCTGTGTTATAGATTTCAAATCTTATTGCAGCACTTAACATGCAAATAAGTTTTAGACATGAATGACACCACAGGTTTTACAAGTTTGTGCTTGAAAAATAAATTTTTTATTTGATAGCAAAACGTGGGTAATTGTTTTGTTCATAGATTTCTTGAATGAAATTCACTTTAGTTTAAATAGGTTTGCAAACATCCGCTTGTAACCATTCATTCCTAATCAGTTTGCAGCATATCAATAAAAAAGTCCTATCGGTGGCATACCAAGAGACCTGGGAATTACCCCACAGTTTATGTTGGAAAATAGAAAAGCTTAGAAGGCATACCTGAAATCCAGTGACACCCCTCAACCCAATTGGGCACGGTAGCCACGATACAACTGCATATTCCATCGCCGCAACATCCAAAGACACTTCAGAAGATGTGTTCAAAGCAGGATTATTAGAAGAATCTAAAAACACATTTTTTGACAAATATTGATATATTTATAATAAAAAAAGTAATATTTTTTGATGAAAATGACATGTTAGTGACCTACATAGATGTATGCTTAAAAAATCGAAAATTTAATGTTTAGATGATTCTAGTTATCACCATACTTTTTTATATTTAACACCTATTTTCCGCCGGTTTTTGAAAAAAATATTGTTTCAATTTTGATGAATAGTAGCGTTTTACCTTTTCTGAAGCTGATTCTGTGAAAAATTCTATAAATATGTTTTTATGGAAAATATTTAAATTTATTTTTAATATTCTTTAGAACTATTTTTTTTTTGGTAGAGCTCGGGTCTAGTTAGTACAGTGTTTAAATTTTTATGTTAGTGGCACCGATAGAAGATATCAGGAATAGCGGCTATAATTTCTGCACTCCAGGATCACCTAAAAAGTGGCCTCCAGTAAACCACCTCCGTCGCAGATGAACTTCAACTTTAGATATATTCACGCTTATTGGTGTACAAACAGGGTTGAAGTTAGAGTCCACAACACTATCTTGGATGCTACAGTTGCCTGAATATGTGTGAAAATAAAAAAATCGTTAAAACATGCATTGTATTACTTTAATAGACTTTAAATTGTTTGTATTTATGCTGTAGCTGTGTAGTGATCGACGTGTGAAAGCGGGCGATAATAATGTTATCGTTGTAATTCCATACTTACCGATGTGGTATGTTTACTGTTTAATGATATTGTGTGAGTCCACGTACCGATGCCTGACAACGGAAACTGTCACAATTTCCTAGCCGTTTCCTAATTAAGATGCGTGGCTGCTGGCAGAATTTATCGTTGTAGATTGTGTGTGAACTATGCTCAATACCCAGACATTGTAGCTGTAGTTGCGTTATGTGTGACTGGCGGTAAGCCTGGAGGCTGACGTGTTCCCTTCTTCTCACAACTCTCGTCTGTATAAAAGATGGATGCGCCATGTTTCGGCACGCATTGAGCCGTAAAGTCTGCTATCGTTATCGTATCGTTACGTCACTGTCAAGTTACTAATAAAGGAGTTATTAAGTGTTGATCTGGTTCCACTTGATCGGTGATTAAACGAGGTACAGCATCTAGTACGCGCGAAGAGGAGTACGATAGGACCAGACCCAACAAAGTGGTGACCCCTTCTGAACACGACCTTCCGACGACCGAGAAACGAAGACAGAAGACCTACCGAAGACAGTTCTACGGTGCGGCAACATATTTAAGCTTTTTGCATGTTAAAAATATCGTAAATTTAAATTCGTCTCGGGGCTCTAAGTATCATGGCCCAGTTTCTTTCGTTTCTGAAACGCCCAAAATCTAAGGCGGCTAAGCATTCCACGCCCCTTATGGGCGACATACCCACATTTTTGCCGTCGCCCCTGGTGCCGCCACCTGAGGAACGTTCAAGGTTCCCGGCAAACCCCAGTGGTTTTTCTTCGTCACCTTCTAGTAGCTCACCCTCTAGTAGCTCGAATCCGTTTACAAGTGGTAACGGTGCTCAGGGTGATCCTTTTGGGTACGCGCCTAAGGGTAATTTCTCACACGAATTTTCGGGTAATAACGCGCGCGAGCAACCCACCGGAGTCGGCGAGCATTTCACTTACCCACGCGGGATTGACGCAGATGTGGCCACACGCGGCGCAGAAAATCAGCCGATACAGAGAGAGCAACGGCTTGACCTAAAACCCAAACTACCAGCATTTTGGCCTTCCTCAGTACGTCTCTGGTTAAGCACTGTTGAATCGATTTTTGAAGCCAATCGCGTTTTTAGCGAGCACGTGCGATTCACGCATGCTATTTCAGCCCTCGGCCCCGATCAAGTCACTAGGGTCGGTCATTTCATTATGAACCGAGACGTGGACGCTCCGTATACCAATCTCAAAACTGCCCTGCTGCAACTGTACGAATGCAACGAGGTACAGCGCTTTAACAAACTACTGCACGAGACACGCTTAAACGGCCGGCGGCCAAGCGAGTTGCTCAGCGAGATGCGATCCCTGTTGGGCAGCCACGGGGAATATGGGGTCGTAGCCGAAAGTCTCTTAAAAAAATTGTTCGTCGAGCGGCTACCGGATGACGTAAGACGCACTCTTGGTCTTGAATACACCCAGTCGAACCTGGAAACGCTGGCTGCAAAAGCCGACGACATAATGATGTTACAGGCGCCCAACTCTTTTGCGAACCCGTCCGCCCACATATCCAACAGCACCGAATCAGCTAACTCAATCAACAGCCAGACGCTCATTAATGACAATTTTGAGCGGCGCATTGAGCGACTGACGGACGCCGTGCAATCGTGGAAGTATCCAGCTTTTCAGGATAGAGAGTCGCCCGCGGATACCCCAGTCGATTCAAACCACTCGGGGCCACCTCAGCGAGGCAACGGTAATGTTCGGTCTCGATCTCGTTTGGCCCAGCCAAATTTTGCGCCCCCCTTCCAGTCTCGACCCAGATTTAACCCTCGGTTTCCCCGGTACAATTCTTGGCAACCGGGTTTCAATCAGAACCAGTCGTTTCGACCCCGTTATCCGGCTGACCGCCGCCTTCCTCCGTCTGATCTTTGTATTTATCATGCTCGATATGGTCAGGACGCGTACAGCTGCGTGCAGCCTTGCAGCTGGCAGGACCGTGCAAAAAACGGGCCTGGTCCGTCACGTGTGCGGTGAAGCGTGTTAACCGGACTTCCTCTCAATCGCCCCCAACCTTCACCGTGTTTGACTATTGCCTTCGATTGCCTTTTTTATGTGATTCTGGAAGCGCCGTAAGCATCATCCCGTTATGGTACGCTCCTCGTTTTAACCCACAACAGTTTCTGAGACTGCAGGGCGTCTCTGGTAAGACGTTTCGAGCCTTTGGGCAAATTAAGCTCGCGTTAAATCTAGACATGGGCCGATCATTCGTTTGGACGTTTCATATCTGTGATATAAAACATGCGATTCTGGGAGCCGATTTTCTCAGCCACTACCGGCTCTTAGTGGATGTGTATGGTAAACGGTTGATCTCGAATTATAACTCTGGTTTCCAGCGGTCGCGCGCTTCCAGGCCTCACCAGCGTGGGAACGCGAGGACGTTTCCGCAAGTCAATTCCCTCGAGACCAGTTACGACCAGAAATCCCGCGGCTCGACGGTTGAGCCACCGCCGGGACACATAAAGTTCCGCGGCGAACAACCACCCGTATGCAAGGGGACAAGCGGTTTAACGATATTCTGTCCAAGTTCCCTGACCTGACTTCTCCATTTTCACGTCACGTTCCGGTTAAACATAACGTCAAGCATCAAATTATCACACGGGGCCATCCGGTTTCTTGTCGGCCACGACCACTTTCCCCTGAAATGATGGAAATAGCTAGAAAGGAGTTTTCTAAGCTCCAAGACTTAGGCATTGTCGTTCCGAGCGATAGTTCCTGGTGTTCGCCGCTTCACATGGTGAAAAAGCCGGATGGTTCGTATCGCTGTGTCGGCGACTATCGCAAGTTAAATCAGATGACCGTTTCGGATTCCTATCCAATACCATTCCTTCGCGATTGCGCGAACCACCTCCATGGCCGCACAGTATTCACTAAGTTAGACCTGGAACGAGCTTACCACCAAATTCCTATGGACAGGTCCTCGATTCCTAAAACTACCATAACTACCCCGTTTGGCGCATTCGCGTATAAACGCATGAGTTTCGGTCTTTGCAACGCAGCCCAGTCCTTCTCTCGATTTATCTGTCAGGTAGTGCGCGGACTGGAAGACTTTTGTTTCGCCTTTGTCGACGATCTTTTGGTGGCGAGCCGCTCACCGGAAGAACATGTAAAACATTTGGAGGTTCTGTTTCAACGGCTTTCCGAATATGGGCTGCTCATAAACACCAAGAAGAGTATTTTAGGCGTCGCCGAGGTACAATTCCTCGGTCATCGCGTCACCAAAAACGGCATGAGTCCCATACCAGACCGCGTGACCGCCATAAGAGCTTTTCCCTTACCCCAAACCATCGCGGGACTGCGTCGGTTCCTAGGGATGGTGAACTTTTATCGGCGGTTCATACCACACGCGTCCGAAACCCTACGATTGCTTAACGCTAAGCTACAAAAGAACCCATCAAATCGGGTCCCCGTTAGTTGGTGCCCTGAATCCCGGTCCGCATTCCAAAAGATCAAAACCCTGCTCAGCGCGGAAACGCTGTTATGTCATCCTAAACTGCACGGTAGATTTTCCTTGGTGACCGACTGTAGTTTGACCGCGATGGGCGCGGTACTTAACCAGCTGGAAGGGGGCGAATGGAAACCCCTAGCCTTCTTTTCAAAAGCATTAACCTCTGCGCAGAAGAAATATAGCGTTTTCGATTTAGAACTGTTGGCCATCTATGACGCCTTGCGGCATTTCCGATATATATTAGAAGGTCGTAAATTCAATATTGTAACAGATCACAAACCCATCGTCCGGGCCTTCCACGCAAAGCGGGATACACTCACCTCCCGCCAGACGCGACAATTATCGTACATCTCCCAGTTTACCAAACAGATTGATCATCTTAGCGGTTTTCACAATTCAGTTGCCGACTGTCTCTCGCGCATCGAGGTCAATTCGCTCTCCTTCCCCAACGACGCCATTACACTTCGGGAAATTTCCCGCCATCAGCGCAGTCCCGAATTTCTCAACGACATGTCCAAGTATAGCGACCGACAAGTTGTGAATCGCACGCTCCCTGACAGTGAGGACGTCATCGTTGGTGACGTATCTACCGGATCGTTCCGGGCAATAATTCCCGCGGAGCTCCGTCGCAAGGTGTTCGACACCCTGCATTCCTTGTCCCACCCAGGCGTAAATACCTCCCAAAAACTCATTGGAGATAGATTCCTTTGGCATAATATGAGGTCCGACATTCGAGATTGGTGCGTTGCATGCATTGCTTGCCAGAGATGCAAAGTACACGTGCACAACCGCGCACCTCTGGGTAGGTACCGGGAACCGACGTCGCGGTTCACCGACTTAAACGTGGACATAGTAGGTCCTCTGCCGTGCTCGGATGGTTGTTCCTACCTCCTCACCGCCATATGTCGGTTTTCGCGATGGATGGAAGCCATCCCAATACGAGATATCACAGCCCGTACGCTAGCAAGTTCATTCCTTCTACACTGGGTGGCCAGGTTTGGCTGTCCCTTACGCATTACGACCGATAGGGGCGCCCAATTCACGGGACAAGTGTGGGCCGAACTCTGTTCCTTTTTGGGGGCTAAGCACATAAGCACCACGGCATATCACCCGCTGCCAACGGCAACATCGAGCGGTTTCATCGCACTCTCAAGGCCGCTCTGAGGGCTTACGACAACCCCGGGGAGTGGCACACTAACCTTGGCCCTGTGTTGTTGGGTCTTCGATCCTCGTTTAAACCAGACCTGGCGTGCACGCCGGCGGAGATCGTTTATGGCACCACGCTACGCTTGCCCCTGGAACTGGTCGACGAACGCGACTCCCACGGGCTGCCTAAATCAGAATTTGCTTCTCGGTTGTCCTCGTTCATGGTTTCGCTACGCTTCCCAACCAGGAGAGTACAATTACCGATTAGAAGTCACCTTGATCCGGACCTTTCTTCCTGCACTCACGTTTTCGTCAAATGCGGAGCGAACAGGGGTCCTATGTACCCACATTATGATGGGCCATTTAAAATACTTGATCGAGGTCCTAAATATTTCACGCTTGCCATGCGCGGCCAAGCGAACACGGTCTCTATCGATAGAATAAAGACAGCTCGGCTGCCCTCATTTCCTGCTGATTTGTCGTCCGATGACGTATTTTTTAATGAAAACACTGCCCCTACAGAGCCGGTTCCAGACACGACGACCGAGCTTGAGAACTTGCCGGCCCCATCAGACTTTACGGAGGAGACTCAACAACAAGACGACGAGACAGAACCAATCCTATACCCACGCACACGAACAGGTCGGGTAGTTAGACTTCCGATTCGGTTTAGGGACGACTAACAATGTTCCCCACAATTTGGGCGTTGATCTGCATGGTGGACCTAGCCGGCCCGGTTCCTCTTTTTTTTTTGCCATGACTCTCTGTTTAAAGGAGAGTATTTCATCCCGAAGCTTCGCCCTGCGTCAAACAGATTCCGTCCACTGTCAAAACCTGCCACGCTGAAGTTTACAATCCGTCCGCCGACCTCACCCCGTTAACCATGTACACCTGCCAAACCTTCGTTTCAACGTTCCACACAACCTACTTCTTCTTCGGAAGCAAAACCCACTCTATCGAAACCGTTTCGGGCATCGCCCCGTCCCCTGGATCTTGTCAAGAATGGAAGCACACGCTGAATGCTCCCAACTATGGCCCGCTAACCAAAATAGCGGGAAATCAGTACTCGACTACGAATAGGGTCAAGTTAGAATACCAATGGCCCAACAGTGTCACAAAATCCATATACAATGCACAAATAACGCGCGCGGTCGGGTATTACGACCCTAATCGCAAGCGGCTGCGAAGCCCGATGGGCATCCTTAGCAAATGCGACGTCCATCACGGGTTCTGTACGGTTGGTACACGTACCTATATCTGGAAGGTGCCCAAGCTCATTGATTGTCCGAAAACCAAACCCATGGGCAACCACACCCTTACCCTTCATTTCAGCGACTCCCCCCGCCCTTACCGCTTAGAAATCCGAGAATTGGGAATGAGTATCCATTCCAAATCCACTTGTCCTCCCCAAACGACGGCTTGTTATTCTAAAGATGCCCTGTGCGACGCGGCGGGCCTAATCATAGTCCCGACAAACTGCTCCGCGGCTGCCTGGCTGCCGAGTGACGGCAGGGTCGCGTCGCGGCGCCGGAATGGAAATCCGACAGCTAACATGATAAATGAGGTTTCGGACACCATGGTTGAAAGTCTCCGCAATATGACATCGGACGTGCATTATCTAGAATGTACCGTGCAATCACTACTATCCACTTTATACACGCTCGTCTCTAGGCAATATCCCGGAGAGGTGCTGAGCGAAATCTTGGGCGGTCGGCGTGCCGCTATCACGGTGGGTGATCTAATGACCGAGATCACCTGTGAGAAAATTAACGGGACCATTATGCTGTCACTCAAGCACCACAAACTCTTCGCCACTCGCCCGCTTATTCGCTACAGAGATGCCACCGGAAAACCGCGTATAGGCCAACTCTACCGGGACGGATTCGTTTATGCCTCCGTCAAGTTCGTCGAAAAATACAACCCAGGCAGGGTGATGTCGTTCAAAATCCTCGATTCCTTTTATCTTTTTGAGAACTACACGCTTTCACACGTGGACCCAAAAATCAATTACGTCACTCCGTCTCTGACACCAGTTCAATTCCAGCATGAAACGCTAGATTATGAATCACTCATGAACGAGTTTCCGGAATCTGCGGGGGGAATGGACGACTTAACCTCCATGCTAGCCACGTTAAGTCAAGCCAAACTGTTCCACAACAAGTTCTATCACTACCTGGATTCAAATTCAAACCCAACCATCAGCGCTGATATGGAATATGTCTCGAGTACGCTCGATGCTTCAGCCAAAAACATTTTTCTGAACGTGATCAGCTCCATCACCTCCCCAGCTTGGACCTGTGTGATCATGGCTGCCTTGACCCTCGCGTGTTTTTGGGGGGTTTTCCTGACTATGTGGGTTGTTAAAGTTTACGGTGCGGCCATATTTTCCGCCGTCCGGGGAAGAGTCCAAGGCGTCCCCCCCCCTAGCCCCAACGCCCCTGCTAACGATTAAAATTAAAACGCGCTTTAATGTACGGCAGGGGGACGCCACCCAGAACACCGAGCACATGTTACGGTTGCGTGTCGTGGTGTACCAGATTTTTGTGTTCCTGCGTATACGTTCGTAATGCTTTTCACCCGTACAACTTTTGTATAGCGTCCGTGTGATGTAGAGGCTGTGTGTCATGATTGTGTGTAATAGGCCTTGCTATGGTTATGCAACGTATTCCAATTCGGTAGGCTCTCACCGATGTGACATATTTTTCAGACGTCGACAGCAAGTAACACGGAGACACTACACGGCCCCACCCCCTAGATCAGCAACTGCGCGACAAAAACAAGTCAATCCTCATGACCTATGACAACGGGCGTCAGTTCAACGATCATGAACGACAAGAACCCAACGTCTCAACAGCGACCTTGGCAATCGTAAAGCAACATAAAACAATAGAATCCGAGATCACAACGATCAACGCGATGCCAGAGGTTCGAAAATCCGGAGGAACGATCGCGCAGATTGCAAGTACTGTATATGAAAACATTTTGTGCGGGGGATGCCTATGTAGTGATCGACGTGTGAAAGCGGGCGATAATAATGTTATCGTTGTAATTCCATACTTACCGATGTAGTATGTTTACTGTTTAATGATATTGTGTGAGTCCACGTACCGATGCCTGACAACGGAAACTGTCACAATTTCCTAGCCGTTTCCTAATTAAGATGCGTGGCTGCTGGCAGAATTTATCGTTGTAGATTGTGTGTGAACTATGCTCAATACCCAGACATTGTAGCTGTAGTTGCGTTATGTGTGACTGGCGGTAAGCCTGGAGGCTGACGTGTTCCCTTCTTCTCACAACTCTCGTCTGTATAAAAGATGGATGCGCCATGTTTCGGCACGCATTGAGCCGTAAAGTCTGCTATCGTTATCGTATCGTTACGTCACTGTCAAGTTACTAATAAAGGAGTTATTAAGTGTTGATCTGGTTCCACTTGATCGGTGATTAAACGAGGTACAGCATCTAGTACGCGCGAAGAGGAGTACGATAGGACCAGTATGGTGGCCTATGAGTGCCACCCTAATAAATAAAAAAATAAGAATATTACGATAAAAAAACGATAAGTAAAATGAAAGCGAAAAGTAAAATGAAATTAAAAAGTAAAATGAAATTGAAAAGTAAAATGAAATTGAAAAGTAAAATGAAATTGAAAAGTAAAATGAAAATGAAAAGTAAAATGAAAAGTAAAATGAAAATGAAAACGAAACGTAAAATGAAAATGAAAACGAAACGTAAAATGAAAATGAAAATGAAAACGAAACGTAAAATGAAACGAAAAGTAAATTCAAAACGAAAGGTAAAACGAAAACGAAAAGTTAAATGAAAACGAAAAGTAAAATGAAAACGAAAAGTAAAATGAAAACGAAAAGTAAAATGAAAACGAAAAGTAAAATGAAAACGAGAAGTAAAATGAAAACGAAAAGTAAAATGAAAGCGAAAAGTAAAATGAAAAACTTCACGTGGACGAGACGTGCCAGTGCCAACATAGACATCACAAAAATCTTACATGTAGTATTTCTATGGCAGGTCTTCTTTCATTTTAAATCTTTGCACGCGCTTTGAAACAAGATATTATCAACAAAAATGGCTGATATGTGGAACAAATTTAAAGAGGAGATGAAACAAAAAAGAACAAAGAAACCTGAACGTAAGGTTACCGGTAAGAATGACTCGCAAATTTTAGATAGGAAATGCATTACCATTCAAAGATGCAGCCCTGAAGTATCAGGCAAGGCTCAAAAATATTTAAAAATAGGAGCTCGCGAGTTTGTTCCATTTCTGTTTGATGAATTGAGCATTAAAAACATAAAAAAGGCATGTAATGCTCATTTTTCCTTTGAAGATGATGATATGACCTGTGACATTTTAGCTGGGGAGCAAGGTCCATCATGCTGTTTACTTGATCAATTACCAAACTTCAATGTCGTACATATTAGAGCAATTGCTAACACAACTGAACTAGCTTGTAAAGAAAATTCTAAGTTTAAACTTGTGGTATCAAGCTCTTTGCCCCAAATTAAAAGAAGAAAAACTGACCATCTTCAGCCGCAACAAATTTCTGTGGAATTTAGTGTGAAAAGGGAACACCCAATCCCCAAAAGTTTATCGGTTGTAGAAATGATGAAATTAGGAAACGTTATGGACGCTACCAGTACAAAAATTAAACTATCTCAGTTTCACATTTCTGACATGATGTGGAGTACTGAAATTGAGGAAATTATTCGGGTCGAAAAGGAAAGTTTTAGCCAAGGAGGCTTTAGAAAGGCATATAAGGTGCAATCTTCTTCCAAGCTGTTGCCTGGTACTTGGGTGTTAAAGCAATACTTGCCAGAAACATTGGACACACTTAATGAAATAAACCAAACCCCTGAAGGCCATACCCGCAAGATCGTGCAAATGCACATGCTTGCAGCAAATTTTACTTCCCAACTTGCCAAAGCAGTACAAAATCTGACTAAAGGCAAATTTGGATATATACCGACATATACTAAAATATACTTCGGAAAAATTACAGACGGCGAAGAGGACACATTTGTTACCTTGGAAGAATATATACATGGAAAATTTACAAAATATACATCGAATGATGGTACTGTATGTGGAAACAAAGAAACGACAGCATGTAAAAAAGCAGTATGTTTAGCACATTTCAGCTTTCAGCATTCTTCCCAGCAGCTGCTTTTAACCGACATTCAAGGAGATACTACTGTGTACACTGACCCAGAGATTGCTTCCATTAAACATGTAAACGAAGATGGAACTTTATTGTTTTGTGCAGGGAATCTAGCACAGCGAGCAATCTCTACCTTCGTTGCACAACACGAGTGCAATGATTATTGTGAAGCTTTGGATTTAAAGATGTAGTGAACAATAAATTAAGGATCTATTAATAATCTTGAAAAAGAATAAGCTTGCAAATCAATATTATACATAGCAGGCGAATTGTCAAAACGCTTGAGGTACCGGTAATAAAGCATTTCAGTTTTACGTATAAGCCAGCTAATTTCTTTTCACAATCAGGTGCACAAATCTAACTATTTGATAACATACCCGTACATATATTTTTATAATCTATTATAATATGGTATTTCTTTTATAGATTTCCTACACCTACATTTTGTTATATTGTGTACCCGGTACATATTTGCCTTTTACAATTTCTCTTGTTCCTTTCATTTTTCAACTAATGTTCTTTTTACCTTATGACAGTGTAGTTTTATTATAAATACACAAATGGTGGCTCACTGTTGCATTTTTAATGAATATTTTCTGCGAGAAAATTTCAGCAAAACTGGAAATAAAATCAGTGGTAATTTAATTTAGTTTTCTGGTATTTAGACTTAAACAAAAAAACAAACATATTTATGGTATAACAGGTTCTTTAGTAAGCTGAGAAACAAGCTTTCTTCTCAAAAACAAGTAAGCATCTGTACATTCATTTGCCGATAGGAGATGAGGGTTAGGAATATATTCTTGTAAAGTCTTTCGCTGGGATGACAATAGGAAGTCGGTTCTCACATCCAGAACTCCAGAAACCTCACAAACTTCCTTTAGCTGTGAATCAGTTATATGCTGGCCTGGAGAATCACTATTATTAGTACTGAACACCAGAGCAAGAATAACAATATAATTTACCACATTTTTCAAGACCATAGTTTTCCGGAAAATTGTAAATATGATTGGGAATGCCGTTGGGAAGATATGTACCCCTTTGATATCTTATTCTATGTGTATTCCAGTTATCCACGAATACTTTCATTTCCTTTTCCAGCACTGGTATATACACAAATGCAAGTATATCTCTGTTAACAAACATAAATAATAATGTTTTTGTAAGCTCTACTTTGGGTAAATGCAAATAAATGTTATTACTTACATCGTCCAGCTGCATATAGTCTGTTGTGCCAGAATTCAACCGAAAGGTTGTAGGGTCAGAAACCCACTGGTGGCTTAGTCATTTGTATCCTTGGGCAAAGCAATTAGCAAATATAGCCTGAACCCAGTGGATTAATGGGTTAAACTAACACAGTCAGGAACATCTGAATTATACACTGCAATACCTCCTGTAACTCGACAGTGGGCATGCTTGCATTTTCCAATGAATATCCTACATTGGCTATTGCAATGCAAAATTTAATTGCGTCATGTTACCTGTCTAAAGCTATGTCAGGATTGTAATGACCCAGATCTTTCAAAGACATTAATTGGCGTTTAAAATACTTTTCCAGGCGTTCATGTAACTCTTTCCACCATCTTTCAATCTACAAACAAAGCCATTGTATTAATTACAGAGTGTCAACCACTACTGTTAAAAAAACATATTTAGACTGCACCCCATGTTTTATGCTCACATTGAAACTGATTTCACCAAATCATATTAAGTACCGGACACTGGTATGTTTAAGCATTAATAAAAAATGTTAAGTTAGCAACATACCTGATTTGAAGTTGATTTTCCATAAATAACAGTATCACTCGCATCAGTAACATCAATATGAGATTTTCGAAGAAATGCATGCATTGTGGCCATGATACCAGTTTCTGTACCTTTGTCAAGCCTCATATATGATGCAATACATTTTGTCTCATAAATATAATCAAAGTACCAACGAGCAATTAATTTGGGGTCACAATTGTCGGTCCAAATTTTAAGCCACAGCAGATTTCGGCTAGCAGTGTCTATGCAACCATACACAGCTAGTGGAAAAGTACTTTTTTGAAATCCCATTAGTTTACAGTGGCCGTCAAGTGAATGTACCCAGTCAGGTCCTTTGCTACTAAAATGACCCTTTTTTAACCTTTTCTTCCCTGGTGTTCTTGCTTCCAGCCCATCGGGATCTAACTCCACCATGATTGCATATACTAGGTCCCTAGGTACATTCATATGGTGCTGTTTCCTTACTTTCTGATGCATGGCGCGATATCCTAAACACTTTCCAGGTCCATCAAGTTCTTTGGTTACTGCTGACTTTACATCATTTATTGCAATTGCTGGATCAATATAAGTGATGTTAAAAAATTTCAATCTTCGACAAAGAGTTCTTAGACTCCATGGGTACTGAGGAAAGTCACGCTTTACAAAATCAAGTATTTCTAATCTTTTAATGGATTGTCTCACATAGTTTTGCAATGCACCAGTCAACACAACGTCATTTTGCCAATCCATCACTGATGTCAGCAATGGCACTTAACAAGTTTACTAGGCCTGTGCTGTGGTAACATATTATTAAATGGTTAAAATTTTTGCATAGGGGTTAGTGCATAGTAAAAATCTGAGCATTCCGTAGTTTTAAACCTAATGCTGTCAGGGTGGGTTACGGATTAGTATAAATTTTCCTAGTTCCATATTTCTGTCTTTAAGTGGGCCTATACTGCCCATGTTACATTATTATGTCTAACATCTAAGTATAAACCATATCAAAACATAGAAAATACAATAACCTCAAGTTGACATTATTTCTTTATATCTAAATCTGCTATGTCTAGTAGTCTTGTACCATACCAGTACCTACAATGTACATTGCATAGATAAAGCGTAATAGTTTAGTATACTAGTCGGCCATCTGCGAAGCAATGATATCCACTTTAGTACCTGATCCGAACTATTGTTTACATGAGGCTTTTGAGGCTGGTATATCTACTTGTTCACCCAAGACCAAAAATTCACCTAATAAAAATTAACAAAGCGTTGACCTATATTACTACTTGTTTAGGATAGCCTACTATGGTTCTACTCCTAATATTAGGCCTACGCATAACGAATGTTTGGTTAGATTTAAAAGTTATGACAAATTGCAACAACATTGTTGGGTTGATTTGGCTAATAACAAGGAATAAATAAACAACTACCGGTACGTTAAAGCAACAAGTACGAAGGTTTAAAATGAAAGAAGACATTCCATAGAAATCAGAGTAAATAAAAAGTAATTTTGATAGAATTTTTAAGATTTCTATGTTGGCACTGGCACGTCTCGGCCACGTGAAGTTTTTCATTTTACTTTTCGTTTTCATTTTACTTTTCGTTTTCATTTTACTTTTCGTTTTCATTTTACTTTTCGTTTTCATTTTACTTTTCGTTTTCATTTTACTTTTCGTTTTCATTTTACTTTTCGTTTTCATTTTACTTTTCGTTTTCATTTTACTTTTTGTTTTCATTTTACTTTTCGTTTTCATTTTACTTTTCGTTTTCATTTTACTTTTCGTTTTCATTTTACTTTTCGTTTTCATTTTACTTTTCGTTTTCATTTTACTTTTCGTTTTCATTTTACTTTTCGTTTTCATTTTACTTTTTGTTTTCATTTTACTTTTCGTTTTCATTTTACTTTTCGTTTTCATTTTACTTTTCGTTTTCATTTTACTTTTCGCTTTCATTTTACTTTTTGTTTTCATTTTACTTTTTGCTTTCATTTTACGTTTCATTTATTTACTTTTCGTTTTCATTTTACTTTTTGTTTTCATTTTACTTTTCGTTTTCAATTTACTTTTCGTTTTCATTTTACTTTTCAATTTCATTTTACTTTTCAATTTCATTTTACTTTTTAATTTCATTTTACTTTTTAATTTCATTTTACTTTTCGCTTTCATTTTACTTATCGTTTTTTTTTATCGTAATATTCTTATTTTATTTATTTATTAGGGTGGCACTCATAGGCCACCATAGACCAGACCCAACAGCTGTTTGTTAATCAGTACTACCTGTTTTCTTTAAAGACACAAATCAGACAAATGTCTTACTTAGCCTTAAATAGAGCGTTAAACAGCTGTGTAACTACCAATAATTTACATTAAACATACAAACCTCCTTGCATAAGCGGCCAACTTCCTGTACATTCGTTCATACAGGTGTGATATGAATCAATTTCCTAAACAAACAACACAAAAAAAATCATCAGAAATTGTCATTCCAACTCAAAAAATCACTCGGTGTCTATCTATATATTCATTATAAAATAGTTTCCAACCGAATTTTACATTTTCAGACCGGTACATTTACCCGCTGGGAAACTCCCGCGAAAGAAAATAGCTGGCAAATCTTATTTTTATTGTAAAAAAAATTCATTAATAGGGATTCAAGTTCTTAGATTTTTCTGGTTTGAGCTTTTAAAAGAATACTGCTTGTTTTTCTACAAACTATATTTGCTAAATTTTAAAATGTTCAGTTTAGTTTAAAAACACTGAGATAACAATCTTGTAATTGCTGGCTTATTGAAAAGTCTGCGTTACCTCTCTCCCATTTGCGGTCCTAATTAACGGAATGGCACAACTACGAGGACAATCTTGTATATTGGCACTGCTTGTTGGGTAGAAATTTGATGAATTGGTTGCTGATGTTGCGGCAAACCACAAAAAAATCAACAAACAGAAATAAAAATTTTCCATGACACCTATCGATATGGGTCTAAAAAGAACATGGAATGGTAAGTGTATAATACAACATACCTGGAGTCATAGCAAACATAATGTATAATAATAAGGAAACGACGCATAAGGGCAACGTATGTATATTTGCTATCTGCTGAAAAAGCTGTGCATTTTAAAAGACAAGTATACACTATCACTTTAAATTATTTTACGATAACACCGCTCCAACAACTTGATGAAAGGCGGGTTTCACTACGGAATATTAATGCGCCCGTTGCCGTGTTATAATACGGGTTCGAGGCTCGTCGCTGCTACCATGATTCTGCGAATATGTGCCTTAGGGCAAGTCAGTGGATTATTGTTGCCCACCACCATATATAAGTTGCATACGTTTTCGGACGGCGCAGAATTTACCCACGCGTGTTTTCATCCACGACGAGCAGCCTTCAGCCATCTCGACACGCTCACAATCTGAAAATCTTCGATAATTTCACAACAAAAAAAAACGTGAAATTCGCTTTTGTCACATTCATTCGGCGTTATTTCGATTCGCGAACCATCGGCACTGGTGTAAACCTGCTGCACTAAACCTTACTGTGTTCTATAGTTGATGCGAATTTCAACTATACTTGGTTATTTCTGGATGGCTGTATATATACACCTTTAAACTACCTTTTTTGTTTTTATCTCCCGAAATTTTCTTTATTAATTGCACGTTGTATATTTGTGTATTCATTAAAAAGAGTTTAATTTTGAATAAAATATTTGTTTTCTGCATTATGTATATTTCTCATTCTATCATTGGCCTTTTACATATTTAAATACCAGTGTGCAATAATATATACATTAGATATTTAAAATACATTATAAATAGAACTTTACCTCATCAGTATTGAGAATGATTGCTGTTGGTTTAAAGTATTTAAATGTCCGGCGCCGTGTCTTAGTGGTTTAGGCATTTGCATCGAAACCAGTGTCGCGGTTTGTTGCTCGACGACGATACTAATACTGATCGGCGATATGTGTCTTTGAGCAAGACACTTAAAGGATATTACTTTAACCCAGCGGTCACCAATGGATTGTCCAAACTGAAGCCATATCGGAGCAAAAATCATACACAAAGTGGAAAGTACGACAACTCGTAAGCAAGCCAGCGCCTTATGGCATAGCGGTTAGCGAGCCTGCCTATAACCTAGGTCCAAAAGCTAATGGATTCAAGGCAGTGGTCACTAATGAGTTGTCCAAATTATCAGCCATACATAAAAAATAAAAAACAAAATTGAAAAAAAAAATTACCTATTAAGTAACAAACATGGTAACTCGTAAGCTGGCACGAAGTGTTAAACCCGTGTGGATAACGACTGTCGTTTTCCGGCCATACGCAAGGATGAAGTAAGTTACATTCATTCATACAAGCGTTGATTTAAGCGACAACAAGAAAATACGAATAATTAAAAATACGAATAATTAGCTCGGCGGTTATAACAATTTTTAACAGAACTTTCAAGATATGGAGTCATAACACAATCTTTCTACGTTTTTAGAACTTGCAAATTTAAATTCTCTAAACCAACACAAAAACATGGTATTTATAGAATTATTCAAGAAAAATAACTAGTTTGCCCAATCCGCGTATATTATTTCTCAGACTAAAAGAAACTTGTATTCTTCTAACTTTGTTTCATAGCAAAGCCAAATATTTTCAGTGCTTTCTCATATACATGTCCGGCGCCGTGGCATAGTGGTTAGCGTGCCTACCTCCAACCCAGAGGTAATGGATTCAACGCTCGTCGCTGCTACCATTGTGGGCGTATGTGTCCTTGGGCAGACACTTAACGGCAATTGCTCTAACCCAGTGGTCACTAATAGGCTGTCCAAATTATTAGCCATATATAAAACAAATGAAAAAATTCAAAAAAAATAATCACCCACAAAGTAACATACGTGGTAACTCGTAAGCTGTCACGAGGTGTATGAACAACCATGTTATAACGGCTGTCGTTTTCCGGCCACGCGGGGATAAAGTAAGTTACATACATACATACATGCATATATAAGCACATCGGAATAAGTTACATGTCCGCCCATCCCCCATAGCGCCTGGTACAAATGTATCAGTCGGAACGAACATCTCGCGACACCCTGGCTGCTCTTGAAAGCTTTGTCACACACACAAGCATGTTATTATCATATTCTGTAGGTTGCTTGTCTTTATGCAAATTTTTTTGTTTTGTTATGTATAGTAGGGTGGGGGAAGATGGGACACCTTTAGCACATAATATCCAGATACCCTGACTGTGTTTTAAACAATTAACGACGGTCCATGAGAGTCATGAAGACATAGTTTCATATTTCTTTGATTGTTCTTTGTTTACTACTGAATGGGACGAGAAAATAGAGTTAAAAAGTGTCCCATCTTCCCCCATCTTACTGTATCAAGTTTTCCACTCATTTGCTTTGGTTGGGATCCGTACCACACATGGAAAACATCGAGTAGTCCAACTGCCGTCCTTGTGTATCCTGAAAGAACAACATCAGCAAAAGCCGTGTATTTCAAAATGGATTTAAATGAACTTGTTTTTGGTTGGGTAAATTAACCCTAAATCCAGTTTTTGACCTTTTTTGGTACAAAAATCTGAAGTTATTGAAGTTTTAATTTTATATTTATTTTAAATTTGAACTCCTGTGCGTTATTATACATCTATATTAGATATTATTATGCATTTAGTCCTAGTGTGTATTTGTTTCAAGCTCAAATTGGTTTGGTCAAGCTGATATGATTGCAATTCCATATTTAAATACTTTATTCTATTCTTTGTGGGTGAGTTCCTTGTCGTTGGGATTTGGGTCAGATTTGGCCCATTACCCCATCACCTGGGAAGCCCCATTTAATTCTTTCATGCGACCGGTGACGCTTCATCTCGAATTTAATCGACAACAGTCCCCAACTTTATCCGCAACACACAGTCCAACTAACTCCATCTACTCAAGTCATGAACGAAGTCTCGTGGGAGTCTTGGATTAAATCACGTGGCAGATCCTTTTCTCCTTGTGTGGCTAGACCTTCCACTTTGTGTATGATTTTTTTTCATCGTTATGGCTGTCATTTTGACAACCCATTAGTGGCCGCTGGGTTGGAGTAATATCTGTTAAGCGTCCTGCTCAAAGACACACATTCGCCGATCAATATTAGTATCGTCGTCGAGCATCGAACCGCGACACTGGTTCCGATGCAAATGCCTAAACCACTAAGCCACGGCGCCGGTCATTTAAATACCTTAACCCAACAGCAATCATTCTCAATACTGATGAGGTAAAGGACTATTTATAAAAGATTTTAAATATCTAATGTATATCTTATTGCACGCTAGTATTTAAATATGTAAAAGGCCAATTATAGAATGAGAAATATGCATAATGCAGATAACGAATATTTTATTCAAAATTAAACTCTTTTTAATGAATACACAAATATACAACGTGCATTTAATAAAGAAAGTTTCGGGAGATAAAAACAAAAAAGGTAGTTTAAAAGTGTATATATACAGCCATCCAGAGATAACCAAGTATAGTTGGTATTTGCATCAACTATAGGACACAGTAAGGTTTAGTGCAGCAGGTTTACACCAGTACCGATGGTTGGCGAATCGAGATAACGCCGAATGAATGTGAATGTGAAAGGCGAATATCACGTTTTTTTCGTTGTAAAACTATCGAAGGTTATTAGATTGTGAGCGTGTCGAGGTGGCTGAAGTTGCTCGTCGTGGATGAAAACACGCGTGGGTGAATCCTACACCGCCCAAAAACGTATGCAACTAATATATGGTGGCGGGCAACAGTAATCCACTGACTTGCCCTAAGGCACATACTCGCACAATCATGCGGTGACAGCGACGAGCCTCGAACCCGTATTATTACCACGCCAACGGGCGCTTAAAGATTCCGTAGTGAAACCCGCCTTTCATCCAGTTGTTAGAGCGGTCTTATCGTAAAATCGATAATTTATAGAATTGTCATTTAAATGTACAGCGATGATTTTAAGTGATAGAACTGTATAATTGTCTTTTGAATGCACAGCAGATAGCAAATATACATACGTTGCCCTTAAATGTCGCATCCTTATTATTATTATTATACATTATGTTTGCTATGACTCCAGGTATGTTGTATTATACACTTACCATTCCATGTTCTTTTTAGACCCATATCGATAGGTGTTATGGAGAATTTTTATTTCTGTTTGTTGATTGTTTTGTGGTTTGCCGCAACATCAGCAACCAATTCATTAAATTTCTACCCAACAAGCAGTGCCAATATACAAGATTGTCCTCGTAGTTGTGCCATTCGTTTAATTAGGACCGCAAATGGGAGAGAGGTAACGCAGACTTTTCAATAAGCCAGCAATTACAAGATTGCTATCTCAGTGTTTTTAAACTAAATTGGACATTTTAAAATTTAGCAAATATAGTTTGTAGAAAAACAAGCAGTATTCTTTTAAAAGCTCAAACCAGAAAAATCTAAGAACTTGAATCCCTATTAATGAATTTTTTTTACAATAAAAATAACATTTGCAAGCTCTTTTCTTTCGCGGGAGTTTCCCAGCGGGTAAATGTCCCAAGCTGAAATATAAATTTCTGCATGTGGATAAACACTTGGTGATTTTTATTACCGACTGACACATTTTGGAACAGTTTTTAATATGTGATGTTTATAATAAAGGTTGATTCATATCACACCTGTATGAACACGAATGTACAGGAAGCTGGCCGCTTTTACCAGGAGGTTTGTATGTTTAATGTAAATTATTGGTAGTTACACAGCTGTATTTGCTTAACACTCTCTTTAAGGCTAATTAAGACATTTGTCTGATTTGTGTCTATAAAGAAAACAGGCAGTACTGATTAACAAACAGCTACAGCATAAATACAAACATCCCTACCAATTTAAAGTCTATTAAAGTAATACAACAATTTGTTTAATGGTATTTTGTTTTCACACATATTCAGGCAACTGTAACATCCAAGCTGGTGTTGTGGACTCTAATTCCAACAACGTTTGTACACCAATAAGTGTGAATATATCTCAAATTGAATTTCAGTTGGCTGAAGAAACCTCCTTTTCAGGTAATACACAAATTATGGCGGCCACTTCTGATATCTTCTACTGGTGTAATAATAAAATTTAAACACTGTACTAACTAGACCCGTGCGATACCAATGTTTTAAAATTAAAATTTATTATTTTTAAAAATTATTAATAGAAATACTGAATATTAACATTCGTCATAAAAACATATTTATAGAATCTTGCCACGATCCAGCTCAGAGTATGTTATAGCGCTACGTAATACATAAAAAATGCAACATTATTTTTTCAAGAAGTCGGAAATAGGTGTTAAATATAAAAAAGTATGGTGATAACTTGAATCATCTAAATATTTAAATATCATTTTTTTACGCATACATCTATGTTGGTCACTAACATGCATCTTCCATCAAAAAAATACTAATTTTATGTTTTAATTATAAATATAATAATATTTTTTATTAAATCTATTTATAGGTTCCTCCAACGATTTAGATTCGTTTGTTGAGGTGATCAAACCAGCTTCGATGGTTGGGTACGCCGTTGTATCGTGGCTACCGTGCCCAAGTGGGTTGAGGGGTGTCACTGGATTTCAGGTATGCCTTCTAATCTTTTTCATTTTCCAACATAAACTGTGGGGTAATTCTCAGGTCTCTTGGTATGCCACCCATAGGACTTTTTTTTATTGATATGCTGCAAACTGATTAGGAATGAATGTTACAAGCAGATGTTTGCAAACCTATTTAAACTAAAGTGAATTTCATTCAAGAAATCAATGATAACAAAAGAGAATAAAACTTCAATTACCCACTTTTGCTATCAAATGAAAAATTTATTTTTCAAGCACAAACTTGTAAAACCTGTGGTGTAATTCATGTCTAAAACTTATTTGCATGTTAAGTGCTGCAATAAGACTTGAAATCTATAACACAGGTTCTCATACAACGCATAGAAGGAACACAAGAGGATACAGAATGCCATAATGTCACACTCAGACGAACCTTACAAGAAGGGGATGCCCAGGTAGCGTATACAATAAAAGACTTTAAATGCAGTAGAAAACCAAAAGTGTTAGAATATATTCTAAACCACAGTTCTTAATAGTTTTAAAACTGAAGAATATGAAAGGCATTTTTGAAGTTTAAAATACATAAGTTAATTATGGGTTTCATTCTGCTTATTCATATTTGATTTCAGTTATGAGTTGCTGGCTTTGAGGGGTCATGTTTAGTGGTTCAGATTTTTACTTTATATTTAAATGTTTGCAGATTCGTCTAAGTGTGTTATCTTACCTTTTTTTAACACCAGCCAGTGAATACAGAGTTGAAATTCGTAGTTTGCCCATCACACCTAACAGCGGTTATGTTTCGAAAACATTCAATTCAAAAAGTAAGAGTGTAAACATTTTACATCATACTAAACAATATGATGTGTTATTGCATTTGCATATGAATCTTTGTAATACTGGTTGTAATATAATGATGTCAAAGCACGCCTAGATGATAAGTAACACTTGTCTTATTTTTACCAAAAACATATACAAAATTACCTTCAAACTTTCAAAAATTTCCATCTATGCAATTTCCATTAATGAAAATTGGTGTAACTTAGATTAACATATAGATATTTCCCTTGCTTTCATTTTACCATAGACAAAAAAATATTAGTACTGTTTTAAACACAATACTGGGGTTTTTCAATCAAAAGAATGGCTTAAAATAAAATTTTAACAATGTAAAAAGGTTAAACAAAAACCTGTTGTACATTTGACTGAGAGCAGAAATACCGCCATAATTTAGAAACATATTATGGTTAATGACTTTAAATATATATAGTTACAAAATAAATTTGGGTTTTCCATTGTTCAAAATTTAAACAAAACATGTCAAGATATTTTGTTTCTAAACTGTTTTTTTTTCGATATTTAATTATTAATAATTGCCTATTTTTTTGTAATTAGTTTCTTACAAAATTTTAGGTTGTTTAGAGTTGAATCGAAATTTTAAAGATGAGAATGGAATTCCCACCAACTGCGAATGCGGTAAGAGCTATATTTTAATTTTGTTAAACTATTTTTTGGGTGGCTTAGTTTTAAAGAGCCATTAGCCTGTTTCTACCCATTCTTTTACAGCCATTGATATAAACCATTGCATTTCTGAAACATATGTTTTCAACTTAATTCATATAAACATAGTGTCTGGTATTTAGACAAATACTGCAACATATTTTGTTACCGACTATCTTACAACACAGGCGAAACTTTGGATTCATTACCACCCCCTACAGTGACTGTTGAAGGCTACAGTGTTACAATGTCAATCCCAGTGGTACCAAGGTGCTACTTTCCAGGAGGGTACTTTTTCTATGAGGATCGACTTGCATTCTGGCAAGAAGGGAATCTTGGTTGTGGTGTTCCTAGGGTATTCTTGAGCGGCAAAAGCGTCATAAGTGATGTAAGCAGAGATTTTGTATTAATATATGGAAGATAATATTGTTGAACTGTTCACATATTGTTGAACGTATTATTGAATTGTTTACATGTTGTTGAACGTATTATTGAATTGTTCACATATTGTTGAACGTATTATTGAATTGTTCACATGTTGTTGAACGTATTGTTTAATTGTTCATACCAAGTCAGTAACTGCTACTAATTATTTCACTATGTCTGGTGTTACAAAACAAACACATTTTAAAACTGTAGCCTTCCACTGTCACTGTATGTTGTGGTAATGAATCCAAGGTACTGCCTGTGTTTTTTTAGTTGGTAACAAAATTATGTTGCAGTATGTTTCCAAATACCAGACCATATGTTTATATGAATTTAGTTGAAAACATATGTTTCAGAAATGCAATGGTTTATATCAATGGCTGTGAAAGAATGGGTGTTATATAGATGATGTATTTTAGTATGCCTGGTGTTAATGTTACATGTAACATTCATAGCCAACTTGTATGTTACATAAAAATCTGGTTTAACTGTACACTGAATCCAAGGTAATATACTAACGGTTATCTTTTAATCAGATATTCGCGTATAACAATACTCGATCGTACAGTGGAACAAGTTATACGTTTAGTCCCGTCTACAACTCTATTGGTGGTCGATCGTACACTGGTTATTCCAGAAGCAATTTCTTTGGCGCGCCCATATACTCAAGATACATCAACTTTACCATCACAGGTGATCATATCCTATGTTTAGTACAATCATAAAATCCACGCCATAAATTTCAACATTGAACAGTAGCTCCTAAAGAGCCCACAGGTTGTTTTTAGACTGCTAGGATTAGACCTCTGGCTTTGTGGTTTACTGCAAATTGGTGAATAATATTAACAACACAGGCAAATATGTTAAAATAAATCTAGATTATTTCTTGGTGGAACATGGGTTGTGTTGTGTCTACTGAAACATTGATCTAATGTTGACCTTTTTCATAACCTCATATTAAATGCACATTGTACATTTGTGTATTTAATAGAAACAGTTCACCTTTAAATAATTGTTTGTTATCTGCATTATGCATATTTATTATTCTATTATTAGCCTTTTACATATTTAAATACCAGTGTGCAATAACAGTTACATCAGATATTTAAAATACATTATTATTCTTTTGTTTTGATATTTAAGGGCTTTTGTTTTAATTTTTGGGGGCTTCATATTAGAAAATTTTAAAGAAATCTCAAAAATTACTTATGAACGCATAAATGAAAAACAGATTCATAAATTTCTAATTTCCTTGCTACCAAAGTTTTGTAACAATAAAATCACGAAGTTGCTAATCCAGGTAAGGATAAATCACAACAAACGACTTGACGTTTCCCATTTTAAAATAAACCTTTTATTTTATAAAATTTTTTTGTTGCTCTTATTTTCCGTACAATATCGAAGGTAGCCTCTTGCCTTTAACTCATCAATACAGAATGATTGCTGTTGGCTTAAAATATTTAAGTGTAAAAAAATACACACTAGCTACATAATTTTGATGACTACATTTGGATATGTTGCTTTAGAATTTACCAGATTATAATTAGGATGTTGATATCAAATAAAATCTATTCAATATTTGCCACATACTGAATATGTAATGTGATGTAATAAAAATATTTTTGTTTCTTAAACAAAAATTAGCACATTTTTTTCAAAGGTAAATATATATATATATATATATATACATATATACTGACCATTTTACCTTTTTTCCGGCGTCGTGGTATAGAATAAAATCTATTCAATATTTGCCACATACTGAATATGTAATGTGATGTAATAAAAATATTTTTGTTTCTTAAACAAAAATTAGCACATTTTTTTCAAAGGTAAATATATATATATATATATATACATATATACTGACCATTTTACCTTTTTTCCGGCGTCGTGGTATAGTGGTTAGCGCGCCTGCCTCTAACCAATAGGTAATGGGTTCAAGGCTCGACGCTGCTACCATTGTGGGCGTATGTGTCCTTGGGCAAGACACTTAACGGCAATTGCTCCAACTCAGTGGTCACTAATGGGTTGTCCAAATTATCAGCCATATATAAAAAAATAAAAAAATCCAAAAAATAATCACTCACAAAGTAACATACATGGTAACTCGTAAGCTGGCACGAGGTGCTAAACCCGTGTAATAACCACTGTCGTTTTCCGGCCACGCGAGGATAAAGTAAGTTACATTCATTCATACCTTATTATTCAGCAATCAAATTCTATTTTTTTGCGCATTACAGCATGGGAGCCACCCCGACCAATTATACATACTTTAACCAATGGTATGGTTGACATAACGTTTGAACCAGCCAACTCTTCCTATCATATCAACCAGTATATGGTACGTTTGAATAAACATCAGCTGGAGAATACAACTATACTTGAAGATAGGAATATCTCAGCTAGATACGTGAGTTGTTACTTGGTTCTTTACTGTAAACGAGTGTAAACCATGCAGTTGAGGTCATACGGTTACGAACTCGTTAAAGAGTTTAAGAAAACACATTGCGTAGCTAACACACACCTATATGTAAAAGTGGAAGTATCTTTGTGTGACTTAATGATACCAATATGACAGTTAATATGGTTTTAACTTTATTTTCAATATTAAAACTAAACAAGAAAAACAGAAAGAAATATTACCAAAACATACAAAACACCAATGGTTTCATATCAGCATAGCTTTCCATAGTTTCATCAGCCCTGATATAACTAACCATAACTGTATCTACAGATAGAAGATGGTTTTCTTACAGTTAGATACGCTGACCTAGAACCAGGTGTTTATAGTGCTCAGGTGAGTTGTTACATCCACAATGTTGATAATATTTATGTAGTGCAACAATGTCAGTATATTATCTTTTTGCGGATTTTAAGTTTTTTTATGGTGATGTGATTTAAATATTTGAATATAATTCCTCCTTGTTAAGATATCAATGTTCATGTCTGGAGTCGTGGCAACGTGGTTAGCGCTCCTGCCTCTAACCCAGAGGTAATGGGTTCAGGGGTGGCTGTTACCATTGTGAGCGTATGTGTCCTTGGGCAATACACTTCACGGCAATTGCTCCAACCCAGTGGTCACTATAATGGGTTGTCCAAAATATCATTCATACATTAAAAAAACAATCACCCACAAAGTAGCAAGCTGAACAGAGTAGTTCCAGATATGAATAAAGCAAGTTACCTTTATTCATTCATTCAGGTACGCGAAATTCGACAAGATGTACAATTCGTAAAGTATCTACATTTTTCTCCAAACTACGTGTTATTTGCTGACGCTGAGTACGGACCATTGGAAACTTTTACCGTTTCCTCTGTGCCCTCAACACAGAGTTATTTCAACAGGGATCTTTTTAACTCTTTTTACGGTAAACTCATCATATTTAGAGGGTGAATGAGCTACCAATCAAAATCCACATCAGTTGACGGAAAAGAAAAATTGTACCAATTGTAGTACTTTACCAGACATTGAACAACTCGACACTTACCCAAACATTGATAGAGCATACAAAAAAGTTTAAGAACCACTGAAAAAGTTTAAGAACCAGCTCAAACATCAAGCCATTTTGACAGATTAGACGTCAATTGAATGAATTTAACTTACGTTTCCATGTGGCAGGGCAGCGACAGTCGTTATAAGACGGATGTCCTGTTCCCACTTTGTGCCTGCTTACTAATTACCAAATGTGTCTAACCTAAACTTTGTTATTACGTACCCAGATATAAACCTTATACAGAAACAGAGCAATATATATTATATGTCGTGAAAAACATTAACCAATAAACAAATCGTTGGGAATGTCTATACTTTGTTAAAAACAGCAGTGCTAAATATAGATAAACACTATTTTAATAGCGTTAGGAAGGATTTAGCTGTAATTTACTTTAACGTACGCTTTGTTGGGCCTTAAGAATACTGTTTCATAATACCGTTACATTAGTTTGCTTTAGCATCAAAATAAAAACCGTGAATAAGTTAGTCCTTACCAAAAGATTTTCCCTTACCAAAAGGCTTCGATTAAAAGAACACTACTTTTGTTCTAAGCAGTTTAGTGTGGCTTGTCCATAATGTTTCATAAAAAAAGAAGACAAATTTATATTTGTCTACGCACCCGTGGCCATACCCTATACCCTGAGACTTCGCTAACACAAAAAGAGTAAAGTATGGAAGAATAAGTTCTAATACAAAGTTGTTATACCTTATGCTTAAGACCCCGTACATAAGGTTCTTATTTTCTTGCGAAATGCATTGGCTGTGTAGTTGCCGAGTGTTACTTCATGCTTTCCATTCGCGTGTATATTTAATATCAGTAGCACCTGGTATATTCTGTTCTATTTTTGAGGGTGAGGTAACTGTCAAGGACCTGGGATTTTGGTCCGGTTTGACCCATTACCCCAACACCCGGGAAGCCCATTTAAGTCCTTCATGCGACCTGTGCCGCTACTTCTTGGACTCCATGACAACACAATCCTTTGTCCAACCAATTCCATCCGCCACACACAATCCAACCAACTTCATAAACTAAGTCTCATGACAGATCTTTGATTAAGTCTATTTTTCCCACCATTTTAACCTCGTGTGTGATCACGAGTTACCACACTTTCAACTTTGTGTACGATTTTTTGTTTTGATGGCTTATAACTTGGACAACTCATTAGCAAGCGCTGGGTCGAAGCACTGTCCGTTAAGGGTGTTGCCAAAGGTTCCCACTTTAACCCTACCGGCGAGCCGGGATCATAGAAACATTAAATATTCAATTCTGCAAGTCATCATTAATTCTGACAAAATTCTTAACTCGAAATTCTTAGCGGTCTGCGACAAGGTGTGGTATGATTTCTGGTTAAGAATTTTCTTGTGTAACAGGGTGTGTCGTGCTAAATGTTAATGTATTGTTATTGGGAAAAGTTAACAGTTTTCACGTGTGACAGGGTGTGTTATTCTAAATGTTGAGAATTTTCTCGTGTGGCAGGGTGTGTCGTGCTAAATGTTAATGTTTTGTTATTGGGAAAAGTTAACAGTTTTCTCGTGTGACAGGGTGTGTCATTCTAAATGTTGAGAATTTTCTCGTGTGGCAGGGTGTGTCGTGCTAAATGTTAATGTTTTGTTATTGGGAAAAGTTAACAGTTTTCACGTGTGACAGGGTGTGTTATTCTAAATGTTGAGAATTTTCTCGTGTGGCAGGGTGTGTGGTGCTAAATGTTGAGAATTTTCTCGTGTGGCAGGGTGTGTCGTGCTAAATGTTAATGTATTGTTATTGGGAAAAGTTAACAGTTTTCACGTGTGACAGGGTGTGTTATTCTAAATGTTGAGAATTTTCTCGTGTGACAGGGTGTGTTATTCTAAATGTTGAGAATTTTCTCGTGTGGCAGGGTGTGTTATTCTAAATGTTGAGAATTTTCTCGTGTGGCAGGGTGTGTCGTGCTAAATGTTAATGTTTTGTTATTGGGAAAAGTTAAGAGTTTTCTCGTGTGACAGGGTGTGTCATTCTAAATGTTGAGAATTTTCTCGTGTGGCAGGGTGTGTCGTGCTAAATGTTAATGTTTTGTTTTTGGGGAAAGTTAAGAGTTTTCTCGTGTGACAGGGTGTGTTATTCTAAATGTTGAGAATTTTCTCGTGTGGCAGGGTGTGTCGTGCTAAATGTTAATGTTTTGTTATTGGGAAAAGTTAAAAGTTTTCTCGTGTGACAGGGTGTGTTATTCTAAATGTTGAGAATTTTCTCGTGTGGCAGGGTGTGTCGTGCTAAATGTTAAGATTTTATTATTGGGAAAAGTTAAGAATTTTCTCCGTATTTCAAAAGTGACAGAATGAGAATGTTTATGCATTACTCTCTATAACTAATTCAGATTTCTACGTTTTTCAGTTAAGAAAAAATTACATAGTAATATTAAAATTGATTTTACTGAAAGAAGGAACTGATTTTACTTTGAAGATAAGAATTCAACTAAATACTCAGTTGCTCAAAATGTAAGTTCCGATATTTTTTAGGTTTCCTTTAAAATTAATGTGAAATTTAGTTTCACAATGTCACTTCTTATTTAGGAAAGATGCAGGAGATGCTTCTTCATCTGTTTTAACTGTAAAGGATCATACTTTGGTGAAAAAAACTTCACACAACGACAAATCTGGTCAAATCTTGAAGTTTAAGACTTTCCAGGAAGCTACTGTTGCCATTCAAGATTTTGAAACAGAAACCCTCACCAAGTTTGTTTTCCTGAAAAAAAGAAAAAAATGGTAGGCAATGTTTGTAAACTGATAAATTATATATAACATATATTTTATATTTATATATATGTTGTTACGTATACATCTCAAACTTAATGTTCGTATTTTTAGATTTCGATTTCGATTCAAAACAAACATTGTTGTTTATATACCAGACAGCATGGCAAAAAAGACTTTTGCTACGTTATGGCCAAGATATTTGTCTTCTGGATGCAACTTATAAGACATCAAAGTACGCACTGCCATTGTTCTTCTTGTGCATAAAGACCAATGTCAATTATCAAGTTGTTGCATGTTTTGTGACACAAAATGAGCGTCAATCTGACATCACAGAGGCCCTTGAAATGATAAAGATCTGGACACCTGGCTGGAATCCAAAATTTTTCATGACAGACAAATGTGAAGCTGAAATAAATGCAGTGGAAGATACTTTCCAAGGTATACTAGTGTAGTACTGAATTTTAAAATTTTTAAACCTTATTTACTTACAGTTAAAATAATATCCTATATACCCAGAACTGGGATACTAGTTTATATTTATAAACCATTGTATGAAATTTATGTCTTGGAAAAAGTTGTTTAATACTTTGACTTAGTTTTCATCCTAGAAAATATCTAATAAACTAATGTTAATCAATGTTTGTTTTTTGAACTGAATAAGGTTATAATGCTGAATAAATTTTACACCAGATTGCAAAGTTCTTCTATGTGACCTCCATCGAGAACAGGCGTGGGAAAGATGGGTCAAAAAAACAGATAATGGTGTTGGAGACAGAAAAAAGGCAGTTTTATCTGGCTTACGTGCAGTAGCGAAAGCAGAAAGCGGCGGGCAGCAGAGGCTCTGGGGCAGCGGGTGGCACAGGCCCTGGAGCGACGGGTAGCAGAGGCCCTGGAGCGGCTGGCAGCAGAGGCTCTGGGGCAGCGGGTGGCAGAGGCCCTGGAGCGGCGGGCAGCATAGGCCCTGGAGCAGAGCCTACGCCTGCTGCTCGTTTTGGAGGTCCTTTATTCCACTGCAGTACAAAAACGAGATATAAGTATTTACATGAATTGAGGTACTTGACCATAAAAAAAAATTGTTATAAAATATACATCAAATTAAGGTTTAACAATTTCTTTCCATGTCTGCAAAAATAACTTACTATATGTTTGGGAATCCATCTGAAAGAAAAATACACAATTACATTTAGTACAACAATTGCAATTTAGTTAAACACTGTAGATATAAATTATACTTACTTTTTTCCTTCCGGAATAACTCCTTTACTATAAAAGTTAAGACAGTTTAAATGTTTAACTTTAAATATTATAAGTTATAACAAAAACATCATTATCACTTACCGTTGCAAAAACTCAAATCGGCTTTTGCCGATATATCTGAAAAAATTAAATTATATATATATATATATATAAAACTATTGCCACTAACATACAAACAAAAAAGAATTGTTTAAAACTTATACTTACTTTCTTGTTCTTTTGTGTTCTACAAAAAATAAAAATGATTAACAACAGTCCGCAATTACAAAGTAACACAATTTGGAAACCAAAGACTTACGGTTTGGGATTGCTGGTGTTGGAGTAGGGTTTGTTGGGGTTGGGCTGGGGTTGTTTGAACTGCTAAAAAATGCTATGTTACTAAATCGAAAATCAAATCTATTTTCCATCTAAAATGCAGTCAATTTCTATATCAAAAAGTTGGAACGAAATCTTAACATTTAACACGACACAACCTTTCACACAAGAAAATTCTTAACTTTTCCCAATAACAAAATCTTAACATTTAGCACGACACACCCTGTCACACGAAGAAATTCTCAACATTTAGAATAACACACCCTGTCACACCTCACACGTGAAAACTCTTACATTTTCCAAAAAAAAAATCTTAACATTTAGCACGACACACCCTGCCACACGAGAAAATTCTCAACATTTAGAATAACACACCCTGTCACACGAGAAAACTCTTAACTTTTCCCAATAACAATACATTAACATTTAGCACGACACACCCTGCCACACGAGAAAATTCTCAACATTTAGAATAACACACCCTGTCACACGTGAAAACTGTTAACTTTTCCCAATAACAAAACATTAACATTTAGCACGACACACCCTGTTACACAAGAAAATTCTTAACCAGAAATCATACCACACCTTGTCGCAGACCGCTAAGAATTTCGAGTTGAGAATTTTGTCAGAATTAATGATGACTTGCAGATTTGAATATTTAATGTTTCTATGATCCCGGCTCGCCGGTAGGGTTAAAGTGGGAACCTTCTCAACATTTAGAATGACACACCCTGTCACACGAGAAAACTCTTAACTTTTCCCAATAACAAAACATTAACATTTAGCACGACACACCCTGCCACACGAGAAAATTCTCAACATTTAGAATAACACACCCTGCCACACGAGAAAATTCTCAACATTTAGAATAACACACCCTGTCACACGAGAAAATTCTCAACATTTAGAATAACACACCCTGTCACACGTGAAAACTGTTAACTTTTCCCAATAACAATACATTAACATTTAGCACGACACACCCTGCCACACGAGAAAATTCTCAACATTTAGCACCACACACCCTGCCACACGAGAAAATTCTCAACATTTAGAATAACACACCCTGTCACACGTGAAAACTGTTAACTTTTCCCAATAACAAAACATTAACATTTAGCACGACACACCCTGCCACACGAGAAAATTCTCAACATTTAGAATGACACACCCTGTCACACGAGAAAACTGTTAACTTTTCCCAATAACAAAACATTAACATTTAGCACGACACACCCTGCCACACGAGAAAATTCTCAACATTTAGAATAACACACCCTGTCACACGTGAAAACTGTTAACTTTTCCCAATAACAATACATTAACATTTAGCACGACACACCCTGTTACACAAGAAAATTCTTAACCAGAAATCTTACCACACCTTGTCGCAGACCGCTAAGAATTTCGAGTTAAGAATTTTGTCAGAATTAATGATGACTTGCAGAATTGAATATTTAATGTTTCTATGATCCCGGCTCGCCGGTAGGGTTAAAGTGGGAACCGTTGCCAAAGGACACATTCGCCATCGAGAATCAAACCGGGGACACTTCGGTTGCGATGCAGGCGCCTAATCCACTGAGCCACGGTGCCGGACCAACTTGTTTTTATTTTATGAAAATGCCTAGGCCTATATAGACCCTTTCAATATTACGTAAGAATAATATCGCACTTTTAAGAACTGCAAGTATAAGTTTGCCATCTCTTAATTTTATCATAGCCGATTCCGATTATAAGAACTCCTCTCTCTTAGGATGGTGTTTCGATAATAAACAGGATACTTCTTAGCAACTTTTCTCTTTTTGTCTGGATGACATTGGTGGTCAAAAACTGTACAGTCTAAAAACACAGTCAAAAAAGTTTTATTTAGAAGAATGAGTGATATAACAGTCATTTCTTGTTGTACTAAAATCAGCTGCTCACGCTCAATTTTACACTTCCACGAATTATAAGATGTCATTGCGTGTCTTGCAATATAAAAACAATAATTCTACAATAAAATACTACTTTGTTGAGGATTTCCAATAAACACGTGCAATATTCAGCTGAATTTATATTATTACCACGTGTGATACGATACCGATTGAGAAGGATTGAATTCTACTGGATCGGCCAATCGTACGAAGCACTTCTCGCGTGTGCTCGGACGCAGTGTGCATAGTGCATTAGCATACGTAACGGCCCGTCGGCATCGGATGGTGCGGCCTTGTACTTTAAGAGGTGTTAATTTTTCGCCGTTGCCATCCTGTTGTATCATATTTTTTTATTTATTTATTTTTTCGAGTAAAGTAATGAAAAACAGATTCATTAAAACGGAGAAAATAAAAAAATGAATAGCAAAAAAAAGTTGTTAAAACAAGCCACGGGTAAAAACGACTTTAAAAAGAGTAAAATAAAAACGCTAAACCCACTATTTATGCCTTAGGGTAAGGTTTGCAAGCGAAAATAATGTTTCACATGTAGACTAAATAAATGCACGTGTCTACGTGTAAATTGCTATTATGTTGCAATAATCGACGTGTTAATTGCTATTATGTCGTAATGAATCCACGCGTGAATCCTTACTATTTCGTAACGAACATGCTGCTTGGCTAAGGAAAGTATGGTATATAAATATAAAGCAGTGACCGACTCGATTTAGGTAGTTTATTTCTGCCTATTTAACAGGCAAATTACATTTATTTTACACGCAACTGTCAGGGGGGCAATTCATGACATGTGTGCGTCTTGGAAAAAGAACACCTATTAATATAGTTAAATTTTATCCTGGTTCGCGTGTTTTTAGTTTAATTCGAATTGCTTTCGGGAGAAAAGCAGCTTCGGAAGTAGATGTTAGTTGACATTTGAAACGTAGAAATTGATTAGTAAATATTACATTCTCACACAATAATAGAATTGTCACCGTAACAATCGGCGTTTTGCGATTATCAATGGGATGTAACGATTGTCTGACGTAACACGCAGTCGGTATAGGTAACCGCGCAGGGTACAAAAATAGCTAGTTTATGCGTTAAGAGAATGAAGGCGTTGCGTAGCTACTATAAATTAATTATTTAATAAAGTTAAATATATTTATTTCAGAAGATTTTAGGAATAATTTGCTTTTATAATTGGAAAATCCAGGGGTTGCCCCTGCAAAAATCTCAGGGTAGGCCAGCATACCCTGCACCATATAAATCGACGCCGGTGTTTGTAGACTTCATTCTCCATTTTTTGGACTACACAGAAAAACTTTTACGAATTACAGAATACATTCATCCGGTCGGTTTATTTGGCGCGAAAATAAAGTTATGATTGTTAATTTGTTACGTCGGACTTTGTTGCGCAAGAAAATGGATTAACGCGTCAACAAAACGTACAAATACCCTCCGTACAAACCATTTTTTCCGTGTTATTAAAAAGCGAACAAATAAAATATTGGTGAAATTACCCGGACAGAGTAATTGCGATAACCTGCCAGCTCCGCATACCACGAAATAATAATAATGGATCGGATAAGTCAATAATGGATCGGATAATTGAATCCGGATTCGACCCAGTGCATTTCTAGTTGTGAATGATAAATTGCTCATGCATTTAATATAGTTCCATAAAAAGAAACAATTGTTTATTTTTTAATTTGTTGGCATCATTTTTGCAACCTATCTTTGAAAATTAGTAAAGAAAATAACAAATTTGCAACTTCAGTTTAGCCGCTACTGTAATTGCTACTGTAATTAAATAACACACAGTCCATTTTACTGTAATATTGATACTTATATTGTCATAGTATCACAATTATTTGGTGTTCTTTTTTCATAGTATCACAATTATTTGGTGTTCTTTTTTCATAGTATCACAATTATTTGGTGTTCTTTTTTTAAGTACGAGGGTACCTACTGCCAAACCAATGTATTGAATTACAATAAAATGTTTCTTAATATACAGAAAAAGAAGAATTTGTCCTATTCCGGACTGTGGGGCACTTTTTACGAATGTTACTCATCATTATAATCGACATCCGAATGTGGACAAGACCATTTTTTATTTTGATAATAAGGCCAAAGAATTGGGGATTGGAAAATATAAGCAGTACAAAGGGTTTAAATGCTGTTTCTGTGGAGCAATTAGAAAATGCTTTGTGTCTCATTGCGAGAACAAGCACCCGGAAATAGATGTAAAAACTCCCCAATTTGAAGAAATTATGAAGAAGAGCAAGATGAAACCTTCATCATTAAAACCAATTCTCAACAGTTATGAACAAATGCTCACCATAATGGGAGTTGGTAAACGAAATGCAGTGGATCCAAAACTGGCTGCATCATACAGGAAACAAGTAGAATCAATGATACCAAGCATGGCAGTTCTGTTAACATCGGATATAGTGTTTCAAAACATTCAGGAAAAAACAAAGACTTTCACGGCAACAACAAAGTACACGTACTATGCAACGCTGCTAAATTTTATAGAATTTATGGCGAATGAGCATAAGGGAATTTGCACTGAAGGCGTTGAAAGGCTTAGTTACCATGTGAAAAGATGGTTATACAGACAAAGAAGTGCAAAAGAGAAACAAGAACGATTTGTTAAAGAAAAAAGTAGACGCAAGCTGAAAGAGCTGGACAACCCATATTCTGCGATTTTGCAATATGAAAAAGAAAGTCGAGATGAAATTTTATCATTAAAGGAAAAAAGACCGGGGAGCCTAAAAAAACCTGCTATTGAGCGCCTGTATGGGGACATATTTTGTTGTGTCATTTTCCGATTAGGCTGCCGTTCCCGAATTTTTACTGGTATGACGCTGGCTGAGTTGGAGAGTCCAACACCTACTGATGCTGGTAATGTGGCTATCAACATAGAAAAACAGAAAGAAAAAAATCAGCATGGAACGATAGTGGTGTCTGGGGCAGAATATAAAGACCTGCAAATAGCTTCGTCTCATGCATGGGCTTGGATTAAAAAAGAGCCATTAAACACCGGCACCGCACCAGCATTTCCTTCCCTTCAAAGCATGGAGAACGATGCTACACGATTAAGCTCCACCATTTTTAATCGGATTTTTCAACAGACTTCCCTTACGGTATTTCCAAAAGCCGTCTCTGCCACTGATGTCCGAAAAATCATAACAACAAAAATGAAAAATCAATCGATTGAAGTGCAACGTGCTCTCGCAAGAGCTGAGGGCCATTCATTAGAAATGGCTGACAAAGTTTATAACTTTTCCGATGCCATTGATCTTGTGGAACAGGCTCGATTTGCCATGAGAAATGTTGCTTCAGGTACTCATTATTCTTTTTACAGTTAGGTCCATTAATCTTTAGTCTAATACTGTTTAAGTTTCAATGTTACCAAGGCAGGCAAATCATCTGCAACATCCAATATTGTCAAGGTCAGCCATTCTGTTGCGGCAACATCAGATTCTGTTGCGGCAACATCAGATTCTGTTGCGGCAACATCAATGTAGTCCTACTCTCTACTGCCATCTGGTCACCAATGTTCTTTATTCATAAAAAAAATGTGGCCAAACGTTAAGTGCAATGTAGTACTCTACTGCCACCTGCCGGTCACCAAAGCATAAATTAAAACACTCCCAAAAACGTTTCAGAAAAAAAGACCATAACCTATCAAAAAACGTTAACACAAAAAACGTTTCGAAAAAAAAAAACGTTTCTGACCGTAACATAGGTGCTAGTTTTTAATGCTCGCTAAATCATAATAAAGCCAATGAAATTTTGTAGTTTGCGAGTGTGAACGATTAAACTAGTTTCATAGATTCATATAAACAAATTGAATATTTCGCACTGTTTGATTAGGCTCCTTAAAATAGTTTTAGTTTAGTGAAAAAAACTGAAATATAAACATGAGGAAAATAGGCAGGGGTCAATATGACTTTAATTTAGGATAAAAAACAACAAAAAATATCGGTTTAACGTTATAAATATAAAGTTTACATTGCAAAGAAACTAGCATAGTCGGTTAATTTCGGTGGGTTACCTACAACATGCGGAATCCTGTTGATATAAAAATATTTCAACTTGGTGTTCCATCTCCCCCCATATTGTAGTTTGTAGGTTTTTATTGCCAAACTTTGAAAGGTTTGCTTTGAGATCAATAATTTATATATCAGCGGTTTTTCAAACATAATATACTGATATAATAACAAGATTTTTTTAATAACCTATTACCTCTAGGTAAGGGGCAGGCGCGCTAACCAACTGTGCTACAGCGTCAGAAGAAGATAGTTTGTGAGAAGTGGCTTGTGCGAAAAACAGTCTTGCAATACCCAATTTATGGCAAAAATGTGAACTTTACTAATAGTTATTATCAATTTTCTGTTATTGCAAGTTTATATGCATTTGCAGGAGACAAGATTTTTTCATTGAAGTTAGAACAATACCCATTATCGTTAAAACAATAACAATTGTTATAGGCTACATTATTTTATAGAGTGATTTAGATTTTAGTTAATTTTGGACCGCGTTTAATCGGGCAGGAAAGTAATAGTTAATTACTTACTAATCAGGGGATTTTATGCACCCTGGTTTTTAAAACTAAGCTTAGTTGAAAAATATTTTACAGTGCAATCAATTAAGGTTCAAGATACAATTTGAATTTAGCGCTTTTGATCAAACAGTGAAAGAATATGTTACAGTTAAGCTGTAATAATAGATCTTCTATTCCATAAGGACTTCGGTGAGACACACCGGAGACTTAGGATGTACAGGTATCACCCATTACCCTAACACTCATGGTGTTTCCACCTAGCCTGTTGCTTTAAAAGATGTTGAGAAACAATATCTGTTTCGTTAATTTGAATCTCATATATAATTATACCGCAATATTAACTGACAATCTTGTTGTTACATTTACATCACAGTTTACTAAAAGTATCATGTACGCGCAATGGTTAAATAAAAAAAAGGCCATGCATTATATTGTTTTATATAGTAATACTTTATAAATTGTACTGTGGGATAAGATGGGATACCTTTAGCACATCATATCCAAATATCCTATCGCGTTTTAAACAATTAACAACAGTCTATAATGGGAGTCGTGAGGATACGGTTTAATAATTTTTTGAATGTTCTTTGTTTACTACCAAATGGGACGAGAAAATATAATGAAAAAGTTTCCCATCTTACCCCATCCTACTATGATTATATATTCGTTTATATAGACATGCTTTATATTAAATATTTGTTTATATAGCCATGCTTTGTATATAGAGTAGGGTGAGGGAAGATGGGACACCTTTAGCACGTAATATCTGAATATCTTTATTGTGCTTTAAACAGGTAACAACGATCACGGTAGTCGTGAGGATACAAAATGGAATGAAAATGTTTCCCATCTTTCCCCACTCTACTATATATTGTTTATATAGCTATTATTAAAGGAATGTAAACCGTGTAACACTGGATTAAATAACTTTGCAGTGTTATCGCATGCATAGGTGCCAGACCTTGTAAATGCAAGGGAAGGCAGGGATAGTTAGAAGCTCATTTCTGTTAAACAAGTTTAGTTACAATAATGAGTATTTATACTGAATGTAAATATATATTTTTTTACTGTGTGATACCAATATATAGGCACCAAAACCTCGGGTGGCAGGCCTAAACCAAATTTGTTTCATGGGAATGCAAGTCTAACTATCCCTGCATTTAGAATTTGAGGTTTATGGATGTATTGTAGATATATGGTTGTAGCATCATACATGAGTCAAGCTATAAAATAACCATCGGCGTTTTATCAGGAGCATTCGTGCGTGTCTCCTCGGACGATATAAGATTTTTATGAGTGTCTTCTTTAACAAAAACGTACACAACATAGATACCTGGGAAAATATATAATATTTAAACGCTAGGTGGCAGTGTGGTTGAGCGTAACTCTTTATTGCCATATAGTGGTAACTTTTCTTTCAAAGACATGACCACATGGTGGTTTACATACGTATGTGGTAACTTGTAAGCGGGCAAAAGGTGTATGAAACAGAACACCCGTGTTATAACAACTGTTGTTGCCCCACCATGCTAAGATAAATTTGTTACATTTATCCACATAATACGCAATTATAAACATCAGTTGTTGTTTCACGTACTTGCAGCTTCCCACTCTGTTTTGGACAAAGTAGCAACCCTGGGTTTTGAACCCGGGTACTTATTGTTTATTCTATTGCATTCCAATTGTGCATGTTCGTAATCTCCTTCTACAGCGCTGTTCAGCGGTTCTCCATTTGGGGGAAACACCTGATTTAACAACATAAAATGAATTACCTTGGGATATAATCTGCTTTGTAATTTCGGTCCAGCTGAACCCATTCACACTTAAATAAATACCTATGGGTTGGAAATTGGAATATAATAATATATTGTAACATGAGGTCAAGTTTTTCGATGTTCGCGAATCGCGAAAGAACGAGTCCACAGATGTCCTGATGGACAAGAATTGGGATAGAAAACCGGACTTGGTCGGAACGCTAGAGTTGGAACATAAAAAGACTTCACTATCGCAAGCACGCCACTTTCGGACGTACAAGCGTGTTGGGGTAATGGGCGAAATCTGGCCTAAATCCCAGGTCCTCAAGGACCTCACCTATACAGAATAGAATAGAGGTCATGTCGTATGGCGAACCAAACAATACAATAATAATATTAATTTTTTTTAATAAATAGTTTACACAGCCAACACAATCTACAGGACTTTATAAAAACAACGAATGATGAAACTTGCTAAGTTTTAAATTGAAGCAATTTGTAAAGAAGTTATCAACAACACACAATGCCAGTATACATATTATATGAAGTAAATAAGAATCAAACCAACAACATCTAACCTCTAATGACTTCATTCGCTGTAGTAGGGACAAATTTTCTTTCAGACGAAAGTTTTCCTGAAAAAATTCTGAAAATGTTTTCCATTCAAGGAGTCTCATGTTGTGTTTCTTACATAATCTGCAATGTGATGTAATAATCATCAGCAACAACCAGTTTACATATCAGGTGTGGCGGTTACAGCATTCGGCTCTAAGAGAAGATAATTCAGATTCAAGGCTCGTCGCTGCTACCATTGTGAGCGTACGTGCTCTTGGGCAAGACACTTAACAGCATTTGTTCCCAACTCAGGGGACACTAATGGGTTTTCAGCCAATTGTAAAAAAAAACATAAAAAATCCATAAAAATACAATCATTCACAAAGTTACAAACGTTGTAACTGATGAGCGGGTACGAGGTGTATGCAACATAACAACTATGTTATTAAGAATGACGTTGCTCCGCCATGTGAGGATAAATAAGTTACATCCAACTGCCCACCTGACTAACGTTTCCTTTTTAAGAAGGAACTCGGGGCAGTTAACAACGCCTTGGAGCTGGAAAATATATTTGCAGGAATATTCCATAAAATCTTCTTTGATTTCAAAAGTGACATCATAGACGCTGTTTCCAAAAGAAAGACCCAAAGAGTTTTGAACCGAATTACTGAAAATTAAAACTACTTTGGTTAAAATGGAGGTATTTTAACAAGTATGACCAAGAACGTAATAATTTACTTATAAATATTTGTGTGAGTGGTATTTTTAATATAGTTTCACCAGAACGAACATGAATTTAGCATACATCAATTTTTCTGAGTTAACAGTAGTCCCAAAGAAATATCCGCCAACTTTAAGGTTGTCGCAAGCGTTCTTTACCATCGTCTCAGCTTTATCTGCGCTTTCAAACATATAATGGAGAGCAAACTGACAGCTTGTAATATCAAACATTAAATTCGTGTCTTCGAGTTTGTCTTTCAAGTTTTCCTGTAAGAATTTGTTACTTATAAACAAGTTGTATGTAAGTCAGTAAGTATGTTACTTACTTTATCCTCGCGTGGCTGGAAAACGACAGTCGTAACAGGGTGTTCATACAACTCGTGCCAGCTTATGAGTTACCATGTATGTTACTTTGTGGGTGATCATTTTTTTTCAGATTTTATAACTTTTTATGTATTGCTGATAATTTGGACAACCCATTAGTGACCACTGGGTTGGAGCAATTGCCGTCAAGTGTCTTGCCCAAGGACACATACGCCCACAATGGTAGCAGCGACAAGCCTTGAACCCATTACTTCTGGGTTACAGACAGGCGCGCTAACCACTTTGCCATGGCGGCAGACAAGTTACGACGCTGATGTGGATACTTGTATCAGAGGTTTCTACACAGATGGTTGATTATGACTTGGCCCAGAGTTGGCCCATTACCTTACATTTTTTGTAAAGACTTTTTAACCAAGACATTTAAAAGTGTATCGCTAACTGTAGTGAATACCGGAAATCATTACAACTTAGAATCGGTAAAAATTATTTCTTACTGTTGATGAATCTGCAACTATAAACTCGGCTGAGAAAGTTGCTTTGTTTGTATTTCTTCGTTTCAACAAAGCGTAACGGTCCTTGCATTGAGAGACAGAGGTTTCGGCCAAATCTGTGCAAACCTATCGGTCAAAAATGTTTGGTGAGTTATTAACAATTAACCTGTTACTATAATGTGGGTATCACTATAACTGGTGACCCATACAATTTTTGATCTCAATGTGTTTCTTAGGTCTTATTTATGCCCATTGTTTCTAATTTTAAAATTAGGGCGTTTATGTCAAAAATAACCTTTAAAAAATAGGTAAAAACATGCTTTAATTATACTTCATGCAGGCAAACCCTACATACCCATGTTAGGAGCCTATAACCGTGACTGTTAACTTACCATGTGTTGTGGTTCAGCTTCATCCCACTTAAGTATATCGCCACCTTTTCCACAGCCAAGTTCCAACACTACAGGATGCGCCACACCAACGTGGTATAATAAATCTGTGTATTTGCCTGGAATAATGTGTTAAATAAGAAAAGAAAGCAATTGCATGCGTCATATTTTAACAAAATCTAAGATGACATTGCTTTTGATTTATGTGGTGAATGCAATATACTTTGGCTCTGCTTATTTGTATAGACACCTATCAGCAGAGTAAAATCTGGGGTGACATTGTTATAATGTAGTTAAACTCATAGTTGTCAAACATAGGGAACCTCATTGTTTAATGTGGTGAATGCAATATACTTTGGCTCTGCTTGTTTGTATAGACACCTAACAGCTGGGTAAAACTACTAATTTTACATAGGGTGGAGGTCTGAGTTACTTTAAAAGTTTAAAAACTGACTAAAAGTCATTAAAGGTCACACCAAATAACAAGGACTCTTGCTCCAATGCATGTAATATTAGAATGACACTCTGGCACACAAACTCAGCTTATATAAGAACACAAAATCACTCAAGCATAATATTAAACATAGAGATTGAGATTGTCTGGATAATGGTGATACTTAAGGGGTTAACATAGAGGTCATGATAAACATAAAAATCTTATTGAAGTAAATAATAAATACCTTATTAAATAAAATATTAACAAAAGTATTGGTGTCATATAAAACAATAGCACAAAATATTTGTCTCACGTATTAAAACTAATTTTGTCCAGTTGTTAAAATTCCTCATATAAAATATTTTACTGTTTCTTCGCTCGGCCCAACTTGTAACTCCACGTTTGTTATAATGATCTGCAACCTGTTGGTAGATATATTACTAAAACAGAAGCTGTTTTATTGCTATTCTGTATAGGTAAGGTCCTTAATGGCATTTACGGATCTCCCACCCATTACCACTAATGCTCTTGTGGCCTGATTTCGGGGAAGCGACGGGATTCAACATCTGGTGAGGTCCATGCACCCTTGGTATTAGGGTAGGGTAATGAGCCAATCCTGGCCTAAATCCCAGAACCTGTGACGTAAAATGCTGTAGGACATCACCCTTCACACACGTAGAATAGAATAGACGTGACATTAAGGTCAAAAACACCACTTAACTCACATTGCTTTGTTGCTACATGATCAGCAATAACTGTTTTCTTGTCCCTTTAGGCACAGTAATGAAATCAAAGCAATATGCAAAAAAAATGATGTAACATTAAACATTAAAGCAAAAGTTGTTGCCACAATCTAAAATGAAAAAGGAATACAAATTAGTGAATAAAAGCTAGCACAGTTGTAATTGAATGGACACAGGAACTACGAAATAAGGTCAAAAATTTTACATGAAAATAGGTATTCTAGAGCAAGATTATATGATGGCAGTTGCAACAGAAAAAAAACTGATTAAATAGGGCATAACCGTTGCACCAAACATACAAATATCACATGTCCTAACATTTCCAAGAAACATATGTTAAACATATGTTATGTTGTATTTATCGTATACAATTAATGTTACGTGAGCCGGTTACAATTTAATAGTTACAGATGTTATTTTTCAGCGTAATTTATCGACAGTGAGCAATTAGAAAGGGGCGATAGTAATGCAGTGTCAGCTCTGGAGACTCGTATAAAAGTACGTTGCCGACGGTTTCAAAATACGTCGGCAATATGCCGAGGATTTAAAAGACGCGTGGCCAGGCGTGACGCCACGAATCGCAGCGTCAGCGCAAATTTGCCCGTCTAGAATACAGTCGGTATCGTATAACACGAGCACCCAATGTTTCGTATCTGATTAGACGAATCTTCTGCTGCATTACGTCTTCTCTTTCACCGCAAACCCGTGTTCTAAATGATTTTAATTAGCGACGGTTTTCGTCCAAAAAGGAACGTATTCTCGTACGCCTTTCTCCTTGATGACGTCATAAGCTCGTGCCGAGCATTTGGTTCAATCTTGGCGCTCGGCGAACCTGAGCTTTTACAACTTCAACACATTCCCATTGTTAACACCAAATTCACGAAACATTACCAACATTGTGTGCTGCATAGCCCAGGACGAAGTATTTATTGCAAACGTATCAATCCTTTACTTGATCGCATACGTAAAAAGGCAAATATCCAACCTGTTTTCAAGCTCCTGCTGGCTAAATAATCAAGGGGACAATTGTTATTATGACGCAAATAATCAATGTGTGAATTGCTATTATGTCGTAATCAATTGCCAAACAATCGCTATTATGAAGCAATGAATCCACGTGTGAATCCTTACTATTTCGTAATAAACATGCTGCTTGGCTGAGGAAAACATCCTAAATATCTAGCAGTGTTACTTCTGGAAAATATCTAGGATATTTATTACCGCAAATTACATTTATTTTACACACAGCTGTGAGAAAGGTCGTGTTACCGATTCCCGCCGAAAAAAAACATATGCGCCGCACGTATACAAGGACATTAATGACGCCATAGTCAACGCGCATGTGCGCTAGGAAATCGGTGCGCCTGACTTCATTTGCTATATACGACTACTGGACTACTATATGTATTATATACCTCATATTTAGCTTTTATCGCCCGTAATTCTTGCAATTTCCCGTCTGCAATATAAAAATAATTAAAACAAAAAAAATTTTTTTTTTACTTTTTTTTCTACATCGTTGGCAATAAACTGGCGACATTTTGTCCAAATGCGTCAGCAAAACCGTCGGCAATCGGCAATTGCCTTCTCCAGGGCTGAGTGTTTTTAACAAACATGGTTTTACGGAAACGCCGCAACAACATAACTAGCCTGGTATTTTGAAAAGTTTGACGTATGCGGTTGAATGTAAAAATGAATTTTGCCAAATGTAATTTCTAACTAGATTCGAATATAAACAAATCATTACCTGCCAAGGTTTAAATTGGTTATGACTACAATCGTGAAAATTAGGGGACTTAAGCTTTGTTGGCTTCGTAAAAGCGGAATATGTCATAAAGTTTGAGGTTAAAGTTTTGAAGGCCCAGCACTGGGGAATACAGACGTGCTGCGGACTCCTTTCGTTTTTTTAAACTTCCCTATTAAATGCGACCACCGCAAGCCGTTTAATGTCTCAATGGGGATGTTCAGCAGACTATTTCGTAAACGAATATGTTGAAATTTGTAAATAGTATTATCAGCTATATTTTGCAATTGCACCCATTTTACACCTGCTATCAATTATGGAAATACAGAACAACATTATTACTTAAATAGATCAGACAATCGCAAAATTATATGAACGGGAGTTATTATTACAGCAGTGTTTTGATTACAAGTGTCCATTACACAAAAATGTTACCAAGTGTTATTGTTATGCAAATAATTAGTGTATTGGGTAATGATAGATATAGATAAGTAAATGACATCACTCTACTAGGTAACAATTGTTATTGTGTAGAATCTGTATATGATGTCACAACTAATATTGTGACAATTGTTCGCACTGGCAAGTTAAACGATGCTACATTCCGATAAGTGTTACTGCAAAGTAGACAGTTGAGTTTTTTCCATTAAGATACATCTGAACTGGATTATGATTGCATGTATGCCTAACTGACACGTAATTGCAAAACTCTACGCCAGCATTTGTTAAATTGGGGTAAATTTACCCCTGGGGGTAAATTCCTCATATTTAGAGGGTAATAAAGCAACCAATCAAAATCCACATCAGTTGACGGGACAGAAAAATTGTGCCAATTCTAGTTCTTTACCAGACATTGAACAACTCAGAACTCATTGCCAAAAAGCTAGCGCATCCGTCGCATTAAATATAACTGATGTAATTAGTTGTTTTCGCTTTTTAATAAATGAGCTCCATATTACATAATAAATTGGGGGTAAATCTGATAAGCATAATAAATTGGGGGTAAATCTGATAAGCATCTTTGTTAAAAGGGTAAAGCATACAAAAAAGTTTAAAATCCACTGCTCTTTGCCAATGACCCCATGCACAATATTGCAGGCAAACTTGTCAATTTTACATTCACAATGCACCATATTCAACATTGAAAGCAATCATTATTTTAACCATCATCAATTTTTTAAGTACAAATCTTTTAAAAACAAATTATATTCATGCCATAGGGCAGCATACCAGTTTTGAATTGGTGTGTTCTCCCTCGAAACCTGCATCCTTTTTCCTTTTTGAATCGCCATTTTTAACAGAACTTCCAAGTGTTCTCTTATTTGGAGACCCATTAGTAAAAGCTGCATTACACTGTTCCATATCTTTCAAACCTGCAACATATGTGTCAAAATTGATTTTGGATCAGAATTGCAACTGATTATTGAACAATAATGATCTGGTGCTACAAAAACGTAACAAACAAAAATCAAGTCCAACCACTAGTTGTAATAGAGAAATATATTTCGCCTAAATGGCATCGTCAGTCTCTTATTCAAATAGAATGTGATTATTGAACACAGATAATTGAATTGCAGTTAAATACAAATAAACAGAATTAGTTCGTTATTAATGAATTAAAAAATAAGCAAAAGCTGTCAAACCTAAACGACGAGATAATTGGACTGAATTGTTTCTAGGTTTATGAAAAGAAAACACAAATATAAAAGCATTTAAATTATAGAATATGAAACAAATGTATTTTTTAATGCAGTAACAGAAAGTTACATTTCACGTTTTATTGAAATTTTGTGCGGCTAATTTTATATTAACCGAAACAGCCGCATCTAACCTCTGGTCTAAGGCTCTTAGCAGCCCTAAACACTATGCAACAGCACCTGTGTGACCAATATTTAACATTATATACTTCACTTATAACACGTCAGTAACTCATTTATTATTTAGGCATATACCAATACTATACACCGGAAATCCTAAACAGTCAGCCCCGTGACAAAGTGGTTAGCGCGCCTGAGGTTACGGAATCAGGGCTCGATGCTGCTACCAGCGTGGGCAAGTCGAAGTGAGTTCTTGGGTATAACATTTGACGGCAATTGCTCCAACTCAGTGGTCATAAAGGAAATACATTTATTCCACCGTGAAATACTTAAATTTAGAATGGCATTTACCATATTATAAACACATTTTCGTTTTGTATATTACTCAATTACTGTATATATTATCAAAGTTTTATTACCAGCAGTATCTAACTTGTTATAAACATAAATAAATTACAACCCTTTCAATTTAATAACTAAAATACCTTATTTCAGTGTTAAAATACACTCCTGGTTACAGACTAATAGACTATCTAGTATCTTTACTTATCTATTTAAATTTATGGGCCCACCAAATAAAATCTACATCTACATATACTTGCACCATTTACCTGTTCAGTTTCGTCGACTCGCACCCTTATCCGTAGAAGGATATTATGAAATGCTAAACTAGTATACAGCAACATTTTTGTAAACGAAAATAAATTTCTTGTAATGCAAAACTGTTATCAGGAAAGTATAATGTTATCATCCCCACCTAACGGATATTTACGGTTGGAATTACCGCACACAAGGTGGATTTACTTAATTAAGTATTCGAAGACCCAAAGACGTCATTCTATGAAGGGTCGTATCATAGTTAAGGACGGTTATTGTCGCAACCCAGTGGTCTAACTCTAATAGGTTGTCCAAATTGTCGGCCACGCAGAAAAAAATACCCAAATTTAACTCGCTGCGTTGAAATTTTAACACATGCATAAAGATTTACGCAAAATAAAGGTGTCCCAAAATTTGGACACTGTACTAACTAGACCCCAGCGGTACCGATTCTAAAATAAAAAAAATTAATCTTTAGACACCCGTTGTTGGTATATTGTTTGTGAGCTGATTGCAGGTGATCTGCAGTTGACTTCGTGCGCTCGTGGGTGTCTAAAGCTACGTCCTAGTCTAGGTTATCTAGGAGTTGTCGTTTGCCGTTTCCTAGTCTAGGTTATCTAGGGTTTTGGCTGGCAAGAAATCACACGGTTCTGCACACTCAGTTACAGTAACTATGTTTATTCGTTCATATGCTTCGTATCGTTATATCGTTCTCTCGTTGTTATCTCGTTTAGTTCTCGTTTCACTTAGTTCTTTTCTTCTTTTTGAATGGCGATCACACAACGGTATATATAGCAGTCGGGGAATGGTTTGAAGGGAAAAAGGAATTGCGGGTGTCAGACGAACCGGCGTGATAAATGGCGGTAACGAGGTTATAATGCAAAGGACACAATTGGGAACATCGGCGCTAACTCGGTTAACGGCAGGGTGCATCCGCCGCGTTGTGGGAAAGTTAGCACGCGACGTCAAACATTTGGTCAATATTGGGGACAAAAGAATTCGTGTGACGTAATATTACGACGGGCCGCTACAACACCTCCCTTTGGCCATTGAAAAAAATTAGAAAACCACAGTCAAATATGCCAGAGTGGTGCTCGTTGTAGAGGCTCGTCGTCTCACATACAAAGGCAGGAAAGTTGGACTCTCGGGATCAGCTTGGTCCGAATTCGGGTTGCCTGTAAAACATCTAAACACCGCACGCATAATTATAGTCACACACACAATAACAAAGCATGTAAACAACTGGTAATCTGTGTGCGTGAGTTGTGGGTGTTATTTATGTATTTTGTAAAGTACGGTGTCAACCAGGGTTTGATCGGGTGTTGTGATATTTCGTTTCTATAATTGCACGCGTTCGCGTACACACACGGACGACTTCGTCTTTTAAGCACCGCCGGATACAATAACCGGCGCCACAGCATAAAAATAACAAAAGACAACATGTATTTGGCAGCGTTGCCGCTGCCCGGTCACCCCCAAGGAAAAATTTAAGGTATAATCCTTATGCAGGCTTAAAAAAATAGGGAATTAAAAATCTGTTTCATAAAATCGCAGATGTGCGGGTCGACGAATTGCCCGACCAAAGCGGTTTGTATTTATAGGTATCGGGATCCTACTTGGGGATGGTGTTCGCCGAACGACGGGTTCGGGATCATATATGATCTTAGATATATCGTTCTCCCCTTCAATTCTGAAAGATTCGTTTGCGTCGCGAGGCTGCATTGTAACATCGTAAAGCGTGTTTGCAGGTTTGAGACGATCTAAGGAAACGGTAGTCACTCGATTTCCGAAATCAATGGTAAAATACTTATCCGCTCGGCTAACGACGCGGAACGGTCCGTCATAGGGACGTTCTAGAGCCTTCTTAACCCGATCTACGCGGACGAATACGTGTGTGCACGAGAACAACTTATTATCGATGTATGACGGATTTTGCAATAACGGTCTGGGAAGTGTTGGTCGCAATGATTGCATGCGCTTACGTAGGCCATCGAGAAACGTTCGATGATCCGCGGTAGTGGTGGTAGGCTCGTCGAAAAACTGGCCTGGTAGTTTTAATGTGGTCCCGTATACCAACTCGGCGCTGGAACATTTAAGGTCCTGTTTGTATGCGGCGCGGAGGCCCAACATAACCCAGGGTAAGTTTTTAAGCCAACCGTTATCGTTGAGTTGCGACATAAGCGACGCCTTAAGGGAACGGAAAAATCTCTCCGCCATACCATCAGACATTGGATGGTAGCTCGTGGTGAAAATTAATTTGGCTCCGAGGAATTTAGCCATATCGGACCAGACGGATGATGTAAACTGCGCACCTCGATCGGTCGTTATTTGGGCGGGGGCTCCGAAATTTGCAACCCAGTTGAGGCAAAATGCGTTCACCACCGTTTCGGTCGTAATATCTGCGATTGGGACAACTACGGGGTACCGAGTGAAACGGTCAATTATGAGTAGGATATATCGATATCCATTACAACTGGGTAGTGGTCCGGTTATATCCACGTTAATACTGTGGAAACGTTGGATTGGAACGGATATAGTTTGGATTTTGGTGAAGGTATGCCTGCCAACCTTTGATTGTTGGCATGATAGGCAAGCTTTTGCCATATCCCTTATATTTGCATTCATACCTTTCCAAACAAACCTTTGGCTGATAAGCTTTTGAGATCCACGGACTCCCGGGTGCGATAAACAATGCAAACTTTCGAAAATTGTGCGGCGAAAAGACTGCGGGACTACGGGGCGGAACGTACCGGTAGAAATGTCACCGATAATGTCTATATTGGAGTCTGGTAACTGTCTTACCGCCAACGATAGACTAGACCCGTCACACCGCTTTAATTCCTGGACCGACGTATCGCCCATTTGTGCTTCGGCCATGGCTACATAGTTTATATTTGAGGTTGGAGTTGAAAAAATGGCGTTGATTTCTGGACGCGACAGACAGTCCGCAATAACGTTATTCTCCCCTTTAAGAAAATCTAATGTGCAATTAAACTCCGAAATATAACTGAGATGGCGGCTCTGGCGACCAGAGGCTGATTCGAATCTAGTGCTTATGGCAGATACGAGTGGCTTGTGATCCGTTAAAATGACGAAGGTTCGTGACTCTAAGTAATAACGGAAGTGTTTGAGGGACGAAAATACGGCTAACAGCTCTAGGTCGAAAGTGCTATATTTGCGCTCGGCGGCGTGTAATGTTCTAGAGAAAAATGCCAAGGGAGCCCAGTTACCGTCAACCTGCTGCTCTAGGACGCCAGCAACAGCGACGTTACTTGCATCCGTTACAAGTCGAGTAGGTGCGTTTGGCAGTGGAAAGGCGAGAGTGACCTTCTCTGCGATGAGGGATTTAATCTTTTCGAATGACATAGTGTTCTCTTCACTCCATTTAATACGGGAGTTTTTCGGCAACTTAGGAGATGCCAGGGAGTTTAGTGGAGCCAAGATAGCGGCACATTTGTCAATAAAGCGGTGGTAAAAATTAACCGCTCCGAGGAATGTGCGTAAACCACGTATAGTTTGAGAGCGGGGATAATTTACGAGCGCCTCCACCTTAGATGCGGGCGGTTCGATACCGTGCTTGGTAACCGTGTGTCCCAGAAAATCAATTGTTTCTGCGCCGAAAATACATTTTTCCTTGTTTAAAATTAGGCCAAATCGTAAAACTCGCTCAAATACCGTAATTAGGTGGCGAACGTGCTCGTCTCGATTAGAGCTGTAAACGATGGCGTCGTCGATATATATAAAAATAAATGGAAGGTCCCGAAAAATATTGTCCATCAGTTGCTGAAATGTCGCGCCTGAGTTTCGAAGGCCTAAACTTAAACGGGTCCACTCAAATAAACCGAGAGGGCAATTAAACGCCGTTTTGTGGATATGTTCTGGCTTTACGGGAACCTGAAAATACCCGGACTTGAGGTCCAACTTGCTAAATATAGTAGCCCCGGCCAAGTTCGCAGTCATGTCGGCGAGTAAGGGAATCGGGTAGCGAGACGGGACGGTGTGCAAGTTTAACTTCCGATAATCAACAGTGACTCGGTAATCACCATTGGGCTTTTTTACAAGGTGGAGTGGCGAGGCGTGGCTAGAGTTTGATGGACGGATAATACCCAATTTTAAAAGTTTTGATATTTCCTTCTTTGCAGCCGCGAGTTTTATAGGGTCGAGCCTGCAAACGCGACAGGAAACGGGGTATCCGGTAGTTTCGATTTCGTGCTCTATATTGTGACGAACAGGCAACGTAAACCTGGATTCGTCGAATGCCGTAGGAAAAACATTAAAGAAATCGTCCAAGCTTTCGATATCGGAAGGCTTAATGCAATTGTTGGATACTGGAGTTGCGCTGGGTTGGGACGTGTGGGTATCAACGGTATTTCGGGGTGGACGCGATATACAAAAAATTTTACGGTTGCTCACATCTATCATTATTTTGAAGTAATCTAAGAAGTCCAGGCCAAGGATCGGGTGACGTACGTTTGCAATACAAAACTTCCAGCGAAATGTTCCACAATTATTTAAAGAAATAGCTAAATGCCGATACCCGTAAGTTTTAATGTTGGTGTCGTTTAGTGCGACGAGGGTGGTATTCGCGTGAAAAAGAGATTTCTCGTTATTTAGTGGAGGAATCACGGATACCTCTGCGCCTGTGTCTACCAAAAATTGAATATTGTTGCGAGTATCGTGCACGAAGAAAAGCCGAGGATTTTGGCGTTTATGTTTCAGCACTGATCCAATGTAACGCGCGCGCCGTCGAGTCGCTGGTCTCCGTCGCGCGCGCGAAATTAGTTTTTTTGTTGCCATTCGCATGGAGGGGAGCATCGAATTGCGTCGCTCCCATATCGGTCGTGATACATGCAAAACCGGGATGGCCTACGGTGGCTGCCATTATAGTCGTTAGGTACACGCGACGAAGAATTAACATCGCGTCGTCGACGGTCGATGTTTTGTGACCTTGCGCTATGGTTTTGTCGGTTACCAAAACGCGGTGCGTCGCGATTATAAGATAAGCGGGGTCGCGGGTATGTTTGACCTTGCGAAAACTGCGGATTTTCATGACAATAGGCCGTTAAGGTCCGGATCGACTCGGCTAATGAATCGACTCGCCTCCCCATAGCTTCGATAGGACTGGAGTCCTGTCTGCTCGTAACGTTATCCTTGTGACTATTACGTGAACTGCTGCCCTTTACTACCTCATCCGCACATTCAACCAAGTCTTCAAAATTCAAATCCATGCGGGAGCGCAGCGTAATTTCGACGTCGCGAGGGACACACTTTAGAAGCTTGTTTCGCATTAGCTTAACAGCGAAGGGGTTTTCACGGTCGCTACCCAAAATCGATTTCATTCTGTTTACAAACTCGGTCGGTGTGTCGTTCCCGATGTCTAGATTCTCGATCTCGTCAAATCTATCACTCTCCGCCCGTGCGAAGGCGCGCAATAAGGCGTTTTTTAGTACATCATAAGCGTTCTCTGATTCGGGTGAAAGCGCATATTCCACACGCGATATTTCTGGACTACCAAGTGCGCCAATGACCGAAAGAAATTTATCTGCTTGTGCTATAACATTTTGCTGCTCAAATGACTTTTCAGCACAACTAAACCAGGGCGCTGGGGCAAAAGTCCAGAAATTTGGCAGTTTAACGCGTTTGGGGTTTTTCATATCGTTAAGCGTTGTAGGACAAAATGAAAAAGGTACCGAACTATTACCAGGGGCATTTGGGGTGCTAAACATATAGTCCGGTTTGTGTGGCACGCTAGTTACTGGTGTACCGTCGGCGCTATTGTAAGACATAAGGTCGAACGGTGTGCTTGCGACATTATGCAACATAGATGAAATGCCACTAACCTTTTGAAACCCCGGATGTGGTTTAGCGTTGCTTGTGTTAGATGTGGCCGGTTCCGGCATGAGTGGTGATGTGGTGTCAGCGAACCTCACGAAAGGATTTCGATTGCTCGAGGGATGTGTGGAGGATAGCCAGTTGTTATCCATGCCTTGCATTTGTGTGCAATAAAACTGTTGGTTCAAACGGTGCTCCCTCGGCGAAGACACTTCCGGGGCGATGGCGAAAGTCGCTCGATGAAGTGTCACGTTCGTAGTAGGCTCGATTCTCGTCCAATGACGGTTCCGTCTTTGCTTGCTTGCTTTCGTTGGTTGATCAGATCCTTTGTTCTTTTGATCACGTTTGTTCGTTTTATCACGTCGAGGTCACCACTTTTAGACACCCGTTGTTGGTATATTGTTTGTGAGCTGATTGCAGGTGATCTGCAGTTGACTTCGTGCGCTCGTGGGTGTCTAAAGCTACGTCCTAGTCTAGGTTATCTAGGAGTTGTCGTTTGCCGTTTCCTAGTCTAGGTTATCTAGGGTTTTGGCTGGCAAGAAATCACACGGTTCTGCACACTCAGTTACAGTAACTATGTTTATTCGTTCATATGCTTCGTATCGTTATATCGTTCTCTCGTTGTTATCTCGTTTAGTTCTCGTTTCACTTAGTTCTTTTCTTCTTTTTGAATGGCGATCACACAACGGTATATATAGCAGTCGGGGAATGGTTTGAAGGGAAAAAGGAATTGCGGGTGTCAGACGAACCGGCGTGATAAATGGCGGTAACGAGGTTATAATGCAAAGGACACAATTGGGAACATCGGCGCTAACTCGGTTAACGGCAGGGTGCATCCGCCGCGTTGTGGGAAAGTTAGCACGCGACGTCAAACATTTGGTCAATATTGGGGACAAAAGAATTCGTGTGACGTAATATTACGACGGGCCGCTACAAATCTGTATCGTTTGCTAACCAATGTGGCGTAACGTTATGCATTAAAAAAATATTCGATGTATTTTGTTTTTTTAACGTTTTATGATTTTTGGTGCACAATGGCAATAATACAGAGTCATTTAAATGTCTAAATGATAATAGGTGATTGATATTTTGGGTAATTATATCATTTTCGGTGTGATTGACAATTTAAACAACCCGTAAGGAACTACTATAGTTCGAGCAATGGCCGTTAAGTGCCTGCCCACGGACACTCACGCCCACAATAGTAACAGCTCGTTATAATCTATGTACACAATCTCCATATATCAACACAGTCAAAGTAAACAGTAATCGATTGGATAACACAACGTCTCTGAACCCCAGTTTTGTGAAAAGCTTCGAACAATGTAAAAACTAATGTAAAAAAATAGTCATCATGACTTGCGATTTCTTTGTGCTCTGAAATTTTTCCTTTTACGCAACGTACCGGTAACTCAAACCCTTTTCTGTTGTTATACTGACACCGTTTCCGGAGATATATCCGAATGAGATCCAAAAACCCTTTCCATCTCGTGCCGTAATTATTTGGTTTGTTTTACTCTGAGTCATATGAACATGTTTTCTGTGACTTTGATTTAGCGAAATGAGAGCCGTTTGTGGCAATTTTCAAAGGCACATTTATACAGCTGTAACTTTATTACTGGCAAGGACATTCATTTCTAAATGTATTCGATTCGCAAGAAAGTATGTATGTATGTATGTAACTTACTTTATCCTCGCGTGGCCGGAAAACGACAGTCGTTATCACACGGGTTTATTACCTCGTGCCAGCTTACGAGTTGCCATGTATGTTACTTTGTATAGGTGATTATTTTTTTTTTTGGAATTTTTCATTTTTTTTATGTATGGCTGATAATTTGGACAACCCATTAGTGACCACTGGGTTGAAGCAATTGTCGTTAAGTGTCTTGCCCAAGGACACATACGCCCACAATGGTAGCAGCGGCGAGCCTTGAACCCATTACCTAATGGTTACAGGCAGGCGCGCTAACCACTACGCCACGGCGCCGGACAAAAGTAAAATTAATAACTGTCAAAGTCAGCAAATAAAAATTCTGAAATCTCTGTGTTCATACAGCATTAATGCGGACAATTAAACATGCTATTTATTCTCTAAATATGATGTTTGCTGACGCATTGTTGCGTGTGTGTGTGCTCAGTAGGCCGAGGAAATTCAACAACTCGTAGATTTTGCTGAGTAATGGTTGCCTTTATTACAAGGCGTCGGGCTTTAAAGTTCGATTTTTCTGCTAGTTCTTCTACTTAGAATATATTATTTATGTGATTACTGGATTGTATCGTGATTTTTTTTGTAGAAAATATAGTTTTAACAGCAAAGTAGTTGCACGCTTTCATAGTCATTAAAAAGCGTGACCGCTTATATAGCAGCACGAATTTGCAGTGTTATGCACAATAAATAGTTTCTTGAAAAAAATGTTGTTTTATGGCTTTATTCATTTTGTAAACTTGTAAAAACTTTCTTGTTAAAATACTTAATAATTCCTATAAAAATTATTTCACTCTTTATCGAGTTTTGTATCAGACAAAAAGCAAAATGGTTGCAGGAAGTGGCATGGGAAACTCAGTACACCTAAAAGAAGGTAAGTTTCAACTTTTGAGTGTAGGATTGACTTCTGTACATGGTGCGGAAGATATGGCGTACTCAATACACGGCTTAAGGTGGCTGTACACAGTAGCTATCCGGCATGCGAATTCGCCTGCGAAATGGTATACAAACCCATTACCGAGTCGCGCATGCAGCAGCGAAATTCGGACAAAACGGACGAATTCCGGATACTGTGCACAGCCACCTTTAGGAATACATCTTAACTGCCCAGAAAATTAGAAGCCTATTGACACGAACATTGTCCATTAAAGGCAGTTTATGTGTATTCCGAGGCCATGTATTGAGTAGGCCATGCGTTAAGAATAATTAAGTGAATGGAGCCCACATAGCTCGATTGTAAACACTGTTTTAGGTTTGGCGCAGTCGCAAAAGGGTTAATGCGCCCACCTGTTGCTTAAGTTTTCGGATCCGAGGCTCTATGCTGCCACCACTGTGAGCGTGTGTGTCTTTGAGCAAGACACGGCTATTGCTTCATATCAACCCAGTCTATATTTTCTAGGTTCTCCCGAGCCAGCGCCAGTAGCGAAAGGCGTACTGCGAGTTTACGGAATGAAATTTTGTCCGTATGTTCACCGACTTAAATTGGTTCTTGCTGCAAAGGAAGTTGCGTAAGTAAACAATTCAAAAATGACTGCGGCAAAATGTTATTATTTTTGTGTATGACCGAGACGTGGTACAGTAGTTAGTGCGTCTGCCTCTTTCTTGGGGTTACGGGTTCAAGGCTCGTCGCTGCAACTATTGTGGGCGTTTGTGTTTTTGAAAGAGAAACTTTTAAGGGCAAGTGCTCCAACCAATTTGTCTCTTTTGAATTGTCTAAGTTATCAGTCATGCATTAACGCCCACAAAATATCAACCATAAAAAACGCACATGGTAACTCGTTAGCGAGCATCAAGTTTTACTCATTCATTTCTTTCAAGGCACGAAACTATCAACATCAACCTAAAAAGCAAACCAAAGTGGTATTTTACAAAGAACCCACAGGGAAAAGTTCCCACTATTGAGATAGATGGTAACGTGATCTGTGAATCTGATATCACCTCAGAATACGTCGATGCAGTTTACCCCGGAAGAAAGCTGACAACTACAGACGCATTAAAAGCTGCAAACGAGAAAATGCTTCTTGTATATTGGGGTAATAAGGTAAAGTGAGCTTTTTTCTACCATCATATTTACCTTGCTCGAAAAAGATCTTTGAACTTGTTGTTGAATTATTAGGCTGCCAAGAATGCTATGTATTGTTACCCAGGTCGAATTCGCCTAACATTTAAGTATTTTTAAACTTATAAACAAAATGATTTGACATTTTAAATGTTTTAAACTTTTTTGTTTAATTTTAGCTAAGTATAAACCAAAAAAATATGCGGAAAATAGTTTCATGTATATAACAACGTTACGAATAAAAGTACAAAATATTAAATTTCAGTGCGTTAACAATTTCTACAAATACTGCATGGCCAAAGCTGACGATAAGGAAGCGAAAGATGCCGCCTTAGCTACGCTGAAAGAAGGGCTGGAGTACTTGGCCACATTCTTGAAAAAGAATGGTTCAGTTTTCGTCCGTGGGTCTCAACCTGGATTGACCGATTACTTTCTTTATACCCACCTGGAACGCATCAACGCTATTGTCCCTGTAGATTTAAAACAAATACCAAAAGTGAAAACATACTTTGATCAAATGCAAGAAGACAAAGCTGTGAAATCGTGTTGTTTCTCGGACGAACTGCACCGCGAGTACGGCCGGAAAGCTCTGGCAGGAGACATCGGAGCTTACGATATTGGGCCTGTAGTTCAGTAGCTATATATATATTAGCCCTGCTATGTCATATAGTTTGTATAACAATTTAAACATTTACCAACAAAAACTGCGTATAAAGAAAAAATCGTAGTTGACCAAATAAAACCACAGTCGTTTATACTAAATGGTTATAAGTTACTGACGTTTAAGTATATAGTAGGGTGGGGGTAGATGTGACACCTTTGACACATAATAACTAAATATCCTGATCGTATTATAAAAAATTAACAACGGTCTATGGGAGCCGTGTGAATAAAGTTTTATAAAAAAATCGTTAAATGTTGGTTTACTACCAAATTGGAGAAAAAAATAGATTGAAAAGGTGTCCCATCTTCTCTCACCCTATATTTGTACACCGAAAATTGTAGTATTTTGAAGCAGCAGAAGCATGAGAATGCAGTGCCATAAGACCAAATAACTAGCTGGGTAGTTAACCCGTTGTATGGGAAACTTTAACCTCAAGCTAGTTTGCAGGTATTTTCGGGTTTATACTCCTCCACCACATTTCCCCAGGAATATTTACGGCGGAATAAGCCAGGAGAGAATAGTCGAGGAAAAAGCCACGGAAGGGAAATAATATACTATTTAAATTAATCTGCATGTTTTTCACTATCAGTGTTGTATTTAAACAATATGCAATTTTTTTCACAAGTATCATCAAGTAAACAAGCATGTTTATGATTTAACAGGGAATGTTTTTGACCAAGTAGTATGCGTTTCACAGACTGTTTTTCTTCTGAAAAAAAGTAAAATCTGCTGGTATATACCAAAGAAATATATTATGATGTGTTTGAAAGCATTATTTAACAGGGTGTATGATATTTTACTTATTTTCCTCTTATCTATTAGCCGCGCGTTTTTCGTTGGTATAGTACGAATATTTTGTCGAATAATAATGTAACTTTTTTTGTTTATCATCAAACAGGGACCCGTAAATATGATTTAAAAATCCACTTTGCCACACTCTACTATGGGTTATACCGTAGCCAACACCACGTCTTTTTCTTTCACGACTATTTCCTTTCCGTAGCTATTACCCCCGACTAAATTCTCCCCTGGCTAATTCCGCTGTAACTAATTTTGGGGGGAATAGGTGGGGGAAGATATAGCCCCGAACCACGTTATACTTGCAAACTAGCTTGCTTTTTTTCCCAAGCTACTTCCCCGACACAACGGGTAAACTACTGAGCTATTTAATTGGTCCGTGTTAAACTTCAACACCATAACCAATCAACATAAACGACTCTTGATTTAATTTGATCAACAACGATTTTTTTCCTAAAAATGTTTGTATGTACAACTACACGCAATTTTGTCAGTAAATGTTTAAATTATTTTTAAAAAGTTACACCAAACAGCAGGGCGAACATAGCTATTGAACTACAGGCCCAATATCGTAAGCTCCGATGTCTCCTGCCACAGCTTTTCGACCGAACTCGCGGTGCAGCTCGTCCGAGAAACGACACGATTTCACAGCTTTGTCTTCTTGCATTTGATCAAAGTACGTTTTCACCTTTGGTATTTGTTTCAGGTCTACAGCAGGAACAATAGCGTTTATGCGTTCCAGGTGCGGATAAAGAAAGTAATCGGTCAATCCTGGTTGCGACCCACAGCTGAAAGCTGTTCCATTCTTTTTCAAGAATGTTGCCAAGTACTCCAGCCCTTCTTTCAGCGTGGCTAAGGCGGCATCTTTCGCTTCCTTATCGTCAGGTTTGGCCATGCAGTATTTGTAAAAATTGGTAACGCTCTGAAATTTATGATTTTGTATTTTTTCTTCGCAACGTTGCTATACAGGTAACTATATTTTCTGCAGCCTTTTTCGGTTTATACGTAGCTAAAATTACTCTAACTGTTGGTTAGACGTTTAAAACATTTAAACTGTCAAAAAGTTTATTTTTATAAGTTTAACACCACTCAAATGTTAGACGATATCGACATTGGGAACTGATACACAGTATTCTTGAAGGCCTACTAATTTTGCAACATATTTAAAAATCTATTTCGATCAAGCTAATTACATTGGTAGAAAAACTCACTTTACCTTATTACCCCAATATACAAGAAGCATTTTCTCATTTGCAGCTTTTAACGCGTCTGTAGTTGTCAGCTTTCTTCCGGGGTAAGCTGCATCGACGTATTCTGAGGTGATATCAGATTCACAGATCACGTTACCGTCTATCTCAATAGTGGGAACTTTTCCCTGTGGGTTCTTTGCAAAATACCACTTTGGTTTGCTTTTTAGGTTGATGTTGATAGTTTCGTGCCTTGAAACAAATGAGTGAATAAAACTTGATGCCCGCTAACGAGTTACCATGTGCGTTTTTTTATGGTTAATATTTGGTGGGCGAATTAATGTATGACCGATAACTTAGACAACTCAAACGAGACAAGTGGGTTGGAGCAATAGCCTTTAAAAGTTTCTCTTTCAAAAACACAAACGCCCACAATAGTTGCAGCGACGAGTCTTGAACGCGTAACCCCAAGAAAGAGGCAGGCGCACTAACTACTGTACCATGACTCGGTCATACACAACAATAAAAACATTTTGCCGCAGTTATTGTTTAATTGTTTACTTACGCAACTTCCTTTGCAGCAAGAACCAATTTAAGACGGTGAACATACGGACAAAATTTCATTCCGTAAACTCGCAGTACGCCTTTTGCTACTGCCGCTGGCTCGGGAGAACTTAGAAAATATAGATTGGAATAATATCAAGCAATAGTCGTGTCTTGCTCAAAACACACACGCTCACAGTGCTGGCAGCATAGAGCCTCGGATCCGAAAACTTTAAGCAAAAGGTTGGCGCGCTAACCAGCTTTCTACTGCGCCAAACCTAAAACAGTACTTACAATCGAGCAATGTGGGGTCGCTTCACTTTAATAATCTTAACGCATGGCCCACTTAATACATGGCCTCTACACCTAAACTGCTTATAATGGCCAATGTTTGCGTCAAAAGGCTTTTTTCAGCAGTTAAGATGTATTCCTAGACCGTGTATTGAGTACGCCATGTCTTCCGCACCATGTACAGAAGTCGACCCCACACTCAGAAGGTGAAACTTACCTTCTTTAAGGTGTACTGAATTTCCCATGCCACTTCCTGCAACCATTTTGCTTTTTTGTCTGATGCTAAATTCAATAAAGACTAATAATCTCTAAAGGAAATATTAAGTATTTCAACAAAAAAGTTTTTTTTCAAAAGTTTACAAAATAAATAAAGCCATAAAACAACATTTTTTCAAGAAACTTTTTATTGTGCATAACACTGCAAATTCGTGCTGCTATATAAGCGGTCACGCTTTTTAATGACTAAGAAAACGTGAAACTACTTCGTTGGTAAAACTATATTTCCTACTTAAAAACACGATACAATCCAATAATCACATAAATAACATATTCTAACTCTAGGTAGAAAAACTAGCACAAAAATCGAGCTTTAAAGCCCGACGCCTTGTAATAAAGGCAACCATTACTCAGCAAATTCAACGCGCTGTTGAATTTCCTCGCCCTACTGAGCACACATACCCGCAACAATGCGTCAGCAAACATTATATTTTGAGAATGACTAGCATATTTAACTGTCCGCACTGTTGCTGTATGAACACGGAATTTTCAGATTTTTTATTTGCCGACTTTAACGGTTATTAATTTTACTTTCTTGCGGATCGAATACATTCAGAAATGAATGTCCTTTCTGGTAATAAAGTTACAGCTCTATAAATGTGCCTCTGAAGATTGCCACAAACGGCTCAAATTTTGTTAAATCAAAGTCACAGAAAATGTTCATATGAGTAAAACAAACCATACAAACAAGTACGTTACGAGATGGAAATGGTTAGGCTCTTATTCAGATATATCTCCGACAACGGAAGGCATTCGTGTGCTGTTATTACTTCTCGTTTAGAACCAGTAGCGTTGGTAAAGCGAATAAACGTAACTGAACTCTATTGTCACTATAACAACAGAAAAGGGTTTCGAGTTACCAGTACGTTGCGAGGAAAGGAAAAAAAGATTTCACCGCACTAAGAAATTGCAAGTCATGATGACTTTAATGTTTTTACATTGTTCCAAGTTTTCGTAAAACTGAAGATCAGAGACGTTTTGTAATCTATTCGATTACTACATTTACTTTGACTGTGTTGATATTTGGAGATTGTGTATATACATTATCGCGAGCTGTTAGCCTGTTACTATTGTGGGCGTATGGTGTCCGCTGGCAAGACACTTAGGCTTAACGCAATTGCTCGGACCTAGTGGTTTCTTATGGATTGTTTGAACAACACCAAAACTGAAACAATTACCCAGAAAGTTATTACACATGTGCTGGTAACTTTAGTAAGAGGTGACTGAAACCGACCGCTCGTATTATAATGACTGTCGTGCTCGCCGTGAAAAGATAAATATACGTTCATTCATTCGCTAAAATTAGTTTTTACTTTATGTATGTGCAGTAAAGGTGGGTTCACACTACGGGGCGATAAAAGCGATGCCGATGGGAGAGAGAGATTGTCGGCCGACAAAAGGATTTACACACAATGTAAAATCGCCTGGTATCCTGCTCTGTTTGGCGGGAAGCTGAAAATTACATTTAATCGTTTTAACGTAAATATGCGATAAAAACAGAAGAACACGACCATGCACTTTTGTTTAGAGCCCGGGCATATGACGAAAACCTAAGGCATAAATAGTGGGTTTAGCAGGCACGCTTTTATTTTTATTTTACTCTTTTTTAGGTCGTTTTTACCCGTAGAGTGTTTTTAACGACTTTTGTTTTGCTGTTAATTCCTTTATTTTTGCCGTTTTATTTAATCTATTTTTCATTATTATATTTGAAAAATAAATAAAAAATTATGTTAGAACAGTAGGCCTATAGCAGGACGAAAAACTAACACCTCGTACTCTAATGTATAGTAAAAGGACACCTCATATACTAATGTTTAGAGCACGGACGTATGACGAACTCCTAACACATAAACTGCATCACCGTGAGCATCACATGTTTATCAATTCACAGCAGGCACCACTAAGCATTAACTATTACTCGCAACTGAAACGTCAATTGTTGAATGCAACTTTGTGTGTGATTTTGTTATTTTATGTATGACAATTTAGACAAATACACTGCCCCAGATGTGAACATTTTCTCGTAATGGAATATCCGGAAAAAATACTTTTTTGAGCTGAAACTTCTCCATCTTTTAATTTGGATGTGACATCTGTAAACACTTTTCTTTTACGTAACCGAAAAATTATTCTGTCATATAGTAGGGTGGGGGAAGACGGGACACTTTTAGCACATAATATCCAAATATTATAACCGTATTTTAAACAGTTAACAACGGTCTATGAGAGTCGTTATGATATACGGTTTTTGATTTCGTGAAATGTTATTTGTTTATTACCAATTGGGACGGGAAAATAGAATAACCCCCCTTGACAGTTTAAATGTTAACATCCAGAAAATGGATTAAACAATGATTATAATAAAAATGTGAAGCCTGGTCTACATTTAAGATGTACGAGTTATAAACTGACCATATTGGTTCAACATTACAATTCCACTTTAATTTATAGTTTACCAATTTTGTTGAATTCGAAATTGCCAAACAAACATACTTTACGCGAATGTAACCAGTTTTTATTCATAATTAAATTTATTATTGCAGCACAATTTTATATTTGCATAACCGTTTGGAAAACTAAAAAAAGAAAATAAGTGCAAAAGAAAATAGTTGCTTAATATGAAATTTTTTTAAAGAAGTTTTTATCTTTTTTAAGTGTGGCTGATAATTTGAACAACCTATTCGGGACTACTGGGTTAAAGCAATTACCGTTAGATGTCTTGCTCAAGGACACATACGCCCACAATGGTAGCAACGACGAGCCTTGAACCCATTACCTCTGTGTTACAGGCAGGTGTGCTAACCAACTGTGCTACAGCGCCGAAGTTTAAAGATTAAATTACACTGCCTGTTGAAGAATTTAAAAGTTAAATGTTACAACCTAAATTTATAAATTTGAAAGTTCAAATTATTTCTGCAATGTAAACAGTGGCTCATGTTGTTTACAAAACTATTGATGGAATATTTATCAAAACAGAACATAAAATACACAACCAGTGTTGTTGAAGATTTTCAACGTTTACAAAGCTACAACTGATGCCCAACATCTTGGTGTCTCCATGTTGGTTTCAATCTTCCATTCATTGATTGTTGCATCATAAGCCCCAATTGATTTTGATGCATCATCAGCATAACTAACACAAGAAAATTATTCATACAGTCATACTATTAGATGGGTAGGGCTGATCACATTTCAGTACTTTGAATAAACCACATTCATTCAAGAAGCGGTAATAACTTTGTTTATACAAGCTTGCAATAGTATGTATTTTAATACACTGGTAAGCAATTTGTACTTTGAGCCAGATTAATGTTATTAATAATATCAATGGCAGTAGATGGAACTGTAACAAAAACTAAAACTTTTTATTTGGAAAATTAAAACACATACATGGTTCAAATAACACAATAACAATAATTTAAAAATATCTAGAAATTAGAACAAGTTTATCTGATATTTTCTATTAACACCTTTAGAACCACCTACCCTCCAATGACGTATATCTTCCCATTCACAACACAAGCACAAGAACCAGCTCGCTTGCGGTTGAAGCTGCTAACATTGGTCCAAGTGTTGGTTCGTATATTATACCGCTCCACACTTAATCCCATACCACCTTTGTAAACATTGTATAGTATACAGAGTGATGAATATACAAAAATAATATTCTAATCATAATATAATATTGTAGGTTTCAAACGATATAATGTTCTTTATTCTGAATGGGAGAATTCTTGTAAATCCGGACAGTGACCAGTTAAATTTATTGAAAATCCGAACATAATAGATTTTACAGGCGTCTGTTACATAAAGTGGGCACATTTGAGATAGAAAGGGTTATTAAAGTTGCAATTTAATGTATTATGCTTGTCACCTGTTCGGAATAATCACAAGTGCTTGTAATTATCAGGTAACGAAATCGATTGAATAACAAACATTGCGTGCTGCATTTTGAACCTTTTTCCGTTTAATTGTTACTTCACATGTCTTGAATGATAATGAAAATGAATGTAACTTACTTTATCCTCGCGTGGCGGAAAAACGACAGTCGTTTATAACACGGGTATTCAGACACATCGTGCCAGCTTACGAGTTCAAGTATATTACTTTGTGAGTGATTATTTTTTGTGGTATTTTTTTCTTTTTTTTATGTGTGGCTGATAATTTAGACAACCCATTAGTAACCACTGGATTGGAGCAATTGCCGTTAAGTGTCTTGCCCAAAAACACATACGCCCACAACGGTAGCAACAACATGTGTTGAACCGATTACCTCTGGGTTACAGGCAGGCGCGCTAACCAACTGTGCTACGGTGCCGGTCTTGTATTATGACGTTTTATAATGTACCGATCGACAGGAATCTGCCACCCACAAGATCAAAACGTCACATATTTACGCTGTGCTCGCTTAGGCAAAAACGAAAGACGCATGCGGTAACACACTTTTAACACTTAACAAGCGAATCAATCGTTGTGAATCTGTTCTCTTGAAAAATACAATATCAGCGTGCAGCCAGTGTTTTATAAATGATACGATTCATATAAAATGTTATAACTTATGAATTTTGAAATACTGATACATAACAAGTGTACCTAAATTTCAAATTAAATATGTTATAGGTAAAATTAACATCTTGCAACTGGGATTCACAAAAATCTGGCTTTCGCGCGTTGCCTAAGAACAAGTTTTTTTGGCATTGTCCAAGCTGTTCTATCGATTTAGCTATTGACTGTTTAGAAAACTAATGCGCCGCCGGACATAAAAAAGCTGATTATACTATTAATAGGATTACTTTCTACTACAAGAATCCTGAAAAGGGTTTTTGCTATAATTCTTCGTTTTCAAAGAAATAGCCGTAACAAAATTTTGTAATTCTCAAAAGATTTTTTTTTTGTAATTTTTTTTTGATTTTATTTTTACTTGTTTAAAAGGGTATTTTTATTTGTTTAAATCAAAATTTTATCTATTTTAACCTGCATTAAATTTCCTAACATTTTTATTGATTTTGCAAAAATGTTTTAATCACATTACTTTAATGTTAACATAACAGATATTATTATGGGAGAACATATGTTAAGTAAATCCCAATATACATAACTATATTATTGTGTTTATTTTAACTAAGTATCAACACCTAATCGGTAACTATATAGTTTATATAAAGAATAAACAACTAACCAATGGCGTAAATCTCATCATTGTAAACAACACCACACAATCCATGTCTTTTTTCATTCATTGGTTTTAGTGATTTCCATTTTCCTTCTCTTGGATCGTAACTTTCCATTGAATTTAAAGGATTTGAAAACAAATATTTCTCACTTCCACCAAACGTGTACAAACGACCTGTACATGAAATATTAAATATATTACAAATATTTCATCTCGATTACACTGGAGATTAACAATATCTCTACCTTTCGTTAAACAATGTAAAGGGTTTTTAATGAATTTTATAAAATATGGGTAAATTAAATTTAATAAAAAAATAGTTGGATTCAATACATGATAAAAATATTTCACAGTGAATAGTGTGAAAAAAAGGATTCATTGATTTTATATTGGAATAATACATTCATAATCAAAATACAAAAAACGTTTAATCAAGAAAACAGGATTATTTAATTTTTGAAATATAACAAAAGTAAACGAATCAAATTGTTTGATATTTTATATTTCAAACTTACTTTTTCTAATAAGATTGAAAATCATTGTACACATGCTACTGTCTATATTCAGCCCACTTTATCAATATATTTATATTTTTTATACCAACCATTATAAGAAACAAGAGCATGTTGACATCGTTTAGTTTGCATTGAAGCAATGTTTGTCCATGTATTTACCACTGAATTGTATAATTCAACTGATGATAACACATTATTACCACCACCCCTTCCTCCAGCTACACACATTTGATATAAATTATTTTTGTTAAATTATAACAGTTTTAATTCCAACAGTATAACAGTCATTACTAATAAGAAAAATAAACGTACTTTTTGTGTTTGGTATTGAAAATAAACTTAGAGGCTCTGACTTAAGCCAGTAATTAATTATTTCATCCCACTATACTATAAATACTAGCATAAGGGTTAATAATCATTCAAACATTTTTATGCAATAATAATCCACCAAAATATTGTTTAAAAAAATAACCAACCATTCAGCACAGCAGATGCTGCACACTGTCGATGTTCATTCATAGATGCCACCTCGAACCAATCACCATCAACTTGGTTTAAATCCAAACATTCAACCAAGTTGAATTTATCACCACCAGCCGTATAAACATGGTTGTTTATCTTCACACTGGTTGAACAAAACCTTTTATGCAAGGTTGACTGTGTATAAAATTAAACATTTTAGTTTTAATATTATATTAATATATATTAAACAAAATAATCTAAAAATTAATAAAACCTAACTAAAACAAATGGTTATTTGAAACATAATTAGGTTCAGAAGTTGTATTTTACAGTTAACTGACCCTTATTTCTCTCATATGTTTCCCGACAACGTCATAAATTTGAACAATTTTATTTGTTCCATAACCACCACCCATAATCATGAACTCAAATGTTGTTTCTATATTAAAGTGAAAGCTAACATTATGATGTAATAATGTCATGCAGATTTAAAATCTGACCACTGTCAGATATTTGGAGTAAATATTGATACATAAAAATAAATCAACTGTATATTTCATACATGTTAGTAAAATATAAAAAAATATATTTTTTAATTAACCTTGTAGTTTATAAAACAAAGCCATAATACTCGCACTTTAGCGAAATGAAATAATAATTTAATACTGTAATCATAGACTAGACACAACAAAGCATAGAAATCATATAAATTACCCTCTCTTGCTCCACCTAGTGCTTAAACTAGCTTTAGTTTAATACGAGTGATGAACTCTGGGTTGAGAATATCAAGAAAATAGTCTGTCTTTTTAATCCATTTCTGAATCAAATATTAAAGTAAATAAATTTTTAAATGAGCAGGTTGTGCTACTCAAGTTAAACTAAACTAAATTTTTTAAAATAAAAATAAGAAAAGTTTATCTAACAATGTTCTAACATGATACAGTTTACTGTTTTGGCTGTTTTTTATTTATTGGTAACAATCAACAAACCTCCGATTTTTCAACAACTTCTTCAAGAAATGCAGTTGACAGTTTCTTGACATTAATCAGTTGAAACAACCGTTCAATGAATTGTTGACGTTGTTTAAAGTCGTGTTTAATCCAATTTAAGATGGTCCTAAAAATCGAATCTTGGCAAAAGTCCTGTAAATTGTAGCAAAATAGTATTTTACACAAAATAATTAAGGAAATGATCAACAATTTCAAATAGGTCAATTTTTTTTACATTTAATATAAAAATTAAAAACAAAAGTTTTAACCGGTTGTTGCTTCAATGCAATCAGAGCTTCAGCTTCATCTACGGATAATTCCATGAATTGAAACTCTTTTGAAACCAACTCGAAGTTGTCAACAATGAATTTGTCACATTTTGCTACCAACCCCAGAAGCTGATATTTTTGTGCAAAGAAACGGAAACTTAAACAGTTCCCAACGGCAAGTGCATCATTGAAGAAGCTAACACAATATCCTTTTACTTCTGTATTTAAAATCTATTATTTAATAACATTAGCAAACATAAATATACATATTACCATTGAACTGCAGGTTATCTGAAGCCTCATAAAGTTGGCAAACAGTTTTATCGCTTATATCGATCACTTGTAAGTAAACAAAAGTGAACAACAAATCTAATATTGAAGCCTTCATCCCTTTTATTTCAATATCTTCATTAAAACCTTCCTTGAACTAAAAACCAAAATAACAAAACAATGACCAAAAACATTTTGTCCAGCAAATGTTTATGCTAAATGCTTGAATCCTACTCTTTTTTAGCCAAACAAACTCTATGAGAGTGACAGCATTGACTTTAAATCCTTTGGTTGCTAGACATACTGACATATAGTATTTATTACCCTTCTTGTTTACTTACAATCTTAATTTAAAACGTACCAATATGAGACACTAACAATTATCTTGCAATTAGTGACCAGTGAAAATTTTGATCATTAATTAGTCGGGTCACCATATTATCTGCCAGATAATTTGGAATTTTAACTAGTCACCAGCGACAAGAATACTGCTTTTGGCATTTAAATCATAATACCATTCATATTTCACAGTACATAATCAAGTGCACAAAAGGACTTATCAAACAAGTAGGACTATAAATGATGACTAAATTTGAAAATACTATTATTTCTTTTTAATACATTACCCTAGATGTGAACATTTTCTCATAATAATCAGAATATCCAGCAAGAATACTTTTCTGAGCTGCAACTTCTCCATCTTCTAATTTGAATGTGACATCAGTAAACACTTTTCTTTTACGTAACCTAAAAATTAGTTTGTCATAACCTATTTTAAACAATGAGGTACAAACGTTGTACTGTGTAATGCAGGAAATTAAGCAGGCTAAATATTTTTTTAATAAATTGAAATGTAACTTATTTACCGCCGTGTGGCAGGCAGCTACATTTGCTATAACCCCGGTGTCATTTTGTATACACCTCATGCACGCTTACGAGCGACCACGTATATAACTTTGTAGGTGATTATTTTTATGTATGGCTGACAATTTGACAACTTATTAGTAGTCAATGGGTTGGACCAAATGTCGTTGAGTGCTTTGCGCAGGAACACATACGCCCACAAAGGGTATCAGCAATGAGGCTTGAATCCATTTGCAATGAGGCTTGAATCCATTTTCCGTCGCTGTGGCATTGTGGTTAGCGCGCCTGCCTGTTACCCAGAGGTAATGGGTTCAAGGCTCGACGCTGCTACCATTGTGGGCGTATGTGTCCTTGAGCAAGACACTTAACGACAATTGCACCAACCCAGTGGTCACTAATCGGTTGTCTAAATTTGGGGATAAAGTAAGTTACATTCACACATTCATTCTATGTGCTAAGCCCTATGTGTTAAGGGCAAGCGCGGTAACCACTTTGCCACAGCGCTAGTAATAATAATAATGTATTCATTCACATTCATTCATGTAAGGTATAGTATTCGTTTTACCTGTTTAACTTTGTAAGTACACGTCCTTCATGGTCGCCTTTGTATTGTATCACGTGTTCATCCTTTGTGGCCATTTATATGATTATGGTATTTTTACCAAGGTCAGATTCTAAAATAACGATAACGTGAAAATGCTTTCTGCTGGATTACAAAGTCAGCCACACTCAACTATCGGATCCATCAAAGAAACTCATAAGCTGGCACGAGGTGTATGAACACTCATGTTATAACGGCTGTCGATTTCCGGCCACGCGAGGATAAAGAAGTTACATTTTCACTCATTCATTCATTCATTCATTCATTCACGTGAAACGTCTAAGTATCTAACCGAATATTTACCAAAAGGGAAACTCCCCTACTTGCAACTTTGGAGCCGCTTTGATGAAGCCCTAATAAGATAATATACGCGAACTGCAAGTTTGTTCGGGAAAGACAAACGTATGTTACGTAGTTTTCAATGACTAAACATTGTCGAGTTCTGTTGAGTTTCATATTTACGCAGTCAGTTGTTAATAATTGATTAACCGATCATGTGATTTGTTTTAAAAAGTCTACAACAAACTATTACTTTGTTAAATTTCTGTTCCCATAATACTAACATAAGCCAAATTAGTGCAACAAAACGCGACAACTGACACATAACGCAATATGCGCACCACATTCGACCAACAATTAAATAAGACACCTGGAACGTGGGTTACTCAAATGTGAGTGTAAAGAAACGATTGAATAGAATAAAACAATTGCCTATATACAACGAATGATGAAATTAAGTCACAGTTTCTAATATTACCCCCAAGCCTTTATCACTGCACAAGTAACGAGTACCGAAAGAATCAATTTTAAAATATACACAGTTTTACTTCACTGTTGTGAAGTAGATTACAACCTTACACGATAGTTTGCGCACAATATAATTGCTGTGACAATCGACCGAACCATAATTGCTGTGTTTGCTAAACGCGCGTTTTATCGAGTTTTGTATTTACACAATCAATCTGTCGTAAATAATTCTCTAGTCATACACCAAGAGAAGTAAAAGTCTCTAGTATCTAGTAGTCTAGTATAAATTGCTATTAAATCACAATTGATTGGTCAAGATTGGAAAAATATCCCATGCTGTTTAAACATGGATGCTGCAGTCACATCGAAACTGATATCTTATCGAAACTTTGGTAAGAAACAGAAAGCCTAGATTACATCAGGCTGGCGGCACGAGTGTCGGGACTTGATGGTGATTAAGATAGAACAAGTCAGTTCCGGAAAATGTTTGATCAACCAAGAACAGTCATTATATAGAACACCTTTTCATTCTACTTTCTTGTTCTATTTGGTTGTTAACAAGCAACTTTTAAAGAATTATAAAACCATATCCTTACGATTCCCATAGACCGTTGTTAATTGTTTAAAACACGATCAGAATATTTTGATATCAAGGTGTCCCATCTTACCCCACTGTACTATATAACATTATTTATGAAGTTGAGCTTAATCGATTACTAATTTAGACATATTTGTTGTCTCACTTCACAATGATTACCGTTGGCGTTGTTTCACAGCAGTAAATAATTATCTATATCATTTCTCGCCTGGTCGACGCATATCAATTGAAATAACAGAAAATTGATAAAAACTTAGAATGAACTTTATATTTTTATCACGAAATGAGTGTTGCTAAACTATATTTCGCACAAGCCTATTGTCAAGCATGATCTCCAATGGCTTGTGACTAAATTTGATTATAATTTCCATATATCATCCTGTTCTTTTACCAGTAAATTATAATTGAATAACCCCTAATGAATATACTATCGAATTAAAAACAAATCATTCAAAGTTTGGCGATAAAAACCTATACAACTACAAAGTGGGGCAAGACGGAACAAAATGTTAAAAGATTTTATATTAATACAAGACAAGTCAGCGTTCTTTTAAACAAGAGATCATAGCCCTAGTGAAACGGCACGTAATGTAATTGGCACAATGCAAGTTTTCTTGCGCTTGCACAGAAATTATCATCGATCGCAGTGTTGTCGTGGCCCATTAACACGCGTGCCTAAATGAGACAAAATGTCGCACAAAGTATCTGCCGTTTACAATTGAACAGTTCCTATCAATGTGTAATTGGCAAAAATAATAAAACAATTGTAATCTGGTTTAACATTCTTTTTACAGAAAATTTAGATGTTTAAGTTTGTTTACATGTTTATGATGCAGTTTAGACACCGAAAAGAGTTATCTGATAATCACAACAAAATAACCTCAATGGAAAGAAACACATATTTCTGGTTACATTTCAAATAAAATGCCACTGATACTAAAATGGAACTTACAGATTAATAAATAGCTTGTACGAAATTGATATATTTACATAATTATTTTTTTAATATGAAAATAAATCTACATACACTTATTTACATAATCAATAATATAAATGCATATAATAACACACTCGACACTTCATACAATTGCAGTAAATATAGTTAGATTAAAAAACATCACAATTTAGGAATCAGCATAGTGAAGTAAAATACAGTTCACAAAACAACGTTATGACACATAATAAATAAAATATACACTTATTATAAGGGTGCTGTTAAACACTTTGGACAGAAACTTTTAAGAGTTGAACCACTTAAAAAAATAAACTAAAATCAAGTTTTCACTTGCTAAATGTAAGATTAACCAAAGGATTGTCCCGAACATACCCAACATATTTGCGGTTCGTTTGCTATCCTACCCCTTAGCATTTTTTTTGCTCTAGGGTCCAGATAATCATGTAAAGCATTATTTACCTTGAATCGAATCTGAAACAAAAAAAATTATACTTACTATGTACATTTTCTTCACACATAATCTTGCATGAATGAATATAACTTACTTTATCCTCGCGTGGCCTGAAAGCGACAGGCGGCTTAACACCTCGTGCCAGCTTATGAGTTACCATGTAGGCTATGTTACTTTGTGGGTGATTATTTTTGGGGGGATTTTTTTTGTGTATAGCTGATAATTTGGACAACCCATTAGTGACCACTGGGTTGGAGCAATTGCCATTAAGTGTCTTGCCCAAAGACACATATACGCCCATTATGGTAGCAGCGTCGAGCCTTAAACACATTGCCTCTGGGTTAAAGGCATGCTTGCTAACCACTGTGCCACGACGCCGTTATAACACGAATGTTAATACATCTCACGACAGCCTACGAGTTACCAAGTATGTTACTTTGTGGGTGATTTTAAATGTCATGATTCTTTAAGTTTAAACGAAGTGAACAAAACACATTTTTGGCATAATTGCTTCTTTAATGCAATGTACATTCAAAATTTAAACTGTAGTTTCATAGGAGAATGATATATGTATCATATTGTCCGGCGCCGTGGGGTAGTGTAAACCAGAGGTAATGGGTTCAAGGCTCGACGCTGCTATCATTGTGGGTGTATGTGTCCTTGGGCAAGACACTTAACGGCAATTGCTCCAACCCAGTGGTCACTAATGGGTTGTCCAAATTATCAGCCATACATAAAAAAACTAAAAATTCCCAAAAAAATAATCACCCACAAAGTAACATACATGGTAACTCGTAAGCTAGCACAAGGTGCTAAACCCGTGTGATAATTACTGTCGTTTTCCGGCCACGCGAGGATAAAGTAAGTTACATTCATTCATTCATACACTTACGGAATCACAAGGTAACTTTACTCTTGGGTTGATAAGCATGTGCTGTAGATAATGAACAGACAGTCTATCACCAGCAACAAGCAGTGCTTCAAAGCTGTTTACCAATGTTTCTGGTTTGCCAAGCAAGTTCCGCGCATATAGTTCCACCATAAACCATATTTTTTCTAATAATAAAAATGTATGTAGGATTATGATGGTATGTATGGTAGTAACTTTCAATGGAAATACTGAACGTAATGTACCGAAACTAAATTGATGAATATGCAGTAGGGTGGGGAAAGATGGGACACTATTTAGCTCTATTTTCTCATCCCATTTAATAGTAAACAAAAAACATTCAAAGAATTATAAAACTATATCCTCACGACTACCATAGACCGTTAAAAACACAATCAGGATATTTTGATAGTATGTTCTAAAGGTGTCCCATCTTACCCCACCCTACTATAACATGTAATGTATGAGAGCTGATTAGACAATCAATAACAGAACACTTGGTTGGAGTAATTGCTGTTAAATGTCCAGGTGCATTTAGAATTCACAAATAATATGGTACATGTACGAAATAAAAGTAACACTGGTATTAAGTTTATTATTACCTCGATCACTTTCGTAATTCCTTACAAGTTCTGGTTCAGCAATGCCACAGTTAGGCTAAAAGTTGTACAATTAGGAATTAGAATTACTTTAAATTGTTAAAAACGTTTAATAAAGAAGTATTATTATACAGCTTTGTCAGTATATTTATTATTATATTATAAAAAAAAAAGATATTGGATTATAATGGGCGTATGTGTCCTTGGGCAAGACACTTAACGGCAATTGCTCCAACCCAGTGGCCACTAATGGGTTGTCCAAATTATCAGCCATACATAAAAAAAATGAAAAAATCCAAAAAAAATTATCACCCACAAAGTAACATACATGGTAACTCGTAAGCTGGCACGAGGTGTTAAACCCGTGTGATAACGACTGTCGTTTTCCGGCCACGCGAGGATAAAGTAAGTTACATTCATTCATTCATTTATTCATTTATAACATTTTGATTTTTTAACTTTTGACAGCTAATTAATATAACCTTATTCCATTTTTTTGTATGTTTTAGGGCAATATTGCTGAATCTTGTTTAATTTCTGACAGGCTATAGTGCTAATGTGCTATACCAACCAAAAATTCTAATATTAATAACTGGAACAGATGAGACTGGCCTTCCTTTGCTTTATTTGTAAGCACAAATAACAACCTCAGATGAAGTGCGTATGAGGTAATTTGTGTCAGCTATTTTCTTGCGAGTAATTATTCGAGTACAAAAGTTACTATGCAAAAAGGGTATTAGTGACCAGAGGGCTGTAGTAATTACTTTTACATGTGTAGCTATCTGGTTTATGATGGTCATAATTATAAATTATAGTAGCTGCAATCATTTTACCCTTTATAAACCATTCATCGAGTGAAAATACACATTATTTCACTTGGAGGTACTCTACATTGTGCATAACAGTAGGAGCTACTGAAATGTTTAGTTATGAATTTAACTGGTCCTTTTACCGAACTTATTAATCAGAATTATATTGTTTCAAGCTTAAACCTTAATATGTAATTACTTGAATGCTAATCAATTTAATAGGATTTTGATAGCACAAGAAAGATAATTCTAGCATTCTTAGTAGAAAAGCGCATGTTTTCGCGAGTTGCATATAGCAAGTAGGAAAGCTGCTACACGGAACAGTGTGATTAACTGGCACATATCGAATAACTTCAGCGTAATCTTGCAAAAATATAGAAACAAGATAAACAGTAGCAGTGTTAAGCTGCAAACATTGTATCCTCAAATTGTGAAGCAAATACTCAAACCTGTTCATATATACTGACAATATAGTTCTAATAATATTATCACCTGTTTTCTCAGCTCTTTTGCACAATCAAGAAATTCATGACTTTTAGCAAAACAAAATTCTTCAATTAGTTTCTTGAATGTTTTTCTCTGGCCACGCTTTTCTACTGACTCTTTGGTGTTAAAATCAATATTTCTCATATCATAGGAAATTGTCGCCCATTTTGGCACATTTCTGTTAGCCTGTTAAGATATAATATCACAATTATACATTTATATTTGCTTGACCAGACAGCTCTTATTAAATTAATTTACCAGTTCAAATATTTTGCGGAAAACCTCCTCTGCTTCATCTTCATTTTGCATGTGTTTTTTCAACTGTCTGTGTGAACGGTATGGTCCCATCAGAATTGGACCAATTTTTTTCCGGAATCGCTAAAAGTGATTTAGCAAAACATTGTTTATTCAATAGTGTTCTCAAGCATTTAGTTAACTTACTTTTAAGTCTTTGCAGGCTGAACACAGAGGCAAATCTGCATAGGTTTCACAAACATAGTGATTCTTTGGGCATTGGTACCACACACCATCGAGTGCAATGCTCTGACTCATAGTGCTGAAATTACTTGCAAGCATGTCTTCAACAAGCTCCTAAAATATTACACATATTAAGTTGAAACATGTCCAACAAAATCAATAATTACACCTTGTAATCTTTTTTTAGGTGTTTTAAATAATTTTCCATTTTGTTTCTTCTTTCATCATTGTATGGAAGGTGTTGTGTAAGAATAAGTTCAGCATTTTTGTTCACTAAACTGTCACTGTAATTTTAAATACAAATTATTAGGTTAATTTGCAATTGTTGCCTTGTCACACATGGATAAATAAGTTAATTCAACACCTGTTTAAATTTCAGCTTTCAGCTAAAATTCAAGGCAAAATAATTTTTGAGTTGCTTATATTATTAGTTACTGCTGCAGCCACAGAATAAGGGGGTTACTTTAACCCTTTTTAGGCTAATTAAAAGACTAAACGGGGCGTTTTTATTCTTTTTTTTACGGACCATAATTTTATCATTTTTTAAAATTTGTCTTGTTTAATCGGAACATTGTAAACATTTGGGTTCTTTATTGTGTAGTTGCACCAAGTGCCACTTTATTTCTTACCTTGTTAATTTAAAAAAAAGGGAGGTATTAAAAACTTTGGCTTTTTTCAGTCTTTGCCGCTGCATATGTTGAAGACATGTGTAAATTTTTCAAGTGAAAAAGTGTTTAGGATTTCTTTTTATTTACCCTGATCTTAAATTTGTTCTTATCCAAACCACACTATGCACAATTCTCAACATTTCCGTGTGAAAATCATTCCACTCTTGTTGAGTAAATTTTGGTCTTGACTTCAGGATCCAAGTTTTCATATCTTCTACAGCTTTGCTTACATCTAAATAACCATTAAATAAATAAAAGCATAATTTATTACTACTTTAACCTTGTATAATGTGTGGAGATGATTGGCTGTTTGTAATATATGTGCAAACTCTTGCAAGTTGGTGCATCATTTGTAGAGACATCTCCAAGTAACTGATGTCTGCCGCAGTACGGTTTGGTATTGCACTATTCTGCAAAAAATGTTTACCAAGTTGTACTATAAGAAAATAATACGGTAGCAAAACTTGCAACAAATTAAAGTTATTTTTTTTAAATTTATTACGTCTAAACTTGCTTTGTATGGTACAATAGGCAAGAATAAGATGAAACATAATTCACAGTTCTCTACATAAAATTAATTTTTAATTATGTTTCCAATGGAAAAACCAAAGAAAATTGGAATTACCAGCTAATGGAGTCTTATAAGACAATCCATTTAAATATATATTTAATATAACAGTTAAAAAAATATATATAGCTTATGACAGATTTTACTCTGTTTTAATAAATCCAATAAAAAAAGATAAGATATGCATATTTACACATAAAGTAAAAAGTAGTTTGATTTAGTTCTACCAAACAAACTATGACATACTCTTAAAATAGCCTTCCAGATTGTAACATTGTCCAGTTGATTTTCAATCAACTTTTGTTTTTCCACCATTGTATGTACAATTCTGCTTGCATTTTTCTTCACACAAGGATTCAATTTGACTATTCTATTCAAGTCTCTGATGAACAGTGTTTAGTTAGTCTGTAGTTATTTCAAGTTTACAATTAGCAGTTATTTAATCTGCCATTACAAGACAACTTCAGGGAATTATGCTTATGTTATACTCGTGGTGTATGGCAGCAACAGTCATTATACACCTGGTGTCTGTTAATTCACCTCATGCCCGAGGATTTTTTTGTATGGCTGAATATTTGGACAACCCATTAGTGATCACTGAGTTGCCAAAATCCCTAATAATCTTGCCCAAGGACACATACCCCATCCATGATATCGTAATCAGGCATCGAACCAGGTATCCTTCGGTTACAATACAACTGACCCAGAGCTAAATAAAATTGCTAAATACTACTTAAATTAGCAAACGGGACCATTGATAAAATTAAGCCAATTTTAAAGAAGCAGGAAATTGGTTTGAATTTAGTGAAAAAATGCAGTGCTACTAATTATAACAACTAGAAAAATAAGAGTAAAATTACTTCTGAAACTTAGCTGTTACACGTTCATAACGCTTGTCATTCACAGTTGCCTTGCATTTTGGACATTGTGGTCTTTCAATCTTCAACATGTTGTTTGAGGTTGTTTTATTTTGAAACATCTCCTTATCAAGTTGCGTACTTCCGAACACATGTTTACAAACGCCCAACTGAATGTACCTAGAAATGAAAAGTTATTATATAGTGTTCCGTTACTTTATAGACAACTCGATTTTGGGGTAATTTTAGAATGATTATTCAAACCTTAAATTAAGATGACAATTAAGATTAATAAATTTAAATATTTGACAATATTCTAAAACCATATTCCTTACCCAAATCTCTACAATATGACATGATAATGAACCAATTGATTGAAAATTTAGACGATTGCAATAGCTTTAATATTCTATTGTAGGCATGACAGATTAGGCTTATAAAGGGTTTTCATGTTTTTTTCACCATATTTCACTGTCTGTTTTAAAGCTGCCTTTACAGTAAAAATCTGTATAATTTGTCATTCCAATAACATAGTTTGCAAATTTTCTTAAAGAATATGTACAACCCTAGTTTTGCTAATCACATCCCTACCTTACCCCTGGCAAAGTATTACAATTGAATATTTGATGTCAATCTGAATGGTACAAACTGTCATTTTCACCCATTTTTTAAATAACAGAATTTTGAGAAATATCACCTTTGCTTGCAATCTTTTATGTCCATCTCAAGCAGTTCTTCTTTGTCACAAATAAAACACAAATTGGGACAAACTTCATCCTTGATTCCAATGCATTGGTGTTGTTTACAAGGTGCTTTCTAATAAATAAGATTGGTAATTGCCACTTGACGTCGAAAGATACAAAAAAAACAGCTTGAAAATACAAGTTATCAGTATTACTTGTAAATAGTTTGCAATAATCTTTTCCTACTGATTTCACAATGTCGAACCAAGTCTATTTTCAAATGCATTTAATATATACATGGTTATAACATTTTATTTATACACATACTAAAAATAAACATGGTCTAAAACATCCTAACTTAAAGCCTTAATTTCTAAAAGTATTTTATCAAAGTGCCAAAATATATGTTATCGTACTGTGGTGTGACAATTTGTAAGAAATGTTAACTAGTGATAGTGGTTTCTATCATACCTTGGGGCAAGGATCAGATGAGATGTTTATAAAAGAATGATGCTGCACATTCTGATAACAATGAGATCTGCCAAAAAATTTACTTTAACAACATAAAAAATCCAAAGATAAAATTAACATTTTTTGACATAGTTATCTTTTGTTGCTGAATCACTCTGAAGGTTACAACATGACTGTTTGTTACATGGCACACCTAATTGGTATGAGCTCTGTGTATACTGACTGTTATATATTTATAGAAGTTAAATGTCAAGTTCAAAAACACATGGCCAAAGTCAAACTAGAGATTTGGTATTCTTCACAAAGCAGAACTCCTTTATGTATATAACAACGAATCTTACCTGACATCATGCTTATTATGGCCTGGTTTAACTTGATCACACTCACACACCTCATCACATCGCTTTGTACACTTATGTCCACAAAGTAAAATCTTTTCACATTTTTCTTTACAGCCAACGTGAAGACGACCCTACGTATGCAACAAAAAGAAGTTAAAAAGTTAATTAAAGTTGAAGTTAAATAATGTATGTCACGCTTTTTATGTTAACGCAACTTAATGACACAGGTGTTTTATTTTGTGCAACTTGTGCCTGCAGACAAGCTACCATGTGAACTTTTTAGCGGTTTTGGTTTTATTTTTGTCCGGCGCCGTGGCGTAGTGGTTAGCGCGCCTTCCTGTAACCATTAGGTAATGGGTTCAAGGCTCGTCGCTGCTACCATTGTGGGCGTATATGTCCTTGGGCAAGACACTTAACGACAATTGCTCCAACCCAGTGGTCACTAATGGGTTGTCCAAATTATCACCCATACGTAAAAAAAATGAAAAAATCCCCAAAAAATAATCACCCACAAAGTAACATACATGGTAACTTGTAAGCTGGCACGAGGTGTTAAACCCCTGTGATAACGACTGTCGTTTTCTGGCTACGCGAGGATAAAGTAAGTTACATTCATTCATTCATTCTGTATAACTTATAATTTAAAACAACTCCCTAGTCTAGTGAACATTGTGTTGATTAAAGCAAGCTTCCAAATGTTCTAATTAATTATTAATTCCCGTGTGGCAAAACAGCTTACAGTTGTCAACCTAAGAGTCCAATTGTGCACTTTTGTGGCTTTGTTCATAGAAATGAAGACACTACTAACCTGAAAGCAATCTGAACATTTTGCATCACAATTATGGCCACAAGCTAACTCCTTTCCACAAGTTTCATTGCATTGACACTCTTTTAAGTTCTGACTTGCATGGCATGTTACATTAGTATCATGCCCGCAAATCAGTGAAACTTGGGATGGAAAAAGGGTAAAATTTCAATTATTTACTAATTTTAAAAGTTATTAAAGTACTAACAGCACCAAATGTTATCAGAGTATATTTTTGTTACATAATTCAAATATTAAATTGAAATTGAACAGCAACCTTTTTTCTCCAATAGTTTTTTCCCCAGTCAAAAATATAAACTATTGCCATGCAAGTAAAATGCAAGATAAATAGCCAAAACGTGTACTATTTTGTTTAAACTCTCTGCTAAAACAAAATTGTATCACTAGTCTGCAAATGGTGCTGTGTAAAATTTTCCAAGCAGTGCCAGTTCAGGTGCAAATATCTAATCAACAAATGAATAGTAAATTAACTCAACACAAATGAGACATACCCTTCACTGATTCCATGCATTTGTCTGTACATGGCAAACCACAGTTTTCTTTACATTTGTGGCCACATGAAAGGTCCTTGGGACACTTTTGCAAACATTGAATAGAAGATTTATCTTCGAAACATATTAGTGGTTGCGTATGACCGCATTTCAACGTTATATTCTGAAATAAAAATTGTTTTTCAAAAACAAGCGTCATTAACTCGGTGGTTGAATCAAAGTGGCTAGAATAAACTAAGATTGCTGTGACATGAGGCTTACTTTTAACAAAATGTCACAAAACAATAACTACAATCTTAAATATTTGGTAACTGGCACCCACTAAAACAAAATGTATAAAGATTTTATACATGGTGGCATAAAATATGTCCGGCGCCGTGGCATAGTGGCTAGCGCGCCTGCCTGTAACCAATAGGTAATGGGTTCAAGGCTTGACGCTGCTACCATTGTGTATGTGTCCTTGAGCAAGACACTTAACGACAATTGCTCCAACCCAGTGGTCACTAATGGGTTGTCCAAATTATCAGCCATACAAAAAAAATTGAAAAAAATACCAAAAAAATAATCACCCACAAAGTAACATACATGGTAACTCGTAAGCTGGCACGAGGTGTTAAACCAGTGTAATAACAACTGTCGTTTTCCGGCCACGCGAGGATAAAGTAAGTTACATTCATTCATTCAGATATATTTAAATCGGTTGCAATTTTTTACCTTGTAAGAAAAAATATGCGACAAAGATAAAACGATTTTCTTATAATAGCAACGTATCCAAACATAGAAAATTTTCTTAAAAAATATGCAAAACTTACTCCAACTCTTTCCAAACATCGGCCGTCACATTTTTCGTGACACACTCGTTTACATTTGTGCTTGGAATCTTTTTCACAAACATGTTCACATGGAACTTCACACAAGCTGTGCTTTGTATTTGAAGGGTGACAAGTTCGTGTGCATAGATGTCCACAATCAACAAGGGGTTCGTTGCAAGGCACACCACACCATGCGTCTGTAAAACAAATTTTTAAATTTTAAACAAATACTGTGAGAAATGATTTATATTGTACGTTCTGACAGTATTTCCTTATTTAAATTCAAATTTTATTCAATTCATCATTTAAATAAAATGCTAAAATTGTACAAGAGGTTTTAATCAGGCTTTGCAGTTTTTACAACAATTGACATAGTTTGACAGAGAAACATAAATAAAATATTTGTTTAAAGACTAAAGTTTTAAATATTTCGTATTTCACCAGTTTCGGGAAAACCATTGGATGTCCAGATTGAATTGGGATGTTGTGTACAAGCAATTGGTAAACTTAAACCTATATTTTCTGGATTATTCAAGTGCTGAATGATATCATTCCAAAGGCTGTGCTTTTGCAGTTTCTGAAAGTTAAGAAACAACGAATTTGCTATTAATTCATAAATATGTACATTGGTTCAAACTGCATGATAATAATAATGTTTCATTTTCTAAAAGTTTTAAAAATTAGAAAAAAGTGTTTTAATTAATCTAGGTTGTCACCTTATTCAATAAGAGTGATATTTATATTTTACATGGTGATGGTACAGATGTATAACATATATTATTGCTTGAATGCTATTCTCTTGCAAAAATTTAGTTGATAAGACATTAAATTGAATTTTGAATAATTTGGTAAAATACTAAATTCTTAAAACACATAGCACAAAGTATGTTGTGCAGAAACTAATAATAAAAAATCAACAATTGTAAGAAAAAGAGTTTCTACTTGCCCTATGTCAACAACGCTATACAAACAACTACACAGCGATATAAAAGTGTCTATTTTTAATGCCAACGCTGCTGGCCAGATTTTTGTTTAAATTGCTGGGGAAGTGAATCTGGAATAAATTTGTTTTAATACTGCATATGGCTAACTATCATGCGATGAAATCAGCACAAGGAACATTAAGCTAGTCACCATAAGCTCAATTCGTGTCACAACGCTAATAGAAAACTTTGAAAATGCCAGAATATATAAAATGCAAACTGGTATCGACCAGATTTAATGTTTTTTTACATGCGTGTAAGTACACACCTCAAAATTTCCGATGCAGTAAAGTCCTAGACTTGCACGAGAAAGGGCGACACAGATTCGATTTGGAGCGGAAAGAAAATCGATTTTTCCCTAAAAAAACATTATCAAGTTTTACTCAAGTTTTTTTATTTATACAAAAGCATTTTACCTCTTCATTTTTGCAGACTAAAGATAGAAGAATAATTTTATTTTCTTGTCCTTTGAAGTAATCGATATTTGTAACAGCAACTTTGTTCAATAAACTAAGTGTTTGAATTTGAGATTGAATTTCCATCATTTGGCCTGAAAAGAAAGTGTAGGCTACACATTGTATCTAGTTAGAACAATAATTTAATTAGAATAAATTAATGAATATGACTTATTTATATTTAGGCTTGTGCTGAGAGGTAACTACAGTGTTTTGTGCTATGGACCCAGTATCCACTTAAAAGTTACTGGGCGTTACTTTATAGATGATTGTTTGTTTTTTTGTATGAATAACAATCTGCGTCTACTAGCAACTACTGGGTTGAAACAATTACCATTAATTGTCTTGGCTAAATATACACACTTTCATAATGTTAGCAGCAATAAGCATCATACAATGTACTTTAGGTTGTAACCTATGTTCTAGGAAACCATGTATAAGGTTTTACAAACAAAACTGAATATGTAACTAATGTAAGTAAATGAATGTAACTCGCTTTATCCTTGTGAGGCCAGAAAACAACAGTCGTTATAACACAGGACACATACGGCCATTATGATAGCAGCAACGAGCCCTGAACCCATTACCTCTGGGTTAGCAGCAAGCGTGCTAAATACTTTGCCACGTTGCCCGGACAATGTACCTAACTAACCTAAGCAATATGTAATTTATTAATGAAATAATAATATAATTTTACCAGTGTATGATGTTAGGATAGTAATATCTTCGGCCCTGTATCCTTGTCCCAATAGAAACTTGCAAAGACCCAACAAATACTCAGCTTCATAATAATTCACCTGTGATATTAAATTGCATTCAGGTTAAATATTAAACAATATCTGCATATTGTTATTTGTTACCCAAAATAAAAATCAACCAATAAATGTAACCTACTTTATCCTCACATGGCTAGAAAACGACAGTCCTTGTGGTGTTTTGTTTCATACACCTCGCGCCAGCTTACGAGTTACCAAGTATGTTACTTTGTGGGAGTGATGAGGTATAGAAACAGAACACTAACAAAAACCGAGAATAAATTAGTCCGGTGCCGTGGCAAAGTGGTTAGCACGCCTGCTCTAACCCAGAGGTAATGGGTTTAAGGTTCGTAGCTGCTACCATTGTGGGCTTATGTTTCCTTGGGCAAGACACTTAACTGCAATTGCTCCAACCCACTGGTCACTAATGGGTTGTCCAAATTATCCGCCATACATAAAAAAATCCCCCAAAAAATATTCACCCACAAAGTATAACATACTTGGTAACTCGTAATCTGGCACGAGAGTCTTAACACCTGTGGTATAACGACTGTCGATTACCGCCATGCGAGGATAAAGTAAGTTACATTCATTCATTCAAATAAAATACTATTCATTCATTTATCATACTTGCATTGCAAAAAATAAGGAAAATAATTAAGAAAAAACCAAACCTTGCTTTTGCCATAATGATCAAGTGTTTCATCCTCATTGTGGCGGATAAAGAATACATTGTTACGAATCCCTTGTACTTTCATCTCATCCAAAGGAGTTGGATCTTCCGTTAGTTTAGGGTAGAAGGAATGTCTCAAAAGATCAGCAATGTTGGGTGACATTCTGTATTGCTTGTTTAGTGAATGCAAAGGTATCCCACATTGTATCTATTTGAAACAATATTAAACGATAACTTTTGACAATGAAACAATTCAAAGATAAAATTCTACAGTAGTCAAGATTTATTCATAAAAAATATTTAAAATTTTATATTTAAAATTGTATTCAGAAAGAGATATTTAAAAATGACAGTTGTGTAGCGTTTCTTGAGCGAGTGTAACTTGTAATGAAAAATGAATGGAAACAAGTAAATGCAAAACACAGGAAGAGAGCGAAAAGAAAAAGGCACCTAGTCACTAGGATGCCGGATGTTTCTTGCATGCGACTTTAATTAGTAACGCTACAGTGGGATATTTAAAGCTGACAGTTTAAGGTTAATAGGTACAAGAGTGTAAGAGTCCTAAATCTGTTATATAAGGGCTTTAAAATAAGTTTCTTTTTAACATACTGCTTTAGTTTAAAGAAAAATTGCAAACTGGCGCCGTGGAAAAGAAGTTAGCATGTCTGTCTCTAGCCCACAAGCTACAGGTTTAAGGCTTAACATTGTTACTATTGTGTGTATGTGGCCGTTGGCAAGACACTTAAAGGCAATTACTCCAACCCAGTGGCCATAATGAGTAGTCTAAGTTGTCAGCAGCTCGTTATAAAAAATTCTATAAAAAATAATCACCTTCTAAATTATATACCCTATTACCGGGCACAAGGTGTAAAATCAGAACATCTGTGGTATAATGACTATCATTTCTTCGGCATATGAGAATAAATAGGGTTACATTCATTCATTCATTCATACCATTCTTTCGAGCATAGAAATTCCCAGGTTGTGTTTTGTGCTCAATTCAGGCATGTTCACTCTTGGCCTCGATTGTTTATTGTCGCCTATCATTATAAGGTGTTGGGTACTTTTTGGAAGAGCTGTAGCAATGTGTGCTTCCAGTATCTCGGCCGCTTCTTCAGCAAAAACTATCTTAACCTAGAGCAAAGGGATGTAATAATAATAATAATAATAATAATAATAATAATAATAATAATAATAACTTTTATTTGTCTCTTCGATTACAGTAGCGAAGATTTAGAAATGTTTCAAACGAAAAGACAGGATATAGCGACAAAACAACAGTTGTTAAAACACGCTTACAGTTAAAAACATATTTACATTTAGTTGGAAGAAAATAAGCGTGGTCGCTACACCTAACGGACAAACGAGCCATTTATTTTAATTAAGTTAAACTTCTAATAGAAACAAAAGTGTGCGTAAAGACACGACCCGTACAATGGGGGGATGTAAACTTTAAATATAAAACATTAAAATGGGTTCAAGGCTGGCTCGCTGCTACCATTGTGGGCATATGTGTCCTTGGGCAAGACACTTAACAGCAATTGTTCCAACCCATTGGTCACCAATGGATTGCCCAAATTAGCAGCCATTCATAAAAATTGAAAAATTCTAAATAAAATAATCACCCATAAATTAACATGCACAAGGTGTATGAAACAGTACACCCAGGTTATAACGACTGTCGTTTTCTAGCCACGCGAGGATATAATTAGTTACATTAATTCATTCATTCAAAATTAGACTTTGAACAGGGTTGTCCTTAATGGGCTATTAATATTGGCAGCCATACGGAAAACATATAAAAAAATCAAAGGTGTCTATATATATATATGTGTTACTAGTAAATTGTTACAAAATAAACACCTGTGTTATAATGAGTGTCATTGCTTACAATTAAGTATCAACAAGTGTCATTCATTTATTCATTCAATTACATTATTTCTTTCACTAACAGTTTGTATAAACACTTTGTGTTTTGAAAATATTGCATCCTAAAAACTTACGTTTATGTCTTGTAAGACATCTCTGTACTTTGCTGCTGCAGTGGTTGTCATTCCAATAACGTAAGATTGAGATAAAATTCTCTTTTCCTCTTTTCTTCGTAGAAATTGCAATCGTCTGGATAGTTTATCGTACTTTTGGCAATGAAAGCCAAACTTTTCTTGTTCATGTAGAACCCATTGATGGACCCAATACCTACAATTAACATAGTTTTGGTACAATAAATAAATTATTTTTTTTTAACTTCTTAAGAAAATTAAAGATCAAATAAGTTACATTTATTCATTTATAACTGCCTGTTTGGCGAACCTTTATTGATCACTAAAAAGACGGAAAAATTACTCTGTTTCTTGCCCTAGAAAAGTAGTTCTCAACCGCCGGTCTGTACAGCCGGACCACGACCACTTTTATACTGGTCCGCCATATAAATGACAACTTTATATCTCAATTGCAAAATGCAAGAAACTTCAATAGAACCATGTTTAATATCAAAAGGACGACAGCAAAGTTTTCATTAAATTGAAGTTTCCATTCTTTGCTTTTGAGTTGCTTACTTTTGTCGTAATTCAATTTTAGGTTGATTTTATTTTTGAAAGGTCCACCGGCCCGCAAAATTTGTATTGAAATTTTACCAGACTGTAAGCTAAACAGGCTGAGAACCACTGCCCTAGAACATTATCTGATTAAATTATAAATATAGATCCTATTTAACTAAAGTAGCAACATTGATTCAAGTTAAATGAATGCATGAATGTAACTTACTTTATCCTCGCGTGGCCAGAAAACGACAGTCGTTGTGTATGTTACTTTGTGGGTGATTATTTGTTTTAAGGATTTTTTCAATTTTTTATGTATGACTAATCGTTTAGACAACGCATTACTGACCACTGGGTTGGAGCAATTGCTGTTAAGTGTCTTGTCCAAGGACACATGTGCCCACAATGGTAGCAGCGTTGAGTCTTGAACCCATTACCTCTGGGTTACAGGCAGGTGCGCTAACCAGTAGGCTATGCCATGGCGCCGAACAAGTTACCTGTACAGTCTCCATCTTATTTTAATGGGCAAGTCAAACAATCCTTGTCTTGACTTATTGAGTTCAGAATCTGTGTATATCTTGGTCTCAGTAAGCTTTTGTTTTATTACTTTACGAAGTTGCGTTTCAGGGAAGAATCTTGACTGCTTGAGGTCATATTGTGCTGGAACAACTGAATAATAAAGCTACACTTAATTTTAGTTATTAGAGTTAAAACATATTACAGATGATTTTCCCTTTGTGCTGATTAACTGAAAAAAGGACAGTTTTTCGCGAATCAGAATGTTGCAACCAAAATTGCTTGAAAAGTAAAGCAGTTAGAGCCAAAAAACAATTGTGAAAATTTTTAAGTATAATTGTCATTGCACCATGTGACAATTCAATAATTAAGAAAACACAAGTGTTCTGTTTCACACACCTGGTGCCAGCGGAGTTACTAAGTATGTTACTTTGCGGGTGATTATTTTTAGGCGAATTTTTACATTTGCTTTTATATGTGGCTGATAAATTTTACAATCAATTCGTGAACACTGGGTTGGAGCAATTGCCATTAAGTGTTTTGCCCAAGTATACATACACCCACAATGGTGGCAGCTAAGAGCCTTGAACCCATTACTCCTGGGTAAGAGGCAGGTGCGCTAACCAACTGTGCTACGGCGCTGGACAAGAAGAACTAATGTCATATAAGATCTAGGTGAAAAAGTACCACAGATGGTATTACCTTGGAAAAAAAAGAAAGTTAAAAAAACATACAATTATAAAACAAAAACTTTCTAACCTTTTCCATTTAAATAGACTAAAGCTGCTTTTTCTGAAGGGGCAAAAGATATTACTGAATTTGCTCGTCCAAAATCTTCATTTTCCATTTCGTCATCTGTAATGTTTTATCATTACTTATTAATCCACACATGTGAGACATTTTAATTGGTTGTAATAGTAAATGAACTAAGACAGTGTTCTAATTACCATACACATTTAGTGTGTAAAATATATGCATAAACAAAACATTGTTTTGTTTGTTTGATAACATTTTATGCCAAAACTATATTACGTTAAATTATAAAGCATAAGTAGCTGTCAGAAACGTTTTGAGCAAGTTCAACAGAGTATTTGTATTTGTAAAACACAATATTTGAAATTCATTGTTTACCCACTACACAAATTACGATAATTTTTTTTCTTTTACCAGTATCAATTAAGCGCTCATCATTATCATTATTTTCATCATCATCAACATTATCATCTTCAGATAAACTTTCATCTGCAATTCAAAATAAATATGTATGTACTTAACATGTGCCGTGGCAAACTGGTTAACGCGTCTGCCTGTAGCCCAGAGGTAATGGGTTCAAGGCTGCTACCATTGTGGGCGTATGTCTCCTTGGGCAAGTCACTTAATGGTAATTTCTCCAATCAAGCGGTCACTAATGGGTTATTCAAACTATCAGCCACACATAACAAATGAAACAAATCCTCAAAAAACAATTATCCACCAAGTAACATACTTGGTAACTTGTAAGCTAGCACGAGGTGTATAAAACAGAACACTCCTGTTTAATGACTCAGGCCAGGCAAGAATAAAGCAAGTTACATTTATTCATTTAAACAATATACAAATGATTGAATGACTGAGTAAACTATGTAATTTGTCTTTGCTGGTAAGATAAGACAGCTGTTGTACACACGTGATCTGTTTCATGCACTTCCTGCCCGCTTACAAATAACCACATATGCAAATTTGTGTGATATTTGCTTCTCTATGATTAATAATTTAGCAATGTGTAAAAAAACACCAATATCTTGCTGCAAGACACATGTGTATGAAACAGAACATCTAAAAGGTCTATGGAACAATATAGATATATTTTACCTGCATCAATATCAATTTCTGTAGAAGGGAGACCTAACCAGTTGATCAGAGGAAAATCTGGACCAGCGTAACCAAGATTTTGCATTTTTTTGTCTGAAAAGCATTATTTTAATAGTAATAATTATTTTTAATACTAAGTTATAAAATGGAGTTTCCTGTTTCATTTACTATTTGTAAAATTAGTAGGCATACATAGACATCCTATAATAGTATATGAACAAAGAAAAATGCTTTCAAAACTTAAATAAGATTATTTGCATATATGAACACCCGTGTTATAACGACTGTTGTTTTTCGACAACGCAAGGATAAAGTAAGTTTCATTCATTCATGTATGTTACTTTTTGTATGTTTTTTTACACTTTTTTGTATGGCTGTTAAATTGGACAATCCATTAGTGACCTCTAGGTTGAAGCAATTGCCATTAAGCGTCTTTTCTAAGAACACATTGGCCCACATTGGTGGCAGCCACCAGCCTTGAACTCATTATCTCTTGGTCTCAGAACACTCATGCTATACCGACTGTCGTTTTTCCACCACGCGAAGATAGAGTAAGTAACATTCAACATTCAATGCTAGTCAACAAAAATATTTACACTTACCTTCATGTCCTTGGTTTGTTAATTCACGGATTATTTTATCTGACATGACATTCCTTATGAGTCTAAACTTAAGAACATAAGTTGGTTCAATAACTTTTTTAATTTCCCGCCGCACTTCTCTTCGCTGTTCTAAAGAAGATTTTAGGATAAGATTAAATGTTTTGAGATATAATTTGAGAAAAAAAAATGTTCCGTTATATGATATTAATACCATTTTTGTGTTTTTCTTCAATCACGGTAGTAAGGATTTAGAAATATTTTAAATGAAAAGACAGGATACAGCGACAAAACAACAGTTTTTAAAACATGCTTACATTAAAAAACATATTTACATTTAATTAGAAGAAAACAAGCGCATTACGGGCTAATACATCAAAATATTGGACTCCATCATAGGAATAAAGGAATGTAACTTATTTATCATTGTGTGGTAGGGAAACAAAATTTGGTATGACATTTGTGTCCTGTTTCATACACCTCATGCACGCTTATGCGTTACCGCATGTGTAACTTTGTAGGTAATTTTTTTTTGTTAATTTTTTCTATTTTTTAGGATGTTCGTGCTACTGTAGCTAACTGCCTCGCCCGAGGGCCATATACGTTGTCATGCTGATTTATACCAACATTGTGTGATATTTTGTCTCTATTTGTTTAAATCAATTAGTCATAATTATTTATATAGTAGAGTGGGGGAAGATGGGACATCTTTAACACATAATATCCAAATAGCCTGATTGTGTTTTAAACAATTAACAACGGTCTGTGGAAGTCGTGAAGATATGGTTTTATAATTCATTGAATTTTCTTTGTTTACTACCAAATGAAAAGAGAAAACTAAACGAAAAAGTGTCCCATCTTCCCCCAACCTACTATATTACCTTTGTGTGTTTTAACAACTATAATTTTGCTGCTAATTACTTTTTGTTTGTTGTTTTAATAATTTGATCTCTGCTACTGATATTAAAAAGATAATAAAAATTTATGAATTGTTGCATTATGCTATGATATTGTAGAAAAACAAATAATTGTTTATCCAATCACCTCTGGTAATCCAGTAATCATATCTTTCTGTTTTTGATGCTTGCAACTCGGTTTGCCTTTTCATGTGCGCCATTGTAAAGCAGTGAAGTTTATCACTTCTGCACCTGCCTCCGACCCTTAAAATTTTGTTCGGAAAAAACTCAACAATTCCCTCCAGAAACTGGTCCAGTGCTTGATTTCCATAGCAAATCACCAGAATCGGGCAAATTTGTTGATTCTGGGTGTTCCTGATTTAAAGAATTTAATTTGTTAAATAAAAAACTTTCTGTGTTAACTTTAAAAACGGCTGATTCAGTTAAATATGGTTGAGGTTGAGGTTGAGGTGCTATGCTACATAATTAATTCTCTTTGACAAAAAAACAACTACTACACACCACAGGTGTTGATTTTGACTGAGCACTTTCATAATTGTGTTTCCAACTTTACTTTTTCCAGTTCCTGCTCCTCCTTGAATAACAGCAAGGTCCGTGGTCAACGCACTATGTACAGCAGATCTCTGTTCCTCATTCAAACCCATTTCCTCGGGTTTTGGCCACATTTTTATGTTTAGCAATTGTACATTTTTATGTTTTTCTGGAATGAATGAAAGTAACTTACTTTATCCTTGCGTGGACGGAAAACATCAGTTGTTATAACATGCGTGTTCTGTTTCATACACCTCATACCAGCTTACAAGTTCCATGTATGTTACTTTGTTAGTGATTGTTTTTTGGGGGAGATGTTTTTATTAACTAGACAACCCATTAATGACCACTGGGTTGGAGTAATTGCCGTTAAGTGTCTTTAATTGTTCAATCACACATACCCCCACAATGAGAGCAAAAACAGATTGTATGAAAAGAGTAAACAACAAACTGTGGAAAAAAATGAACAGCAGGCATTTTGTATAAATTCAGTAAGGTTATAGCAATGCATGCTAATGGGCAAGTATGAAACTTTGTTTTTTAAGCTAACTGCAAATTGTACCAACAGTTATTAACTATTAGAGGAATTTTTTATTAAGCGTCGTTTTCCCAGACACAGTCACCGGCAATGTTGGCAGCATCGAGTCTTGAACTCAGTACCCTCAATATAGAGATGAATTCAGTGGTTGCGTGCTTGTATTATAAGCTAAAAGATACTGGGCAAACGTTCAATGCTGCTACATTTGTGTTTTTAAGCAAGACAGTTAATGTTGATCCCTTCAACCCAGTGGTTGCTAATAGGTTGTTATAATTGTCAGGGCACAAGGTGTATGAAAAAAGATATAACAACCATCATTTTTCATTCATACATATAAATAATAGCCATCTATTTATTTGCTCTACTCATTTGATAAAAAATTACTTCACCAGTAAGAGAAGTGAAATCAAGTTTGACTTGTTCTGGTTTGCTGAGATAGGCAGGTGTTGACAAATTCGGCGTGCATGACACAATCTTATCTTGAAGTGGCAAAGTTTTTAAATCTGAAAATAAACATTTTTATTGTAAGTTTAATGTGGTTAGCGCGCCTGCCTCTAACCCAGAGTACTGGGTTCATGGCACTTCTCTGCGAACATTGTGGCCGTATGTTTTCCCCAAAAATAATCACCCACAAAGTAACTCGTAAGTTAGCACGAGGTGTATCAACACCCATGTTATAACGACTGTCGTTTTCTAGCCACGCGAGGATAAAGTAAGTTACATTCATTCATTCATATTCATTCATAATTGAAATCATTAACATAACAAACACATGTTTATGGATTCTATAACAGCAACAAAGAATTTCCTGCAGTTACATTGGATGAGTAGACCTCAGAATTCATTCCGACATTTTAGACATACACTTTAAATTCACCACCAGAAATGTTAAAAATAAATTGATGTTAAATTCATTTACTGTAACAAAAAATGCACATTATTTAATTTTTTGTCAATACAATGAAATGAGCACCTTTTAAACCATTTAAAGCTGATTTGGTAGCAATATAGTGACTGTCGCATTCAATCATGGTGTAGCCTCTTTTCCTTTGACGGAAATCTGCATGATATATTTATTAGTATGACGCCGTAGCACAGTTGGTTAGCGCGCCTGCCTCTAACCCAGAGGAAATGGGTTCAAAGCACTTCTCTGCTAATATTGTGGGCGTATTTTTCCTTGGGCAAGACACTTGACAGCAATTGCTCCAACCCAGTGGTCACTAATGGGTTGTCAAAATTATCCGCCATACATGAAAAAATATAAAAAATCACTTACAAAGTAACATACACGGTAACTTGTAAGCTGGCACAAAGTGTATGAAACAGAACACCTGCATTTACAACTGTCGTTTTCAGCCACACGAGGATAAAGTAAGTTATATTTATTTATATAATATTAAGCCATTGTAAACAACATACAGACACTAACCTCTAAATTGTTTTGTCTCATCCTTTGAGCTCTCCAAAAATTCAAGTCCTATCATTCCTTGTTTAACTTTTGAGCAAGTCCGGTATGCAATTGTGGCAAATATTAAATCATCCTAGAAAAGTTTGGAATAAGGGTTCAGAGTAAAATTTAAAATGTTTAATCAAAATTTTAATTTTTTACTCGAAGGGGCATACCAACGAAAAATTTGTATATGGATAAATATGCTCAAATGTGACCTAAAGGTACCATCAAAGTTTGCCAAAACGATACGGCTTCTAAAAAAATCGCGTGAAAAAAACCCGCTGGAGTAAAACAAATTTGGCTGTTTCAACAATGCATTGGATTTCCCATAAAAAATGTGCTAAAAACTAAATAATAAGAAAAAAAAATGCCAAGTCAGCATATTATGTAGCCATTTTTTTTTTACTTCAGCGGTCGAATTTCCGGTTTTGAAACTCATTTTTTTAAAAAAGCTGTTTTGCATTTTAAAACTTTAATGGTAGCTTTAGATCACATTTGAGCATATCTATCAATACACAAATTTCAATTTTTCGTTGGTATGTCCCTTTAAATGTTCATCAACATTTTTTCATTTTTTTAATGTTATCATTTTTTTAATTGCTAATTTATTTTTTCTGGGGCAAGCTAGTATGGTTGAAACGGGTTTATGATTAGATTCGAAACCAGTTATAACCAGTGGGCTGGAGTAATTTCCCAAAATAAAATTTGTCAATAGCAATTGTAATGTTGATGACACATATATGATGTAATAATAATGACGCAAGTTAGCGGGTGGCTAAGTAAAAATTAAACTCTGTCCACCCACAATAGCAAATATGTGCAAGGTTTTGTGACTCATTGAATATTGTAAATACCATCTACAGTATCACGTTAACATAACTTTATAGTAAAAAAACTATGAATATAATATAAGACTTTTCTGTTAAAATAAGAAAGTGCAACTTTTGACTCTACATTTAAAGTACTGTTGCTACTGTGTTGAGCGGAGATGTTTTTATGGTAAAACACTAGGTAGTTTTGAGCTTGTATTAATTAAAAAGCTAAATTATTGAAAAAAAAAAGTTTTATACTTAAGAAACTATAAGCAATTGCACAAAATATATAAAGCCGCCATGCATGATGTGAAGTTAGGACACCCTCGCTATTTTCTACCATGCGGTACAACTTGTTCAACTGCGATGCAGTGACGCACATGGAGAACAGAAGTTATGGCTTGCAGAAATGTCTTACTGTTTCACATAAATGACATGCATATCCTGTGTTTGGGTAATAGGCCATTATGACCTAAATCCCAGGTCCTCGACAAGAACCTCTTCCATATAGAAAGTAATATAGATTGTATATCTTACAAAGTTTCACCTGAAATCTATCACTTGATAAACAAACCAGGTTTCCATACAACAATCTCCGTGGAAGTTTTACTTTAAGTGATGCAGTATCAAATGTAACCATGTACTGGATTCCTTAAACGCAAATAAATTGATCATCAAAACCTCAAATTTATGAAAAAGTAACTTTTATTCATGTTTGAATTTTTTTAATTTATAAAATTTTGACTAATGGTATTTGTAAAAAAATGGAACAAGCAAACCATAACCTGAAAGGTTGATAGCATTAATTTCCATGAAATTCTGATGGCAAATGCCTAAGACTAGTATTGTTTATATAACTTATTTAACAAAACACTTGACATGCATACCATAGATTTTGTGTTAAAAAATTCAGGGTTTTTAAAAGAACACAGAATTTTTAACTTATAATAAAGTACCTTTCCATGACGGAAAACATTTGATGAAACGAACGTTTCTATAAACTTTTAAACGTTTAAATTTAGCAGTTCCTTGACCTGAAAATGCATTTCTGTTAAGTAATTTTTTTATTTCTGTCTGTTAATATAATATCGTATATTTACTTTTAAATAAAATGGGCCTACACTTACAAAATCTCCTAAAAGCGATTTTAAAACAGTAGTATTGTAAAATAAACAATCATAGTATGATTAAGAGTTAAAGAATATTTTATGTAAAGAATTTAAGCAATCTCCACACAAACTACATAAAGTTAACATTGTTCTAAAACCAAGAATGTATTGTAAAGATATACAAAAATCCTACAAATGTGTTTAATAAATCTAAATCAGAAAATGCAAATTTAAACAGTTACCTTCACAAAATGTTCGAATGGAGTTTCTTAATGGTCCTATTAGATCCTCATGTAACAATTTATAATGGGTTTTGCGGTAATGCTCAATGCTGTTAAATGTATACAATTTACTATATTATTTATTTATGAAAGAGTTTTCTTTTATATGTGGGTTAAAAAAAATTATAAAATACAAACTGAAACAAATTTAAAAAAAAAAAGTCTATAAAACTTAGTATAAAAATTATGATTTTTTTTGATTTTTTTTGTTTTTTTATGTATGGCTGATAATTTGGACAACCCATTAGTGATCACTGGGTTGGAGCAATTGCCATTAAGTGTCTTGCCCGATCACATGAATGCCCACAATGGTAGCACCGTCAAGTCTTGAACCCATTACCTCTAGGTTAAAGGCAGACGCGCTAACCACAATGCCACAACGCCAGACTATTTGAAAAAGAATACTTTGATGTCCAATATATTTATTTATCTTTATTTGACAAAAGACACTTAAACAAATGAGTAACAAAGTACACGAACCAAAACTTAATTCAATATTTGCACGGTTCCACATGAGAGAAAAAGAGATCAATCATTTACTTAGTAAATACGGAATACACAATAATGTGCGACATAGGCGCCTAACATGGGTTTGCAAAGTATGCATATATACCCTGAAAATAAACCAGAGTACGCATAAGTACCCAGTATAAATGCATAAACAGTTTAATATCCTATCTTACAAACATGTCCTAAAATAAACACTTTATAGTGGTGATAGCGCAATGATCAGTCTATTTCCTAAATAAAAGCTAATAATGTGACAAGGAAAAAACATGTTCTTGACTTCGCCGGCATAAACCTTTCCGTTTAAAACTTATGGTTATCTTGATTTTGCAAAATTTGAACGTCTATAAATTGAGAACATACCTATCGTATGGTTGGTCAACAATATTGACTGGTAAAGCTTCCAGTTCATTTTGTGTTGGTACAATTTGTTTGAATAACTCATGGCCTTCAGAGCATTCAGAAGGTCTGTATATAAACATAACATGAACTATATTTATCTATTTAAATATTGGTAAAAAAATTGAATTGATAAATTATCATAGCACTACTCATATCCTAAAAAAACTGATTACAAACTATATATATGATAACTTGTAAGCGGGAATTTTTCGTATTGTTAAACCAAACAAACAAATATCTCACAATCACACAACTTGTGTGTTCAACTATTTACAACAGGAACCTTTTATATAATGTAACTTGCTTTTATCCACGCATGGCCAGAAAACGATAGTCATTTTAACACAGGTATTCTGTTTCATACACTTCGTTCTACGAGTTACCATGTATTTTACTTTGTGGGAGATTTTTTAATGTTTGTATGGCTGATAATTTGCCATTAGTGACCACTGAGTTGGAGCAAACAGTCCAACATGTATAGAATAGCTCTACCTGTTTAATTGTAATTCCAACTTTTCTAAGGTTTCCTCTATTTTAAATTCATTTAAAACCATTTCATATTTGCTGGCATCAATTAAGCAAACAATCTCTTTAATCTGTGATTTCACCTGAGAAAGGAATAAGGTTATTTTATGGTTCATTAATATTAAAAAAGAAAGACGTATTAGAAACCTATTTATCTTATTAATTACTTAAGCGAACATATTTATTTAAAATACAAACAAATAAAAACTAGCTTAATAATAACTTTGAAACTTTCCTTTTAAAATCTGACGTATTATTAAGTTAGTTTTTATTATTAAATACCAGTGGTTATTTTAGTAGTTATTCTGTAATTATTTGTATATACAAATTTAATTTAACCTCCACAAAACTGGTTTATATTTTCCATAACAACAACTCAATGTGAGTTTGTTTGCTGGGTGTAATGACCATTCTTTTTAACCAACTAGTTGTATTTTTTATTTACATAAATGTTTAAAAAACTAATTTTTTAACCTTTTTTTTTCAAATTTGATCTCTACTATTAAACCGAAAAAAAGTATTAAAAAATTATGTCATGTAGTATTAAACAATTAAGCTATCTTATATTATGAATATAGTAGTATTTATACCTTATTAATATCCTCAAGCAACACATAAAAATCTGCAGCAGCAATAGAAACATCCAAAATAATCTTGACTTGACTTGCAGCTTGATGCGTTTCAGCTGCTTCATTTCTATATTAATTAAACAATTTACATGTTTGATGAAATGCTTAAGGAAATGCTTGCCTACATATTGCCACGATACTTTGTACTAAATAAAAGTAACTTACTTATTCTCGTGAAGATTGGCAAAAGATCAAACAGAACACTATGTTTTAACAAGAAAAGAGCAGTTTTCAAGATAAATTTAAATTTGTTTTACTTTTTTAATGTGGACCACTTCACAGAGCTTTAATTTAAGTTATTACCCTGCTAAACTAATAGAACTTTTTAAAGGGCTTAGATTTAATAATATTAGCCTACACCCTGCTAAAAGCTTTGCTCTTTAATGGCCCATATATTTAAGATCATCAAAATTTAACAAAGCACATACTTTTTTGCAAGTTTATGAAGATATTTTAAAACATTTTCAGATATATCTGCTTTGAATAGTATTCCTAATGCATCTTCAACTTGCTCCTTCGGTCCATTGGATTTCAGCAATTTAGAGAAAACATTCAGAAGGGATGAAATTTCTTCTAATAAAAAGAAGAAGACAAAATTAGTTATAATAAATTTAAATTCCGCGAATCTAACTAAAAATTCTCGAATCTAAAAGTTATAATAAATTCCGCAAATTTAAAAAACAATTTTTCATCCTATACTACGACGTACATGATGACTTGGAATATGGGGAAAGTTGGCCCAATACCTTAAAGACGTAAAAACAATTAATAGCCATTGTCTTTGTTGTTTTGCATATGGCGTGATATTGTGTTTAGTAGATATTGTATAGCTGATAACCTGTTCAGTTCATTACAAAATCAGGCGTTCACAAAATTTGTATCTTAACTTAACACAGATCACGTCGCATGCCGTCGCGAAGTGGTTAGCGCGCTTGCCTCTAACCTAGAGGTAATGGGTTCAAGGCTCAATGCTGCTACCATTGTTGGCGTATGTGTCCATGGGCAAGACACTTAACGGCAATTGCTCCAACCCAGTGGTCACTAATGGGTTGTCCAAATTATCAGCCACACATAAAAAATTCCCCCCAAAAATAATTACCCACAAAGTTACATGTAAGCTGGGACGATGTGTATGAAACAGAACACCCAAGTTTAACGTCTGTCGTTTTCCGGCCACGCGAGGATTAAGTAAGTTACATTAACATTAGGATAGCAAACCTTCTTTAAACTGCAGATCTGCCCTTGAGTTACAGCAACTAAGTTGGCTTAACCCTACAAGCGCATCTTCCGGAGTTATTCTGTTATCGGACAAAACTTTTTGTAAACTGTAAATGAAATAGAGTTGACTGTTACAGTAGCACAAAGAGGCTGAAAAAAATCTACTACTTTTAAACTTACCGAGATTTTCGTCTGCTTTGTGACATATTTGTTGATCAAATTAATTTCATACAGCCTACTGTTTTTACTTGAGCTGTTACAACAATTGCCCAAAAAATCTTTAACCTATACATAATAAGCTAACGCTATGCTAATAAATGACCTCCGAATTTGTAGTACTTTTCTAATTAAAAATGCGTAGGTGTATTACGTAAATCCTTTGTTGTGTGGCGTCATATTTCATATGCGAAACTTTATTCCTTCACCAGGTGATTCCCCGTCTCATGCTGTCCCGGGCTACGTCACAAAATCTGGTTTTAGTTGGTATACGTTTAATGAATAGTCTGCTCAATAAAAGTTGATTACTTACGTCAGTTGTATTATTGTAAAGAAATAACGAAAGTAAAAAGCCACTTTTAATGCGCAGGAGTGCTTGGTTCTTGAAAAATCTCAATATTTAGATAGACGAAAAACAGTAACCAGTAATAATAATAATAAAATACTATTCCTCGAGATGCATAATTGCAGCAACTATGACGTCACAGACGCAGGGGCAATGGAAAACAAGACACATTGTTTTACAATCCGTTTCCGAACTCGGTCTCTACTAACTTTGGTCTTGTGCAAAACAACAACAAATTCTTTACAGATATTTTAATTCCGCCTTTTACCTTTTCAACGTTCAACACAGCAAAATGACACACAGCAAATGCAAAATAAACATGAATTTGTTTCTTGGTGCAAAACAAAAATAAAAGTAGAACAAAAAATGATTGATAAAATTTGGGTTATCAAGCATAAGAAAGTGCTGTATATTTGTTTCAAACAATGAAAATACTGTGATTGATAAGACAGAGATAAATATCATTGTGTTTGAGTTAAAATCCTACAATAACAATAAAAAGTAAAATCACATGAACGCAAACATAAAAATAAAATGAATTTTTGATTTTTTTTCTGATTTTACAGACAGACAGACACATCAAACATTGTATATACATGTTGACATAAATAAATAAATACAAAACTTGTTCTTTAAGGACAGAGCACCAGATTTAGGAAAAAAAAACAATGAAAAAATATCATTAAATTTGATTTCAAAAACCTAGAAAAAAAGTTCACAAAACAAAAAGACAACTTTAAAGAGGAATAGAAGAAACAGAAACTTAGAGATTTTTATGAGACTTGACGCTTGTGACTAACAGGGAAACGTACGGAATGCCGAACCATGTATGACGATCGTGCGGCCAGAACCTTAAACGAGGACACTGCTCCGGGACCTCGTTTGTTGCGTAGAAGTAAGCGTAACACACACACGCCATGTAAGAAGCAAGACAAACCATGATATGCCTGTAAGGATATATATGATGATTATTTCAATCATATTGTGTATGATCTGCGTTTTTTGTTTTTATTCTTTATGGGTGAGGTCCTTGTCAAGGACCTGGGATTTAGGCCAGATTTGACCCATTACCCCAACACCCAGAAAGCCAATGTAAGTGCTTTGTGCGACCAGTGCCACGACACCGCATCGCACTCAGACGCGTATTTTTTGCACTGTTTTTTTTATGGCATGCTTTAAATTACCACACTTTTCAACTTTTTATGCCATGCTTATGAGTTACCACACTTTTCAACTTTGTGTATGATTTTTGTTTTGATATGGCTGATAATTAATGACCGCTGGGTTGGAGCAATGTCCGTTAAGTGTCTTGCCCAAGGACACATACGCCGATCAGTGTTAGTACCGTTGCCAACTTCGAACCGGGGACACTTTGGTTACGATGCAGGCGTCGGCACGGCGCCGGACAACTGCATTACATACCAGGGCTCTTATGTTTTTTATAGCAGCACATTCAACAGTTAATGTGGGCCTAAACCTTAAACTTCCTAAAATTGAGTATTTAACTTAGAAGTAAATGATTATAACTTGTTTATCCTCGCGTTATTGTTTTTAAAATTGCATACGAAATGAAACTAATCTTGTGTATTCCAAATTTATATTAAACATGCTATGTTCCAACGCTAGTAGTTAAAATGTAGGTACCAGGTACTATTGATCTATAACTATTATTACAATTATAGGCACCTTATTCATTGATGCATGTCTAGTAGGAAGAAGAAGGGACACATATTCATTAGATTTTCTTGTTCTATTTGGTAGTAAACAAAGAACATTCAAATAAATATAAAACTGTATCCTGACGACTCCCATAGACCGTTGTTAATTGTTTAAAACACGGTGTCCCGTCTTCTCCAACCCTACTATAAGTAATCTGGGTATACACAGTAACGGTTTATTGGGGATATCACACCAATTACAGGTAATTTAAGCATATGGCCTAAAGATCACCCTGGTTCAATAAAAGATATACCTGGCGCTGCGGCATAGTGGTTAGGGCGCCTGCCTGTAACCCAGAGGTAATGGGTTCAAGGCTCGACGCTGCTATCATTATGGGCGTATATGTCCTTGGGCAAGACACTTAACAACAATTGCTCCAACCCAGTGGTCACTAATGGGTTGTCCAAATTATCAGCCATACATAAAAAATGGAAAAATTCTAAAACGAAAATAATCACCTACAAAGTAATATACATGGTAATTCGTAAGCTGGCACGAGGTGTTAAACCCGTGTGATAACGAGTGAACGACTGTTGTTTCCCGCCACGGAAGGATAAAGTAAACTACATTCATGTCTACAATGGTTATTTTATTCATGAAACACTTACAATTGCTGTTCACAATAGTTACATTTCATGGACCTTAGTAAATTAGGTTAGCTTCTTAAAAAAATTTTTGGCAGCTTCTATGTAACATAGCGTGTTATATGTAGAGTACGATTTTTATTTGACGATTTTCAGTTGCTTTTGTTTTTAAACCAAATTGTTTGAAATAAAATCATAAATATGAACTGTCGTGTTTGTATCAAAACTTTTCAGTAAATTTTACGAAAAAAAGTTGACACAAGTTAATTTAAATCGACATATTGTTAAACCAGCTTACCATGCACTGTGTAGATATGGGAACTGCAGGAAATTGCACAAAAATCTATCACTGACCCAACATAGCACTGCAACGCACCACCATATAGCTGACATTGTACCGACATGTAGAACCAACGGGCACTCGCAACTGAAATGAGATAAATATGTAAAAAAAATTAAACTGGGGTATTTTTACTCCAGGGGGAAAATTCCTTGTATTTATAGGGTAAATGAGCTACCAATCAAAATCCACATCAGTTGATGGGGAGAAAAAATGTGCCAATTGTAGTACTTTACCAGACATTAAACAACTCGTTGCCAAAAAGCTAGCGCATCCGTCGCATTAAATATAACTGATGTAATTAATTGTTTTCGCTTTTTAATAAATGAGCGCCATGTTACATATTAGGGGTAAATCTGATAAGCATCTTTGTTAAACGGGTAAAGCATACAAAATAGTGCATTAAAGAATACAGCATGGAATGAACATGAAAAGGCAGTAAATGTGCTCTATGTACATTTAAAGAAGTGAGCAGACCAAGAAAATTTGAATTACGGAAGCGAAGATTTAAAAATATTTTTAAAAAGACAGGATATAGCAACAAAACAACAGTTGTTAAAACACGCTTACAGTTAAAAAACATTTTTATTTTTATTCGAAAGAAATAAGCGTAATCGCTACACCTAGCAGACAAATATACAATTTTCGTTTTCGCTGGTATTTCCTTTGGCCTTAATATGTAAATTAAAGTGAATACCCAGAAATTTGTTATACTTAAAAACATTCTACTAATTAGTCTGACCTACATAAACTAGATAAACATCGAATTAGGTCAATGTAGCAAAAAATAACAGCTGGGAGGCAGGCATAAAGAAAGAGCTTGTGTAGGATATGCTACTAGCAGCAGGGTCAATTAGTTCAAATATGATGTTCACGAATCGTGTGAGAACGATTTCGGATTACAGTTCGCAGATGGAGTTATATAGGTCAAGAATCGGGACTTGTTTTAGGCGCTTGATTCCGAACATGAGTAAACGACTACGCTATTGTGAGCACATCACTTTCAAACGCACAAGGGTGTTGGGGAAATGGACCAAATCTGGTCTAAACCCTAGGTCCTCAAGGTCCTCACCCATACAGAATAGAACTCACTTAAATCAACATAGTCTAACAAATAGGCAGCAATCCTTCAAAGTATTAGAAATGCAGACGTGACTACAGCATTCGGCAGTTTTACAAATCTTGTGGAACTAATTTCACCTCATTGCCTAATACTGCTTATTAACTAATGCAAAACTCCAGGGTAGGCTTACCACCCTGTCATGCTAGGTTTAACACGCATGTTCTAACAATAAAGCTGAAGTCATGGTTTCAATATACAATATGCAGACATAATTTTTATGGCCATTTCACCAACTTTTTTTTTCTTAGTTAATCTCACCAACAAAATTTATGTTCATATACTAATACATTTATATATGCTATACAGGATTTTTTTATATATAGTAGGGTGGGGGAAGATGGGACACCTTTAGCACGTAATACCCAAATATTTAGATCGTGTTTTAAACAATTAACAACGGTATTTGGGAGTCGGGAGGATACAGTTCTATGATTTTTTTTTATGATTTTTTTTCTTTGTTTGCTACCAAATGTGACGAGAAAATAGAATGAAAAGGTGTCCCATCTTCCCCCACCCTACTAAATGCTTTAGTAGGATATTGTGAATTTAAACACATACCTACAGGTTTAACTTTAACAGATACCGGTAAAAAAGTTTTAAACATTGTCGCCGGAAAAAATTTAAACCCCAGACTTACCTTCTCAACTCTAACACCAGCAATACAGTTCCTGGTACCCCAAACATGAACAATAGTCCGTGGTTAAGTTCTGGTTTCACAAGAGCAAGACAAGTACTCACTACAGCAACGCCAGCTATTATAGCTTGGAAATTTCGCCTACATACATTGGCATACATTATACTATTTATTAAAACCACTGCAAATTTTATTGTTTTATTTCACATTGAAAATTCAATTGTTTTAAAATTTAAAATATTGTTAAGGGGATTTAAATTGTTAAGTGTAAGTAAGCTGGACATTATTTTAAATCACTACAAATTTTGTTGTTTTACTAAATATTGTAAATTTAAAATGTATATATATAGTAGAGTGGGAGAAGATGGGACAGCTTTTTATTCTATATTCATGTCCCATTTGGTAGTAAAAAAAAAGATCAACAAATTATAAAACGGTATCCTCCAGACTCCCACAGACCGTTGTTACCTGTTTAAAATAGGATCAGGATATTTGGATAATATGCACTAAAACTGTTTCTTCCCTCACCCTACTCTATATGTAGTAATAGTATAGTAGGATGGGGAAAGATGGGACACCTTTTCGTTCTATTTTCTCGTCACATTTGGTAGCAAACAAAGAAAATTCAAATAATCATACAACTGTATCCTCCCGACTCCCAAATACCGCTGTTAATTATTTAGAACACGATCTCAATATTTGGGTATTACGTGCTAAAGGTGTCCCATCTTCCCCCACCCTACTATATTATTTTTGGATGAAATAACTTAATTCATTACCTGTCTGATCTGAGAATCGAAGGGAGATATTTGCTTGGTAGCCAAGTGGCTAATGCAGCAAGACACACCCATAGTATTGCTATTTCATCAATTAACTGGCCAACAAGGCTTAAAGTTGAGTGAAAATACACGGAGCCAGCACCTGCAAAGATAGAAAGTGTAAAATATAGTAGGGTGGGAAAGACGGGACACCTTTAGGACATAACATCCAAATATCCTGATCGTGTTTTAAACAATTAACAACCGCCTATGGGAGTCAGGAGGAAGCAGTTTTATAATTCTTTAAATTTTCTGTGTTTACTACCCAATGCGATAGAAAAATAGGATAAAAAGGTGTCCCATCTTACCCTACTTAACTATTTATGATTGTTGTAAAAGTAGGACTATAGTGTGCATATGACTACTTTTAGATAAACACACTTAAGCCCTTATAACAAAACACTTCATATGGATCTTAAAGGTAAAACTATAATGTGTATGTGACTACTTTTATATAAATTATATACATACTAAAGCACACATTTCTTTAGTAATTGCGAGAAAAAAAGGCTTTATTTTACACTATGCTACGCTTGGTACCCAAACCCCCTTCGTCCCCTTGTCATGCTAAGTTCGGAGTGCATGAATAAAGGTGTGTGAACCAAATGTGGTTCTCCTGACATATTATACAGACTAAACTCTGCAGACTTATTCATTGCAGCGTATAATCCGTATTGATTTTCTAGAAATCAATGTATATGCAACCCTAGTCGACAATTGCTAAATTGCTAAGGGTTTTGCGAACAAAATCAATAAACCGTCCGCACTTAATTGCCGATAAGACCTAAAGTTTTTCAACTTTTTGTTACGTTTATATTCGTGATGATAAAAGTTGCAAAAAAAAACTCTTTGCCGCTTGTTAAAATTAATATTTCTTTGTTGCTTGTTAAAATTAATATTTCTTTGTTGCTTGTTAAAATTAATATTTCTTTGTTGCTTGTTAAAATTAATATTTCTTTGTCGCTTGTTAAAATTAATATTTAGTCTGCCTAACAGTATAAATGTTATATTACATGCATAATTGTGATATCATTTATTCCCCAAAGACACATAGGCATCGCAACATTGAGAATTCTGATGAAAACCAGGGTAAAGAAATATATATAACTTACGTTCTAGGTTATGATTAATGTCGACGGTCGTATAAATCTTTCATGCGAAGCAGCATGCGTCCCACTTCACCTTTACGGGTGTCTAAGTTTATTCTAAACGTGCGTCTTAGTTCAGCCTTAACATGGCCGTAGATTAACTTTAAGGTGCGTTGTAGATTAAACGTCAAGTGTGTCATAGTTTTTCTTTACGTGCGTCGTAGTTTAGCCTTAACTTGCGTCGTGATTTGACCTTTTTGGTCTTTGTAGTTTGACCTTAAACGTTTGCTTTATTACATTTGCGATCAAGTAAAGGATTGTCCCGTCTACAATGAATACTTCATACGCGTGTGAACACCACAAGCACGTGAATGATATGTTTTCATTATACTTACTAAAAAATAAACACTAAGTAACAAATAACGAGGTGGCCAAACCTATTTCGCAACTTTAGCCTAGCTTTCCAGGGTGGAATAGTCACCCCGGCACCCGAGGTTTCGTCACCAATATCTAAGGAAACCATATTACTAAAAACCAAACTTGCACTGATTCATCACATTAAATGTGGCATTGTGATGTAATCCTTTATCATAACTTAGCTGCATATAAGTCCTTACCAACAAATATGAGTAGAACCCACACAAGGTTAACTGATGAGCACACTTGTCGAGAATATTGCTTGAACAGGTAGATTAGCAGGGGTGGAATGATAAAAAATATGGAATTGCTTACCTGAAAAAAAGTAGGTTTAAAACAAATGGTAATAATAACAAAATTGTATGTTTATATTTATTTTTTACAAAAGTCTGGGTCTAGTGTGCCCCAAAAACCAGACTAGTTGTGCCATTGGATACAATATAACAATATAATGCAACTTCGGTCTGATTGATAACCACACAGTTATTTGTAGGGTTTTACAATATATTGTTTTTTGGATCTTATATGTTAAGTTTATTAATGCTTTAGTGTACAAGTAGTTAACATTTATGTACGTTTGCCTTTGTCCTAAAAGTTTAAAATATGGATAATTAAGAATGCATACATTGGTAATCTAATTAAGATTTCTGTTGTTTAACCAAAAAATCCGTGGGATTTGCCATTAATTTGTAGGGTTCTATCGCATTACATACTAGCATATTTGGAAAGTGCGTGAATATTTTGACAGATTAATAATTTCATAATTAATTATGAAATTAGAACTTTCAATTTTGCAAAAAAAATTAAAAAACTTTGAGAAAATAAAACAGATAAAATACAAGTATGGATTTACAGTGTTCCAAAATTCGGCAATAATTGGTATTGTTGCGTAATTGTTCTCACACCAGTCCACTTCAGAACTGTGGGGTAAAAAGTCGCTCCAAATAGATTTTTCCATCTTATTCAATTTTCTTTGAACTAACACTGACTATTACACAAAATACAAACGCCTACAAAACATACAGGCCTTACTGTAAAATATTAAAATCAATTAGGTCAAAATTACTACAACAACCTAAAAAATGTCTGTCCACTAAGTCAAATGTCTGTCCACTAAGTCAAACCAGAGTCGTATAAACACCGAGTAGTCCAACTGCCGTCTATGTGTGTCCAAAATAGAGCAAAAGTGGTGACTTTGACAAAGGGTTTAAACGAACTTGTTAAGTTTTGTTTGTGTTTTCCTATTGTGGGAAGGTGTAAAACAGCTTCTATTTACCTTACCAAACATTTTTTAGAAAAAATGTATAAATTTAGCCGCATTAAATGACTAAAATGTCGCAAATCAACCGCTTCTAATTCTAATTTTTGACTTTTTTTGACACAGAAAACAAATAACACATGTTTTTTACATTTTTCAACCTTTAAATTTGTTTTTAAACCCAAGTTTTTCTGTAATTTACCGAAAAACATGCATTTTCCCTATACCGCTGTGTGTTATTTTGGAAACAAGATGGCGTTCAATTTACCTTTTACGTAACAATGGGTTGGACTACTCGGTATTTCTATGACTCTGAGTCAAACACGCCTAGCAGTTAGTCAGTTAAAAGGCATGCATTACGTGTTCTATGTTTTTTTTAAAAAAAAACACGATAAATGACCAATAAAAGTCCAAATTGAAAATCTAGAAATATATTTTCCGAAGATCCAACCGCAGTTTAGTAATTGGAAAAAACTAAAACATGACCTTGCGCAACTCAGTCCTTGCCCACTTGTTAAACGTGTGACGCTTCGTTCTTTGTTTAGAGAATGTGCCAAAGAATACACGCCTACTTCACACCCCTTTAACCAAAGTATATTAACTATCACAAGTAGAGACCGGGCGCTATTTTTTTGTTTCATCATTGTGGGATTTCACATAAAGGTAATTTATTGTTTTATTTCGTGCAAGCTCACGATTTAAACGGGTAACAGGCTTTAAACATTACACCTCTTAAATTTTATTTATTTCCTCGCACAGAAAATCGATAGTGCATAAGTGCACTGCATAATTCTTTAACGTCACACTGCGGCCTATTGAAATTAATTTACTGTTGCACCATAGAGAACTAATACTGTATATAAAAAAAAACTATGCGGCAAATTATAATTTTATTTACTAACCGCTAGTTGGCGGTAGTGCACTGCACAGTTGTTTACCGACAAACTGCGCCAAATTAGACTTTAATTACAGACCGCTAGACGGGGGTAGTTCACCGCATAATTTTTTTAACGTCACCCTGCGGCACGATTACGTGACAAATATATAACATATGTTTTATGTGTCATATGTATAATATCTGTGTTAACGTGTACATACGTTATCACAATTAATATATACGTTACAATTGTCAAACAATATATATTATATACACACAATGAATCATATTATCAAATGTTGGTTACGCAACAACGTCCATTGTGACAAAAATCACGAGTTATTTCATTTACTTTTCGCATCTTTTATGCCTTCTTTGGTTACGCCAATCCATTTTGCTCTCTGATCATCGTTGATATCCTCAGATTTCTCATAAGCTGCAATTGCTCTACGGTAACACTGGTAGGCATCGTTGGGTCGGGAAGTGTTTCTATAGGTGTCACCGAGACTGTTCAAACAATTTCCGTACACTGCATACTTTGCAGCTTTCTTCCCAAACACTCTTTTCATTATAGCGATCGCTTCTTTCAATGTTTTTTCGCAACCACTGGAATCACTAACCAAGCCCTCAGTGTATCCGATATAATTCAAACACCACACTTCTTGCAAACACCGATCTTCCTCACTGACGTCATCAGATCGTCGAATCGTTTCTCGCATGACACGCATCAGTGGAATCACGTGGGTTCGAACGATCGGTTTCAATTCTTTGTCACGTGATAACATTGCCTCGATAGATTTTCTGATCCCGAATGCACAATACACTATCCCGACCAAACCTGCTTTCGGTTGATTTCCATAAAACTCGGCACCGATTTGATCAAACAAAATCGATTCCATGTCTCTCCCTTCACCCCTGATAGTGTCAGCAAATGTGGCGATTTCATTCGGCGTGGTTTGGAATTTCTCTTTAAACAAATTCTTTAGTTGTTCTTTAATTCGAATCGCTTCTTGTCCCTTTTCAGCCAACATACAACATCGGTAATGGTTGACCAGGTCCTTAGATCCAATGACAGCTGGGTCGAACTGAATTCGATTTTTTGATACGCCATAAGCTTCATAATACTTTTTTTCTTGCAGCAATCGACCGTCATCTTAAAAAAAGAATTAATTATATCTACACAAATTTAACCACTGTTGCATTTTAGCGCTATATTCACGGGCACCTACATCATATAGTAGGGTGGGGGAAGACGGGACTCGGAAAAAAACTGGACCTTTTGAAACAAATTAAGTTTACGGGTTTTTAATAATAAACAAAATCAAACATTTTTACAGTATTTTTCTACAGTATTCTTACGGTCCAACAAATTGCGCAGCAATGGCGGTTACTGTTGTTAAGTATTTTAAAATTTGATGTTGAACGTATTTTACCGTATATTCCTACTCTGCAAATTAACAAATTTTAACCTGAACCAAAAATCTCTTCAATCGTTGGTTTTCGTGACGTCACTGCACCACGTGATCCTGGGAAAATTGTTTAAATTAAATGTTTAATCTAGATTATTTTTATCAACAAACCTTGTTGGTTGATTTTCATATCTTGTAATGATGACGTAGCTTGCGATACGCTTGGTTGCTCAACCGTGTGGGTCACGTGTGCTACAAATAAATGGGAACTTGCGCTTTTGAGTTCTCGTAAGGTGTATGCAGAACACCCGTGTTATAACGACTGTCGTTGCTCTGCTAATTTTGCTATGCAGGGATAAATAAGCTACGTACGTTGCAACTGATAGGCGGGCACGATGTGTATGAAACAGAACATCCTTGTTATAAAGACTGCTGTTGCTGTCCTGCTCCGCGAGTAGAAGATATGTGGTAACTCGTAGGGGCACACGAGATGTATGAAACACAACACCAGTGTTATAGGGACCTGTCATTGCCCTGTCACATTAACGTAAATAAGTGACATTCATTTTCTTGCCCGAAACAAAGTCTAGACTACACAAACCTTGTGGGTTACTACTGTCGTGTTGTAACGGTGACGTTGCGTGTGATACGTTCGGTTGCTCAACAGTGTGGGTCACATTTTCTGCAACAAGTTCATTATAAAAACAGGCACGAGGTGTATAAAACAAAACACTCGTGTTATAACGACTGTCGTTACCCCGCCACGCGAAATCTGAGTTACATAAGTGGTTACTCGTAAGCGGGCACGAATTGTGTAAAAAAAACAACCGTGTTATAACTACTGTCGTTGCCCTGTCACACGAGGGTAAATAAGATACATACGTGGTCACTCGTAAGCGGGCACGAGGTGTATAAAATGGGACACCCGTGTTATAATGGCTGTCGTTGCCCCGCCATGCGTGGATACAAATAAATGAAGATCATTCGTTTTATGAGAAATTTGTGCCTAGATGGCCCATCTTATACATGGTGCAAAATAGGCTGTATTACAGACATAAGGTATTTCACGTGGATAAACATAATATTTACGAACCTGCGTTTTCTATGTACATTCCAATATCCCTGAAAAAAGTGAGCTTTAGTGAACGATAGAACCAACCACATACAACTTACCTGTTATCATTTCTATTTAGTACAATATTTGGTGTTACACTGAAATGAAAATGAAATGGGTCTTGCTGGTTTTCCATCGCCATTATTACACGTTACTTTCACTAACACTGTAGAACTGCCTTAACTATAATTGAATATGCCGTCCCCTACAGACTAAAATGTAGAATGAAATGTTTGTTCATTAAACAGAGTAAATACAGAACTTCAAGTCGAACATTGTTTGGGGATTTTTGAAGCAAACGCACCGGCTCGAGCGTGTGTGCGCTCGCGGAAATAAAATCAGCCGGCAGGTATTTCGAGACGACTGGTTTAAAGGAACATACCAACGAAAAATTTGTGTATTGATATGCTCAAATATAACCTAAAGGTACCATCAAAGTTTGCCAAAACGATACAGCTTGTAAAAGAATCGCGATCATTGAACAGAGTAAATACAGAACTTCATGTCAAACATTGTTTGGATAGTACGGGGAATTTTTAAAGCAAACGCACCGGCTCGTGCAATCGTCTGCACGAGAGTGTATGTGCACGCGCGTGTGCGCGCTCGGTTACCGGCGCGGAAATAGAATCAGCAGGCAAGCATTTCATTTCCAGTCGACTGGTTTAAATTTCCAGTCGACTGGTTTAAAGGGATATACCATTTCCAGTCGACTGGTTTAAAGGGATATACCAACGAAACATTTGTGTATTAATAGATATACTCAAGTATAACCGTAGGTAACAATCAAAGTTTGCCAAAACGATACAGCTTCTAAAAAACAATGCATGATAAATCAGAAATAAAATTTGAATTTCCTTTAGTAGTTGAGAAACTATAAACGATCAAAGTTAAGTTATTTTTTTGAGCACGTTAGTGGTCATATAGATCCTTTTTCGTCGAACAGTTGTTCTTGTTGAGCACGTAAGTGGTCATGTAGATTCTTTTTCGTCGAACAGTTGTTCTTGTTGTTGTTCTTGTTTTTTTCGTGACTTTTTTTCGCACTTATCTCAATTCTTGATTTTAGCATTTTTCTTTATTCTCTTGATTGAAATCAAATCATAATATACATTTATAATGTTTGGACTGAATTTTCAGATTTAAAACCGCTCGATAAGCGATTAATTAACGATTACTTTACATAGCGGAAACACTGTCTGGGAATTTGGCGGGAAACGACGGCAAAGTATACTGTTTCTATTTTACATATTTTTTAATATTTAAAAACAGTAATCAGCTTTGACTCGCGTTTTATAAAATCGTGATAATACTGTCGAATAACTCTGTAACCATATTTTCCTGATTACCATTAAATAGGGGTCCGTAAAAAGAAAATTAAACAAAGTCTCGTCTGACAAAGTGTCCCATCTTCCCCACCTTACTATAATTTCTGTATTCTAGGATCACCTTGGTTAAGCGTTTAAGGATATATTTTTTTCAGAAACACAAAGTTTAGAATTTGAATATACTGAGAAATTAATATGACTGAATTGTGTGAAGGCAGGGTAATAAACGGAATATATGAATTTTAACTCATTTGGCTCTTTTCTATTTGACGCGCGCTTTGTTGCCTGTGAGAACCACAGAAATGAAAAAAATAGAACGCGCAACTGCCCAAACCGTGATACATTCTTATTTTTGTGAAGCAGCCAATTCCGTGTCCATTTCCCTTGGTCTCCATTGCAAAATATAGGCGCATGTTACTTTTAGGAGGTTTTAGCTGTTTATTTCAAAAACTACACCAACTGTTTCAGCTTAATAGGTCAGTATAGTTATTTGGTAGGTTAACGCTTACAGTTTACCACTTGCTTAAGAAATTTAATTATTTAATAAATTTAATTAAAAACCTTTAAACAAACGGTTTGTTATAAATATATATATATATATTAGAAAATAGTTGTTTTACCCTGTAGGCCTAACTATAAAAAAGTCAAAAAACGAAGAAAAGCTACATAAAACGCCCTCGATTTCATTGACTACCATAGTATAGGTGGCTGTACACAGTATCCGGCATGCGAATTCGCTTGCGAAGTCGTATGCAAACCCATTACCGGGTTCCGCATGCGGCAGCGAAATCCGGACAAAACAGACAAAACGGACGAATTCCAGATACTGTGTACAGCCACCTTAAAGGGGAACAAACCGCGAAAGAGAAAGAAAGTGTATCACCTCCTCTCCTTTACCGACATTGGAGATGCATGTTCTATTCTTTTTTATTTCTGTAGTGAGAACATATTGTCGAATAATATTGTCACATCCACACTAAAGAAGATGTTGCGGCAATAATGTTTTGCATTTTAAAATTTTATCTTATATGATAAAAACCATCCTAAATACCCATTTAAAAATTGCATATGTGATAATTCAGAAGCCGACACGAGATGTGTTAAAAAGAAAACTCGTGTTATAGCGACTGCTGTTACGTTAGGATACATAAGATATAACTTTTTGTCGCGTCCTCTGGTTATGTTATAATTTCCAGTCTATTGTCTACCTTTCCAGCTTTTTGTCTTTTTAAGTCTGTTTTGACCAAGGCTGTTAATACTGTTCCCAGGAACAGCGTAGCTGACATGAATATAACAGTTGGTGTAGAGCCATGTAATCGATGTATCTCTTCTGCGCATAAGGTCAAAACAATCCCAATTGAATTGGCGGAAACGTTTAGTAAACCGGCCGACGTCGCTTCGGATTCTGGATAAGTTATTTCGGCAGCAAGTTCAAAACCTATGGGCAAGTATCCCGCCATAAAGAAGCCGAGAAGACCAATAGTTATGTAGTCCAGCCAGAGCAACGCCAGGTGCAAAGTGCATGCAAATATGATCATAAACGCTAAAGAGCAGACATACACTCCCAGCGTTGTTGGTTTATAAAGCTTCGTTTTATCCAAGAAGATGCCACATAACACAGAACCTCCTAATCCAGTTACCACCATTGTTAAACCGATCTGCCCTATTTCTTGTCCTGCTGCTTCATGCATTTCCCCAATAATCATATTAAGTAAACTACCAAGGGCGTAGTATATCCCTGTAATAATGCCGTAACAAAAAAACGTGATCAAAAAGGGCATGTTTCGAATTAGAACTCTGAGAGAGCGTTTGTAGTTACTAAACGTGTCCGATGTGCTGGACAGTTTTGTATTTATTACCAACCATCGTGCTCGACTTGGCGGCAGGGGTGGTCCGTCCTTCATAAAGGCAAATATTAGCAATGCAGCTAGACAACAAGCGGACGCTGAAGATATAAAGAGAATGCGGAGTCCTGCGCCTATTTCGTCCAAGTTACCATTAGGAACAATAAGAGGAGAAAGAAGAAACCCGAGAGCCACACCTAGTTGATTTCCAAAGACTCCAATAGATGTGGCTGTCGATACTTCGTTTGGACCGAAGTAAACGGAGGCAATTTTTGGTGGCATTTCAAGTAAAAATCCTTGGGAAATAGCGGAGATTGTTTGGCCTATAGAAGATCGGTTTATTAGAGTTGCTTGGTTATGAACATGCGAAAACATGTAATTAATATTAACTGCCGGATGTTTTCTTGCTCGGCACACATGTTATATATATATATCTCATGACCAAGGTGATCCTAGAATACAGATACTATAGCGGCCATTTTCGATACCTTCTACTGGTGCCACCAACCTAAAGACCCCAGCGGTACCGATTCTAAAATCAAAAATTTAAAATTCGAAAAAATATTAATTATGAATATTAATATTCGTCATAAAAACATATTTATAGAATTTTCTCCTGATCCAGCTTCGAATATGTTATAGCGCCAAGTGATACCTAAAATATGAAACATTATTTTCTTTAAAAAAGTGCGGGGATAGATGTTAAATATAAAAAAGTATGATCATAACTTGAATCATATAAATATTATATTTTTAATTTTTTTCGCGAAAATATAACTTACGCATACATCTATGTAGGTCACTAGCATGTTATCCCCATCGAAAAAATAATTAATTTCAACTTTTTTTTATAACTGAATATTAATATTCGTCATAAAAACATATTTATAGATTTTTCTCCCGATCCAGCTTTGAATATGTTATAGCGCTACGTAATACCTAAAAAATGAAACATCATTTTCTTCAAAAAAGTGCAGGGAAGGGTTCAGAATACAAACAAGTATTGTCATAACTTGAATCATATAAATATTAAATTTTCGATTTTTTTCGCGAAAGTATAACTTACGCATACATCTATGTAGGTCACTAGCATGTTATCCCCATCGAAAAAATAATTAATTTAATTTTTTTTTTAAATTTGAATATTAATATTCGTCATAAAAACATATTTATAGAATTTTCTCCCGATCCAGCTTCGAATATGTTATAGCGCTACGTAATACCTAAAAAATGAAACATCATTTTCTTAAAAAAAGTGCGGGGAAGGGTTCAGAATACAAACAAGTATGAGGGTCATAACCCGAATCATACAAGTATTAAATTTTAAAATATTTCGGCGAAAATATAACTTACGCATACATCTATGTAGGTCACTCACATGTTATCCCCATCGAAATAAAAATTAATTTCAATTTTTTTTTATAACTGAATATTAATATTCGTCATAAAAATATATTTATAGAATTTTCTCCCGATCCAGCTTCGAATATGTTATAGCGCTACGTAATACCTAAAAAATGAAACATCATTTTCTTCAAAAAAGTGCGGGGAAGGGTTCAGAATACAAACAAGTATTGTCATAACTTGAATCATTAAATATTCAATTTTCGATTTTTTTCGCGAAAATATAACTTACGCATACATCTATGTAGGTCACTAGCATGTTATCTCCATCGAAAAAATAATTAATTTAATTTTTTTTTAAATTTGAATATTAATATTCGTCATAAAAATATATTTATGGAATTTTCTCCCGATCCAGCTTTGACTATGTTATAGCGCCACGAAATACCTAAAAAATGAAGTATCGTTTTCTTCAAAAAAGTGCCGGGATGGATGTTAAATATTGTGGAGAGTATTAATTACTCGAATTTCGTGTTTATATATTTTATTTGCACGAACGCAAAAATAGTACATATTAATCCACATAAATGTTTTTATAACAAAATTATAACAGTAAATATAAGAACATTGATATACCTAGTGAGGCTAAAAGTATCGGCGTTAAATGGTTTTGTATCAATTGCTCTAACTAATTTGTTTACTACCTATGATAACTATGTGTTTTCAGTTATATTCTACAGGAATCCGACGATGATCAACGAACAGACAACGAGGAGATCACTAAATGTTTGGTCACTATTCCTCACTTTTTACTCTTCTATTAATTCTGCATCGTATCAGTTTGCAGAATAGTAGAAGAGTAAAGTGTTTAGATTACAACTGCACAAAACTCCTCTCTGGTGGACCTTGCCAACAACGTTAAAACTCTATAAATGCCAAAGATGAACACATTCGCAAATTAAATAACGGAGGTGCAAAGATTATCATAAAATGGGCGAATACGACCTTGCACCTCTCAGGCGTTTCTATAACAAACAGGTTTATCTTCCTTTCCGTTAGACATTCATTATTGTCTGCGACAATTCGATCGAGTCTATCAATTAATCTTAGAAGCTTCAAGAACAAACAATTTTTTGTATTAATTAAAACAAATAAATTAAAATTCTTGATATATAGGTACGTAAGTACGGACAGGATAACCGTAAATAACCCGAAATTCGAGTAATTAATACTCTCCACAATATTTAACATCCATCCCCGCACTTTTTTGAAGAAAACAATATTTCATTTTTTTAGGTATTACGTAGCGCTATAACATATTCGAAGCTGGATCGGGAGAAAATTCTATAAATATATTTTTATGACGAATATTAATTTTCAGTTATAAAAAAAAGTTGAAATTAATTTTTATTTCGATGGGGATAACATGTGAGTGACCTACATAGATGTATGCGTAAGTTATATTTTCGCCGAAATATTTTAAAATTTAATACTTGTATGATTCGGGTTATGACCCTCATACTTGTTTGTATTCTGAACCCTTCCCCGCACTTTTTTTAAGAAAGTGATGTTTCATTTTTTAGGTATTACGTAGCGCTATAACATATTCGAAGCTGGATCGGGAGAAAATTCTATAAATATGTTTTTATGACGAATATTAATATTCAGTTATAAAAAAAAGTTAAAATTAATTATTTTTTCGATGGGGATAACATGCTAGTGACCTACATAGATGTATGCATAAGTTATATTTTCGCAAAAAAAATCAAAAATATAATATTTATATGATTCAAGTTATGATCATACTTTTTTATAATTAACATCTATCCCCGCACTTTTTTAAAGAAAATAATGTTTCATATTTTAGATATCGCTTGGCGCTATAACATATTCGAAGCTGTTTCGGGAGAAAATTCTATAAATATGTTTTTATGACGAATATTAATATTTATAATTAATATTTTTTTGAATTTTAAATTTTTCATTTTAGAATCGGTACCGCTGGGGTCTAGTTAGTACAGTGTCCAAATTTTAGGTTGGTGGCACCAGTAGAAGGTATCGAAAATGGCCGCTAGAATATCTGTATTCTAGGATCACCTTGGTTATCTCATGCTCACTATCAAGTTACAACATATGGGTAATTTTTTATACACCAGATACACATGGTATATCCATACACTCCGTAATCACCATCGAGTTATACCAAGAGTGCTGCCTTCATATACATCAGACACACATGGTGTATTCATAGATCTCATACTCACTATCAAGTTATAACATGAATGTCTTCTTATACATCAGATACAAACGAATACACCTCATGCTCAGTGCTAAGTTATAATATTAATGCCTTTACATACCAGATACACATGGTCTATTCATACAGAAAACCTCCTTCCAAATAGCAATACAATGTAATCTAAAACAAAAACTTACCTACAAACGAAACAGCAAACAGATTCGGGCTCACGCTGCCAATTTTGATCGTCGCCCCCACCGCATTAAGAATCGCTCCTAGTAGCAAAGTCTTACGCATTCCCCACTTATCCAGAATCCAAGTTGCAACGAACATGGAGGGTATGTATGCCAGCATGTAGACCATCGATGTCCAAACCACTGCTAAAGTACTTGTACCTTTGTAATACTTCAGAATAATATCGGAAATAATGGCGTATTCGATCCATTGGAATGAGTTCGACATCGAATAGAAACAGAATACTGCTAAAACCAGAAACCTTCTTTTATAAAGTCGGATATTTGGTTTTACATTAGATTCGGGGTCCTCATTGTCTTGATTTGTATTAATAATACCTTCTAATGTTGGTTGATTACTAGGCTTGACGTCTTCAATATCAGGTGTCTGACGTTGTATGTTCCGACCTGATGTCTCAGCCATATTTCTATAATTAGAAACCCTCAAGTTTAGAAATATTGCTACCATCGTACAATGTGCATATAATATAAGCAGCTAGCATAATTTGTCACACTTTGTCACACTCGAATTACGTCCAGGCGTCATCCACATTAACGCATATCCTCTATATTTGATGGTAACGTTAGCAATTGATTAAACGTTTGTAAACAACGGCTTTTGTTTTCTATAACACGGTTGTAGGCTATATCCCCCCAGGCGTTTTCCCATCGGCGATTTCCCCCCGGCTAACCCCCTTACCCTTTACCCCCATTAACACGATGGTCAGGGAGGAATAGTCATGGGGGGGAATAGCCGGGGGGAAACAGCCGGGGGGAAATAGTCGGGAAGAAATAACAGGGGAAGAGCCGGGAGGAAATAGCAAGGGGGAAAGAGCCGGGGGGGGGAAATAGTCATTGGGGGGAATTAGCCGTGGGGAAATAGTCGTTGGGGGGAATTAGCCGGGGGGAAATAGTCATTGGGGGGAATTAGCCGAAGGGAAATAGTCGTGGGGGGGAATTAGCCGGGGGGAAATAGTCATTGGAGGGAAATAGCCGGAGGGGGGAATTAGCCGGACGGGAAATAGCCGGTTACGCTATAATACACACACTTTTATTCAAGTAGAATATAAGGTGACATCAGCACAAACACCTTTCTAAAAACTGACGACACACAATAAACTGCTCTAGTCCAGTACCATCACGAGTATACTACACTTCGTAATTTTTTTCTAGTACAAACCGAATGGGACGACTATATTCATACGCAAGATACAATGGCTCGCTAAACTCTGTGACCGCTTCTTATCAGCATAGAATAACCGCTCACTCACGGAAAGTATCCGAGGTGCTAAAATAATGGTTGCGATGACTACACTAAAACAAAAATGAAATCTAGGCGGTAAATAAAAAAAAAAAAATAGGTGTTAACGCAGTTTTCTCCTTGGCGTTCGGATCGAGCTTTACCTGCCAATAACCACATTCCAAGTCCAGTGTGCTAAACCACTTCGAACCCCCGAGAAAATCTATAGTGTCATCAATGCGCGGTAAAGGATGCATGTCTTTCCGGGTCACCGAATTGAGCGCTCGGAAATCGACGCAAAACCTTGCTGAACCATCCGGCTTTTTAACTAGCACAACCGGGGAACTCCAAGGACTATGAGATGGCTCAATTACCCCTCGCTCTAACATCTTGGTGATTTCCGCCTCCGCAGTGGCCCGTTTACCCCATGCCATCCTTCTCGGTGGTACGCGGATGGGATGAGCGGTACCCGTATCAATATCATGGTTCACAATAGTCGCCAAACCAAGTTCGCTACCGGGAGCATCAAATACATGTTGAAATTCGATTAGAAGTGTCCTAAAATCTCGCAGTTCCTTAGCAGATAATTTCGATGACACGCCGTCGAGCAACTGCGTTAAATTGGTGGGTAAGCGCCCTTTCTCTACCGGCGTGGCCGCTACCGATGCAATACCCCCCGTATCCATTGACGGAACCTCTCGTATTGCCTGGACGAAACCGATTGTCAAATCCGCCTTAAATTTTACTTCCTCCGTAGACAGATTTGCAACCAGAACCCCGGTCCTTTGACTTGCTGCATTCACCTCCCCCCACTTACCGGAAAAGGAGACGACCTCGACTCATACCTTGGGCGTACTCGTTCACCAGTGCTCTTTATAGGCAGCAATCTCCATAGCAGCATCGAGGGCTTCCCGGAGCATACTAGCCCTCTTAGAGCCAACCGCAACTCTGGTAATCTCGTCTGGAATGCACCATATGAATGCGTCAACCAGAAGTTCTTCTCGAGTTTGGTTCGGTAGTTGCGGATACCCTTGCTTCACAAGCTGCCGCAAGCGAGAACCGAGATCAACAAGTTTCTCTCCCTCCTCGGGTCTGGCCGTGTGTAACATGGTTCGTGACTTTTGGCAGCTTTGCTGCCTGGAGAAAGTCCGTTCCAGGGCGTTACACAAAGCTCGATACGAGAACCGCTGTTCCTTTGTCAAATGGTCTTGGACCAGCAACGCGTCTCCTGTCAATAAGGCGGCCAACCGCAGGCCCATTTCAGAGATTGACCAACTTAATAGGTGGCCAAGTTTTCGAATCGTTTTACGTATTCCTCCCAGTTTTGCTTACCGGAGAATGTATCCAACGGCAAATTCCGTTCAGCACAGGCCTTTATGACCTGCTCAAGCGTTCTCGAACCCTCTCCCACACCAATGTTTGGCCCTTGACCTAGATTCAATGGGCCATTCGAACTTCGCGCGGTGTCGTACTTTTTGCTTTCACTGACTTCTGTCTCTTCGGGGCTTTCGGCCGGCTGTTGGCTCTCCCTGCCGACCACACATTCCATGTCATCGCTCTCGCCTTTACCGATCAAGTTCAATCTTTCTGTACATCGCCTCGTGAGTTCCTGTACAGTTTCCTCCATCCCTTCTAACTTCTGGGCAAAATTCTTGGCTTCTGACATCCTGGTCACAGCACCACTGTGGCGTATCGTATATTTATTATCACAACCTTACACGATCAAATCATATTGCAACTGCCGTTCACCTCCACAAACATTGTCACACCCAAAAAAGAATAGGAAACGTGGCGAGCACGTGACAAACACGTCACACAAAAGGGGAACAGGCGCGTTACACAACAATAATAATACGGCGCCTTCTCTGCCTTGAGCGAACTCGAGTTGGCGCGCAGAACATACACTACAGCACGTTACATGTGGAACCAAACAGCGCTACACTACTATACTTTGTGGAATCAGTTTTGTTATAAAGGAAAGGCATAATAGTCAATAACAAGTTTGTGAGGTGTTTGGTATGTGCTACAAACTACGTATAAGATACTATTATATAGCCGTGACAAAGACATTGATTGGGAGATTAAAAGCAAACATTTACCAACAACCTAAGTTGTTTGCGCTGTATCTTATTTAAACACAAGAGGAACGTACATACAAAGTTATATACTGTGAAGTATGTTCGTGGGACAGGACAATAATGTCGGCGCTTTTGGACCTGGTATCAGGTATTTGATTGTATATGCGATCCAGTCTGTCTACTGCTCGCATTACTGATTCTTACTTTCATAACATATTTCTAAAGATTGTTTAATTTGATCAGATCAATATTTCAGTTTAGTAAACAGCAATTGTTCTAAAGGAGAATGTTAGGAGACAACGAAAGAAATGAAAAACATGTAACGACAACACAGGAGGAACGCAAACGTGCAGATTCTGCAATCCTCAGGTTATGTCTTGTACTGGGATTCACCAATTTGTTCTTTCAAATGTGGTTGGTCAGGATTTTGGGTAACTACTATCATCCAAATCTTGGTGGTAATCTCTATTTGGAATTTATTATTATAAATGTTTTAACATTTATGATCAACAGTATCGATAAATTGATATCGAAAATTAGCAATGGAAGCTTAGTTCCAGAGAGAATTCTGCACATTCTTTCGTTTTGCGGAGGTTCGCCAGCTACGGCTTTGACAATGTTGATTTTCTCCCAAAAGATGTCAAACCGGTCATACCAAGAGACGTATGAAACTGCTGCTTATAGTTCTTTAATTGTTATTTTTCTCATTGGCAATTTTATTACGAAATAAACAATAAAACCGAGAAGCTAGCTCAGATTTGTTACTAGCATAATATCTAGCAGAGGGGAAGATGGGACACTTTTTACTCCATTCTCTCGTCCCATTTGGTAGTAAACAAAAAACATTTAAAGAAGTATAAAACCGTATCCTCACACACAATTGTTCAAAACACGATCACATATTTGGATATCAGGTGCTAAAGGTGCCCCATCTTCCCCCACAGTACTATCTACTTAAGAAGTTCGATATTCCACGGTTACCATATAAATTAATATCGAAACTTGTCAATGAAAACTAAGTATTAGAATAAAATCTGCACGTTTTTACGTTTTTTTTGAGGTTCGTCAGTTACAGCAAACACAATGTTGTTTTTTCCCTAAAAAATGGTTAATAACCTGTCATACCCAAAGTTAGTATGGTATAGATAGACCAAGTTGGGAAACGGATTGTAAAACAACGAGTCTTGTTATCCATTGTCCCCGCGCCTATGACTTCATAGCCACCGCCGTAACAGAGCCAACGGCTTAGCATTTTATCATTGCTAGGTGCTGTTTTTCTTCTGAATATTGCGATTTTTTAAGAATTAAGCACTTCTGCGCGTAAAATTGGGTGTCTACTAATGGTATATCTTATCACAATAATAAACCCCACATAAAGAATTAAATTCTATTGAACACTCAATCGATTAAAGAGTAAAAAAACAGAAAATATCAAGCATACCAACCAAAAACATAAAGGAACATGTTTAAAATATAAAAATACAAACAAAATCGCATAACATTAACATATACTGGTGTATCTAGCTGAAGTTTTGCATGTAAATTGCCGTGATTTTACTTTTTTGCTCACAAACTTAACACGTATACCCGGCAACGAAACTTAAGGTATCTTTGTAAAATTTGCCTAATATCGAAGTGACATTGAGGAAAACAAAACTGAGTTACTATTTTTTGACTTCTGCTTAAATTAATCAGCTACCTTTTTTGCGTTCCGGGTCTTCTGAAAACCAGTCAAAATACTAATTTACTCCACATTAATTCTTAGATTTAATATTATATAACAAAATTTATATTAGAAATTATATTTAAATGTAAAACAATTATATTTAAATGTTAAAACAACGGGTATACGTGTCTTCTAGCTTTGTATCGCTTAAAAGAACCAAATAAACACATGCCGACCATGCATTTGTATGGGCGATTCACGGACCCGTAATGGCGGTCACGCCGTTTCCTGATGTAACGTTGGTATAAATCAGAACAACTTTGTTATAACGACTGTTGTTGCACCGCTATGCCAGGACAACAAGTTACAAACGTGGTATTAATTTAGCGTAATATTGTTAAATCTAGTTTATAAAATAAGTTCTGATACTTTATATGGTGCTATTACCAACTAAAAACTGTAAAAATAATACCCGAAAAAGATTGGACTCTTAAAAGTAAAACTGTACTTCCACAACACTTTTCTTTACTCGCATAATGCGAGTAACAATCAACCTTCTACAGCAGATGACACGCCTATGACGTTATGCGTGTTAACTGTGTTATTGCGAGTACCTACGCGCATAAGAGTGACCATGCAAAAAGGGTATGAGTTGGGCCAGTTGCCGTTAAGTGTCTTTAAACATATAGCAACGATTTTTAAAGCCACGCTTATTTATTTCTGTAAATATTCTCGTTTTGTTACCAAATGGGACGATAACAGAAAATAAAAATGCCTCATCTTAACCAACCCTACTAAATGTGAAAAAAATATATATTTTATTGCGTGCTTACCTGGTTCATGCGCCCAAGGAAACAGTAAACAGTCAGTCAGTCATACGATCTGACACCATTTTTCTGTATAAAAAGTTGTCACAATATGAGGGAAAAGCAATACCGTTTATGACGTCTGATATGCCCTCAACTGTACCTGTGTCTCTTGGAACTGCTGGTAATTTGATTCATTGAGTTTGGTTTTTGCGCTCATTTAGTAACAAGCATACCATTTATATGAGGATTCGTATAGTCGACTCTAGAAATATAAATCTCGCAGCGTCGAGTGCTAGTCAAAAGAGCGATAGTGCTGTAAAGGACCTTAATGATAAGTTGTAACCTATTTCATTCACTTATTGCTGTATATGCAGGCAAGAACGTTTTACTTTGTTTGTTGTTTGTGCGAAGCTGCTACGCATTTTGTTATCTTTACAGTGCGCTTTTTAACGTTTAGTGTATCATATCCTGGTACTATTTTCTGATCAGTCGTCTCACTTTAATGACTGTAATCCAAGCCATCAATTTAAATTAAGCATGGTATGTTGTATAAAGAAAGTTTTTTGTCGCAACTTAACATTTGCTCAAAACCGTGATACACTCTTTTTTCTATTCACGTGACCGCCAACTCCGTCCCCATTTTGCTTGGTCTTCATTATAAAAGATGGGCGCACAGTGGTTTTAGGTAGAGTTAGCTGTTTTCATTAAACTACACCAACTATTCAAGTTGAATTGGCCAGTTTAGTTATTAGGTAGGTTAACGCTTACAGTTTGGCGCTTGTTAAAAAAAATATTTATTTAATAAATTGAATTGAAAACGTTGAAACAAACGATTTGTTCGAAATATATATATTTGAAAATAGTTATTTTTTCCCTATAACTTTCAATTTAGTCAAAAAACGAAGCCCTGGATTCCATTAACTACAATAGTAAACGGGACCGCCTCGCGAAAAAGAGAGTGTATCAGCTCTCTCCTTTACCGACATTGGAGATGCGCGTTTTATACTTTTTTATTTCTGTGTATATTATACACACTATATTGAAAGACGCTAAGTGCACAAGGTTTTGCATTATTAATTCCAAAATTCAATCGTCATAATATCGCTTTGAATTATTTACATACTTACAGATGGATCTCGTGTTGTACTTCTACATTTTTAGTTTTTTTTCACTCACTGTTGGAGAAAAAACTTGGCTAAAGTTTGGTGCAAGCGAGTTTTACATCCACAGGGGAAGCGCTGTTAATCACACAGCTGCGGTCAACGCTTGTGCTTTACTCGGTGCTTCACTTGCTAGAGTTAAAACTACGCAGCTCCACAATTTCCTTGTCAAGAGTATTGAAACTAACCCACCACGTAAGTTGAAAAAATGGTATTTGATTTTCCCAAAATAAATTACACGGGTGTACAAATACAAATAAAATATTTTTAGCAAAGTTCCGCACTTGGTACGTAGATAAGGTACAAGAAACCATAGCACATTGTTTACGTTGAAAGAATATGATTAAATAAATATAACTTGTTGTATCAACGCACGTTATAACACAAAGTTTTTATTTATATACGCTCTTACCAGTTACCACGTATGTAACTTTGTGGATGCCGATCGTTTTTTTTTTCTGTACCGGCAATTTTTAAGTCATTAAGTGTCTTGCCCAAGGACGCATACGCCCAGAACGGTAGCAGCGACGAGCCCTGACCAATAACCTCTCGATTGGAAGCACGATAATCAGTGTGACACGGCGGCGAACAAACCCATACTTTACCATATTCCTTTACAGGCGACAATTTCTACATCGGGTTGAAGCGGGCCAATCTGGGAAGAACAGGATTTAAGTGGAACGATGGGTCCAGTGTCACGACCGGTGAAACGCAATGGTTGAACGAGGACCCAAACAATCTAAACAGCAACGAGTATTGCGTGTATATGGTATTCGACGTTATTGGATCAAATGGTTCATGGTATGATATCCCATGTTCAACAAATAGAAATTACTTATGCGAGCGACCAGCAGGTAAGCAGTACCAATTTAATGATTTTTAAAATATTTTTTTTGTGTTATGTCCAAACACGCATGTAGGTTTTTCTTGTTTGTGTAATTTTTACTAGTGTTTACATGCAGCTATATAACAGAATAGTGTCTGAATAGTGTATTATTTTGTGTTATTTACGTATATTCCTATTTATAAATTCACATAAAAATCAAAATTAACAATGATTTCAAACTGTCCCATCTTATCCTGTGTGTTTTCAAATTTGTAAAATTTCACCTGTTATGCGGATCGCTAAATAACTTCTCGTGTGTTTTATTATATTTTATTAAATTGGTGTCAATTAATAAAGGAATGATAGTACCAATTCGTGGTATTACCCCAAAACCGTCATCTTTTTTGATTTTGAAAATATTTGGCAATATGTGCTTAAGTGTCCCATCTTCCCCATTGTACTATATACGGTTTTAAAATTCTTTGAATTTTATTTGTTTACTACCAAATATAGAATGAGAAAATTGAAAGAAAAGGTGTCCTATTTCCCCCCACCCTACTATATCCCTTGTTTTGACATACTGTAAGTTTCAGATATGTTTATTTTTAAATAGTGACTAGCCCGCAGCATCTATAATTCTTAAGTCCAAAAAAACAAATTTCACAAAGAAAATTATTTGCATTGGGTGTAAAAACGGCCAACGGAATAAAACAATGTTTAATGTTTTTTTAAGGTAAAACCGTTGAAGGGTCTTCTGTAAAAACGGTCCACTCCAGAAAAAGGTATACCCTTGTGGCTGTTCTAACAAAATGTGCTTAAGTGCTGCACCTTACAAAATACAAGCTAGAGCTCGTATGGTGGATGAAAGTTTGCCCCACCGTTTCAACGTTACCACTTATGATTTTCGATCATTGGAATTCGTAGCAAGGCTGGAAAGAATCGACTTAGACAGCGGATGGGACACTTCTCAGATTAATATCTCATGGAAAGCTTACTTCAGTTCTACAGTCAATATAAATTAACATTATTAACAATATCCACTAAGATTCGGTGTTCCTTCCATGGCAACCAATTTACGGAATATTAAAATAAACAGCACGGGAGAACTATATTATATAGAATAGGTGATGGAACAGTCTGTTAAAATTCAATGAATTTTAACTATGTTGTTTTTTTTAAGATTATTTTTTAAGTTTTGGTACATTTTATAGTGCACACATAATTTTTTTAATAATATTTTTTTCTGCCGATTTTTACCTTTTTCCCAATGATTTCCACACTTATTGAGTTACGCCTGTGTTTTCTATGATTCTTTATTTTTTATATCATCAAAACGTTGTGATTTTCGGTTGCAAAATGTCTTTTTCCCACCATTTACAGTTCCTGTAAAAGTAGCTTCGTTCAATCTTGTACGTTATTTGAGTGTGGGGATTGATACCGCCGTTATCACATCATATCTCTAAAAAAATATCGTTTTTGAGTCGTGGGACTACTGTTTAATTTTGTAAATATTCTTTGTGTACTACCAAAAGGGACGATAAAACAGAATGAAAATAGGTACCAAACCTTCTCTAGAAGATTTCTTTAATAATTTCCAACATAGTGAGATCTGCGTTGCATTGATTATACACCAGATAATATATTTGTAACTATCTTTTAATACAATTAAAGTTTAACTATCTTTAACAAATGAAGTTGATAATACTTTTACTTGCACATGCTGTTTTGTACAAAGGTCGTAATAAAACGCTCCTAATAAAATTGAACTTTTTAAGGTTACTTGGCGCCGTGGCAAAGTGGTTAGCGTACCTGCCTGTAACGCAGAGATAATGGGATCAAGGCTCGTCGCCGCTAGCATTGTGGGCGTATGTAAGACGATTAACGGCAATTGCTCCAACCCAGTGCTGGTCACTAAATGGGTTGTCCAAAATATTAGCCATATCCAAAAAAATCGCCTCAAAATAACCATTACAAAGTAACACATGGTAACTTGTAAGCTGGCAATAGGTGTATGAAAAAGAACTCCCGTGTTGTAACCACTGTCGTTTTCCAGCCACGCGAGGATAAAGTTAGACTGCAGATTAATATTCGTAATGGCTTGCTGGCAGCTTTAGAAAGCGCGTTAAGTTTCAGTCGAACGTAGAGCGTCGTGGTATAGTAATTACCAAATGGCTGTGAGAATCCCAGAAACATTTATTGTTTCATTGCGCAATGCATAGCCCACAAACATGATTGATTACATACAGTTTGTTAAAACGTCCAGTTTTGTAAATTTTTTAAACGTTTGTTATGGGTTAATTGGCGATGTTGGAAGTTAAAATCATTCATATTCATTAAACCAAAAGTAATGTTTCAATTAAGAATAATTGTTCTCAAATTTAGCAAAAAAAGCTCTTTTCCTAAATGATATATAATACGATGGTATTCAAATTATTAAAGGAAATTTCTAGTGACATACCCTTCCATTAACACTTTGTTTTTGCGAAAAAACACGATTGTATACTTAAGTCTTAATGCTGTGAATGCTGTGGTACTGTAATTGGTACATTTGTGTTTTAAGTTCAGAAAACATGCATAAGCTACAAGTTCGTATGTTGCAAGCCAATGTATTAACTATATTTTCAATGCGTACTCTGTGTCTCTATATAGTCTGGATGATACACAGTATCTGCCTTGCAGAGTCTAAACTGATGTGCTGACCCGCGGAGCTTCCGAGAAAAATTACAATAATTCCTATAAAACTGAAGCCAATTTCGATACCCAGTCTATCAAAAACTATTTATTAGATAAGGATAAACAACGTATTGTTGTTGTCAGCAATACATTACAAACAAATTGATTCAAAAATCATTATAACAAAGTTACATACGTGGTAACTCGTAAGCAGGCACGAGGTGTTTGAAACAAAACATCAGAGTGAAACGACTGTCGTTGCCCCGTCACGCGATGATAAGCAAAATACATATAAAGTTGTTGTGTAATGAGGTAACAAATGTAAAATAATAGTAAACATGTAGTCGGATGAGAGAAGATGGGACACCTTTCTATATTGCTGTTTCGCCCCATTTGGTAGTTAGCAGAAAACATTTAAAGAATTATAAAACCCTTATGACTTCCATAAACCGTTGTTTTATTTGTTTAAAACACATTCAGAATATTTGAATATTATGTGGTAAAGGCATCGTGTCTTCCCCTACTCTACTATATGAATTGTACAAAAGCAAACTCTCCTACGTAGTTAACAGTAGCAGTTTGTAACATCGGTTTACTTTTCTTTTAAGTTTGAAAATTTGAGTTCTAACGTGCGGTTTATTCTGGTTTAGAATAAATAACTTACATTTTTAAGCATCTTTAGAGTATTACCTAAAACACTAGTTCATCACAAAATAGATTATCTTTGCAAGTGAAGTGTATTAACGGTATTTCAATCACGTTTTCTGTGTCTAGACAGAGTATCCTTACATAGAAACAAATTTCAGCGCTCCGAGAAAACAGTCAAGCTTTTCCATGAAGCTTGAAATATTTCTAAAATAATTTAGCTTTTAATACCCACTGCGCAAAGCCTTTTGCGACACGACATCTTCTCTTCTTTGGAAAAGGTCAAAATAAGTGGCTGGTTTGTAATTTTTGTAATGTTAAATCGAATGTTTGGAATATTTAAATGGGAATGTCATATTTTATAAAAAAGGTGTATAGATATAGCCCCTATATTTAGTTAAATATACAGTTTAAAATTTTCGCGGGTGCTTCTTTTGTGTGATAACTTAAAAATCGTACAGGTTTGAACGAAAAAAGGAGAAATGTACCTTTAATATATAGTAGGGTGGGGGAAGATGGGACATCTTTAGCACATAATATCTAAGTATCCTGATCGTGTTTAAAACAACCAACGGTGGCCTATGGGAGTCGTGAGGATATAGTTTTATAATTCTTTGAATGTTCTTCGTTTACTACTAAATGGGACGAGAAAATAGAGCTAAAAAGTGTCCCATGTTTCCCCACCCTACTGTAATAAGGACTACCTTTACACTAATTATAAATTAAGACTTCAGTTTAAATTTAAGTCAAGTAAAACAACTGTTTGTTTTTGCAGATGAACAAATCAGCGTTTCTTCTTGTGCTTGTTCTTGGACTGTTCGTTCTCACCGAAACCACTATTATTGCGACACCACGCCGTCGAACCTACACTTTGCGGGCTCGCCAACCAGGTCCTCGCCGCAGATGGGTGTTGGGAGACCAAAAACAATTGGGATTTGGTAAGTAGATAAAAAACAACATTTGTGTTTGTTTTAAAAATCATTGCTGTTTTATTTGAGTATAACTGCTCAAAACCAACGTTTTTATTTGTTTGAAGAAATCAATGCCGCTTTATAAGTTAAATTGTTTACCAAAGTTGTAATTTAAATAAAAAAATGGAATGTTCAGGCTTGAACCACGTTATAAATTATAGCGTTTTCTAAAAAAAGAATCATAAATAATTAGTCTTTTTGTTTAAAACTTCTGAAAACACGAACCTGTATATTAGGTCACGTTTATAATACATATATACTGCTATATACACGTTTTAATTTGCTTCTTTAAATTTTACTTTTTAGAGCAAGATGTGAAAACCTTGCTAAATCACGATTTAGAAATGTGTAAGTTCGTGTTCGTTTTTAGTCTTAACTGCAACACTATATAAAAGTATTTACGTTTTCCTTAAAACAGATATGTTTTTATTTTATTAAATGATCTCGAAAACGTTATGTATTTGTATAGTAGGGTGGGAGAAGATGGGACACCTTTGCATTCTATTTTCTCGATCCATATGGTAATAAACAAAGAACATTTAAAAAGTAGAAAGCCGAATCCCTACGATTCCCATAGACCTTCAACAAATTTTTAAAACACGGTCAGGGTATTTGGATATTATGTGATAAAGGTGTCTCATCTTACCCCACAAAACTATAGAATGTTTTAAAAAGACCCATTTGGTAATAATTCAAATATTTGTTTGGCCGTGTTCTCACGATGCTACAAGAGAGATGTTAAACACAGGAATCGAAAATATAGGATATTAAGTACTAAAGTTATTTCATCTTACCCCACAGTTCTTCATATATATATAAGTTTTATTATAACGTTTATAATTATATTACTTCACAGCTGAAGAACAATCTGAAGATGATCATCTCGGTTGATCATCTCGGTTGATTAATTTAGAGTCAAACCACACGTTTTAAGATCAATCAAAAATAAATTTAAACATGCCATGTTATGTTAGTTTGTATATCTTATAATTTAAAAACTATTGCTTAAAATCTGTGTTTACTAAATTTTCCTTCAAGCAGTCGGTCATTTAGAAAATAACCAGCACTATACATGGCAAGTTTGTTAGTTATACGTGGCAAGTCGTTAGATATACGTGGCAGGACGTTAGATATACGCGACAGGACGTTATATATACGTGGCAAGTCGTTAGTTATACGTGGAAAGTCGTTGGATATACGTGGCAAGTTGTTAGAAATACGTGGCAGGTCGTTAGATATACGTGGCAAGTCGTTAGAAATACGTGGCAGGTCGTTAGATATTCGTGGCAAGTCGTTAGTTATACGTGGAAAGTCGTTAGATGTACGTGGCAAGTCGTTAGATATACGTGGCAAGTATTGAATATACGTGGCAAGTCGTTAGATGTACGTGGTAAGTTGTTAGATATACGTGGCAAGTCGTTAGATATGCATGGCAAGTCATTAGATGTACGTGGCAAGTTGTTAGATTTGCGCGGCAATACGTATTGCAGGTCGTTAGATATACGTGGCAAGTTTGTTAGATATACGTGGCAAGCTGTTGCATATGCGTGGCAAGTTGTTAGTTATACGTGATAAGTCGTTAGGTATACGTGGCAAGTTGTAACAACGAGGGTGAGAACGAAACATGTCACCCATGCTAAAACGAATGCGCTGATAAGACAACTTGTACAATAGAAGCGATATACGTTTCTAAATCCGAACACAATGTATAGCTGATTCAGTAAGCATATGGCAAATCACGCTTGCGACCACACAGCGTAGTATACCAGCATGAATGGAATGAATGTAACTTACTTTATTCTCGGCGTGGCCGGAAAACAACAGTCGTTATAACACTGTGTTCATACACCTCGTGCCAGCTTACGAGTTACCATGTCTGTTACTTTGTAGGTGAGTATTTTTTTATGACTGATAATTTGGACAACACATTAGTTACCACTGGGTTGCAGCAATTGCCGTTTGGTGTCTTGCCCAAAGACACATACGCCCACAATGGTTGCAGCGACGAGCCTTGATGGCTAAATTTTCGTGGAAAATCGTAAAAACAAAATCGTAAAGCTTTAGTGCTGGGTAGTATAGAGCAGCACGAATAAAAATTTATAATATTAAATCTACAGCATGAACCACACACTTGAATTCTGCTTTGCTTTATTTGCTTATATCAAGTTGCTGATGGTTGGCCAAAAGGTGGCAGGCGAGGTAGTGGTTAGGACACAGATGCTGGAAGTGGAAAGGATGACAATGCCTTTGGTTGTGCCAAGTCATCGATATGTGTTTTATTTAAACTGAAAGAATGTAGGTATAAAAAATATAATTTAGATAATAAATGTATAAACCTAGCTTTTTAACTCCAGCCAGCTGCAAAAAATGATATTCTTTATGACATCTTACCGTATGTAGTTCTATATATGTATATAGTAGGCTGGGGAAGATGGGACACCTTATCATTCTACTTTCTCGTCACTTTTGGTAGTAAACAACGAAAAATTAAATCATTATAAAACCGTATCTCACGACTCCCATAGACCGTTGTTAATTGTGTAAAACTCGATCAGGATATTTGAATATTATGTGCTAAAAATGTCCACTTCTCCGATCCCTACTATATATTCTATTTGAACAAGGCATGCAGAGTTGATTAACTAAGTAGTCATGCCCACTGCTGCAATCTATGTACCTTCAAACACGAATCTACAATAAATGTATACTTTCGAGTCTTGTTCAACACAGACTTAACACTGGCTGAGCCGTCCTTATAATCGAGGCTATAGATATCTAAAAGGACAATTATAATTAGACCCTATACGAGATTTAGGGTAGCGTTTAACTTACGGCGTCAGGAGACTCGCACGCCGCAACAGATCGAAGCGGAACAACTCTCCAGCGACACTTAGTGAGGGCAACCAACGTTAATCAAATTGCTGCACAATAAATTAACGTAGTGTAACGTTTTATATCTTGTATTGCCAATCGGCCCGTGCACGCGATAATACAACCAAGGGGAAACTGAATGTCACTTAACAAAACCAGGCGATCGACTCTTAAAAACACAACGGTTCACGCAAAACATAAAGATCATGAAAATATAAAACAGCAAAGTACCATACGAACACATCATTACAACATATCATTACAGTAGCCTAAACACTAATTTGGACCAATTAACAACGCTCTTTCAGGTGAAGGGGCTATGGTTATATAAATACGCTTTATATTTTAGGCAGAGATAAAACATTTCAATGTGGCAAAGTGAATGAAAGTAAGCTGTTTCTGGTTCTGAATCTAGGTTTAGGTTATTTATCGTATAACCTTCGACCCATATGAGAGATATGGTAAAGTGTTGGGTTTAGCAACTCATTTTACGCTTAATGCATGGACGTGTATATGTGGAACCAAGAATGATAAGAATAGTAAAGTAAGGTGGGGGAAGATGGGACACATTTTTATTCTATTTCCTCGTTGCCTTTGTTAGTAAACAAAGAACATTCAAAAAATTATAAAACCGTATCCTCACGACTCATATATACCATTGTTAATTGTTTAAAACATGATTGGGATATTTCGACATTATGTGCAAAAACGGTCCCATTTTACCCCACAGGACGCGTAGACACGACCCCTACAATGGGGAAGTCGGTCTTAAAGTGCATTGACCCGAAGATTGGTTCAATAATGTTCCAAATCAGCAGGATTAGTATTTCCTACCAGAAAAGCTTCACAGGTCTTTGCAAACGCCGGTATAATGTACGCAGAAATAAACTGTTTCTGTAATTTAAATTGACCCTTTAGAAAACCATCAGAACGAAGGGCTTTTGTGAGTTTCTAACATGTCACGCTATGCAGCCATTTTGCAACTATTTAGAATTTGAGTTTTGTTCCCATGATATACAACAATGTGCGATATAATCTGTAATATCCTGATTGCCTAAAGTGACTAACATGGAAAACATACTTGGCAAAACGCAACTAGTGGGAACGGAACTTCATGGTGAGGCCGAACTATTGTTCTTCAGTTTTAGTTTGCATTCTCACGGCACAACAAACGCAAGAAATTATTAGGTATTTTCTATTTTTCTGTAACAAAATACAACAATCATGAAAAACGTTACAGTGAATTGCGCTGCTGAGCCATTGCATTGTGGCAGTATCTTGCACAGAGGAAGTAATTTAAAAAAGATCACACGTAAAAACAGATATAAGCGGGACGGGCTTTCGAGCAGCAGAGTTTTTGCAATGTGTTGCTTTATATATGCGTTTCCAATTAGTTTAATGTGAGCTACGTAGTTATGTTTGATGCTTTTTTATTTGGTTTGCTTTACAGATGAATAAGTCAGCACTATTATTTCTTCTTATCGGGCTTCTCTTCCTCACAAATACCAGCAACGGCGTAAATAATTGGCGCCGTCGACGGAGATGGGTTTGGGACATGAAAAGCGAAATGCAGGATCGTGAGTAGAAAAAATTGGCACAAATTGGATACCATTATAGCACTGAAATTCTATAGTTTTAAACGTGTTTAGGTTTATTTACAGGGCTACGGTCACATAATCCTGTTTTTTTTTGTTATTACCAAATGACACTGAAAATAAATTATATTTTTGCGGGGCTATGATTATACAATTTCAGTTAAATGTGAATTATTTTAAAACAGAAAAAATCGGGAAAGATATTTATAAAATAGACAAAGAGTAAATTAACCAGTTTGTTTACATTTAAACAAATTTTACTTTTTAGTTAAAGATTCCGAAGGTGAAAAATACTGGAGTGACAAACTCGGTAAGTGTGAATTATTTTAAAGTCAACGACGTGTGAAACTTGTTTTTTCTTTGCCTGGCGGAAATACGTCTTTCTAACACGGTTGTTCTCATTAATTCGTCTCGTATTGGCCTACAATTGACCAAACGTCTAACTTTATGAGTCCTTTTTTTTGTATGACTATCACTTGCCAATCAATTAGTGACGACTGACAGCAGCGACAACTCTTTATCGGGCGCTAACTATGCATTGAGCCAAGGCGGCGGTTAAATAGCCACCTTTTACAGTACTGCAGTTTTAATAAAATTATGTTCTAACTATAGAAAGTCCTGTATGGTATTTTTACCATTATGCTCACACTTACATAATTCACAGCTGATCGCGTGATGGGAAACGTTGAATGAACAAGATGATGGCCAAAGGTTGAATAATTAATAAATGTGACTCACATGAACGTTTTAATATCAATCAGAAATAAATTCAACCACGGCAGTTTGAGTATGTTATTTAACTTACAAATAAATATAAAAAGCAGTTTGGTGATAAAAAAAACTAATTCGACAACATTTGGAGTATTTAGTATAGTAGGGCGGAGAAAGACGGGACACCTTTAGGGCATACTATCCAAATATTCTGATCGTGTTTCAAATAATTAACAATGGTCTATAGAAGTCATGAGGACACGGTTTTATAATTTTTTCTATGTTCTTGGTTTACTACTAAATTGGACTAGAAAACGGAAGGAAAAGTGTCTCATCTTTTCCCATCCTACTATATAATTGAGGGCAAAACGGGACACATGAACACATATTGCCCAATATTTCCAAAATCAAAACATATGGCGGTTTTTAGGTGACACCACGAATTAGTACTATCATTCGTTTAATAATTGGCAAAAATTTAACAAAAATATATTAAAGCATACGAGGAGTTATTTAACGATTTGCACGAGGACAGTTTAAAATCTGTTTTAATGTTGAATAAATGATTTTATTGTTAGGAATAAATACCACGAAAAAATACTAAACGTTTGAAAATCAAGTTTAAACATTCGTTTTTTGCTCAACTGTAGCGTTTCTTAAACTGGGGGTAAATTTACCCCTAGGGTAAATTCCTCGTATTTAGCGGGTAAATGAGCTACCAATCAAAATCCACATCAGTTGACGGGACAGAAAATTTGTGCCAATTGTAGTACTTCTCAAGACATTGAACAACTCGTTGCCAAAAAGCAAGCGCATACGTCGCATTAAATATAACTGATGTAATTAGTTGTTTTCGCTTTTTAATAAATGAGCGACATATTACATATTGGGGGTAAATCTGATAAGCATCTTTGTTAAAAGGGTAAAGCATAAAACAAGTTTAAGAACCCATGCATTATGTAATTAAATCCTAACAACTCTAAATGAGCATTAATATTTTAACGATTGTCGTCATTAATATTTTTAACGAGCTCAATACGAGAACGAATATTTTAACGAGCTATTACCAGGTATGTTCTGAACCAATTAAAACAAGAATATATCTTAAAATTATTTTTGGTCGCGTATTTTCCTCTGTGCGGTTTATTTCGTTCGTTTACCTACACTCTATCTCTCTAAACCTACAGTAATATAATTGTAATTTACTTTATCTTCGCCTGGCGGGGTAATGAGTCATTATAACACGGGTGTTCTGTTTCATACACCTCAAGCTTACAAGTTCCTACAATGCAATATTAGAAAAAAACACAACTAAATATACATTTTATTTCCGTTTATTGAGTCAACATTTGGTCTAATGACAAGTTCACCTGTATCAAGATAGTATTGAAATAATAAAGTATGAGATAAAAATAAAACACGTCCTCACTAGTGGTTGATTTTTATTGCTCCCACCAGATTACATCTTTAGCCATTTTGTTGCTCCAATGATCCTTTGCAGCTTTTCGCATTAGGCGTTCAGCGTCGGCGGCAACTGACAAAAAATAATGAATGTAATTTATTTATCTTTGCATGGAGGTGTAACGACAGTTGTTTCAACACAGGACATGGCTGATACAGAATATTGAGTTTATAAAATGAAACTTTAACTTACTTTCATCGCCCATCTCAGGAGGAAACTGTGGCTCGGCACCTTTGCGTCTGAAAACATTTATCTTATATTATATGTTGACAAATAATACTAAAAGTAAATACTTCCAATACAGGTTAAAATAAAAAAACCGTTTGGAAAATATAGCAAACAACTTTAAATACTTACTCGTTCCAATGGAAGGCCATGGAGACTTGAACTGACATCAAGAGAAGAAGAGCAAAAACAATCTTTCGATCCATTTCGTTGAGATTTGTCTGGAATGCGTTGATGATTATGTGGTCGGTGTGGTCGCTTTTTATATTCTCAAACTGCGGTTAATTCCACCATGATAAGCGGTGAGAACGCCTCCTGTTTCTACTTTATAATTTGAATACTCCAATGCGGAGTTGCGACTGGTGGTTGATGATGTAATCTTTTAAACATCATGAACGTTCAAACTTTAACCGAACTTTAAACGTCTGTGTTGTGGCAAGTGGTTAGTTAACTCTCGAGTTGACCCACCATGCAACGCGCAGTTTTAGAAGTAGGTTTTCCGCCCCGTGAATTGTTAACAAGAGATGTCCAATTACCATTTTCTACATTATTTGCTGGCTTCAAGCATTTTATAATCGCTATCAAGTTAAACTGTTCTTAACTTAAGTTTTTTTTACTAAACCAATTTAGACAATCCAACTGCGGCGATTAAGCAAGAGCAATTTTATTTAAACGTGTTACCATATAACCATAATATGGTAGTAGCATCGAACTTTAATTTACACGTTAAATAAAATTTGACAATATTGCAAAACTTGTCCAAGTAGAAACTCAGTGTATGTTAACACTTGTGTTTAAAATGTAATGCTTTTAAATTGACAATAAAATTTCAATCATGTTTTGCAGTTACTTTTGTAAAACATTTATTTAAAGATTGCGATTATTTCAAAAATGTCTTTTTAGAACTGTTTATATTCAGACAGCAGTATAATGTTAATGCTGTTTCCAAGAATGTAATTCTAACTTTGGTTGTTTTGCAACGTTATGTTCCTACTCCTTCATATAGGAGCGTGTCTTGTTGTTTCAATGCAGTTTTCACATAACAACACTCAGCAACAAGTGTAGTATGTAAATTAGGAAAGAAGCTTGTTTTAACAGTATATACTGACGTTGTCAATCAAAATTTATTAGTTCCACTTCGGTTGTTTCTTAGTAGAATCATTTGCATTTAAACGTTGTAGTTCTTCCTTGAAAAGATTTTGCAACGTTGGCAAAACATCCTCAACTCTTCGAATCAATTTGCGTTTCTAACTATAGAAGTGCAAGCTACTGATTTACATACTACACTTGTTAATCAGTAATGTTATGTGAAAACTGCTTTAATAACAAGACACGCTCCTATATGAAGAGTAGGAACATAACGTTGCAAAACAACTAAAGTTAGAATTACATTCTTCCAAACAGCATTAAAGTTATACTGCTGTCTGAATATAAACAGTTTTAAAACAATTTTTGTACTAATCGCAATCTTTAAATAAATGTTCCACAAAAGTAACTGCGAAACATGATTGAAATTTCTTTGTCCATTTAAAAGCGTTACATTTCAACCACAACTGTTAACATACACTGAGTTTCTACTTGGGCAAATTTTGCTATATTGTCAAATTTTCTTAAGCGTGAAAATTAAAGTTCGATGCTGATGCTACCATATTTTGTTGGAGCCTACGTGTCATATGGTAACACGTTTAAATGAAATTGCTCTTGCTCAATCGCCGCAGTGGGACTCTCTAAATTGGTTTAGTAAAAAAAACTTAACTTACGAACATTTTAACTTGATAGCGATTACGAAATGCATGAAGCCAGCAAATAATGTAGAAAATGGTAATTGGACATCTCTTGTTAACAATTCACGGGGCGAAAAACCTACTTCTAAAATTGCGTCCTGGTAGCAACAGCAAGACATTATTATAGTTGATCATATTTATTTATTGATCCTTGCATGGTGGGTCAACTCGAGAGTTAACTAACCATTTGACAAAACACAGACGTTTAACGTTCGGTTAAACTTTGAACGTTCATGATGTTTAAAAGATTACATCATCAACCACCAGTCGCAACTCCGCATTGGAGTATTTAAATCATAAAGTAGAAACAGGAGGCGTTCTCACCGCTTATCATCGGTGGAATTAACCGCAGTTTGAGAATATAAAAAGCGACCACACCGACCACATAATCATCAACGAATTCCAGTCAAATCTCAACAAAATGGATCGAAAGATTGTTTTTGCTTTTCTTCTCTTAATGTCAGTTCAAGTCTCCATGGCCTTCCATTGGAACGAGTAAGTATTTAAAGTTGTTTGCTTTATTTTCCAAATGCTTTTATATTTCAACCTGTATTGGAAGTATTTACTTTTAGTAATATTTGTCAACATATAATATAAGATAAATGTTTTTAGACGCAAAGGTGTCGAGCCACAGTTTCCTCCTGAGATGGGCGATGAAAGTAAGTTAAAGTTTCATTTTATAAACTCAATATTCTGTATCAGCTATTCCCCCGTGTTGAAACAACTGTCGTTGCACCTCCATGCAAAGATAAATAAATTACATTCATTATTTTTTGTCAGTTGCCGCCGACGCTGAACGCCTAATGCGAAAAGCTGCAAAGGATCATTGGAGCAACAAAATGGCAAAAGATGTAATCTGGTGGGAGCAATAAAAATCAACCACTAGTGAGGACGTGTTTTAATTTTATCTCATACTTTATTATTTCAATACTATCTTGATACAGGTGAACTTGTCATTTGACCAAATGTTGACCCAATAAACAGAAATAAAATGTGTATTTAGTTGTGTTTTTTCTAATATTGCATTGTATAGGAACTTGTAAGCTTGAGGTGTATGAAATAGAACACCCGTGTTATAATGACTCAATATCCCGCCAGGCGAGGACAAAGTAAATTACAATTATATTACTGTAGGTTTAGAGGGCTAACGTTGAGTGCATGAAATAAAAGCACCGAAAAGTTTTATATTGAAGTATACTTTTGTTTAAAATAATTCAAAACTTATATCTGGCATTAAATCGTTAGAATATTCGTTCCCGTATTAAAGCTGAAACGACAATCGTTGAAAATACCAATACTTTTTCAGTTTGTGGGGATTTAATTATACAATGCTTTGATATTATTACTTTTAAATGTGACGATAAAATGGAATAGGGAGCACGAACCATCTTACCCCAACCCGCCATTGGTTTTTCCACCTACAAAACGTATTTTATTTCTGAATAAACAAACCAGATTTCGGTAGCAACAGTTGCAATATCGGGTGAATCATTATAACTGCTTAATGAGACTGAAGATCCAACTAAATCATTCGTGATTCATTGGTTATTTGTAAACGGACATGATGTGTATGAAACGGAACACCCCTGTTATAACGACACCCATTTTCCTGCAACGCGATGTTGCTACTAAATATGAAGTAAACTTAAGAATAGCTCTGGTAAAAATGTTTATTCTGTTGCATTAACCGTTTGTGTGTCATCCAACGAGACTTCATCAGAGTATATAGTACTGTGGGTAATTAAAATGAATACCGTTGTAGCACGTATTATCTCATATTTTCTAACCGTATTTTAAACAATTAACAACGTTCTTCAAAGTCACGAAGATATGAATATATAATTATGTAAATATACTTTGTTTACTACCAAATGGGACGAGAAAATAGATTAAAAACATTGACCACTTTTTTTTAACAAACAAATTTCCCGATAAGTCATATCGAATATTTCAATTCTGTAATGGCTAAAATCGGTTACTGTAGCGATACCGACGTCTTATTAAGCCACAGTTTTGACAAATTACACACTGTGTATACTCTTTAAAACCCTGTAAGAAATGCATAGTTCTTACGTGTTGTTCTCATCTTAATATACTGACGTTGTCAATCAAAAACTATAATTTCAACCTAAGTCGTTTCTTTCTATAATCATTTGCATTTAAACGTTGTAGTTCTTCCTTGAAAGTATTTTGCAACGTTGGCAAAACATCCTCATCTCTTCGAATCAATTTGCGTTTCTATAACTATAGAAGTGCAAGCTACTGATTTACATACAACGCTTGTTAATCAGTAATGTTATGTGAAAAACTGCGTTAAAATAACAAGACACGCTCCTATATGAAGAGTAGGAACATAACGTTGCAAAACAACTTAAGTTAGAATTACAATCTTCCAAACAGCATTAACGTTATACTGCTGTCTGAATATAAACAATTTTTGTACTAATCGCAATCTTTAAATAAATGTTCCACAAAAGTAGTTCTAAAGCACAATTGAAATTTTGTGTCCATTCAAAAGCGTTACATTTAAAAACGTTGCAAAACAACTAAAGTTATTACATTCTTTAAGAAGACATTAGACTTAACGTTATAATGCTGATTACACTTTAGAATTAAATTATTGAATTAAAAGTTTGCCTTTTAAAGTTTGGGATTGAAAACCAACAAAACTACAACGTAGAGGAAGATGGGACACAAAATTGAAATATTTTTTTAATATTGGTACTTTGAAATACACACAATTTTTTTTTTTATTGGCCCGTTTTGTTTGCCTTTGTATGTATAACTTTAAAAACGTTATATTTTTTATCTTAAAATTAAGCCATATTGCCCCCCGCATATTTTTCTTGTGTTTATATCTTAGTTTTCTTACAAAATAAAACTAATGGTATGAAAAAAAATCAAACTGTACGAAAAATTTTAGCCTGTTTTTTTAAACTACGATACTGGATTGATGATTTCAACTCGTAAACTAAAAATTTCGGGAGTCTTAATTTATTTAGCAAGCATTTATTAAGTTCATCTTATTAATATGCTTTTTTCCGCCACTAAAAAAATGTTATAGTTGTTCAACATCGAATATTATTATTTGAAAACAGTAATCCTCTTTGCCACACACTTGGTTGGACAGTGATAATACTCTAGAAAAACACTGCAATATTTGTTTTCGTATTTTATCAAATAGGAAGTCGAAAAAAACTTAATTAAAAAAAACTTAACTGTACTTAATTAAGATTTTTAAATGAGTTTTCCAATTAAAAACAACATAAAACTTTAACCAAATACAGTACTAACAGCATGGTCGGTTTCAAGCATTGGCTAAGTTTAAAGTTAAACAAGCAGTTTCAGCCCTTTACAATACACGTTAACATTTTTTTTATAATTTTCTTTTATAAATAAATGAATAAATGTAACTTATTTACCCTCGCGTGGCCGGAAAACGACAGTCGTTATAACACTGGTTTCATACACCTCGTGCCAGCTTACGAATTACCTTGTATGTTACTTTGTATATTTTATAAGGTTACATCACATTTTCGTTTACTAGAGTTCTGCTTTCTGGCTTAAATATGTATATTTTAAATAAAAGTTTTCGATTAGGTTTGCGCGTTTCTATGTGTGTACTTATCTGTCCTGACCAATTATACACAAGCCACTGTGAATGAATGTAACTTACTTTAACCTCGCGTGGCCGGAAAACGACAGTCGTTATAACACGGGTGTGCACCTCGTTCCAGCTTATACGAGTTACCATGTATGTTACTTTGTTAGTGATTCTTTTTTTTATTTTATTTTTATGTATGGCTGATTATTTGAACAACCCATTAGTAACCACTGGGTTGGAGCAATTGCCGTTAAGCGTCTAGCTAAAGAACACATACGCCCACAATGGTAGCAGGTCGAGCCTCGAACCAACTACCTCTGGGTTACAGGCAGGCGCCCTAACCACTATGCCACAGCGCCGCGAGTAGTAGCTCTAACCTAATAACTTTTGACAGGTTAAACTAACTACTGTATAACGGCCGACCTTTTAAAACACCACACACTCTATCTTCTAAGTGCTTATAATGGATAAAATGTTTGTAAAACTTGGCCTAATCTTCGTCGGTTGAAGAAGAGATTGACATGTCGTCTAACTCATCTGTGGCAGTTGTAACGTTGCTGCTGCTGGAAGAGCTTGTTTCATCTTCTTCTGAAGAGTCCGTGGCATAGGTGCGGGAGAAGCAAGTGTCTGATGTCTTACGAATCAATTTTTTGAAGGCCAACTAAAAAGAAATAACTTGAGTGAATGAATAAATGAATGAAGGTATGAAGGTGTGAAGGGATGAAAGAATGAATGAATGTAACTTACTTTATCCTCGAGAAGCCGAAAAATGACTGCCGTTATAACACGGGTGTTCTGTTTTATACACCTCGTGCCAGCATTCGAGCTACCAAGTAAGTTACTTTGTGGGTGAATATTTTTGGGGTATTTTTTAATTTTTATGTATAACTGATAATTTGGACAACTTATTAGTGACCACTGGCTTGGAGCAATTGCCGTTACGTGTCTTGCCGAAGGACACATACGCGCACAATGGTAGCAGTGACGAGCCTTGAACCCATTACCTCTGGGTTAAAGGCATGCGCACTAACTAATTTGCCACGGCGTCGGACCTTAATGTACAGTTTTGGTAAAAGGCCAATCCTGGTCTAAATCACAGGTTCAATGGCGTGTCACGCTGCTGGACCTCACCCGAATAAAACAGTACTGTGGGGTAAGATGGAATACTGCTAGTAACTAAATTCCCCACATTTCCCGATCTTGTTTTAAACAATTAACAAAGATTTTTTAGACTCGTGAGGATGCGGTTATTTAATTCTGTAAACCTTCTTCTTTGTTTACCATTAAATGGGACGAGAAAAGATAAAAAAAATCCCATCTTACCTCCTAATTGTCCCATCTTTCCCCTAAGTGTTCCATCTTACCCCCCTATTACACCATCTTATTCCTAACTGTCCCATCTTACCCCTAATTGTCCCATCTTACCCCTAATTATCCCATCTTACCCCTTAACCCAAATGAATGAATTATTGAATGAATAAATAATAAATATTTATCTTCCCGAAGCAACCACACTGGTTAGAAAAAAAGGTTAATTTGCTTTAAACATCTCGTGCCCGTTTACATAACCACACATGTAACTTTGTGGGTAATAATATAGAAATATTTTTTATTTCTTTTATGTATGGCGGACAATTTAAACAACCCTTAAGGAACAAATGGACAGGAGTAACACCCACGATGGTAGCAGTTACTTTCAAAGTATCGGCTTTGTTTTAACTAAAAGCCAAGCATTTAAAAGAAATATATAGTAGAGGGGGGGAAGATGGGACACCTTTTCGTTTAGTTTTCTTTTTCCATTTGGTAGTAAACAAAGAACATTCAATGAATTATAAAACCGTATCCTCACGACTTCCACGGACCGTTGTTAATTGTTTAAAACACGATCAGGCTATTTGGATATTATGTATTAAAGGTGTCCCATCTTCCCCCACCCTACTATACATTTTAAATTGTTATAGCGTAGTCAAAATTTAAACCTGCATTCTGCTTGGTTTCTTTTCAGCTCTAGCGGCGGGTTGCGGTCGCTTAGGTGTATGCAACAACGCTACTTTCGTTTGTGATGGAGATTCGTTCGTATAGAAACCAAGCTTGTACAAATCGGCCAACCAACAGTTAAAGCGGTGAACGCGTTCTAAGCTGTTCTTATCCTGGCCAAGCCTGGAAAAGCCAATGAGCATATTTAACACTCGATTTAAATAACTGTATTGAATTGAAATTGCTATTTCATGGCGGGGCACCGGCGGTCGTTATAAAACGGCCTACAGGGGTGTTCCGTTTTACATACTTCGTGCGCACTTTCAAGTTTCTACGTATGTAGCTTAGTGGGCGAATGTGTTTTTGTGTTTGTTTTTTTAAAGATACTGACAAATATATTTATAGACAAACCGTAAGAAATCAAATAGGGTGAAATGCATTGTTTCGTAGTCTTAAAACGTTAAAAAATATCGTTTATTTTTTATAGCGAAAAAATTTTCGTTTATTTTTTATAGTGAAAAAAATTTTCGTTTATTTTTTATAGTGAAAAAAATTTTCGTTTATTTTTTATAGTGAAACAAATTTTCGTTATTTTTTATAGTGAAAAAAATTTTCGTTTATTTTATATGGTGAAAAAAAAACTGTTTTTTAAGTCTAACGTAACTTGGAGAATATGTTCAAATTTAATATGCCTCTTCACGAGTGCGTAAAATAGTAAATTTTATAACATTGTTAAAGTTATGGTTTTGGTTGGTATTTTTAATCTGTGTTAAGAAGTTTTCACGATATACAACAAATTTGGAAAACAGAACTTTTGGAAAACAGAAAATAAACAAATTACCGGCATCGGGTTGCTTTTTAGACACAATTTTTTTTTTTTTATAACGATAGTGAATAAATTAACTTACTTTATCCTCGCGTGGCCAAAAAACGGCAGTCGTCAAACACGGGTGTTCTGTTACATACACCTCCCGCCAGCTTACGAGTGGCCACGTATGTTACTTTGTGGGTGATTATTTTTTTATGATTTTTTTTATGTATGGCCGATAATTTGGACAACCCATTAGTGACCACTGGGTTAAAGACCAACCTGTAAATATGCCTTGACAGTACTTGTGTATTGATGGATCGAATCAGACGGAAATAAACCCAATACCAAATCCAAGTTTGGCACATCACGTCGTTCTTGTCGCATTGAAAGTTAATGCCTTTGGCTGCTTGGTAAAACTTAATCGTTTTCCCCATTCGGGGGCCAAGGTAACTGTGGATCCACATTTGGACTTCTTCACAGCCCTGCCTATCTCCTGACGGCCCAGCTATGAAATACAAAATAAAATAGGTTAGTATAAAAAAAAAAAAAAAAAATATAAAAAAATAAAATAAAAACAAAAGTATATAAAAAAAAAAAAAAAAATTGTTTTAACATTTTTTACCGTTGTCGTGCCACAAGTATTCGGTTTCATATACACCTCGTGTACGCTATATGTCACTTTTAAAATATGTTTTGGCCGGAAAACGACAGCTGTTAAACACAGGTGTTATGTTTCACACACCTCGTGTCAGCTTACGAGTCACTAAGTATGTTCCTTTGTCGGTAATAATTTTGGGGGGAATTTTTTTTAAGCTGATTTGGATAACCCATTAGCGACCACTGGGTTGGAGCAATTGCCGTTAAGTGCTTTGCCCAAGGACACATAAGCCCACAATAGTAGCAGCGACGAGCCTTGAACCCATTACGGGCTTCTAACCAACTGTGCTACGGCGCCGGACAAAACCATGCATAATAGGATATGAACCCTTGATTACTCAATGCATGGGTTACTCAATAATGTATTGAGTAGGCCATGTATGAACTAGTAGCTGTACGTTACCTGGATCCACATACTCAACGAATATCTGCGTCGAAGTCTCTTTAATGTAAGCCACAGTAATATGTTGTGGCAGTCCAATTAGTATGATGGTGTCCTAAAATAATGTATTAATTAATGTTGTAGTAGTTTTATTTTAAAGTAGGTATAACGAACATGCGTAGTAGGTTGGGGGAAAATGGGACTTCTTTCATTTCATTTTCTCGTCCCATTTGGTAGTAAAAAAAAGAAAATTTAAAAAATTGTAAAGCCGTTAACACAGTTTTCGTGAAATACCATGTATGGTCTCTTGCGCCATCTCGAGGGTATTAGAATACTGGCTGGAGCAATCTTAGCTCTGTACACGCCTTCCGCATCTGCCGTGAATCGAACGTCGCAATCAGGGCAAGGGTCTTCGTCTAATGGCTGAAAAGTAGTATCATATTAGTGGCTGTTAAGATTTTTGTATGCTTTACCCTTTTAACAAAGATGCTTATCAGATTTACCCCCAATATGCAATATGGCGCTCATTTATTAAAAAGAAAAACAACTAATTACATCAGTTATATTTAATACAACGGACGCGCTTTTTTTGCTTAAAAGAATCAATAAGCTACGAAGCAAGCTTTGAATTAGCAGTTATCTAAACTAGAATATAGTAAGCTACGATATCTACAATTGGCACAATTTTTCTGTCCCGTCAAGTGATGTGGATTTTAATTGGTAGCTCATTTACCCTCTGAATACGAGGAATTTACCCCAATTTTAAAAACGCGCTTTTATATGAACGTCACGTCCGGTAATGTGGGGTAAGATGGATACCGTTAGCACCTAAAATATCTTTTGTGACTTTTTTTTAACAATCAACAACGCTATTTTATAATCGCGAGGTTTTGGGTATATAATTCTGTAAATATTCTTTTTGTTTACTACCAATTAAGACGAAAACGAGAATAAAACATCACCCATCTAACCCTACCTTTTAATTATTGAGACTCAATGTACAGTAGGGTGGGGGAAGATGGGACACCTATTAACTCTATTTTCTCGCCCCATTTAGTAGTAAACAAAGAACATTCAAAGAATTATAAAACTATATGCCCACGACTCCGATTGGTCGTTGTTAATTGTTTAAAACACGATCAGGATATTCGGACATTATGTGCTAAAGGCGTCCGATCTTCCCCCACCCCACTCTATATATATCTACGCGCGGCGCGGACAAAAAAAGACACAATAACATAGGTTTTCTGTTTCATATATCTATTTTTTCTTGCACATTACTAGGAAAATGCGACGAGCTTTGAACAGGTAATTTCTGGATTAAAGGCAGGCGTGCTAACTACTGTAGCACGACGCCGCCATCAAGTTGCAACCATCGTTCTAATGTAGAACACAATGTGTGTTAATTATAAAAGAGTTTATCGTCGGCCGGACGTATATAAAAGTTGATTTTATTATAAACATCATATATAGTAGGGTGGGGAAGATGGGACACTTTTCATTTTATTTTCTCGTCCCATTTGGTAGTAAGTAAAGAAAATTCAGGAATTTATGAAACTGTATCCTCACGACTCCCATCGACCGTTGTTAATTTTTTGAAATATGACCAGGGTGTTTGGTAGATAATATGCGCAACGGTGTTCCATCTTACCCCACAATACTATATCATTTCATTTAAACATCCCGACGTTTTTTAACGAACCAGACGGTGACGTTATCATTGAATGAAAAAAAACTTACTTAATCATCGCGTGGCCAATTTTTTTTATATGATGGCTGATAATTTCGGCAACCCATTAGTGACCACTGGGTTGGAGCAAATGCCGATAAAAGTCTTTCACGAGGACACACACGCCGAAAGTGATGGCAGCGACGAGCCCTGAACCCATTACCTCTAAGTTATAGTGGAATGCGCGCTAACCACTTTCCTACGGCGCCGTGTAAAGGTGGCTGCACACAGTAACCGCGGCATGCGAATTCGCTTGCGAAGTCGTATGCAAACCCATTACCGAGTTCCGCATGCGGCAGCGAAATTCGGACAAAACAGACAAAACGGACGAATTCCGGATACTGTGTACTGCTACCTTAAGGAGTTTTTCTACAATCGTGTCAAACACACCTTGTCGTAGTCTTCTTTCCAGCGCGGATGTTTCCATAAATCGTAATGCACGCAAGGGGGGAGTACTGATACGTTAACACTGTGCCTGTCCAAGAACTTCTTCATGATACAGTTGCTCTGGTATTGCATTAAACGCCACTTCTCATACAAGGAAATAGACCTGCCTTTGAAAATATATTTTTTTAAATAAAAAAATATGTTTGCAACATATATAGTATAAAGTGGAGGAAGACAGGGCCCCTAAGCACACACTGCCCAATATTTTTTAACCTTAAAATGTATGACGTTTTTTGGTGATATCGCGATTTGTACTATCATACCTTTATTGGTTGACAAAATAAAAAATACATTAAAACACACTAGGAGTTAGAAACAGGTGTAATTTTAGAAATTCGTAAATACACAGGGTAAGACGGGACAATTTAAAATCCTTGCTAATTTTAATTAATAAATTTTATAATTACAAATTTAATTGTTTAAAACACGATGAGGGTATATTTGGATATTAGGTGCTAAAGGTTTCCCATCTTACCCTACGAAACTATAGGGAAAAATGCAACAACAAAGCTCAAATTAAATAAAACAACAAAAAAAATGAAAGAAGCAACAATAAAAAAATCAAAATATATTCTCTAGATGTTACTCCGCCCTAAAATTTTAAACATAAATTTTAAAATACCTCCCGAAGCTCTTAACTTGGCTCTTCTTGGAATAAAATGTCGATTTCCAGGAGGTCTGTTGCTGGTGTTGTAGTCGCCATATGTTGAACTACCATCGGTGTCGAACCTAAATATATTGTGAATGAATGAATGAATGTAACTTACTTTATCCTCGCGTGGCCGGAAAACGACAGTCGTTATCACACGGGTTTAACAACTCGTGCCAGCTTACGAGTTGCCATGTATGTTACTTTGTGGGTGATTATTTTTTTTGGATTTTTTCATTTTTTTTTATGTATGGCTGATAATTTGGACAACCCATTAGTGACCACTGGGTTGAAGCAATTGTCGTTAAGTGTCTTGCCCAAGAACACATACGCCCACAATGGTAGCAGCAACGAGCCTTGAACCCATTACCTAATGGTTACAGGCAGGCGCGCTAACCACTACGCCGCGGACAAAATTGTAATGTATAAAGTAAAATGTCCGGCTCAATGGGGTTTTGGTTCGCGCGCCTGCCTCTTACACAGAGGTTATGGGTTCAAAGCTCGTTGATGCTACCATTGTAGGCGTATGTGTCTTTGGGCAAGACAATTAACTGCAATCGCTCCGACTCTAATGAGTTGTCAAAGTTACAGAAAATCGAATCACCCAAAACCCGCGTTTTTGGATTTTTTTTTCTAAGCGTGACAATTTAAACTCCTAAATGACCACTGGGTTACAGTAGTTGTCCAAGGATACATACGCGCCAACAGACAATAAAGATAGTATCAGCCTTGTACCAGCTATATATAAAATTCGTCTAAGCTGCTTTAAACACCTATAATTAAACTACAACCTTTTCGGCACCGTATAGCACAGTTGGTTAAGTTAGCGCGCCCTCTAACCCAGAGGCGGTGGGTTCAAAGCTCGTCGCTGCTACCACAGTGGGCATATACGTCACAGGACAAGCAATTTAACGGCATTTGCTCCAAACCAATGGTCACTAATAGGTTGTCCAAATTATCAGCAACGCATAAAAAAAGTTATTACCAACAAGGTAACAACAAAACACCAGTGTTTAACGACTGTCGTTTTTCGGCCACGCCGGGATAATGTAAGTTACATTCATTTGTTTAACAACTAAATTTACTGGTTTGTATGCATAAAAAATCAAAATAATTACTTAGGCTCTTCTAAGTTCCTTGGTGCAGAATATCTGGCACATGACGGTTTCAGCTGTTTTACATTAGTAGAATCGTTTATTTCTTTTTTCTTATCCATGATTCCCGGGCCCACACAATATTTTCAAACAATATCAACTTCATAGGATAAAATTCCCAGGCAAAAACTTGATTTTATAAAATATAACCTTATTAACTCAGTTAAAGCAGAAATTAATCCCAGAAGTTTGATGCCCATTTACAGTATTGTGACGTCACTGTGCCTTTAAATGCGTCATAATACCAATCTACATCACATTAAAAATGTGCAAAACATTGTAATTTCAAAAAAATAGCTTGATGTGGAACAAAATTCGAAAACCAGTAATTAAAAATTTAATATCGTATTAGTAAATGCAAAAAAGTTGCCCAAAATCCCTACGAATCTACACAAAAGTTTTTTACGTAATTTTTTTGCCTGTGAAAAATAGTTTTCGCTGAAAAACTAAAACGTAGTTATTAGTTTGTACAGAAAACAAAATCGTTTGCCATAATAACGAAATATAGGGTGTGATTCCTCCGACGCTTCGTCATCTTCTGGGACGCACTTTGGTGAATTCATTCTCGTGAGCTGTTTTTCCTTCATCATTGTTCGTGTCAATAAAAGGAGTCGAAACCGTTCAGCAAGTGATTTGTATTTTACCTAGCAACCTGCGTCTAAATTACCAAGAAGTTCACGGCGTTAACAAGAAATCAGAAAAGATCAACAACGTATGGAGTCAAATTTAACTGAGCCAATCACCCACGTTCCGCACCGCCTTCAACAACCCCCTAGTCGGGTGAAATTGAATGTATTGATGCACAGTAACTTTCCGTGGCCGGAAAACGACAGTCGTTATCACACGGGTTTAACAACTCGTGCCAGCTTACAAGTTACCATGTATGTTACTTCGTGGGTAATTATTTTCGGGGGGATATTTTCATGTTTTTATATATGGCTGATAATTTGGACAACCCATTAGTGCTACTTAATTTGGGATAATAGTCGTTAGTGTCTTGCCCAAGGACACATATGCCTACAATGGTAGCAGCGACGAGCCTTGAACCCATTACCTCTGGGTTAGAGGCAGGCGCGCTAACCACTTTGCCACGGCGCCAGTATTTGATCCAACTTTAATGTCCACAGTTTAAATAATACAAAAACTACTGTTTTGAAAGAACAGAATGAGTTTTAAAATTTTTATATTAAGGAATAAAAAAGAATTTCAAGAACAATGATTGTTGGCGTAAAAAGCACACAAATATATAGTTTTGTCCTAATTACCAAATTAAAACCAAAATTGTGTAAAATATAGCTGTAACTGAAAACAAAATACAAAAAGCACCAATTGATTAAAAATGCAAACTTTCTTTTACTTTTGAACTAAATATTTAGTGTGAAAAATTTGCTACAAAATGAGCATGAAAATTTAAGCGCCAAAAAATTTTTTTAGGATTTTTTAAATCTTTTTCTGGTTTGTCGTGTAGATTCAGGTAAACTTCTTCGTTGTGGGTTGTGGAAACCTGGTGAATAGTTGAGTGTTACTTATGACTAATGCTATGACACAGAGGTTATAGGTTCAAAGCTCATCGCTGCTACCATTTGTGAGGTTAAGTGTCCTTGGGCAAAACACAGAAAATACGAAATTTCTACAACCTTGTGTTTTCTACAACCATAAGGGTCTTCTTATTATTGGCCATACGAAAAAACAAAAACATACAAAATTAGGGCCATCTGGCGTTGTAAAAAAGGCTTGTATCTAAAATAATGTAATAGGTTGGGGTAAGATGGGACAGTATTCTTTTTTTTTCTGCCGCATTTAGTAGTAAACAAAGAGTTTTTACAGAACTATATAACCGAAGCCCAGTGAAGCAGATTGTTGACAAATTTTTAAAACATTATCAGTAAATACATGTTTCAGGTGATAACGCTATCCCATCTTACCTCATTGTAATATAGTAGAGTGGGGGAAGACGGGACACCTTTAGCACATTATACCCAAATATCCTGATAGCGTTTTAAACAATTAACAACGGTTTAAGAAGGTCGGGAGGTTACGGTTTTATAATTTTTTGAATGTTCTTTGTTTGCTACCAAATAGGACTATAAAATATAATAAAAACGTGTCCCATCTTACCCCGCCCTACTATATATTAACACCTGGGTTTTGGTTTTAGCACCCCTAATTACAAGGCAAACAAAAAAAACAGAAATTCTACAAAAAATAGAAACCTATTTTCTTTTCGATTGCGTTTAGCCTCTCTTGTGCCTCCTTGTGTTCCTGCTCTTTAAATTTCATTTCGTCCGTTTCAAGTTGTAGACTCTCTAGCTCCTCCTGTGACGAATGAATTTCTTCGATAACGGACTTAATGTTTTCCAGAATTTCTAAAAAAATTTTTTAAAGTTTAGATTATTATGAGTGAATCGGACTAGCTTAGCATTTTTTAAATTGGAAAAATTCCTCGTATTTAGAGGGTAAATGAGCTACCAATCAAAATCCTTGTCAGTTGACGGGACAAAGAAAAAATGTGCCAATTGTAATACTTTACAAGACATTGATTAACTCGTTGCTAAAAAGCTAGCACATTCGTCGCATTAAATATAACTGATGTAATTAGTTGTTTTCCTTTTTTAATAAATGAGCACCATATTACATATTGGGGGTAAATCTGATAAGCATCTTTGTTAAAAGGGTAAAGCATATGTTTTTTTACACTTTATCAAAGACCTGAGATTTAGGGCAGATTTGGCCCATTACCTCAACATCCAGAAAGCCCATTAAAGTCTTTTTATGCGACTGGTGCTGGGACAGCAGGACACGTAATTTTTGCAGCATTTTTGACCTCATGTGGTTACAAGTTTTCACACTTTTCAACTTTGTGTAAGATATTTTCTTTGATATAGCTTATAATTTGGACAAACAATTAGTGACCACTGGGTTTGAGTAATATCTGTTAAGTTTCTTGCCCAAGTGCGCATACGGCGATCAGTATTAGTAGCCTCACCAAGCATTGAACCGGGAACACTTTGGTTTTAATGCAGGTGCCTAAACCACCAAGCCATCGCACCGGGCAAATATACTAGTACGGTGCTGTTCAACTTTTTATGGGTTGGTGAACCCCTAAAGTTGTTGCGACAAACTCATGCACCCCTGATTGCTTTAACACATTAGTCGAAAAGCACCGTTATTCAAAATAATTAGGAACAGGTCATTTGCGTTTAAAAAGAAGACTAGTTTCGGAGTTCTCAATGATGTAAGATATAGAATTCATGTAGAAAAAACTGTAGAAAAATGGCTAAATTTGTTAAAAATGTTCAAAACTGAATATTATTGCTGAAAATTGTTGTAGTTTGTGATGCACCCTTGTATACCCTTTTGTTCTAGTGCACCCCTAACATATTTTGTTGCAACCTACGGTGCACCGTGCACACCGGTTGAAGAGTGCTGTACTAGTATACACATACGACTTATTTTCCGGGGTTAGGGGTTTAAGTTTTATGTGTGTAAACTGTAAAACTTACTGTTAGTAAACGATTTTTTATAAAATATTGAAATACTATACCAATACACGTTTTATATGTCACAAAACGATGTTTTTTCAAAGTCCCCAGAAAATAAAAAAAATGAGGGCCCACTTGTAAAAAAAGAGAGTGACATTCGGATAATAAGTCGTAGGTCTAGTTTACTATTAAGCAAAATCTAGCAAAATAAACTTACCAATTTGTTTAACACATGTTGCATATTCTTCTGACATCGGAGCACCGAACACCATGCCACGAAGTTTCTCAAGCGCTGGTGCTCGGTTTTGGTTACCACCAAATTTTCCATTGCTACGAATCCGGTGACCATTGCGGGTTAAAATCGTTGGACAGTGCGTGTGTTTTACCACCTAAAAATGATAGCGTAAGAGACCTCATTCGCCTAGGTTTTGTTATACACAATGTTCGCGGCTTTGTCAGCCATACAATAAACAATTGTCAGCCATACATTAAAAAATTGTCAGCCATATATTTAAGTTAGTAATGTTAAGTCAGTAGTTAAGTTTTTTAAGAGCACCTCACAACACAAGGACATGTTTAGAATGAATGACCAACAAGGTCAGACAGGAGGCAAGACAGAAAAAGGAAGAAGGCAAAATCACTGAGGCAGAACATAATGCACATGATTGGGGAGGGGCACCACACAAACAAATTAGATACAATAGGAACTAAAACAATGATAACTTAACAAGTAACTTACCATGTTTCTGTATTGATTAGCAGAATCTAAGTCATCTATAAGAATAGTATCGCCCAGAAGCATCGTGAAAACTGAAAAAACAACAGAAAATAAATAAGCAAAAAAATTGTAACTGTTATAGTTTTTAATTTGAAAAATTGTTTAGCTTTTCTTAAGAAATAGCAAAATAAAAATTTGTTACAAAACACAAAAAAAATGTTTTAAATCAATTTTTTGAGAGAAAAACATTTGGTATGGTTTTTTATCATATAGTAGGGTGGGGAGAGAACACCTTTAGCACATAATATCTATCATATAGTAGGGTGGGGGAAGAACACCTTTAGCACATAATATATAGGCTTTTAAACAAGGGTCGTTAAAGTAGCCCCATGGCATGTCATAGCAAAGGACCTTACTTATACAGAATATAAATGAATGTAACTTGATTTATGCTCGCGTGGCTAAAAAATGACATCATTATAACACAGATATTGTGTTTCATACACCTCCTGCCCGCTTTCGAGTTAATGTTTATGTAAATTTTTGGGTGCTAGATTTTCTGTACAGTTTAGACAACCCATCAGTGACCACTGGGTTGGAGAAATAGCCGTTAAGTATCTTGCCCAAGAACAAATACGCCCACAATGGTAGCAGCGTCGATCCTTGTACCCATTACCTCTGGGTTACAAGCAGGCGCGCTAACCACTATACCACGGCGCCGGACGAAGTGCCAAACCACTTGGCCAAAACACATGGATTTTTTATAAATTGTGACCGAATATTTACAGTGACTAATATACAGTGGGGTGGGGAAGTTGGGACACCTTTTACCTCTATTTTCTCGTATCATTTAGTGGTAAACAAAGAACATTCGAAGAATTATAAAACCGTATCCTCACGACTCCCATAGACCATTGTTAATTGTTTAAAACGTGATCAGGATATTTAGATATAATGTGCTCGCCCACAATGGTAGCAGCAACAAGCACAGTTAAACACATTCAGAATTTAAATAAAATAAATTTACTCATTCTACAGTTGACTTGGTCTTTTTGGAAATTCAAAAGTTTTCGCGCAAAAATTGGGTTTCCAGTTACTTGGTCTTGAGAAATTCTTGCTTTCACATGCGGCAGTTGTTTTTTCCAGTCGGAAAGATTTTTCTTGTAGATACTGTCTAAAGGTAAAACTTGCTGTCTGCCGTCGGATAGTTTGTGGATTTCTCTTGCCTGGATTTAAAAGAAAAAGTTGCAAAGGTTATTATAATTAATGAACTAGTTTGAAAAACAATATTTAAATTCTAAACTTAAGGTTTATTTATTTTTTTCTTAATTAATTTTTTTTTAAATTTTTTTATTAATTGTTTTAATTTATTGTTTCAATTTATTGTTTGTAATTTATATTTAAATTAAACAAAAACTTTTAATTTTTTTTTAATTCTTTTTTTTTTAATTTAAAAATATTTAAACTTTTTTAAGCAATATAAAAATATTTTAAAATGACAATTTTTTTTCCAAAAACATAGGAATAAACTAAAACAAAAAATTAAAAATTTAAAAAGGAATTTAAAAAAATGAAAGGTTTTATTTTGATTTACAAACACAAAAAACAATTCACTAAAAATTTGTTTTCCTAATTAGATGATAAATAAACAGGAAAGTATTTTTTACCAAATGTTTATAAAAACAACAAAATTTAAAGAAAATTCCACCTTTTTAGTTGTGAAAGTAACAAGACAATCCATATCAGCGGACATATGCCACGATAATACACACGCTGCGTCGTCATCTGAGATTAATGCCAGGTGACCAATCTGTTGGAAAAATACATAATATAATTAAAGCAGATTTCTACCAGAAAAAAAGTGTAAAACGTTCCTATTTTTGACTTGGATTGGTAAAAATATACATGACTGATTGTTTTTAATTAAATTCATGCACTATGAAAAAAAACACTGGACAGATCGTTGGGTTATAAACAAAATCCTCATATGTGGTGAAAGCCGCACACGAACGTAAGCTAGTTGTAGCGGCAACATTTAACGTCAGAACAGACGTGTTAAAAAGCCGGAAAAAAATATAAATGTGAACCAGTATCAGCCAGATTTTTTAGTTTCTTTTTCTTTACATGCTTGGGTTCTACATAAACTTTCAGGTGTTTGTCCTGACAAGTGCTGGGTTAAATTGAGTGGCCAACATTTGGTAACAAAATGTCTAACCAAACCTTAAAAGTAGATGTGTCTTTTGAGATATTTCAGAAATTTTTGCAATAACTTTGTATTTAGAAAAAATTTTCGAAATATTTTTTTGCTTTATTTTAACGAAGAAAGACAAAACATAAATCTGGTATGTAAAAAAGCGCGAAAAAATAAAGCGCAACAATATTTTGTATTAGGGGAATTACCCATATAAAAATTAACAAAATCAAACTTTCTAAAAATTTTTAAAAAAATTAACCGAAAGATTAAAAACCGACTAACATAATAAATTTAAAAAAAAAACTTTCTAAAACTTAATATTACCAAACTTAAAAAAAATTTACAAAAAAAATTTAAAAATTAAATTTACAATAAAATTGACATAAATAATTTTTAAATAAACTTACAAAAAATGAACATAAAAATATAAAAAACCAAACTTACAAAAAATTAACACAAACAAACAAACCAACCTTGCCCAAAACTTCACTACTAGCATCCTGGTATTCCGACAATAAACATTTTCTTTTATCGTCGTGCATTAGGCTGTTACGCCTTAATGAGCAGTGTTCGATCAACTGCGAAATGTCACATGACTGGCACGAACTTGAGATGGATAACCCCAACTTTTGCAGGTCGCGAATTAACTAAAAAAAAATTTTTTTATTCTTCTTTTTAGTTAATTTGTGATTTTTTAGTTAAAATATTTTTTTTTCCTTTTTTTAGTTAATTTAAAAAAAAAGTTTATTATTATTTTTTTAAAGGAACATCTTTCAATGTGAACATATAGTAGGGTGGGGGCAGATGGGACACCTTTAGCACATAATATCCAAATATCCCGATCGTGTTTTAAACAATTAACAGAAAAAAAGTGTCCCATATTTCCCACCCTACTATATTATTTTGAGGTTATACATTATTTGGAAAAATAGAAGAACAAACAGTTATTTAAGTGAAAATATATAATTAAAAATATTTATTTTTTTCATAAAATAGACTTTGTTTTGAGGTCACAATTTAGTTAAAAAAAAAGATTTTTTTTAAGGTATATTATTTGAAAAAAGTAGAAAAATAACTTTTTTATGTGAAAAATATGTAAATATTAGGCTTTTTTTATAAAAGAGTTTTTTTGAAGATAAAAAAATTATGGTATTAAAAAACTTACAGGTTAAAAATCCTATTAAAGTATAAAAAAAATGTATAAATATTAATATTTACATTCGTTTTTTTCTTATCAGCTTCTGCACACCCTTGTTTTATCTCATCAAACAATGTTTTATGTGCAGAGAAAGTTTCTTCGTACATTTTTACAGCGTGTAATAAAACGTCTCTTTGCTGAACTAATTCACTCATTTGGGCGTATTTTTTCGCATCTGTTAAAATTGAATAGAAATTCATATATATATATATATATATATATATATATACAAAAGTGTAGTATAGAAGGGTGGGGGAAGATGGGACACCTTTTTATTCTATTTACTGGTCACATTTGGTAGTAATCATAGAACATTCAAAGAATTATAAAACCATAACTTTACGGCCTCTCTAGATCATGTTAATTGTTAAAAACAGGATCAGGATATTTAAATATTATGTGATAAAGGTGTCCCATCTTCCCCCAAACTACTATAAAAGTAGTCCTATGGCATGCCATAGTACCTTACTCATGCAGAATATAAACGAATGTAACTTGATTTAACTTTGCGTGGGTATAAAGTGAGTCATTATAATACGGGTGTTCTGTTTCATACACCTCGTGTCAGCTTGCGAGTTACCATGTATGTAAATTTTTAGCTGCTAGATTTTCTGTATGGTTGATAATTTAGACATAGAAAAAACTATCACCTAAAAGTCACATGAATGGTAACTTGTAAGCTGGCATGAGGTGTATGAAACAGAACACCTGTGTTGTAACAACTGTCGTTTTCCGGCAACGCGGGAATAAATAAGTTACATATGTGATAACTCTTAAGCAGGCGTGAAGTGTATAAAACAGAACACCTGTGTTTAACTTGTAACGACTGTCGTTTTTCTGGTCAGATGAGGACAAAGTAAGTTACATACATGGTAACTGCAAAGCAGGAATGAGGTGTATGAAACAGAACACCTGTGATTAACTTGTAACGACTGTCGTTTTTCTGGTCAGATGAGGACAAAGTAAGTTACATACATGGTAACTCCTAAGCAGGAATGAGGTGTATGAAACAGAACACCTGTGATTAACTTGTAACGAATGTCGTTTTTCTGGTCAGATGAGGAGAAAGTAAGTTACATACATGGTAACTCCTAAGCAGGAATGAGGTGTATGAAACAGAACACCTGTGTTTAACTTGTAACGACTGTTGTTTTCCGGCCACACGGGAATAAAATAAGTTACATACGTGAAACTTCTAAGCAGGAATGAGGTGTATGAAACAGAACACCTGTGTTTAACTTGTAACGACTGTTGTTTTCCGGCCACACGGGAATAAAATAAGTTACATACGTGAAACTTCTAAGCAGGCGTGAGGTGTATAAAACAGAACACCTGTGTTTAACTTGTAACGACTGTCGTTTTTCTTGTCAGACGAGGATAAAGTAAGTTACACACATGGTAACTCCTAAGCAGGAATGAGGTGTATGAAACAGAACACCTGTGATTAACTTGTAACGACTGTCGTTTTTCTGGTCAGATGAGGACAAAGTAAGTTACACACATGGTAACTCCTAAGCAGGAATGAGGTGTATGAAACAGAACACCTGTGATTAACTTGTAACGACTGTCGTTTTTCTGGTCAGATGAGGACAAAGTAAGTTACACACATGGTAACTCCTAAGCAGGAATGAGGTGTATGAAACAGAACACCTGTGATTAACTTGTAACGACTGTCGTTTTTCTGGTCAGATGAGGACAAAGTAAGTTACACACATGGTAACTCCTAAGCAGGAATGAGGTGTATGAAACAGAACACACATGTTATAACGACTATTAGTTAAGAGCCATGGCTTAGTGATTAACATTTGTGTTTTTAGACAAGACACTTAACGGCAATTTCTCCAACCCAGTGGTCACTAATGGGTTGTCCAGATTATCAGTCATACATAAATCAAGCACCCACAAAGTTGCATACATAGTAACTTATAAACAAGTAAGAACTAAGAAGTGTATGAAACAACACCTGTGTTATAACAACTTTCATTTTAACAAGTTGCATTCATTCATTCACAATTAAAAAAGAATTAGCAACAAAACTAGTTGTTAAAACTACAAAAGAAAAAAGTAAAAAATAATACTAATAAAATCAAATACTGAAAAATTTTCAAAAAGTATTCATTTTAAAATACAAAAAAGTATATGAAACAGAACTTTTTTGTAAAAAAGACAACATCTGAAATTATTCAGAAGAGTTTTTACCGTTATAAAATAAGAACTTTAACATATACGGTTGTATGTTCCTTTCATCGTTTTGTATCTCGCAATGTAGAATATATTGTGAGCCGTCTATGCCGGGTGAATTCTCTTGCAATGTTAGATTCTAAGATATACGATTGTAGTAAATATGCGGCTATATTTTAAGTGTGATAGTTAATTAGGGCAAAATTAAAGCCGCAATTTTAAAGCCATATATTTAGGCCACAAATTTAAACTGGCAAATTTAAAGTCGTAAATTGCAAATTTAAATTTAAAGCCGTAAATTTAAAGCTGTAAAATTGAAGAAGGAAATTTGAAGCCACAAATAAGAAGCTGTAAATTTAAAGCCACAAACGTAAAGCCGCAAATTTAAAGCCGCAAAATTAAAGCCGCAAACTTAAAGTCTCAAATTTAAAGCCGCAAATTTAAGAGCACAAACTTATAGGCAAATTAATACAACAGCAAATTAAAAATAATACATGTAAGATCGCAAAAGCAAAAGATTAACCACAAACTTAAAGCCGCAACAAAGGCCACATATTCAAAATCTTTAAAACTGCAATTATAACTCACAAGTTTGCTGCAATTACCTAACTCTATGGTGAATTTTATAAATATTCAAAATTTGCACTTCCGAAAATTTGCAAATTTGCATTTTTATTCAATATTTCCATTTTTACCCAAAATTGTAACATTAAAGTTTTTATACAAATTTTCATTTTATTCAAAAATTCAACATTTTTATTTAAAATTTCAAAATTTGCATTTTTATTCAAAATTTCAAAATTTCCATTTTTATTCAAAATTTCTTCAATTTAAGAAATAAATACCTGCAGTAAAGCCTCTCCTTTACGAATTGGAACAAACAGTCTCGAAGCATTTCCCACAAACATGGGGGTTTCGCTACACTTTAATGTCTGATCACAGGGCTGTATTGTAACGGAGATATTAGACTTTATGTCGTCATTGCACAAGTTTCCCATTCCGTCCTATAAAACATATTTTTTACTCCCCTGATCCTAATACCAGGGCTAATGTAATATAAAACTGTGGGGTAAAATGGGATAGCACCAAAATCCCATATTTTCTGAACAAGTTTTGAACAATAAACAATACTTTTATAAAGTTCGTGTTTACAGTTATAATTTTGTAAATATTCCTTGTTTACTACCAAATTGAATGAGAAAATAGAATAAAAATATGTCCTATCTTGCCCCATCCTATTATATATAGATTGGTATGAATGAATGAATGAATGTAACTTACTTTATCCTCGCGTGGCCAGAAAACGACAGTCGTTATCACACGGGTGTTCTATTTTATACACCTCGTGCCTGCTTACAAGTTACCATGTATGTTACTTTGTGGGTGATTCTTTTTGGCGGGATTATTTCATTTTTTATATATGGCTGAACAATAAACAACTATTTTATGGAGTCTGAGTCTGAAGTTATAATTTTGTAAATATTTTCTGTTTACTACCAAATTGAATGGAAAATAGTCTAAAAACATCTTCCATCTTGCATAAAAAATATTAAAAAAAAGAAAAATCTAAAAAAAGCTTTGCATAAAAAATCTAATAAATTTTAGGTAAAACAGTGACAACAAAACATTTAAAGAAAATTCGGAATTACAAAACAATATGAGGTTTTAAAATTTAAAAAATATGGATTTTAAACATTAAACGTACCATTAATTGGAGTTTGAGATTCCGAATTAGAATTCTATTTACAGCAACATGTGCGTTTGATACTGTTGGTGTTCCTGGTTCAGAACTTGGAAGTAAGCATTTTGGAACACCTGGAATTACAGTGTTAGTGTATTTGAATGTAACTTACTTCATCTTCGCGTGGCGGGAAAACTACAGTCATTATAACATTGGTGTTAATACACCTCGTGCCAGCTTACGAGTTACCATGTATGTTACTTTGTGGGTGATTATTTATTTCGATTTTTTTTCATTCTTTATGTATGGTTAATAATTTTGACAGCCCATTAGTGACCACTGGGTTGGAGCAATTACCGTTCGGTGTCTTGCCCAAGGACACATACGCCCACAATGGTAGCAGGGACCAGCCTTGAACCCATTACTCTGGGTTGGAGGCATGCGTGCTAACCACTTGGCCACGATGCCAGGTACTCCGTACTACTGACATCAGATCACTAAAGATAGTTTTAGGTTTATACAAAAACCGAAAAACGTATAAACATGAAGACAATTGTGACGACTATACTTTTTTATTCTATTCTATGTGGGTGAGGTCCCTGTCAAAAATTTAGGCCCCATTTAACCCATTACCCAAACATCTAGGCCGCTTAAGTATGTAGTTATTTTAACACAATTTAACATATACCAACAACTTTTTTTTAATTCAGATTTAAATTTTTGATTTAATTTTGTGGTTTTAAAACAAAAATTGCTCCAACCCAGCGGTTTCTTATGAGTTGTCCCAATTTTGTCGTACCTTAAAAAATCCAAAAAAAAATTCTAAAAAAAGTTACATACATGGTAACTCGTAAAAAAAATCCCCAATATTTTTAATAAAAAGTTTACATACACGGTAACTTGTAAAAAAAAATTAAAAATTTCTTCACATAAAGTTACATACACGGTAACCTTATAAAAAAATCTAAAAAAACATTTTCCCAAAAGGTTACATACATAGTAACTCGTAGGCGCACACAAGGTGTACGAATCAGAACTTCTGTTTTATAACAACTATCGTTTTCCTGCCACACGAGGATAAAGTAAGAAAGTTACATTCATTTTTACCTGCTACTGTCTTCATGGTAAAAACTTCACTTGTGAGAACTGCAGTTTTTGAAGCAAGATTCTCTGTAACGCAAAAAACACAACAATATTCACCAACTTTTGTTGGTGACTTGATGCCATGAAAACTATGGTGTCCATTAGATGCCACGGCACGGTGCCACTCTGCCTGTAAAAAGTTACACCCTCAATTTTTTGGTACACATTACTGTATATTACATGGACGAAAGTTGTTTTTTTAATAGGCGAAAAATGTAACTAATTTATCCTGAAACAGCAGGACTATGATAGTCGTTATAACACAGGTTTTCTGTTTCATACACCTCCTGTCCGCTTATGGTTGCCACCTTTTTTTGCCCCAAAAAAATTTTTTCGATTTATTACATGGCTGATATCTGTGACCACTAGGTTGGAGCACATGCCAGATTTTTTGCGCGTCTTGTACAAAACACACACAATTATAAATAAACACAAGACATTCTTTAGTTACAATGCAAGCTGAAACCACTTAGCCAGGAAAGTTTTTGGTATATCATTTTCTAATCAAATTATTTCAAAAAATGTTCACTTATAAAAATAATTGAAGATCACTGTGGTAACAGTCTCTAAAAGTTTAAAATAATCCCCAAAGTTACACATATAGCAATTTATATATCTTTTGATAAACCTCAAGCGGCACCGACCGCATTAACGACTTAAGGTGGCTGTACACAGTATCCGGCATACGAATTCGTATGCAAACCCATTACCGAGATCCGCATGCGGCAGCGAAATCCAGATAAAACAGACAAAACGGATGAATTCCGGATACTGTGTACAGCCACCTTTACATGGACTTCCTGGGTGTTGGGGTATTGGACCAAACTAGCCTAAATCCCAGGTCCTTGACAAAAACCACACCCCCCACAAAGAACAGAATAGTGATACCATTGTCTGGTTTCAATTTCTGTTTGCTTCGATTAAGTTTGTGTATATTTAAACCTGTTTTTTTTATATTATATTTGACTAAATATTCTTATTTTAGCAATAACAATTTTTATTACGACAAAAAAATTAGTCCAACAATACAAGTGTTGCTTAAGCCAGATTGACAGGATAAATCATAGTTAAATTATAAACTTACATTTGAGGAGATTTCATCGTTTTTTGTTTTACCTTTCCAAATGACCATACATAAGTTAACCGATGTTGTCACCCTTGTTTCTTCTTCAGATAAAATATCGACGTCATATTCTGTAACACAGAATGTAAAGTTTATGATGAAATAAAATCTGGAAGTTTTACACCGTAGCTCGATTTTTAGAATTGGACACAAATTTAGCGATGTGCTGAAGTTCTATAAGCGTGCCAAGCTTTAACAAAAAGCTTGGCACGAGCGGCTAGTCGAGCACTTTTGGCGTCATCAAGGAAATATAAGTTTGAAAACACGTTCCTGTTCAGTCAAAAAGCTTGGCTAATTAAAATAATACAGAAAACATGGTTTGCGGTTTTAAAGATGCCCCTTGTTTCGTAATTTCCTATAAAACAACACTTTAAATGAAACAACACGGCCCAACCAACTTAATTCACCGCATAGAGTTGTTAAAAAGCAATGTAGCCTCAGAGCGTTAATTTCCCTAAGTTAGGTAAACGGTAGTCCTATATGTTGAGATTAATTCTAAAATATTCTTGAAATGCAACGTTTTTTATGTTGCGACAAGCGATAATGAGATTTGACGTATAGTAGGGTGGGAGAAAATGGGACACCTATTCATTGTATTTGCTCGCTCCATTTGGTAAAACAGTCAAAGAATTGTAAAACCGTATCCTCACGACTCCCATAGACCATTGTTAATTGTTTAAAACACGATCAGGATATTTGAATATTATATGCTAAAGGTGTCCTGTCTTTCCCACCCTACTATATATACAAAACAATACAAATTTTTTGGCATCATGACTCAGATAGGGCTTCTGCTGTAACCCAAAGTACCGGGTTCAAAACTTAATGCTGCTACCATTCTCGGTATGTGACAAGGCACTTAACAGCAATGGCTCCAACCCAGTGGTCACTAATGGGTTGTCCAAATTATAAGCCATACCAAAGCAAAACTCATACACAAAGTTGAAAAGTCTGGTAACTAGTGAGCACACTATGTAAAAAAAATAATATGAAAAAATACTCCAAAGCAAGAAAAATATAAACACGAAAAAAAAAATGAAAAAAACTCTAATGCAAGCACGAGGTTTATAATATATTCCTTATTTCCATTCATTTTATAACAACTGTTGTTGCCCATCAAGCGAGGATAAATATGGTCAAATTCATCATTTATTTATTTATTATTACCTGGCCAAGGGGTACCAACTGTAACAGTAGTTTCTTGCCCACTTTTTTGATATTGTATCGAAACGGGAGTTTCTGTGTTCGGGAGAAGAGATATAAACAATTTGCGACCTTCCATTGCCCTACGGTTATAAATTGCACGCGGCTGAAGCCAGAATTCGCCACTGAAAAAATGAGAAAAAAACGTTGCAACAAATTTAGGGGTTCACCAACCCAAAAAAGGTTGAAGAGCGCTGGTCTAGATTTATTTTCTGTAAGTTCCATATTTGTAGCGCTTAGACCTGAATATTATAGCAATACGAAAATTTCCCAATTTCATGAGCCAGATCAGGTCCAGATTCACAGAATTTATCACACCTAACTTGATTATTGGATTTTGTTTTTTAATAAGCGTTTATATTTTTCTTTTTTGTCTCCTGGCCCTTTGGCAAAAAACTTGCAATAATTCAATAGTTTAAAACATCTTTTTGTTCACTTTTTGTATTAGAGATAATTTTATTGATGAATAACATAATTACCAACCATTTGCCTAACAAAATTTTTCTTTTTACTTTTTATATTGGAAAAGAAGTGATTGCCAATAACATAAGTACACACACTTTTTCCGCGAAAAAAAAAAAATATATATTTTTTATACAAGATTTAATAATATTGTTCAAAAACATAATTACCAACCATTTGCCTGAGAAAGAGAATTTTTGAAACGAAACAAATCCGTCATCGTTTGTTTTCAAGACCCCAGCCGAAGGGGTGAGCTTCAAACCCGGGTCCTTACCCAGTAAAACTTTGACCCCATTCTCAGGTGAGGGGTTTCCCCAACCATCCAGCAGCTGAACTGAGATTGGGTCCCGAATTCGGGTCCCACTTAACACAGGCAGTGGCTGAAAAATAATGAGAATGAATGGATATCATAATCGCCTAACATGGGATGCTAGGTGTGGCTTATTTTCTTCTAATTAAATGTAAATATGTTTAATTGTAAGCGTGTTTTAACAACTGTTGTTTTTGTTGCTATATCCTGTCTTTTCGCTTAAAATATTTCTAAATCTTCGCTACCGAAATCAAAGAGACAAATAAATATTATTATATTACTGTATGTGTGCAAACCCTGAAAATAAACTGGTCAGTATAAATGCGTAACCAATATGCCACAAACATGTCTTATAATAAACATTATTCAGTAGTGATAGCCACTAATGGGTTGTCTAAATTATCACCATACATAGAAAAAAGGAAAATATTCCCACCCTGCCAAAAACAAATAATTACCCACAAAGTTACAAACATGGTAACTCGTAAGCTGGCACGAGGTGTATGAAACAGAACGCCTGTATTATAACAACTCTCGTTTCCACGTAGGCCCACAAGTGTTCAAAAATAATGAATAGGCACTAACACCCGTGGTTTATATTTAATGTATGACCACTCTGCATGTTTACCTTTACGAAACGCACATACACTGTCTAGCACAGCATTTTTTAAACTGGGTTCAATTTACCCTTGGGCTAAATTCCTCGTATTTAGAGGGTAAATGAGCTACCAATCAAAATCCACATCAGTTGACGGGACAGAAAATTTGTGCCAATTGTAGTACTTTACCAGACATTGAACAACTCGTTGCCAAAAAACAAGCGCATCCGTCGCATCAAATATAACTGATGTAATTAGTTGTTTTCGCTTTTTAATAAATGAGCGCCATGTTACATATTGGGGGTCAGTGGCGCAGCCAGAAAAAAAATAAGGGGGGGGGGGGGTTAATCAAAAATTTAAAAAATTATTATTTTGGTTTAAAAGGGGGGGTCACGATCCCCGAAACCCCCCTGGCTGCGCCACTGTCAGGGGTAAATCTGATAAGCATCTTTGTTAAAGGGTAAATAAAAAATAAAAAAGTTTAAGAACCACTGGTTTAGACCCACACATGGGAACTTGAAAGCAGCATGAGTGTTTTATAACACCTTTCATTGCCCTGCCATATTAGGACATACCATAATAGACATTAGGGATGCATATTACAGAATTTCGAATCCGTGAGATTCGAATCTTTTTGTATTCGAATCTAATTATGGGATTTGGTATTCTGTTTAATGATGTCATCACAGGTCATCTGATATACTATATTAACAACTTTTAAAACTTGATAATTTAAAAAAAAATTATATTTTTGTGTTTGTGGGACTTTTGAGAGTAAACGTTTCGCAACGTCTTTTTATAGCTTGCTATACGTTTCATGACGCAAAAACTACCCAATAGTACAATTTTTGATCATTTTACAGCTCATGATCCAACAAGGCTACTATGAAAGAGTCAATAAACTGACCTATGTGGGTAAAATTATTTTTTCCTATGAATATAAAAAGTTTAAAAATTCTAGATTCGAAATAAAGTATTCTAGGATATCCTAGAATACCTAATTATCCTTAAATGTGCATCCCTACTAGGACATAAACATATATGACTAAAATAGAAGTTTACAGCTATATCATATTTCATCATTTAGTTAAAATGCTAAAAATATTTTTCTCACTTACGTCGTCGCCCCACGCTTTTACTTGTAATGTGACTGGCGTACCAGCTACAAGTTGTAGCACAGCATATTCTTGTATATCAGATCCAAATGAAATAACTAGCTCCTTGCTACCAAGAGGCCCCTGATTAAACTGAATGTCGCTGACCACAACACATTTGCCCTGGTAGAGAAATTTAATTTGTTAGTTTGTAGAAATGTTGAAATTGTTGGTGATATTGTGAAGAATACTGAGAATTTAAAGCCGCAAAATTTAAAGTTGAAACATTTTATTTAACGATGCAAATTCAGGGCCCAAAAATTTAAAGCCGCAAAATTTAAAGTTGAAAAAATTGAAACTGCAAACTATGTCGCAGAAATAAAGCAGAAAAATAAAAGCCTCCAAATTTATAGCCGCAAATTGAAAGTACCTTTTATTAATATAAAAAAATATTAAAAAAAAGCAATACCTTCAAAAAACTTTTTATCAGATAAAAAATTTACACAGGGCAAATTTTTTTAACCAGATAAAAAAGTTTACCAAAAAATGATAAAAAACTATTATCAAAAAAAAAAAGATTTCACTTTAAAAAACTTTTTAGCTGAAAAAAATTGATACCTATAAAATATTTTTTTACCAGAAAAAAAAGATTCCCCCCAAAAAATATTATCCAAAAAGCAAAATAACTTATAACAAGTAAAATTTAAAATGAGATAAAATATAGTGGGCTGGGGAAGATGGGACACGTTTTCATTCTATTTTCGGTCCCCATTTGGTAGTAAACAAAGAACATTCGAAAATATATAAAACCGTATCCTCGAGACTTCCGTAGAACGTTGTAATTTGTTTAAAACACAATCAGGATATTCGGATATTATGTGCTAAAGGTGTCCCGTCTTCCCCCACCCTACTATATATACCAAACACACCAACCTCTATATACTTTGATAGAATAGACTCGTCCAAGCCTTCTGCTTTAACACTAACCAAACCAAGTTGGTTCGGGGCTATATTAAGCTGGTTACTGAAACTATCAAGCAGTGAAATCGAGATGGGCTCCCTTCGTATCATACCAATTCGAGTTTCACGACTTCCATGAATCGTAACTTTTATTCCAGCTGGTTGCCCTGCTATTGGCCTGTTGGTTGAAATATGAATGTTAAATTATTCTTTTTAATTCTAAATGTGAATATAGTAGGGTGGGGGAAGACGGGGCACCTTTAGCACAGAAAATCCGAAAATTCTGATATAAAATTTTAAGGCTAAAAATAAAAGTGCCATTTTAAAAATTGCGGTAAAAATCTGGCAAGAATTTTAATTGTAAATATAGTAGGGTGGGGGAAGATAGGACACCTTTAGCACAGAATATCCAAATATTCTGATATCAAAATATAAGGCTATACTTCAAAGTAGCATGTTAAAAATTGCGGTAAAAATAGGGCAAAAATTTTGGGTATTATATTTTAATATTAAAAATTTAAATCTGCATTTTTCTTAAAAACTCGTTTTTTTTCGAAATTTTTAAAGCATTTAAACTGCACTTTAAAGCCAAGAATTATATTTTAAAATCATAACACTCACTTTATATTGAAAGAAAAATGAACGTTCTTTTCCCCAAGGTAAGTAACTTGACAAAACCTTGTGTCCGATACATTAGTTGGAATAACTACGTCTGGTAAGAAACCGTTTTCCAAATCTGCGCTGGAAATTTCATCTGTCCAGTTTACCTTAAAAAAAATAAAAAAATTATATAGTAGGGTGGGGGAATATGGGACACCTTTAGCACATAATATCCAAATATCCTGATCGTGATTTAAACAATTAACAACGGTCTTTCGAAGTCGTGAGGATACAGTTTTATGATTTGTTGAATGTTTTTTGTTTACTACCAAATGGGAGGAGAAAATGGAAGGAAAAATGATCCCATCTTCCCCCACCCTCATATACATATATAAAAATACAAGTGAATGAAAACTAAACAAATTATTAGTTTGAAAAATATATATATATCTTTTTTTCACATTTTTACAAAAGCCCCACAAATACAAAAATATATATTTTTTTAAATTATTGTTTTTGTAAAATTGTGCTTATTTTTAATAGATGACGTATCATAACGTCATTAAACAAAATACCAAATCCTGTAATTAGATTCAAATACAAAAAGATTCCAATCTCAAGAATTCATAATTCTGTACTGTGCGTCCCAAGATACAAGTTATAAAAATGAGTGATGTTATTTACCTGTATATTCGAAGCATGTTTAGATACATCAATAGGTACAACGCGTTTTGCTTCATCCAGAAGTTGGAACGATATATTTTGCATCGTTTCACCAGCTTCAAAATACATGTCTTGACCTGTTTGAAAACTTTTTTAAAATTTGGTTCAAAAATTTAAATTTTGTTTAAAAATTAAAATTTGGTTCAATTTTGGCTCGAAAATTTACAGAACTATAATTAAAGGATAAAATTTCCTTAAAAATGAAAAAAGTAATGGGCCAATCCCGGAATAAATCCTAGGACCCATGGCATACTACGCTGCGAGACCTCACCCACATAGAATAGAATCGCACCCATAGTTTGGGGGTAATGAGCCAACCCTGGCCTAAATCCTAGGACCCATGACTCGCCAGGCTGCGGGACCTTACCCGTATTTTTGGGGTAATAAGCCAATCCTAGCCTAAATCCTAGGACCCATGGCGTGCCACGCTGCGAGACCTCACCCCCATAGAATAGAATCGCACCCATAGTTTGGGGGTAATGAGCCAACCCTGGCCTAAATCCTAGGACCCATGACTCGCCAGGCTGCGGGACCTTACCTATATTTTTGGGGTAATGGGCCAATCCTGGCCTAAATCCTAAAACCCATGACTGGCCCGCTAAGGAACCTTACCCACATAGATTAGAAGCTACAGCGCCAAAACATTTATTCTCATTTAATAAATAACAAAACAAACTCAAATACCTCGCTTTAATTTCTCGATTTTTTCGTTGTTTGCTGCTGAAGGTTTTTTATAAAAAACGTTCAAAAAACAAATTTTTGACGAAGGTTTTAAAATGAACTTTTGTTGCAACGCTGCGATCTAAAAGGAACAGAATAATGTTATATTAAAATAGGAATTGTTAATATATATATATAATGTTATATTACAAGTTTTTTGACCCAGATCCAAAAAGTGTTAAAATTTAGAATACAGAAACTTTCTGAACAAAATTGAACAAAAACAATTTATTTTCTTTAATAAAAAACATATAGCAGGGTGGGGGAAGATGGGACACCTTTAGCACATAATAACCAAATATCCTGATCGTGTTTTAAACAATTAACAACGGTCTATGGGAGCTGTGAGGATAAAATTTTATAAAAAATCGTTAAATGTTTGTTTACTGCCAAATTGGAGGAGAAAATAGATTGAAAAGGTGTCCCATCTTCCCCCACCCTACTATAATACAAAAATAAATATAAAAAATACATAAATAAATATAAAATGGATATACAGTAGGGTGGGGACGATGGAACACCTTAAGCATGTAAAATCTAAATACCCTGAAACAATTAACAACAGTCTATGGGAGTCGTGGGAAACGGTTTTATAATTCTTTGAATGTTCTTTGTTTACTACCAAATGGCAAAAAGTGTCCCATCTTTCCCCAGCCTATTTTATATTAATATATATATATTGTGTGCATTTTACCTCTTTAGAGCCCTGTACTTCAATCTTAGCTTGAATTTTTTTCTCAGTTTTTAAATGTTTCAGTTTAATTTTTCCACCAATTACACCATAACCAGTGTTGGAGCAGTTGCAAGTCCACGTTGGTAAACCAGGTGATCCAGAAAACTAAAATGTAAAAAAAAAATTACATTTAGAATTTGACGGTGGCGTATGGCAAGTTTTCCGATTTTGCCGCTGGAAAACACTTTAAGCTAGCACGAGGTGTATGATACTATGAACAGTAGTGTTATAAGAACTGTCACTTTCCGGCCCCCGAGGATAAAGTAAATTACATTCAAGCCTTGGTTTCCGTATAAAATTAATATTAATGAATAAATGTAACTTACTTTATCCTTGCGGGGCCGGAAAACGACAGTCGTTGTCACACGGGTGTTCATACACCTCGTGTCAGCTTACGAGTTCAAGTATGTTACGTTGTGGGTGATTATTTTTTTGAGGTGATTATTTTATTTTTTATGTATGGCCGATAATTTGGACAACCCATTAGTGACCACTGGGTTGAAGCAATTGCCGTTAAGTGTCTTGCCCAAAGACACATACGCCCACAGTGGTAGCACGAAGAGCCTTGAACCCATTACCTCTGGGTTAGAGGCAGGAGCGCTAACTAACTGTGCTACGGCACTGTTTATCATTAATTTACAATATTCATACCAACCTTGCATTGCACAGTAAGACGTGGTTTTAATGTCAGGTTGCCAGCGATATCAACAACACCAACATTTAGAGAAATATTCGAAGAATTTTCAAAAGTGAGAAATTCTGGTAATTCAGTTGTACCTGAAAATTATTTATGAATAAATGAATAAAGTACGGTGGGGAAAGAGACACCTTTAGCGCATAATATCCAAATATCCTGATCGTGTTTTAAACAATTAACAATGGTCTATGGGAGTCGTGAGGATACGGTTTTATAAATCTTTGAATGTTCTTTGTTTACTAGTATTACTACCAAATTGGACGAAAAAATAGAATTAAATTGTGTTCTATCTTTCCCACCCTACTATATTACTATTTATCTTCGTGTGGTGGGGTAAAGACAGTCGTTATAACACGGGTATTCTGTTTGCGTTACCATGTATGTTACACAAAGTAACATACATGGTAACTCGTAAGCTGGCACGAGGTGTATAAAACAGAACACCCGTGTTTAACGACTGTCGTTTTCCGGCCACGCAAGGATAAAGTAAGTTTCATTCAATCATTTCACAAACCTTGTTCAAATTGAATTTCTTCAAATCCATCATTAAATGAAGTTATAGCAAGTGAATGGGGGTCACCGGGCAGTAATCGTATCTTCAGTGTTTGAGATTCCAATGCAAGACCAGGTACAATCACTTTCATTTGAAAATTCTGAAAATATATGTTTTATTTATATAAAAAAAAAATTTATAAAAATTTTATTTAATTTTTTTTTACATTTTTTTTTCAAGATTCCTAAATTAATGAATGTAGCTTAATTTTTTTAATTAATTTTTTTATTTAAATACTTTTTTTAATTGTGGCAGATTTTCCTGCAAGATTTACTGAGTTTTAAGAGAGTTATATATAATTAAATGAATGAATGTAACTTACTTTATCCTCGCGTGGCCGGAAAACTACAGTCGTTATCACACGGGTTTAACACCTCGTGCCAGCTTACAAGTTACCATGTATGTTACTTTATGGGTGATTATTTTTTGGGAATTTTTTCATTTTTTTAAGTATGGCTGATAATTTGGTCAACCCATTAGTGACCACTGGGTTGGAGCAATTGTCGTTAAGTGTCTTGCCCAAGGACACATATGCCCACAATGGTAGCAGCGTCAAGCCTTGAACCCATTACCTATTGGTTACAGGCAGGCGCGCCAACCACTACGCCAGGGCGCCGGACGAAATGCATAAACAAGTTATGACATTTTAGCAAACTATCGCGCTTCTAGCCCAGATTCTGCTTGTTCGAGGCTAGATGCTGCTAACATTACAAACAAAAGTGTCTAAAGAACAGCAATTACTCCAACCCAATTGTTCTTTTAGGTTGTAAAAATTGTCACCCATACATTACTGTTATTGTTTAATGTTTTACTTTATAGGATATTCATTTATTATTTACTTTAATAGGATTTTTATACACTAAGGTGGGGGAAGACAGGACACCTTTTACCTCTATTTTCTCACCCCATTTAGTAGTAAACAAAGAACATTAAAGAAATTTTAAATCTATTTGCCCACGACTCCGATTGACCGTTAGTATTTGTTTAAAACAGGATCAGGATGTTTAGATATTGCGTGCTAAAGGTGCCCCATCTTCCCCCACCCTACTATATTTATCATGACATTTATGTTAACTCCCTAAACCAGTGCTTTTTTTAGTTTTTTTTTTTTGGTTAACCTTTTTTGGGTTGGTGAACCCCTAAATTGTTGCGACGATCTCATGCACCCCTGATTGCTGTAAAGTAAAACTAATGACGTCATCAAGGAGAAATGCGTACGAGAATAAGTTCCTGTTTAGTCGAAAAGCACCACCAATCAAAATCATTAGGAACAGATGGTTTGCGGTTAAAGAGAAGACTAGTTTTGCAATTTCCAGTGATGCAAGATATAGAATTCATAAAAAAAAACTGTAGGAAAATGGCTAAATTTGTTAAAAATGTTCAAAACTGAATATTATTGCTGAAAATTTTTAAAGTTTGTGATGCACCCTTGTATACCCTTTGCACTGGTGCACCCCAGGCATATTTTGGTGCACCGTGCACACTGGTTGAAGAGCGCTGCCCTAAACTATCACTATTGTCCAAACAATTAATGTTTTTCTCAATGTATATGTTCAATATTATGCTTGAGTGATTTTGTGTTTCTATATAAGCTTAGTTTGTGTGCCAGAGTGTCATTCTAATATTACATGCATTGGAGCAAGAGTCCTTGTTATTTGGTGTGACTTTTAATGACCTTTAGTCAGTTTACAGTTACAAAAAAAATTGAAAAAAAAATCACATCCAAATTACATACATGGTAACTCAAAATCTGGCACGAGGTGTATGAAACAGAACACCCGTGTTATAACGACTGCCCTGCCACAGAAGGATAAATCATTTACATTCATTTATTTTACCTTGCCCTGTTGAGACATAACATCGCCAATAGCAACAACGTCTTTTATGACGAGAGAATTTCCTTTTATCTCAGTAGAATCGTAAGATAATTCTAAACCGCTGTAACAAAATAATTTTTTTTAAATTAACAATAAAATCTAACAAGAAATTCTGTTTAAATTTGCCGCTTACGAGTTACCAAGTATGTTACTTTGTTGGTAACTGTTTTTAGGGGGATTTTTTCAATTTTTTATGTGTGGCTGATAATGTGGAAAACCATTAATGACCACTGGGTTGGAGCAATTGCCGTTAGGTGTCTTGCCCAAAAACACATACGCCCACAATGGTAGCAGCGATGAGCCTTGAACCTGTTATCTATAGATTAAAGCCAAGTGCGCCACCTATTGTGACACGGCGTTAGACAAATATTACGATTTTAATATAACTTACTTAATCCTCATGTGACCTAAAAATGACAGTCGTTATAACACGGGTGTTCCGTTTCATACACCTTGTTCCAGCTTATGAGTTACCATGTATGTAACTTATTTATCCTTGCATGGCGGGAAAACGACAGTCGTTATAACACGGTTGTTCTGTTTCATGCACCTCATGCCAGCTTATGAGTTACCACATACGTAACTAATTTATCCTCGCATGGCGGAAAATAGAAAGAGGGGATAACCATTGTTGCCAGACAGATATTACAGTACATACTTTGACTCTAGTATAGGATCCACTTCAAAAGTAGGTCTTGTAGAATGTCCATTATCATCTTGCATGTCTAATGGTAGGTCAAATGGACAACCTATTCTCAAAGGCGATTCCAAAATGCCCACCATAAACCTATAAACATGATTTTTTAATAAGTTAAGATCAGACTTTTTCACACGGTGTTCTGTTTAAATACAACCCATTTGTAATTTAATTTATTAATTTTTCTAGGGGGTTTATTTTTTCTACGTGGTTGAAAATTTAGGTCAGCGGTTCTTAATCTTTTTAGCTTACAAACCGTTAAAGTTTCAATTGTTTTAACACGAGTGCTCTGTTTATATACAGCACATTCGTAATTTAATTTTTTTCTATATGGTTGACAATCAAAGGTTCTCAAACCTTTTAGCTTACGAACCGGAAAAGTTTTAAAACAAATTTTGCATAGCAGCGGACCTTTCGAAAGTGATATGATTTGTGTCCAAATTAATATTTATTATTGTAGTGAGTCTCTATACAAGAGTCGATCAGTGTTTGCTTGCCTTGATTTTGTGTAGCACGTCTAGTGAGAAAAGAGCGACCAAGACAGGCGTATTTATATTCACGTGTTACATAGAGATCCTATATCATTAAAATTATTATTGTTCCAAATTAAAAGTACAGGTGTTGCAAAAATGCCCTTTTTTAAATAAAACTCGATTGCACGAAACCTACCCTATTTTAGCTTAGCTAGGGCGCCTAATTTAAACATTTGCAGTGTCTTGCCCAAGGACACATACGCCCACAATGGTAGCAGCACCGAACCTTGAACCCATTACCCCTTGAGTTGTAATGTTTGGGCCTCTATTATTAGTGGATATACAAATTTTTTTTTAAAAAGCCAAAAAAAAATTAAAAAAAAAAACAAAAAAAAATTTATAAAAACAAATATTCAAAACAGCAAAAAAACAGCCAAAAAAATATTACAAAAAAAACAAAAACGGTTAAAACCTGTGTGGTGGAGATTCCTGTATACAGAAATTAATTGTCAGCGATGGCAACTTACGACCGTCACCGTATACATACACCCCACTCTCATCTAATGCTGCTTGTATAGTAACGCTGTAGTTGCCGGGAGCTTTTAGGTTTTCTGTTCCAAATGTAGTAGGTTGGGGTAAGATGGGAAAACGTTTTATTTGATTTTTTCAACCGATTTTAAAGTAAACATAAAAAATTTCAAAGAATTATAAAACCGTATCCTCACGACTCCTATAGACTGGTGTTAACTGTTTAAAACACGATCAAGATATTTAGATATTATGTGCTGAAGGTGTCCCACCTTCCCCCACCCTACTATAGTATAGTAAGATGGATACTATTAGTATATTGCAGGTTGGGGTAAAATGGGACACTGTTTAGTAAATTGTAGGTTGGGGTAAGATGGGACACTGTTTAGTATTTGTAGGTTGAGGTAATATGGGACACTGTTTAGTATATTGTATGTTGGGGTAAGATGGGACATCGTTAGTATATCGTAGGTTGGGGTAAGATGGATACTGTTTAGTATATTGTAGGTTGGGGCAAGATAGGACACCGTTAGTATATTGTAGGTTGGGGTAAGATGGGATATTGTTTAGTGTTAGCATATGTCCCATATTTCCCAATCGTGTTGATGACAATATTCAACGCACTTTTGCGTGGGGGAAGACAGAACACCTTTAGCACATAATATCTAAAAACCCTGGTCATGTTTTTAACAAATACCAACGCACTTTAAAGAGTTGTGATTTAATTGTAATTATTTTTCTTTGGTAATTTTTAAAGTTATATATACAATTATATATATATACGTTTTAATGATTTCTTTACCTATTCTTTCAAAATAATAGTCGCCATTTTTTGAGTGGGACGTCACATGACTTGAGACTTGTACGGACATTTCTCCACTAGGGGGGGATAGATAAACCCTTTGTTCGATGAGAAGTTTTCGAGTCTCGTTGTTCGAAAACAGTTTGTGAATTGGTTCGTCATCCTGGTTGAGAATAACAGCTTGCATTGCACCTAAAACATATGTATGAACAGTGGCGCAGCCAGAAAAAAAAAGGAAGAGTTTTAATCAAAAATTTTCAAAAAGCTTTTTTTTAATTTTTTTTTTTTTTAATTTTTTTGGAGGGTTTATAAAGGGAGGATCGCGACCCCCCAAACCCCCCCTGGCTACGCCACTGTGTATGAATGTAACTTACTTTATCCTCGCGTGGCCGGAAAACGACAGTTATTATTAAACACAGGTGTTCTGTTTCATACACCTCATGCCAGCTTACGAGTTACCAAGTATGTTACTTTATGGGTGATTACTTTTTTAAGGCCATTTTTCAATTTTTTTTAGTATGGCTGATAATTTGGACAACCCATTAGTGACCACTGGGTTAGAGCAATTGCCGTTAAGTGTCTTGCCCAAGGACACACAAAAAAAAAACATTTAAAAACTCATCCATTAAATAAATTTTAAGAATCATTTTCAAATAAGCATTCAAAATTTTCACGATGAAAGAATACTGACCTATATTAACCCCACCAAAGAAACTTGACCTTCAGTAACCTCATTTTTGTCAGGCCACATAAAAAATACTGACCTATATTAACCCTAGCAAACGAAACTTGACCTTCAGTAACCTTATCATTGTCAGGCCACATAAAAATACTGACCTATATTAACCCCAGCAAACGAAACTTGACCTTCGGTAACCTCATCATTGTCAGGCCATTCAACTTCGATTGTAGCGGGGAGCTTCCCTTCCTCTCGTTGAACAAGGTCTTGAATAATTTCAACCGAAACGTTGCGATCCAATTTCGATAACGGAAAGCAGCGGATTTCTCCGTATAACGCTTGTGGTTCCTAAATGTATGATTGAATGAATGAATGTAACTTATTTTATCCTTAAAAAAGGTAAACGACAGTCCTAATAACATGAGTGTTTTGTTTCATACACCTACAGTTACAATAAAACACGGATCCTGTTTTATACACCTCGTGCCAGCCTATGAGCTTCTACGTATGTAACTTATTTATCCACGTGACCTCGTCCTCTCATGGCGGGACAAGGACAGTCGTTATAACACGGGTGTTCTGTTTCATACACCTCGTGCCAGCTTACGAGTTACAACGTATGTAACTTATTTGTCCTTACATGAAGGGAAAACGACAGTCGTTATAACACGGGTGTTCTGCTTCATACACCTCGTACCAGCTTACGAGTTACAACGTATGTAACTTATTTGTCCTTACATGAAGGGAAAAACGACAGTCGTTATAACACGGGTGTTCTGTTTTATACACCTATTGCCAGCTTATGAGTTACCAAGTATGTTACTTATTTATCCGCGCATAGTAGAAAACGACAGACAGTATAACACGGGTGTTCTGTTTTATACACCTATTGCCAGGTTATGAGATAACACGTATGTAACTTAGTGGGTAAATGATAAAACGAATGTAACTTATTTGTCCTGCAATTGTAACGACAGTCGCTGTAACATGAATGTTGTGTGTTACTTTATGAGTGATAACCATTATTTTTTTTTAAACATGGCTGACAAATTACACAACTAAGAAGAGACCAATGGGTTAGAGCACTAAGCGATAACTGTCTTGCCCAAGGCCCACAATCAGGGGCGTATACAAGGGAGATCACAGGGGTCCAGTCAGTCAAGGTATGTTTTTATCGAGCATGTAACGTGCTGCATGTTCATTTTCTATGCAAATTTTTCTCTTTTTAAATTTTTAGATACACCCCTTCCCACAATGGTAGCAACTACATATAGTAACTGGCAATAAGTAGTAGGGTGGGGGAAGACGGGACAGCGTTTCATTCCATTTACTGGTACCATTTGAAAGTAAACAAAGAACATTCAAAGAATTTGTAAAACTGTTGCTAACTGTTTAAAAACACGGTCGGGATATTTGTATAATATGTGCTAAATGGTGTCCCGTCTTGCCCCACCCTACTAAACAAGTTGCTTGGGTGTTGGAACAATGGGCAAAATTTTTACAACAATTTACCTGAATTAGTTCAAATTCTCCACCAACTGAATAAACATCTCCATCATATTCACCAGGAAGTAAAAACTTACGAATCGTTCCGCAAATAACTGGAACGGTTCTTTGCGTTCGTACCTAAAATTTAAATTTCGAAGTTTTTTTTTTTGATGTTTTAGTAAAAATCAAAATTTCAAAATTTCTATTTTTGATGTTTTACCAAAAAATTAAAAGTTTAAGGTGTTTTAACAAAAACCAAGGTTTTGAATTTTTATTTTTAGGATTTACCAATTTTTATTTCAAAAAAACAAACTTTAAAAAAAAAGGTGTTAATTACATTTTTGAATTCTACATTTTTACTTTTGGTATTCTACCATTTTTTTCTGCCAAAAAAAAACAATTTTATTGTTATTTTTTCATTCGAAATATTTATTTTTTGGTGCTTTGACATTTTTCATTACCAAAAACACAATTTTATTCTCGCTTTCCTTTCTAATTTTTTATTTTTTGTGTGTTTTAGCAATTCTATTTCGCAAATTGGTTCTAAAATTTCATTAAAACAGCAAGGTACCATGTAAATATATTTGCAAAAAAAGCCTAAAAATAAACAAACAATTGCGGCTTTATATCTGCTTTATAAATTTGCGGCTTTTAAATTTGGTTTTTAATTTTAAATTTTTAAAAAATGTAGAAATTTAAATTTGTGGCTTTTATATTTTGTTATGAAACTAAAATTTGAAAAAAAATAAAAACTTACCAATTGTCCTTTACTAAAGACTCTCCCTTCCCACTCTATAGCTTTATACAGTGTATGTTTAGATTTATGTGTGCCATCGTTTTTCATTACAACAGAAACATGTTTTAAAAACTTCACCTGAAAAGTAAGAAAAATGTGCTAAATTACATATAGCAGGGTGGGAAAGATGGGACACATTTTCATTTAATTTCTCGTCCCATTTGATAGTAAACAAAGAACATTCAAAAAATTAAAAAACTCTATCCCCACGACTCCCATAGACCGTTGTTAATTGTTTAAAACAAGATCAGGATATATTGATATTCTGTGCTAAAGGTGGCCTGTCGTAAGTTAAATATGTGCCTGTTGAACAGGAATTAATTTTTTTTACCTGTTTATCATGTTTTTCGTGACATTCTTTCAACCAGTCAACGAAATGCCGATTAATTTGTCCGTTTTGTTCCTCACCTAACACCATGTGGTTGAATGTCGTGTTTCTGTCTTTTAGTTTCGAGTCCAAGTCAATAAAAGTCAGTTTGTTGGTGCTTACCTTAATATATGATTGGTTAAAAAAAAAAAAAAAAATGAACAGAAAAATACACCTAAAATTTTTTACGCAATATTTTATCACATTTTATTTAAATATAAATTATGTAAATGTCTGTAGGGGAAGATGGGACACCGTTAGCACATAATATCCAAATATCCTGATCATGTTTCAAACAATTAACAACAGTCTATTAGAGTCGTAAGGATACAGTTTTAGAATTCTTTGAATTTTCTTTGTTTAATACAAAGTGATTTGAAAAAAAATTTATGAAAAAAATAGAATGAAAAGGTGTCCCATCTTCCCCACCCTACTATATATTATGAGACCACCAGTTTGGTCAACCATTTAGCGATCGCTAACGTATAGCATGTTTGGGAAAAATGAGACATCTTTTAATTTTATTTCTTGTTCCATTTGGTAGTAAACAAAGAACATTCAACGAATTATAACACCTTTTCCTCAAGACTTCCATGGACCGTTGTTAATTGTTTAAAACCCGATCAGAATATTTAAATATTATGTGCTAATGTGTCCCATTTTGCCCCACCCTACTATAAAATAAACAAACCTGAAATTTATCATTGGAAAACAGACAACCAGAAATTCGATAAAAACAATCACCCAGTAAAGCTGCTTGTTTGCGTGGTATCTTGCACCAATCAAAACTGTCAAATAATTCACTGTTATTTAGTGTAGTCCAACAGTATGCATAAAAAGAAAGCAATATATAGGTACATTTGTTTCTATATTGAAGAACGAACAATTTTAAAATTAGAAATTTGTACAGTAGGATGGGGGGAAGACGGGACACCTTGCCACTCTATTTTCTTGTCCCATTTAGTAGTAAACTGAGAATATTCAAATCATGAAACCCGATTCCTACAGTTCCCATAATTAATACAGTTTTATAATTCTTTAAATGTTCTTTGTTTACTACTAAATGAGACGAGAAAATGGACAAAAAGGTGTCCCATCTTCCCCCAACCCTACTATATATGTATTTAAATTGTAGGCTTCGATTGAACAGTTCTGAATTGCCAGTACATTATGCAACGAATTAGCACAAATTCAAACTTACTCATCAATAAAAGTGTATGGAATTAGTCTACCGTTCCAGTAACATTCGAATATGGGCCGTCTTCCCCTTCCCGGGGGTTCCCCTGTCCCGTCATACTCTGCGCTTGATTCTAGAATAAATATAAAAAAAAGAAAAAAAATCAAAAGAATTTGTTTGCGTTTTTTTTGCAAAACAAGCCATCCTTAGGATTTAAGTGGCTTAGCATTGTTAGTTACAAAATTTTTCCTTTAAAAAAAATTATTTTTTTTAAATTAAAAAAAAAAAAAAAAATTAAATATAAAAAAATCTTTTATTTAATTATGTTTAAAAGACTCACCTTGAGTACTGTCAATAGGATAAGTCTCTCTGTCATATAAGAATGGATGATATCTGATCATTCCCTCCACTATGCCACCATTTTCTCCATCAGATTTGGCAACAAACTCAAAAGTGTTCGCCGAAGTCCGAATGTATTTCGTCTCGAGGTCATCTTCTATATCACGAAGGTTCGTCGACAAAATTTTCTGCCCGTTTTCGTGCAGAGTGACCTTGGGTATAGGATTATAGTAGGGTGGAGGAAGATGGGACACCATTAAAATGTAACGTCCAAATATCCTGATTGTGTTTTAAACAATTAACAACAGTCTATGGGAGTTGTGAAGATATGGTTTTGTAATTTGGATTTTCTTTATTTACTACTACTTAGGGATGCACATTACAGAATAATTAGGTATTCTAGGATATCCTAGAATTCCGAATCTAGAATTTTGAATCTTTTTATATTTATAGGAAAAAATAATTTTACCCACATAAGTCAGTTTATAGACTTTTTCATAGCAGTCTTGTTGGATCATGAGCTATAAAATGATCAAAAATTGTACTATTCGGTAGGTTTTGCGTCATGAAATGTATAGCAGGCTATGAAAAGACGTTACGAAACGTTTACTCTCGAAAAGCCCACAAACACATAACAAAATTATTTTCAAAATTATTGATTTTCAAAAATTGTTAATATAGTGTATGAGATGACGTCATTAATCAGAATACAGAATCCCGAAATTAGATTCGAATACAAAAGAATTCAAATCTCGTGGATTCGAAATTCTGTAATGTGCATCCCTACTACTACTATATAGTAGGGTGGGAGAAGATGGGACACCTTTTTTTATGATTTTCTCGTCCTATTTAGTAGTAAACAAAGAACAGGCAAATACTAATAAACCGAAATCAAAATCTCCAATAGACTGTAGTTAAATGTTTAAAATACAATCAGGATTTTTCGGATAAAATGTGCTAACAGTGTCCAGTCTTCCCCAACTATTATAATTAGGTTAAAGCTTAGCGGTAAATTCATGGCATTAAATTGTGGTTTTGTGATTTATAATAAAAAGCCTCTGTTATAAAGCCAGCTTTAAAGCCAACAATATCTTCTAACCCGTGGCTATCAATAGGCTTTAAATTTGGCTTTAAACAAAAGAAAAACAAAAAAATTTAAAGCAAATTTGATAGTCAGAAGTAACAAGATATCGCCAGCTTTAAACTTTCAACTTTAAATAAACATTTTTGCCCCATTTTCCTGCAAAATGACCTGGAGTATAATATGTAATTAGTTTAAAAGGTTGGATTTTTTGGCATAAAATTTATGGCATTAGAATTGCGGCTTTTTATTTAATGTAAAGCCGCAATTTTAAAGCCGCAATTTTAAAGCCGCAATTTTGAAGCCAGCAATATAAAAGCCGCAATTTTAAAGCCGCAATTTTGAAGCCAGCAATATAAAGCTAAAAATTTGCAAATTTAAATTATTACCAAAATATTAACATCAGAAACCCCAATATTTTTCCTGTTTCTTGACATCGATGTGTTGCCCTCGGGCCCATGTATATAGTAATGGTATATGTGTCTGTGGGAAAAAAATATTAATAATACGGTAGGGTGGGGTAAGATGGAACACCTTTTTGTTCTAACAACAGTCGTTAAACACGTGTGTTCTGTTTCATACACCTCGTGTCAGTTTACGAGTTACCAAGTAAGTTACTTTGTGGGTAATTATTATTATTTTTTATTTTATTTTAATTTGTATGACTGATAATTTGGACAACCCATTAGTGACCACTGAGTTAAAGCAATTGCCGTTAAGTGTCTTGCCCAAGGACACATACGCCCACAATGGTAGCAGCAACGTCTCTCGAACCCATTACCTCTGGGTTAGAGGCAGGCGCGCTAACTACTTTGCCACGACGCCGGACAATATAGAATAAAAGGTAAAAAAATATAAAAATTACTCACGCAAGCTGCCTATTCCATACATCAAATCCATGCTTCATGAAATGCGTGTGATGTTCCGATATACCGGACACGATGACACGAGTAAAACTATCATCATTTTCCGAGTTAATAAAATCCCGAATAACATCATCCGAATGTGCGATGTGTGAACTGTCTCCAAACTGTAAAGCAGCGTTTCTTAAACTGGGGCCAATTTACCCCTGGGGGTAAATTCCTCGTATTTAGAGGGTAAATGAGCTATCAAGCAAATTCCACATCAGTTGACGAGACAGAAAATTGTGCCAATTGTAGATATCGTAGCTTACTATATTCTAGTTCAGATTAACTGCTAATTCGAAGCTTGCCTCGTAGCTTATTGATTCTTTTAAGCAAAACCAAGCGCATCCGTTGCATTATAACTAATGTAAATAGTTGTTTTCGCTTTCTAATAAACAAGCATCATATTACATCTTTGTTAAAAGGGTAAAGCATACAAAAAAGTTTAAGAACCACTGCAAATTATTATGTAACTTTTTTATTACTCGCATGGCAAGGCAACAACAGTCATTATAACATAGATGTTCTGTTTCATTCACCTCGTACACGCTTACGAGTTACTACATATGCACCGGGGCAAATAGGTGGGGGGTCAGGGGGTCGAAACGAACGTTTTAGCGTGCACATTTTTTCCTTAATGACGTCATTACTGCTCAGGCCCAAGCTATTAATATTTGTTCACAAAAGCATGTTAATAAAACTATAACGATTTGCATATTTTACAAAATAGGCTTCGCCGCCGTAACCCAATAACATGACAACGTACGTCATAATTTAAAAATTTAAATAAGTATGTAAAACGGGGGAAAGCGCCAGGCTCCTTAAACTGGGAAGGTCCATGCAGTAGCACCCCGGGTGTTGGGGTAATGGGTCAATTATGGCTTAAATCCTAGGGCCCATAGCGTGCCACGCTGCGGGACCTCACCCACATAGAACAGAATAGAAAAAAAAAAACGGGGGGGTTTTACAGTAGAAAAGGGAGGGGGGTGTTTACGCTAAAATTTGTTTTCATCTTCGGCGAAAATTAGATCTCCCTTTTTCACACGTCTATTTACGCCAGTGCACGTCATATGTAACTTATTTATCCTTAAGTGGTGGCAACGACAGTTATTAAAACATAGATGTTATAATAACAAACAAACTGAAACGTAGGCATGAGGCAGGCAAGTGACATACAATCACTTCGTTAAACGATATATTTTAAACCTTATTTTTTTATGCTAGTCTGTGAAAATGACCATTTAATGAGCAATGGTAAAATTAAATAAATTTAAAAAAATGTTTTTTTTACTTTAAAGTGACAGGGCAACGCTAGCGGGTGTTTTATTTCATACACCGCATGTCATACGAGCTTGTAAGTTATCACTTATGTAATTCTATGTGTAGGAATTTTTAACCTACTTGTGACCACTGGGTTGGAGCAACTATGCAGTTTGGAGCAACTACGATAAACAGTGACAGGGGTCGACGACTGTAAACACATTATCATAAAGATGCAATTAAATTTTTACTAACCGTTCTATTCCGAATATAGCCAGCGAAAATTGCTTCCTTGTTTTTCTCCTTTCTTTTGAATTCATTTTTGGACATTGTGAACTCATGCACGTCGCACGAATTTCTTTGTTTTGTTATTATCTGCAGGGTAAGCGAAACATTTTTACACTATCAAATTTTGGGTCCTATTTCCAAACACATGACATTAAGTTGATCTTGAAATGTTATGGGTAGGCGTATATACCCTGAAAAAAACAGAGTACCCGTAAGCACCCAATATAAATGCACAGAAGAGGTTGCGCAGCCAAGGGGGTTACGGGTCGCAAACCCTGCCTTTTAAACCCCCCAAAAATATTAATTTAAAAAAAAAAAAAAAAAAAAACTTTTTTGAAAATTTTTGGTTAAAACCCCCCCTTATTTTTTTATCTGGCGGCGCAACTGCATAGGAGCATATACAAGGGGAGGGGTCACGGGGGTCCAGACGTTTTATATATATGCGTCCATTTTCTAAGCAAAAACTTGTGCGCCTTTTTTAAAATCCCTTGGAAATCATCCCATTTGGTGGCACATAAAGAACATTCAAAAAATTAAATGACCGTAGGCTCTTGACTACTTTTATTTACAAAATCTTTTAATTTATTTTAAACAAAAATTAAAATATTTTTAAAAAATTCCAATTTTATCCACAAAATATTTTGAGAAAATTTTTTTAAAGAAATTTCATAAAAAAAGTAAACCAACCCGTGTTGAATTTCCGATGAAAAATATTGCTTGTTTTCCACCAACACCGAACCAGGAGATGTCGCTGTTGAGCGATTTTGGGGTAGCTAAGTTTTCATCATCATGGTATGGGATATGCTCTCTGTTTGTTTAAATAAGTTAAGTGTAAAAACTGCTAAGTATAAATGAATGAAACTTACTCTATCCTGTGTAGCAGGAAAATAACAGTCATTAAATTTTTTATACAACTCGTGCCAGCTTAGGAGTTACCATGTATGTTACTTTGTAGGTGATTAGTTTTTTGCAAAAACTTACAATAAAAATGAATGAAACTTACTCTATCCTATGTAGCAGGAAAATAACGGTCGTTAAATTTTTCATACACCTCGTGCCAGCTTAGGAGTTACCATGTATGTTACTTTGTAGGTGATTAGTTTTTTGCAAAAACTTACAATAAAAATGAATGAAACTTGCTTTATCCTGTGTGGCCAGAAATTGACAGTCGTTATGACACAGGTGTTCATTCACATTGTGCCAGCTTATGAGTTACCATGTATGTTACTTTGTGGGTGATTATTTTGGGGGAATTTTTTTGTAACAACTTACAATTAGAATGAATGTAACTTACTTTATCCTCGTGTGGCCAGAAAACGACAGTCGTTAAAACACAGGTGTTCTGTTTCATACACCTCGTGCAAGCTTACGAGTTACCAATTATGTTACTTTGTAGGTGATTATTTTAAGGAGATGTTTTTCATTTTTTTGTGCAACTAACAATAAGAATGAATGTAACTTACTCTATCCTCGTGGTCGGGAAACGACACTCTTTATAGTACGGGTGTTCTGTTTCATACACCTCTTGCCAGCTTACAGGTTACCAAGTATGTTACTTTTATTTTTATTAGAAATTGTATGGATAATTTGGACAACCCATTAATGACCACTGGCTTAGAGCAATTGCCGTTAAATGTCTTGCCCAAGGACACATACGCCCACAATTATAGCAGCGAGCCTTAATTTAGGCACAGTATCAAAAACTAATCAATTGCCTAAAATTTTGCCTAAAAATGCAGCAATTGACTAAATTTAAAATAAAATTGAAATCTTGCAAGATACCCGATATCCCTTCGATCTTTACGATTAAATTTCGAAAGTCGATAAATCGCCCAATTGTTGAGTTGTCGAGATGACATGCCTTGTCCGTTGTCATATACGCATAACATATGCTCGCCAGTTGAGGTGTTAAAATGCTGAAATAAAAATGAATTGGTAAAAATCCGCAAGTGCAACTAATGTACAGAAAAAAAGCAGGTCCAACTAATAGTGTACCAAAATGTTATGTCGACATATAATATATCCTGATTGCGTTTTAAACAATTAACAACGGTCTATGGGAGTCGTGAGGATACGGTTTGATAATTCTTTGAATGGTTTTGTTTACTACCAAATGGGACGAGAAAAATGGAATAATATTGTGTCCCATCTTTCCCCACCCTACTATATATATAATATGTATACATTTTATAAAATATATAGACTAAACTAGACTTACCAAACTTAATTCAATTATTCGTGGACCAACATTCCTGGCTGTAGCAGCCAAAGCATTGTCTATTAGCTCAGCGAATGCAAAAGCTGTAAAAAAAAATTTTTTTTTTATTAATATAATGTAGGGTGGGGGAAGACGGGACACCTTTTAACTCTATTTTCTCGCCTTGTTTAGTAGTAAACAAAAAACATTCAAGAAATTATGAAACTATATGCCCACGACTCCCATTGACCGTTAGTAATTGTTTTAAACGCAATCAGGATATTTAGATATTATGTGTTAAAGGTATCTCATCTTCCCCCACCCTACTATATAATATACAACCCAGTGGTCACTAATGGGTTGTATAAATTATCAGCCACACATAAAAAAAAACACAAAAAAATATTCACCCACAAAGTAACATACAAGGGAACTTGTAAGCTGGCACGAGGTGTATGAACACCTGTGTTATAACGACTGTCGTTTTACGATCACCCACAAAGTTACATACGTGTCAACTTATAAAGGCAAGCACAAAGTGTATGAAACATAAAACCCATGTTATAAGCCGGCACTAAGTGTATAAAACAGAACACCCATGTTATAAGCCGGCACGAAGTGTATAAAACAGAACACCCATGTTATAAGCCGGCACGAAATGTATAAAACAGAACACCCATGTTATAAGCCGGCACGAAGTGTATAAAACAGAACACCCATGTTATAAGCTGGCACCAAGTGTATGAAACAGAACACCCATGTTATAAGCCGGCACGAAGTGTATAAAACAGAACACCCATGTTATAAGCTGGCACAAAGTGTATGAAACAGAACACCCATGTTATAAGCCGGCACGAAGTGTATAAAACAGAACACCCATGTTATAAGCCGGCACGAAGTGTATAAAACAGAACACCCATGTTATAAGCCGGCACGAAGTGTATAAAACAGAACACCCATGTTATAAGCCGGCACGAAGTGTATAAAACAGAACACCCATGTTATAAGCTGGCACCAAGTGTATGAAACAGAACACCCATGTTATAAGCCGGCACGTAGTGTATAAAACAGAACACCCATGTTATAAGCTGGCACGAAGTGTATAAAACAGAACACCCATGTTATAAGCCGGCACTAAGTGTATAAAACAGAACACCCATGTTATAAGCCGGCACGAAGTGTATAAAACAGAACACCCATGTTATAAGCCGGCACAAAGTGTATAAAACAGAACACTTGTGTTACGAAGTGCATAAAACAGAACACTGTAATTTTTCCACCACGTGAGTTAAAGCAATTTTCATTCATTTCTTTACTTACGTAATGGGTTCATGTTGCCTTCACTTGCATAGTACTCGTATATTCCACTTTTGATTAAAGTATCATAATGAGGCTGGTACTCGATGTGTTCTGCAACAGGTGCCTCTAATGGCTGGTCTACATATTGTAGTAAATATAACGTGTCCCCACTCTCAATAAGTGTCACTGTGAATGGAAATTGTAGGCGTTTTTTTTGTGAATAGAAATCACTTTTTTTGTGACAGAAATTGTAAACATATTTTAACTGTAAAGAGAAAACGTAAGAATATTTTTTGTGAATAAAAATCGTAAACAATATTTTTTTGTGATAGAAATCGTTAACGTTATTTTAACTGGAAAAACAAAATGTTCAAGCTTTTTAAATGACAAAACAGAAGTCAAAAACCTATTTTTACATGTTTTAATAGGCATAACAACGAAAAATGAAAATTTGACTCCGCACTTTTGGATACAGATGCTCAAATGTGATCTAAAGATAACATCAAAGTTTTTAAAAATAGATAATAAAGGGGCATACCAACGAAAAATCAAATTTGTGTACTGATACAAACGCTCAAATGTTATCTAAAGCTACCATCGAAGTTTCAAAATACGAAAACAGTTTTTTTGGGGCGGGAAACTTAGATGGTACTTTTAGGTTACATTTGAGCAGATCTATCTATACACCAATTTTCTTTTTTTGTTGGTATCGCAAATCCAACCACTGGACAAACATACCGAAAGTATCGTCATCATTTATTTCTTCTCGTCCAGTTGTTGTTACAATAAATTCATCATCAGAAGCAAGGTCAAACACCTGAAATGTAATATATGTATAAATATAAAATGAGTGACTTGAATAAAGAAAAACAACAGTTTAGCCGCTCATCCGGTATAAACCCTAGTATATTTCCAACGTTTCGCCTGCCATACGGCAAAGGTCGTGAGACTTCATCAGGCAATGTAACGCAACAGTACACGTAAGCGAAAAAAAAGCGGAAAAGGGGGAAAAAGGGGAGATAAACGGGATACGGGCACTGTAAAGAGGTGATAGTGGAAGGACAAAAGCACACCGCAGTCACATGGCAAATTCAAAGACTGAATAAATTATAGAAGGGTATTGTAACTGTAGGAAAATAGGTGCATTGCTCGTTTGTCTGCTAGATGTGGCGACCACGCTTATTTTCTTCCAATTAAACGTAAATAAGTTTTTAACTGGAAGCGTGGTTTAGCAACTGTGTTTGTTCGCTTTATTCTGTTTTTTGGTTTATAAAATATATTTCTAAATCTTCGCTACTGCAATCCAAGGGACAAAAATATGTTACATTATTATTATATATTTTTAACAACGTAAGCTGGCATGAGGTGTATGAAACAGAACACCCGTGTTATAACGACTGCCGTTTTCGGACCATGCGAGAATAAAGTAAGTTACATTCATACATTCAAGAACCTGAACACTTACATCTAAAACTTTTTCCAAGAACACGTCGAAAGAAAACACACCACCAATGTGGATTTTTCGTCTCTCTTCGTTTTTGCCTCTTCTGCGATCATAAACGAAAACGAAAGCATCTTCTACGTCATCCATAATCACATAAGCAGACTGTAATTTGCACGAGAGCTAAAATACAGAAAAGCGTAAGTCGATTTTGCAAAACGCAATCATCACAAACAAAACACGCTCACAATACAAAACTACACATGTCTGCTAAAATTGGAACTTTTTCTTTATTTCTCTCTTTCGGGAAAGTGAGAGATTTGGAACCGAAAAAGAAAAAACGATTATTGTGCACGTAGATTATTTTAGTAATGAATAAATAAATCTGTTTTACTTACGTGGTCGGGAAATTACGGTCGTTATACTACGTGTGTTTCACACACCTCGTGCCCGCTTTCGAATTACCACTTTTGCACTTTTATGAGTGATTATATTTTCTGTATGGTTGACAAATTAAACAACCCAAAAGTGACCAGCACTGGGCATAGCCAAATATTTTATCTGTACAGTGCTAAAAAAAGTAATGTTTATTTCACAAACATGTCAGCACATAGCAACGCATTTTACGCCGTGTAGGCGTTAATACAGTTAAGTGCAAGAAAACGGAGAGGAGATTAAACAAACATAATGTCTAAGCTCTAAAACAAACAGTAATTGTTACAAGTTCCTATAAAGTCCAATGTTCGTTTTTCCAAATCCCATCATCAGCAATTTTTTGGTAACAAGTTAGTAAAACAGAAACCACGATTCGTAGCCTTACCCAGCAGAGAACCTGCTCACAGACAAATTTAATGAGAATGAATGAATGTAACTTACTTGTTGGAGTAGCTGTCGTGAGGTGAAGTGCCCAAGGACATATACGCCCACAATGGTGACAGCGAACAGCCTTGAAACCATTACCTCTGAGTTAGAGACAGGCGCGCTAACCAACCGTACTACAGCGGCGGAACAAATGATAATCTAACTAATTTATAATTGCGCGAATACGAAACGATACGACAGTCGTTAAACACGTTTGCTAATTAACTTGGATTAATTAGTTGTAATATATAGTTTGATAAATGTAGCGTGATAATTCAACAGTATTCTCACTGCTCAGCAATGCGCGTCAAAGCTCTTACTGATGAACGAAGGAATGTAGCCAATTTATCGTTGCGAAGAGGAAACGACATATGTTTAACACTGGTGTTCATACACCCCGTGTCAACTTACGAGTTACCATGTATGTTACTTTGTGGGGATGAATGAATGTAGTTAATTTGTCATTGCGGCGAGGAAACGACATTCGTTTAACACTGGTGCTCTGTTGTATTTCAAACATGTACACGCTTACGAGTTTTCACGTATGTAACTTGTAGGTGATTTTACTAATATATACCAAACACCTTCACCTTATTCTAGCTAAAGTTATGCCGCCTTATAATTGCAATTACCTATAAACAGCCAATAAACGTTTTTTCAAGTGATTAGTACAGTTTAAAATCGGAATTTTCTTTACGTTATCATGAAAAGACCAAAGCACTGTTATTCTGCTGATAAAATAGACTCTTTTCGTGCCGGTGTCGCGGATATCTGGTTTCCATTGGCTACTGCGCATGCGTAGACACTGTACATTTTTATCAGAAATCTTTAAACCTGTTTCCGAACGAATCATATATTTATGTTTTTAAACAGTTTATTTTATTTAATGTGAAAATGTAGGGTTGGTCGCCCTTTTTGTTATTGATGACGTGTTAACGGTAGTGGTCACTGGTTATATGTCATATTGTAATTTAAGTTAAAATACAGCATAAATTTCTATTAAAAAGATAAATCCTTAAACCTAAACTTACGAAGTATGTCGCATCTAACAACTGTTATTTCTAATCGGAAACAGAGTTCTAGATTCCTCATAAATTTAGTTATAAGTATAGCCTGTGGGAACCAGTTTTTCTAGAGGAACCATATTTCTGCGACACCGGGAAAATCAATTGATTTAATAAAATTTGCAGAACTGATTACACCCGATAGCACGTACTTTATCGTACACAATCTAATTTGTTTATCAAAGTTGTGGCAAAGGGCTTCTCATGGAAAATAAGATCATGTTATTACACTAACCACGAGTTCGCAAAAAGAACCGAAGAATGCGATATTGGTTTAAATATTGCGAGTGAAGATTTGAAACACAAGGTTAGAGTTAATACTGTTTCTCTGAAAGCAAAACTTTGCAGTGTTATAAAGTCCGGGCAAATAAAGAACGGTGCTGCATTTCACTAAGGCCCGGTTAATAAACCGAATAATTAATCTAACGTCGCCTCACTTCAACCGGAACGCCTATTCTCTCGTCTTAAGTGACGTAACATTGCAAGCCATATGGCATGGACCCAAAATGAAGAGAACGCGCATCTCCAATGTCGGTAAAGGAGAGAGCTGATACACTCTCCTTCTTTCGCCAGGCGGTCCCGTTTACTATTGTAGTCAATGTAATTCAGGGCGTTTTAAGTAGTTTTTCTTCTTTTTTTTTGACTTGCTATTCCCAAATATATGTATATTTTTACCAAGCCGTTTGTTTGAACGTTTTTAATTAAATTCTATAAATAATCCAATTTTCCAAACAGGTGTTAAACTGTAAGCGTTAACCTACCAAGTAGCTAAACTGGCATAATAAACTTGAATAGTTCGTATAGTTTTCGAAATAAACAGTTAAAACCTTCTAAAACAACTATGCGCCTATCTTTTACATTGGAGACCTAAAAATGGGGATGGAGTTGGCGGTCACGTGAATAGAGAAAAATGTATCACGGTTTTGGGCAGTTCCGCGTTCTACTCTTTTTATTTCTGTGGGCATATGGCGCATACGTCACTGACTATGCTGCAGAACAGCTACCGGTATGACAACGCAGAAAGAAGTTCAATTGAAAGAGGTGAGTCGTGCAAGTTTTGAATTCAATATGAATGGAAGAATAAATGTAACTTAATTATCCTTGCATGGCGGGGCAACGACGTTCCTTATAATACGAGTGTTGTTTCATACACGCCGTGGTGGTACGCATGTTAGTGTCACCAAAGACACCTTTCTTAATCAAAGGGCGACTTTTTCTTTAACAATTGAATAAATTCAATGCAATTTTTAAATGAATGAATGTAACTTGCTTCATCCTCGCGTGGCCGGAAAACGACAGTCGTTATAACACGGGTGTACTGTTTCATTCACCTTGTGCCTGCCTACGAGTTACCATGTATGTTACTTTGTACGTGATTAGCTTTTGGAGTTTTCCTTTATATATATATATATCAGCTAGATATATATATATATAGCTGATAAATTGGACAACTCATTAGTGACCAGTGGGTCGGAGCAATTGCCATTAAGCGTCTTGTCCAAGGACAAATACGCCTACAATGGTATAGCAGAGGGTGTATGTTTCCTTAACAAGCTATGGTGATTTCGTTTTCATTTTCATTTTTTGTTTTCTTTTTATTGTTAGAAACATTAAAAACACTCGGCTACCATATGCCTTTGGGTTAGAGACAGCGGCTTTAACTAATTTGCACGGCGCCGAAAACTGACACATATCGGAAACCGGTTTAACCAGTAATCGTGAGTGCCAGTATAAACAAACAAGAGAGCCAAATGCTTTAATTAAAGTCTACAGGTATTGCGACTTTAAAATAGGTAAAAAGTAAACGTATACTATATACTGTAAAGTCTTGATTTATCTTACATAAAGTTCAAGTCATTAGCAGCGTAGCCTAAGAGCGTTTTTTCCCTTAGGTAAACGGTGGTCCTGTACGGGTTAGGATTAATTGTGAAATATTTTTGAAACTCTTAAAGAATTGTAAAAACGTATTCTCACGACTCCCATAGTATGTTGTTAATTGTTAAAACACGATCAGGATACTTGGTTATTATATAGTAGGGTGGGGGAAGATGGGACACCTGTTCATTCTATTTTCTCTTTCAATTTGGTAGCCTTCTATATTGGAAAGTTAAATTTTAAAAATAAGTCTTGCAAATAACAACAACAAAACCAACTGTCCGACGAAAAAGTATCTATAATTCGACACTACCTGCCCAACATTATATTGCGGTTTAGGACCCAACGCCCGGCTTCTACATCAAGGCTCGATATGTTGTTACGTTTATGGCGGCTGTTGGTACAGTTAATCTTTATTTACTTCGGAATTCCTTGAACATTGCTATTATTTCAATGGTCGGGGTCAAAAATTCTTCTCTAGACGTGGGGAACCAAAGCGAAACGGAGAGTTTGCAAACTACTGTTCACGTATGCCCTCGGTACCAAACAAATTCCACAAATGATGTACATTTTACGCAATATCAGGTAAGTTGTTCCTGTAAAATAAATAATTAAATGAATGAATGTAACTTACTTTATCTTCGCGTGGCCGGAAAACGGCAGTCGTTATAATACAGGTTCTGTTTCATACACCTCGGGCCAGCTAACGAGTTACCATGTATGTTACTTTGTGGGGATTTTTGGGGATTTTCTTTATTTATGGCTGATAATTTTGACAACCTATTAGTGACCACTGGGTTTAAAGTTAGGGTTAAGTGTTTGCACAAGGACGCATGCGCCCACAATGGTAACAGCGACTATAGCCTTGAACCCACGTATTCTGTGCTAGCGACATACGCGCTTTGCCATCGGTAAGGCCCGTCGTTGCTAACATTGTAGGCATATGCTGTGTCCTTGTGCAAGACACTTAACGGCAATTGCTCCAACCCAGTTATCACTAATAGGTTGTCAAAATTATCAACCATACATTCAAAAATGACACAAAGTAACAGACATGGTAACTCGTAAGCTAGCACAAAATATATGAACACCCGTGTTATAACGACTGTCGCTTCATTCATATGAAAATAATCAAAGGTGTGTTTTTATAGCAAGGAGAGTTCGATTGGACATTGGCGAAACAAGGTTTGTTGCTGTCATGTTATTTCTATGGCTACACCTTTTCCAATATACCTGGTGCTTGGGTTGCTAAGTTATTCGGAATTCGTGCCACGCTTGGAGTTGTCTCGTTCGTTTCTTCAATCTTGACTATTCTAATACCATTAACAGCCCGCCTAAACTTCGGTTTTCTGGTAGCTGTACGATTGTTAATAGGTCTGTTTCAGGTAAGAAAATATTGTTAAGTATATTGTTTACATTTCTTTCTATATATCTTCATATCTTCACGACTTTTATAAAATCATATCTTCACGACTATCATAAAATCATATCCTCACGACTTCCATGAACCGATGTTAATTGTTTGAAACACGATCCGGACATTTGGACATTATTTGCTAAATGTGTCTCGTCTTCCCCCACTCTTATACTATATAGTAGGCAACATTTTCTTTAAGTAGTTTCTGTGGCGATTTTAATGACTGTCGTTCAGTGATATTGTTTCATTTTTAATTAGTTTTATTGAGCACGTATAAGTGGTCATATGGATAGATCTCCTGGTCGAATAATTGTTGAGCACGTAAGTGTTCATATCGATACTTTTCCTCAAACAGTTATTGAGGACATTGCTCTAACCCAGCGATCACAAATGGGTAGTTTAAATTAACAGACATGCAGAGAAAACAATTACCCACAAAGTTGCATATATTTGGTGACTCGCTGCCTGGGCGAGGATAAACATTCTGCGGAAGTGCGTCCGACCGTGACACTGTGAGCACGAGTGTAGTAACCGAATGATGAAAGAGAATGATAACGTCTCATCTTAATGCCCCATCTTACCCCAGCCTAATATACGTACTTTATATTAACTATATGAGTTAGGTGATACATAAACTTGGTCTACTAAAACATCAAAATATTACGAACACTATATTTGTCCAATACCATATTAAATTGTTTCCATTAAAGACAATTCAATATGAATAAACGCAGGGAGTCACTCTGCCAACGATAATGCAGGCAATTGGAATTTGGTCTCCGCCGTGTGAGCACACTCGTCATATTGCTATCAGTTTTATCGGGGTAACATCCGGAAATATGGTCGCGTTCACTCTGGCCGGCCTTATCGTCGCCTCGTTCGGTTGGGAGTGCGTGTTTTATGCGGCAGGTGAATATATGCATTTTTAAATTAAAAAAAATTAAATAGATTTGAACACGTGATTTTCTTAGAGTACAATTTTTTGGCCCAGTCCAGGTCGCCGCTATGACAGTCGTTGCAACACACGTGTATTTTATATAGTAGAGCGGGGCAAATGGGACACCTCTTTATTTTATTTTCTTCTCCCATTTGATAGTAAACAAAGAACATTCAAAGAATTATAAAACCGTATCCTCACGACTTCCATAGACCGTTGTTAATTGTTTAAAACGCAATTATAACGTTGTATGTTATGTGCTAAAGATGGCCCATCTCCCCCCACCCTACTATATATTACATGCTGCGTCCGCTTACAAGTTACCATGCTTATGTAACTTTGTGGTGATTATTTTGAAGACATTTTCTTGTAATATGGTTTACAATTTAGAACATAATAGACCACTGGGTTAAGCTAATCGCCGTTTAGTTTATTGTCCAAAAACACACGCCTACAAATGTAGAATTGACAGCAAGAACTTCTGGACATTTTTGTGCTTTGATATGGCTTATAATTTGGACAACCCATTAGTGACCGCTGGGTTGGAGCAATGTCAGTTAAGTGTCTTGCTCCAGGACGAATACGCCGATCAGTATTAGTATCATCGCCGAGCATCGAACCGGGGACACCTTGGTTACGATGCAGGCGTCTAAACCATTGAGCCACGGCGCCGGAGTTACATCAGTCATTCAACTTTCTTTTATAGGGGGTATTGGCTGCTTGTGGTCGATTGCTTGGGTTTTGTTAATTCACGATTCCCCACTTAAACATCCCAGGATTTCAAAACAGGAATCAATTTACATAACGAAAAGTCTTTCGGAGGCAGCATCTGCAGAAAGCGGGGTATACTACCATATCTTATAAATAGTATAGACAAAAAAACAAACTGTAACTTATTTATCCTAGCTTTCCGCAGAAACCGAAATCGTTATAACACGGATGTTTTGTTTTAAACACCCTGTGTCGGCTTAAGATTTTACCAAGTACAATCGTTGTTTTAATATTTTTTTATTTTTTATGATTGGTGTTTTTTATGTATGGGTGACAATTTGGACAACCCATTGGTGTTCATTGGGTTTGAACAATTTTTCATGACTGTCTTCTCTATTCAAACACACAAACGATGGTAGCCCAGAAGATGAATGAATGAATGAATGAATGTAACTTACTTTATCCTCGCGTGGCCGGAAAACGACAGACGTTATAACACGGATGTTCTGTTTTATGCACCTCTTATCGTGCCTGCTTACTAGTTAGCAAGTATTTTACTTTGTAGGTGATTATTTTTTTGAGATTTGTTACTTTTTTTTTTAGTATGACTAATAATTTGAACACCCCATTAGTAACCACTGGGTTGGAGCAATTGCCGCTAAGTGTCCTACTCAAAGACACATACGTTCACAATGGTAGCAAAGAGCCTTGAACCCATTACCTCTAGGTTAGAGGCGGTTAATGGATGCTACTATTGTGGGCGTATAGTAGGGTGGGGGAAGATGGGACATTTCATTCGATTTTCTCGTCCCATTTAGTAGTAAACAAAGAAGATTCAAAGAATTATAAAACCGTATCCCCACGACTCCCGTTGAATGTTGTTAATTGTTTAAAACACGATCCGGATATTTCGATAATAAGTGTTAAAGGTGTCCTGTCTTCCCCTACCCTACTATACAATGATTGTTTTAGAATACTTTGTTCTTTCGTTCCAGAAAATCACTTTAAAGATTATACCGTGGCGTAAGATATTGACGTCCAAGCCGTACTGGTCAACTGTTGCCCCGCATTTGGCTGAAACTTGGACGACCGCAATTACACACTATTGGGTGCCTCAATACATTGCCAAGGTTCTGGGCTTTAGCATTGAAAATGTAAGAAGATCATTGCGGTATTGTTTAATTGGAAGTTATATAGTAGGGGGTAAAATGGGACATTTTATTCTCTTTTATCGTCCCTTTTGGTAGTAAACAAAGATATTTACAATGTTATTTAACTGTAGCCCTGCGGCTGCGACCGTACAAAAACGTTTTTATTTGTTAAACACACATTTGGAAAATATGGGTTTTGGGTGATATCGGTATCCCATTCTAACCCGCAGAAATAACGGTATCCCCCATCTTATCCCACAGTGCTAACACTATCCCATCTTACCCCGCAAGGCCAACGGCTTCCCATCTTACCCCCCTCACATTGCCAACGGTACTCCATCTTAACCCACAGTGCTAACGATATCCCATCTTACCCCACAGTGCTAACGGTATCCCATTCTACCCCCACAGTGCGAACGGTATTTCATATTACCCCACAGTAATTTAATCTTACCCCACATTGCTAACGATATCCCATATTACCCACATTGCTAACGGTATCCCATCTTACCTAACGGTGTTCAATCTCCTGACACAGATCTAACAATGTCCCATCTTTCCCCACATTGCTACCGATATCCCATCTTACCCCCACAGAACTAACGGTATCCTACTCCCCCCCCCCACAGTGATAACGGTGTTTCATCTCACCCCCCAGTACTAACGGTATCCCATCTTACCCCACTATATTTTAACGTCTTACGTTTAACTTATCAGGTTGGATTCTTATCATCACTACCATATGGACTCAACGTGTTCAGTTTGGTTATGAGCGGTTTTCTCTCGGACTTCATTTTATTGAAGACACAAATACGCAAGACTTTTCTTCGAAAGGTATTTAACAAATATAGTATTGTGGGGGAAGATGGAACACCTTTAGCACCTAATATTTAAATATCCTGATCAAGTTTTAAACAATAAACAACGGTTTATGGAAGTCGTGAGGATACGGTTTTATAATTCTTCGAATGTTCTTGTTTACTACCAAATGGAACGAGAAAATAGAATGAAAAGGTGTCCCATCTTCCCCAACCCTACTGTATAGTAAGATCAGGCGCGGTAGCACATTTGGTTAGTGCGCCACAAACATAATCACCCACAAAGTAACATACTTGGTCACTCTCGTAAGATGGCACAAGGTGTTTGAAACAGAACACTCGTGCTATAACGACTGTTATTTTCCGGCCATGCGAAGATAAAGTTGGTTACATTCCTAATAGATGGTTCATTATCTTCAGTCCCTTTTGGTAGTAAACAACGAACATTCAAAGAATTATAAAACTGTACTCTCACGACTCCCGTAGACGGTTGTTAATTGTTTAAAATACTATCAGGATATTTGGATATTATAGTGGGGTGGGGGAAGATGGGACACCTTTAGCACGAAATATATAAATATTCTGATTTTAAACAATTAACAATGGTCTATAAAAGTCGCGAGGACAAGGTTTTATAATTCGTTGAATGTTTTTGTTTGCTACTAAAATGTACGAGAAAATAGAATGAAAAGGTGTCCTATCTTCCCCCATCCTACTATATGTGCCAAAGGTGCCCCATCTTACCCCCACGTATACTTTAAATATATAGAACTACTTGACTGTAGGCCCTTTCTTAAAGAGCATCATTGTTGACCCTTAAATAGCATTAATAATGTTGTACAGAAGATCAGGAAATATAGAATATGATATGCCCCTAGTTAACCACTAAACTATAAATAATGATATATTTTTATATTTTTCTTTTTTGTTGTAGGTGTTTTCTAGCATTGGGTTGGGAGGTACAGCTTTGTCTTTTCTGATTTTACCTTCATTCGGGTGTAACCATACTCTTGCCATTGTGTTGATATGTACGTCTTATATGTTTGTGGGGTGCAACTGTAAGTATATACAGTGAAAGTTCATCTAAATAAATAAACAAGAGATCAAAGATCTAATGCGTGAGCACGGTATAAACCTATTAGCATAGTATTATTTAACCCTCATGCAACTTAAGACGTATAAGGATTAAAGGTTTGGTAATGAATATGTGTATTATAGGTAATGTTAGAAGTTAATATTATTTATATTGTGGCGGCTGCATAATGATTTATTGAGAGCGTTACCTAAAAGAGCGTAAAAAAACGAGAGACGCAGACTTTATACGGGAGATAGCTATAGGAAAAAGGCACTTGTCTACGCTTCGGCGCACACACGTTAATTGTGCGGTTTTAAATCTGAAAATTGAGTCCAAAAATTCTAAATATATTTTATGATTTGATTTTATTCAAAAGATTAAAGAACAAATGCTAAAATTAAGAAATTTAATAAGTGCGGAAAAAAACTGTTCGACGAAAAACGATCTATATGACCACTACCGTGCTCAATAAATGGAACTTGCTTTATCCTCGCATGGCGGGGCAACGACATTCACTATAAATCGGGTGTTCTGTTTCATACACTTCATGATCGCTTACGAGTTACCACGTATGTGACTTTGTCGGCGATTATGTTTTGAGTTATTTATATTTTTGTTTATGTATACGGCTGACAGTTCAGTTAACACATACTTTGTTGGAGCAGTTGCCGTTAAGTGTTCTGCATAAAATGTAAGCGAAACAATGTGGCACAGTGGTTATAACTTGTCTGTCTCTATCCCAGAAGTTACGGTTTTAGTCTCGTCGCTGGTTTCATTGTGGTTGTGTGGGTCATTGAGCAAGACAATTAACGCCAAGTGCTCCAACCCAGTAGTTTCTTATGGATTGTCTAAACTCTAAACTGTCAGCCATACATAATAAAAAATAAAAACACCAAAAAATAATCACCCACAAAGTTACATACGCAGCAATTGCTCCAACCCAGTGGTCTCTTGTGAGTAGTCTAAATGGTTATGCTTCTTTCAAAAGAAACCACCCATAAATTTATTCATTACTTTATATTCATTCATTCATTCATGTCTATTTATTCATTCATTCATTCATATTTATTTATTTATTCATTTATTCAATCTCTTCAACCATGCAGATTCCGGGTACCGTGTGGCTCTTGCAGACATGGCGCCTTCGTACTTGGGCATTATGTACGCCATTTCTAACACGTTCTCATGTCTACTGGTGTTATTTGCAACACAGATAGTCGGAATAATGCTTGGAGATGGCGTAAGTCAAATTTATAGATATTCTGCCTTTTTAGATCATTTTAGTTTCGCTATACGATTTATCCAGACAATGGATAAGACGGGTACTCATTGCTGCCTTTGAATATAACTTACTTTATCCTCGGAGGGCGGGAAAACGACAGTCGTTAAACACGGGTGTTCCGTTCCATACATCTCGTACCAGCTTACGAGTTACTAAATAAGTTACTTTGTGGACGTTTTTTGGGGAACTTTTCAACGATGGGCTGATAATTTGGGACAACCCATTTTTAACACACGCCGTCTTGCCCAAGGACACAACGCCCACAATGGTAGCACCGACGAGCCATGAACCCATTATATATGGGTCAGAGCCAGGGCGCGCTAACTCACTGTACTTGTTGCAGCTATTGTTTTGAACGTATATATATGTGTGTGTTCATGGCTAAGGCACTTAACGAAATTGCTCAGGCCCAATAGTCACTAATGGACCACAGCAGATTGTACGGCGCTGTGACATATTGGTAAAATCGTCTGCATCTAATGCAGAGGCTAAGGGTTCAAGGTTCGGCTAAGCTACAACTATGCGTGTTTGTGTCCTTTGGCAAAGCGCAACCGCTGCAACCCAGTGGTCAGTAATGGGCCATTAAATTGTCAGCCATACAGAAAAAAAGCAAAAAAAAACAAAAAAATGACAAACGTGGTAACACGTCAACGATTTTTTGAAACATAAATGAATGTCATTTATTTATATTTTTTAAAAACAGTCGCTCCCGTACTGGAAAACTGTGTTTTATGTAACTGCGGCAATATCCGCATTCGGTCTGTTTGTATACCTTTGGTTTGGAACAAGCGAGTTGCAACCGTGGGCAAAATCTAAAACAAAACAAGAGAATAAAGAGGAGACGAAACTCTTTGTGGAGATGTCTGAAACACTTTAAATGGTTATCAATGACGAAGGAAACCAGGTTCGAAGCTCGGTGCTGCTGATTCGAGTTTATATTTTCTCACAGCTTTAAAAAATCATTATTTTGTTAAAACGCTACTGTATATTCTGAAATCTCATTACATTTGGCATTTTTTGTAAAGAGCTTATTGTTTTAATGTTTATGTGAAATGTTTATTCAGTTAATGTCACATGGTTAAAACAGTTATATGGCCTAAGCGTAAGGTGTTGTACTGCGGGGTAAAATGGGACACCCTATTCTTAATACGTCATGGTCATAATAGGCTATGTAATATATAAAATGTGCTTTAAATGAACAACCCCATCTTCCCCCACCTCACAACATAAGCCAGTGATTGCTATACATTGTCCAAACTGGTGGTCTTATAATATAGTACTGTGGGGTAAGATGGGACATCTATTCATTCTATTTTCTCGTCCCACCTAAGGTATTTTTGTATATCTTTATTTGATTACAACAACAAAGTATAATAACAGTTTAAACAGCGAACAGACGAGGCATAGCAGCAGAAAATTATAAAACCTTACGACTCCCACAGACCGTTGTTAAATGTTTAAAACACAACCAGGATATTTAGATATTATGTGCCTAAAGTGTCCCATCTTCCCCCACCCTACTATAGACAACAATCACCTGAAAAGTCAGCATAAGATGTATGAACCACATATACATAAAAATCTTCTTTTTTGTGTTATTACTCTGACTTGATCAAAGCAATAATAAGAAGTTTATCATTACTATTATAGTAGGGTGAGGGAAATGAGACACCGTTTGCACACATAATATCCTGGTCGTGTTTTAAACAATTAACAACGGAATATGGAAGTTGTGGGGATACGGTTTTATAATTTTTTGAATGTTCTTAGCTTACTACCACATGGGACAAGAAAATAGAATAAAAAGATGCCCCATCTTTCCCCACCCTACTATTATTAAGCACCCGATATGGCGTTGCTTTAGCGATTGCCGTTCTGCTGCTATGCCTCGTCTCTTCGCTGCTGTTTTAACTATTATTATACCCTGTTGTTGTGATCAAAGAAAGATATAAAAATCACCTTATTTTTACCGACAGGTTCTGTATATATAGTAGGGTGAGGGAAGATGGGACACCTTTAGCACATAATAACCAGATATCCTGATCGTGTTTTAAACAATTAACAACGGTCTATGAGAATCATGAGGACATAGTTTCATATTTCTCTGAATGTTCTTTGTTTACTACTAAATAGGACGAGAAAATAGAGTTAAAAAGTGTCCCATCTTCCCTCATCCTAATGTACATTATATACCTATTTTCCGATCCTTATTTGCTACTTTGAATCAACGTAACGTATAGGCGTTGCTGTTGTATTGCACCAAAACGGTTTATTTTATTGGCTTTTATATGCAGTTTACCACGTAAGCACACATATTAAATTTTATATCTTTCATCGTCGCTTTTATTGGCTTAACTTTAATTAAAGCAAGATTTTAAAAGGATTCAACATTTGTAGGTCTGTATTTGGTATAAGGTTAAAGACGAAGTTTGATTGTTATTCACGCCTAACAATTGTGCTGAAACTGTTCATAAAATAATAATTTATACCGATTTAATACGTAGGCCAAATTTCAAAAAAAGATTTATGCTATTTTGGTGTCTTTATCACGGCGTGTCACGTCATAGGACTTAACAAATTACTAATATCGGTTTCAAGAATTATCCGGACTAACGGAAGTTTTTTAATATATTTTGGCCGGTAGGTGGAATACGAGAGTCTTAAAGAACTAAGCAAAAACAAATTTGAAATTTGGCTAAGATGGGGGCGATAAAATAACCAAGTATTTAATGTTGAAATATGGTGTAACAGTTACATATGCTTGTTAAACACGACTGTATAAACATAACGACATCTCTTACGTAAATATAACCGAGACTAGGCCTTGTCTGGTACACCACTCAATTCAGTAGTAAAACTGCGATGGCGCAACGCCTAACTGAAAAGTTTTGTATCAAATGTATCATGTATCGACGCGCCCTCTTTTTGTCTATTCATTACAGCTTTTGTTAGTTGGGAGTTAACCTGTACACAGTTAGAAATAGTTAAAATAGCTGGTCTACACTCTACACCGTTTAAAAAGTTAAACAAAACGGTCCATCCTATAGTTTAAGATTAGTATGGCAATATTGTAGTAGCCGGATTAATTCAGACTAATATTAGTAGGAAAACATAGGTTGTTTTGGGTCAACCTAACAACAGTTACTGCCCGCCGTTTCTTCTTACATTCTGACGCACCAATTTGCCCGCGTTAACGCCAAATTTGGTAAATTGACTGGCTGTCATCGGACACCTGTGGCGTTAGTAACGAACTGCCCTAAATCGTACAGTTACCTGTACATGCCATATGTTGTACTTTATTAAAACGCACCTAAAACATAGTTACTAATATATTAATTTAGTAAAACCGAATGAGGAAGTACTGCATTTTATTGCCATTCATTCGTGACAAATGACAATGGTCTAATAAAAACCGCACGTAAATTTTTATTGTTATTGACACAGTACCAGTATTTGAAAGGAGTACTTCGAAAATAAAAGTTTCAAAACAGTCTTGTGTATTGAAGAGCTTGCAGTACAGAAACGAAAGACGGAGACAAAAAGTAGGAATATTTTTGACGAGAAATAGTTTCGTAAATGGAAGTGAGATAATACACGGAGCGAGCAGACAGCGATTTTCGTTCCAAGACCATTCAAGCTTAACGCTGTGAAGAAAAGGGTCGTGCGGGTTTACCAAATGCGCATGCGCCACTTAAGCTAGAGTCATGTAACATATGTCGTGTCAGATAAACCTATACCACCGTTCATGAACGTTGTTGGTTTTGTAGCTACCATAGTTTTCGTTTCGTAAAAGCTGTAGAGATAGGACTATGCGGTTGTTGGATTGTGACGCAACCAAGGGCTTTGTCTACGGCAGTATGACGTGGCACACAGCGTCGATTTCGCAGTACACCACGCCGACCGTGCACTACGATAAGGTCGCTTTTAACACAGAATATTTAAATACGCACTCCGCTGTACAGTTATTTGGTGGTTCTACAGTGCACAAGCGAATTTAAGTTGTTTCGTCAAAAGCCCAAGCTATAGAAAGTTAGAAAAAAAAACAGTTTTTGGGATTTAGAATAAGTTGGCGCCATTTCTGTCTATTGAAACCCAATCAAGCGAAAACACTCGTACAGCCTCGTGGTCTGTTACCACAGTTTTAGCTAGTTCCAGGTGCTTGAAATACAGCTCTTATTGTTGGCTCGTACTGGAGTTTCATAATTATAACGCAGTACAAAAAACGAAAATATATATAAAGTCAAGGGTAATGGTAAAAAATATGTACTGAATTTTGTTTTGTTGTCCGGTTCAAGGCGCCGCAAACTAAGACACCAGCGTCAAGTTTGTAAGTCGCATCACGGGAAAAGTAATTACAAACCGGTTGAGTAATCCGCCTAAGGCAAGATATGATTCGGCGCGACGACCATTCTGTTGTCTCTGCGTTTTGAAGAGCCTGCTGTTACAACACCATTCTAGGTTGTTGTCATTAACGTTATGAAAATCGATCTGCACAGAAAACCGTATATGGGTTTAGTGTAGAATTTAAAACGTGCAACCTGCTATGAGGGGCTTTGGCGCAGTTTGTTATTTTTGTCGTTTGAATTCGTATTCATTAGCGCCGTTTAAACGCTTACTAACTGCCAATGGGAACCTAATTCTAATTGGCCTACAGTCATGCAGAACGAGCTTTTGGAGAAACTGTTTAGTTAATTTTGGTGTCTTTCTAGGTAATTATGCTTTCTCTATTTTTGTAATCAATTTTAGAAGGCGAGCGAGTTATATGAAAAGGATAAACAATACGGATTTGGCGCTCGGTTTTATTTGTCTTATAAACTTCTTAATGACAATAGAATTGATAAGAGAAATTATCCAGCAAGTCAGTTTTGCCAGCGTCAATCAACGTGGTGATTACGTAGACAAAACATGGCTTTGTCTCTTTAGCGACACGCCCGTATCATAATTAGGACTCCAGAAATGCAGCCCCGAACAATACAGTGGTTCGCAGTCTATTGTCAATTCCCTTTACAGTTTTTCAGTAACGTATATCTTCTCCGAATAGGGTTGTGTACAGGTACGCGTTGAACTGTGAAGCTGTAAAGTAAGAGAAAAAGAGTCATACTCTTAAAACGTCTTCCTTTCATTTACGCATCAGTAGTTTTTGTACAAGCGTAATCGTGCTAGCTATTTATTACAATTCAAGCTAGCTCATACGAAGCTTTTCTATTCATAGTCTGATTACGTTATTAAATTACAAGCGTAGCGTGAGTCTATCTAGAGTTGATTAAAACCTCTTATACGTGACGACAGCCGAAGACAGAAAAATATGGACTTTTCGGCTGCCATCTTTTTTATGGGTAAGTAAAAAACAATTAGTTACATTTTTAGCTTCTAATAAGTTACTTAAAATGCCTAAACTATTTACTCCAATTATTTCAAGCGTAAAAGTAAAAGCTACAAAAAATAGAACACTATTCGTATAAAAGCGTACACAGCAATAACTCGTGTTATAAAATATTGTAAATCTAAAGCTAGCGACTTTTTGATAATTAAACAAAGTTTCTTATTTTTCGGCAGTTTTAATTGGTGGAACTCAGTGTCTGCGAGTTTCATACACCGGCCCGCCAAGGTTTCCTATGAACAGTGATGCTGTATTATCCTGTCAAGTAGACCCACCTCGTAAGTCATAACTTAATCGTATTTTGTTCGGTGTAAAACTGATTCGAAAAGTTTCTGGTTAGTTAAAATCGAAAAATTCTAACAAAAATACACCTAACCCGTACAGTATCTTTTAGCTTTTTTATTTTGTGTGTGTTTAAAACTATCCGGCTACTGATTCGATATTTATATATGTATATAGTTGGGAGGGGAAGGATGGGACACATTTTCATTCTATTTTCTCGACCAATTTGGTAGCAAACAGACAACATTCAAAGAATTATAAAACCGTATCCCAACGACTACCATAGATCGTTGTTAATTGTTTAAAACACGATTAGGCTTTTGGATATTATGTGCTAAAGATGTCCCATTTTATCCCAGAGAAATATATGCATTAGTTTGTTTTAATGTGGGGTAAGATTGATACCGTTAGCACATAATATCCCATGTTTTATAATCGTATTTTTACCAACTAACAAAGCTGTTTTGGAGTCGTGAGGACACATTTATTTTCTGTAAATATTTTTTGTTTACTAATAAATCGGAGATCATGAGAAAATAAAAACACGAACTATTTTACTACAATCTACTATATAACTAAAAAATAAAACATGTGCCATCTTACCCCAACCTACAATATAACAAATAACCTAAAAATATAAACCATCTTACCCCAACCTTTTATATAACTTTTAGCAAGCGTACCCGAAGACGGTGACAACTTAGCAGTTTGGTGGTCTCTGGTTACTAGTGGTGGTTCACGAATTAAACTTGGAAAAAGTAGCGTAGCTGACAGCTATCATTACAACAACTTCCCAAACGACCTAAAGGACAGATTCTTTATGTCGACTGACAACTTTGGCGGTAGGTGGCTTTGGATAAATTTTGGCAAATATTATATTGCATTTGTCTAAGTTCTAATACAGTGCATGATATATTAGTATGGTTGAATCTTATGCTGGAGGAAATATGTTCGACGCTGCGACTGTTGTGGACGTATGCGTACTTAGGCAAGACACTTAGCGGCAATTGCTTTAACCCAGTAGTTACCCTCAAAGTTACATACGTAGTAACTCGTTAGCGGGCACGAGGTGTATGTGACAGAATATCCGTGTTATAACGACTGTAGAAGCGCCGCCACGGGAGGATAATTAAGGTACATTTATTTATTCATTCGTTTACTATTTCTTATAAACGGTTTGTTACTTTGCAGTTGGCAGAGCAGATGCTACGATACAGAGCATACGAATCGTCGACGGCGCTCAATATCAATGCGAAGTAGAGAACCTGACTTCTCACGACGCCGATAATGTTCTGTTCGAAGTGAACGTGTACAGTAAGTATGTTTGCGTATTTACACTAATGGGCTAAGAGCTAGCGACCGCACTTGACACATGCTATGCATTTTTAAACCACTGCCCTAACAAAGCGATTGAAGTGCTTCGTAACGGGAAGATACCGCGTACGAGGCCGTGTGCTGCTACTAGTTTAAAAATGTGTCAAAATTGCTAGTCAAATCGGGCATTGAAAACTAAAGACTTTGTTTTTGATGCTCAGTTTTGCAACAGTTTCAGGCACGTGTGTACATAGGTAGGCACTTAACGGTCATTGCTCCAACTCATAACACAAAATTCAAACACCCAAAAAGTTGTGGTTAGCGATACGATGTATAGTAGGATGGGGGAAGGTGGGACACATTTGCACTCTATTTTCTCGTACACTTTAGTAGTAAACAAAGAACATTCAAAGAATTATAAAACCTTGTCCTCGCGACTTTCATAGACCGTTGTTAATTGTTTAAAACACGACCAGGATATTTATATATTTTGTGCTAAAGGTGTCCCATCTTCCACCACCCAACTATATATAAAATAACACAACAATTTTGCCCGATCACTTTAGAGCTATACGGTTATATAGTGGAGTGGGAAAAGACGAGACACCTGTACATAGTTTTCAAATATCCTGATCGTATTTTTAACAATTACCAACGGTCTATGGGTGTCCTGAAGATAATGTTTTATAATTCTTTGAATGTTTTTTGTTTACCACCAATTGAAACGAGTAAACAGAATGAAAACGTGTCCCATCTTTCCCCACCCTACTATATAATTTTGTAAAATGAAAATCATTTTTTGTTTACTACCAAATAAAACGAAAAAAGAGAATGAAAATATGTTACCCCACCACTATAATACTCAATTTTAACCTGATAGTTAACTAAAAATGTGGCCTTACATAACAGACCCGCCCAATGTTGAAATTAATGCCATGGAAATTAATCTGGACATTCGACCAATAATACAAGAAGAGCCTACGGAGTCGTCAACAGGTATTTATTAAAAATTATTAGACTGAATTTTGTGAGTTTAGTTTCTATTTGAATATAAGACTGACGAAAGCACCCACAAAGTAACATACATGGTAACTCGTAAGCGGGCACGAGGTGTATGAAACAAAATACCCGTGTTATAACGACTGTCGTTTTCCGGCCACGCAAGGATAAAGTAAGTTACATTTATTAAATATGTATCTTTATTATACAATTGGCTAGACTTGATTTTTGTCTGTTACGTTTTCGTAGCACCAGATCCTAAGTATTTGTTTACCAAGAACTGAGTTCGAGGCTCGATGCTGCTACCATTGTGGTCATTAGGCAAAACCTTAACAGCAATTGTTCCAGCCCATTGATCGCTTATGGGTTGTTTAAATTGCTAACTCCACATTAAAATTTTAAATGATTTCCCAAAACAAAATTATACAAAGTTAGACACGTGATAACTCCTAAGCTAGCAAGTGTATGAAACAAAACATCCGTGTTTTGACGACTATCGTTGCCCCGCGACGCGAGGATAAACAAAGAACATTTATATTTTTTAGTTTTTATAATTGGTAGTTTGGTACGGTGATCAATTTGCGCAAAGTTTGAGAATCCCTACTGAATTTAAAACGAAATGTGTTTAACTTGAAATACAAAATATAGTATTTTTTATATTTTTTACAGAAAGACCTTATACTAAGCCCAATCTATACGTTTATTTTTCATTTAAAACGGTAACGTTTTCGAGTTACCGTAAAGGACAACAGTTCAGATAATCGTACAATTGTAACTATGACTCGGGAGCTAAATATGTTGCGCAATCGAACTTAAAAAAACTCGTCCAAACGCGCGCACACGTCGTTTCTTTGAAGTTACGATTCTTTTGTTTGTGATTAGTTGTTACTTTGAAAGGATTGCTGCGTGAATAATTTTTCTAGTAAGTTGATCTCACTGCGAGTGAACGTTATATCCAAACTAAGCCTTTTTCAGCTAATGCAATTTTAATTTACAAAAAAATACATTTTTTTACACAAAACTTTTTGATACAGTATCAATTTTTTTATTGCGCAATTTTTAATCATATTTTTTTTTCATTGTTTTTTATTAACACTTAATTTTTTAGAAAACCCAATGTACGATGGCACACCAGCAATCTCAGAAGACCCAGTCGAAGACACTCAAACCAACGTAACCATTGCGCAATGTGTCGCTACGTTCGCCTATCCAAGACCACAGAAATTTGAATTTATCTCTGAGGGCACAGGTAGGCCATTTAGAATGTATGGTAAACTGAATACAGTGTTTACTTTATTGTTTTTTGTACTATGTACTAAGATAGATATCGTTAGCGTATAAACTCTATTTTAGAGCCGCGAAAATACGGTTATAAAATTCTGTAAATATAGTAGGGTGGGGGAAGACGGGACACCTTTAGAACCTAATATCCAAATATCCTGATCGTGTTTTTAACAATTAACAACGGTTTATGGGAGTCGTGAGGATACAGTTCTATAATTTTTCGAATGTTCTTTGTTTACTACCCAATATAACGAGAAAATAGACTGAAAAGGTGTCCCATCTTCCCCCACCCTACTATACTATTTTATTTTACTTTAAAATAAGATGGTTACCGTTTGGACAAAATATCCTATGTTTTATAATGTTGATTTTTCGCTTTCAACGCTCATTTTAAGTCGTGAAGAAACGGTTTTATAGTTCTGTAAATGTTCTTTGTTTACTACCAAATGAGACAAAAAAAAGAGAATTAAAGGTCCCATTTTACCCCACTTTACTATAATATTCAATTTTAACCACTATAGTTTACTAATAAATGTGACGCCTTGCATAAAAGAATGAAAACGTGGCCTATCTTACCCCCCAAACACGTACCAAATTTTCAAATATTCTCCAGACTACCACACGGTTCAGTGTCTGCTTTAGAAATGTGAAAGCGCTCGCCTGGAGCGATATAAACTCGCGGGCAACGCCACGCCAAAACTATGCGAGTGATTTACGTACTTGGCAGTTGGTTGTGTCACTGATTGATAAACGATATAAATTGTTTGCTTAATACAGTTCTTCTAAATTTCTGCCGGTGCGGAAAAAATATAACGTAGATATTAAAGGTAGCTTCAATTAATAGTAAGTTGGGGTAAAATGGTACATGTTTTTATTGATTTGATTTACCGTCCCATTTGGTAGTAAACAAAGAACATTCAAAGAATTATAAAACCGCATTCTCACGACTCCCATAGACCATTGGTTCTTTAGGTTTTATGTGTTAAATGTGTCCCATCTTACCCCACATTACTATATATATATAAGGTTGGGGTAAAACGGTTCATGTTTTAATTATTTTTTCGTCCCATTTGGTAGTAAACCAACAACATTTAAAGAATTGTAGAGCCGTATCCTCACGACTATAAAAAAGCGCTGTTAAATTGTTTAAAACACGATCCGAAAATATGGGATATTTTATGCTAACTTGTTTATCTTTACCTACAACACTGTACAAAACTGTGGTTTACAAGTGTTCCTAAGCGTACGAAAAAGTAGTTAAATTTAACAATAACTCAAAAGGTAATAACACTAATAAGGTGCTACCATTTCGGGCATTTGGAAAATTACGGCAATTGCTTTAAGCCAGTGATTCTTACGTGGTAACTCGTTAGCGGGAACAGGTGTATTAGAAAAAGAACAACTGTGCTACAACGAAAAGTTATAACTCGTAAATAAGTTCCATGCGTGGTAACTCGTTAGCACAGCTGTATAAGAAACATCGCTTTTAAAGGGTAACGAATCATAATAATAACTTTATTTGTCTTTTTAATTACGGTAGCGAAGATTTAAAAATATTTTAAACGAAAAGACAGGATATAGCGACAAAACAACAGTTGCTAAAACACGCTTACAGTAAAAACTTTACATTTAATTTGAATAAAACAAGCGTGGTCGCTACACCTAGCAGACAAACGAGCCATTTATGTTTAATTACATCAAGTTAGTCTTCTAATAGAAACAAAAGTGCGCGTAAAGACGCGAGACATTAATAGCAGCCTTGACGTTTTAATATAGAGTAGAGTGGGGGAAGATGGGACACTTTTTCATTTTATTTTCTCGTCCCATTTGGTAGTAAACAAAAAACATTTAACGAATTATAAAACCGTATCCTTACGACTCCCATATACTGTTGTTAATTGTTTAAAACACGATCCGGATATTTGGACATTATGTGCTAAATGTTATAACCATTAAAAATGTTAATTTTAATCCAGCTAACGTGTGGACTGTCGTGGATGGATCCGACGTTAAATATGAAACCAACGATGACGGTACCTACAACGTATCCGCTATCCTACGTATCGACCCGACCGCCGAATTGGACGGTGACACAATCTTTTGCAAAACCTGGCTCTACCCTGACCTGGAATTCGGTTCTACTGGAACCACACCACACATCGTAGTAAAACGTAAGATTTGAGATTCATTTTTCTATTTTATGTCGGTAATGCTCTTTTGAGAACCTGGAATTTGGGCCAGATTTGGTCTATTACTCTAACAGCCCAGCTCTGCGGTCTAAAAAGTGAAAAAATTATTAAAAAATAATCACTCTCAAAGTTACTTTTCGGTTTTATAAACTTTTCCGTTCTTCGTTATCGTGACTGTAGAGACAGTTTTTCGATTTTTTTTATTCATTCATTCATCTACAGACGTTACCAGTGAAGCATCCATCTATATCAGAAACAGCGTCGTTGAAGAAGGAGATTCAGTCACAATAAGTTGTTCTGCAAATGGAAATCCAGCACCAATGGTGAGCTGCTTGATATAAATAAGTCCGACGCATTGGCAAAGTTGTTAACGCACGCTTCAACCCAGAGGTAATGGATTCAAGGCTCTCCGCTGCTACCATTGTGGGCCGAAAAAAAAAATTACAAATTTTTTTTTTTTTTTTAATTACAAAAAAAAAATTTTTTAGCTTGAACTACAAGACCCATCTGGCAATTATCATAACGTAACTGGAGAAGACTTCATTATTTCAAGAGCTACAATGAACGATAGAGGATTATATACATGTTATGCATATACTGATGATTCAACTGAACCTAAAGCACAAGATTCGGCATCTCTTGACGTCAAATGTAAGCATTTTACCGGCAATTGCTCCAACCCAGTGGTCACTAATGGGTTGTCAAAATTATCAGCCATACATAAAAAAAACAAAAAAAAAATAATTACTCGCAAAGTAACATACATGGTAACTCGTAAGCTGGCACGAGGTGTTAACCCGTGTGATAACGACTGTCGTTTTCCGGTCACGCGAGGATAAAGTAAATTACATTCATTCATTCATTTATTTCAAATAAATGGAAATATACTACTGTGGGGGAAGATGAGACACCAGCACATAATATCTAAATACCGTGTTTTAAACAGTTAACAACGGTCTTGGGGTGTCGTCGGGACACGGTTTTATAATTTTTGAAAAATATCGTTTGTTTACTACCAAATGGGAAGAGAAAATAGACTGAAAAGTGTCCCATCTTTCCCCCACCCTACTATATGTTTTAAATGTAAGCGTGTTTTAACAACTGTTGTTTTGTCGCTATATCTTGTCTTTTTAATATTTCTAAATCTTCGCCATCGTGATCGAAGAGACAAATAAAGTTATTATTATAGTAATATTCCGAAAGCTATGACACGAGGTGTATGAAACAGAACACCCATGTTATAACGACTGTCGCTGTTCCGCCATGCAAAGATAAACAAGTAAAAAACATTATTATCTATCATTAGGCACGTATCTGTAATTAAAACCTAATGTAATCCTTTTTAACTATCTCTGGTCTTTGTGGCCTCTTTTACTTATGAATTTTTTATACTCCACCATTGTGGGCGTATGTGTTCTTGGGCAAGATATCTAACGGCAATTGCTTCAACCCAGTGGTCACTAATGGGCTGTCCAAATTATCAGCTATACATAAAAAAAAGTATGAAAAAAATAATATTCACCAAAGTAAAATACATGGTAACTCACAAGCTGGCACTAGGTGTATGAACACCCGTGTTTAACGACTGGCGTTTTCCGGCCACGCGAGGATAAAATAAATCACATTCATTTATTCAACAGGGATAGAAGAACCTCAGATTACATCCAACGGTGCTGTTGTCAGTGGCCAGCCTGTTGTTGTGGAGTTTGGTGGAAGTCTTAACGTGAGATGCTCTGCTGCAGGCAACCCCATACCTGATATCTACATTGGAAAAGGTGAATGAATGAGCACGTATTATAATATCTTATTGAGCACGTTTATTTTTTGATCACATATTTGACTGCAATTAAAAAATAAGTCATTTTCGTTAACAATACCCCATATATACATTGAAAAGGTAGCTATGTTTTATTGAAGCTGTGTTACTGTTTTTTGGGCATGTATTTGCTATTACACAGTTTACTAGGCACGACATTTTTTGGTGCCAATGCAAAGTGGTTAGCATGGATGCCTCTAGCCAAGATGTTACAGGTTCAAGGCTTGACGCTGCCACCATTGTAGGCGAATGTGTCCTTGGGCAAAACGTGTGTTAAAAAAAGTTATAACGATATAACTTTTTTGGCCCCACCTTGCAAGATAAATAATACGTTCATTCATTTGTTACATTCTTTTTAATAATACATTCATTTATTTTTTTTACATTTTAGTGAACCAAGAAACCCACAGTTCTAGTGTGATATTGGATAGTGTGACATATGCGGATGCTGGTACCTATTCATGCAGTGCAAGCAAAGGAGGCTTAGAAAAAACTGTCACCTTCCAAGTTGTGGTCAATGGGGGTTGCAAACCAGTGCTACAAAAATACGTAAGTTTTTTTTATAATGTAGATTCTTTTAACCAGCTCTGTGCTACAGTGGTTGGAGCGCCGAACTCTAGGCAAAAGTTATGAGTTAAAGGCTCTTCGCTGCTACCATTGTGGGTGTATGTGTCCTTGGGCAAAACACTTAATGGCAGTTTCTCAAACTCAGTGGTCACTAATGGGTTGTCCAAATTATCAGTCATGCAGAAATAAAAGACACAAATAATCACCGACAAAGTAACATACATGGTAACTCGTAAGCTAACACGAGAGATGTATAAATCAGAACATCCGTGTTATAACGACTGTTGTTTTTTTTTCGACCCTGCGAGGAAAAAGTAAGTTACATTCATTCATTTAAAATATCTTTTACCAGGTGTCCTCAAGCTCACAGACAGGAGAGGGAGGGTATGTAAAAATGATTTGTCAATCTACTGGGCACCCAGCATGTTCAAGTAAGTACTTTTAATAAATTTAACATGACCCCGATGAACCATTCATATTGTTGAACAATTCTGTTGCTTTATAATTTTTTGACGCTGTAGCACAGTTGGTTAGCCTCTAACCCATAGGTAATTGGTTCAAGGCTCTTCGCTGCCACCATTGTGTATGTGTCCTTGGGCAAGACACTTAACGGCAATTGCTCCAACCCAGTAGTCACTAATCGGTTGTTCAAATTATAAGCCATACATAAAAAATGCCAAAAAACAATCACCTACAAAGTAACATGCTTGGTAACTTGTAAGCTGGCACAAGGTTTATGAAACAAACTCCTGTGTCGTTTTCACACCCCTCAAAAATAACAAGTTTCCTAAGTATATTACTTTGTGGGTAATAATTTTTGTGGGGATTTCGCATTTACACAAGTTAAAACTTACCCACTTTTTACAGTGAGTATGGATTCGTACAACGACTACACCCCAAGTGCTATCGGCCAAAACAAACTAGAATTGGTGATACCGGATATGCAGAAACAGATGACTCCTCTTAACGTAAGTCTAAATAAGTGTTTGATTAACCCAAAACTTAAACAGATAAATAAGTTAAAAACGTTTATTGATTTTACAAAAGTATTCAATAAAACAAAAAAAATTTTTTAGTATATTATGCTCTTTATAACAAACAAAAAAATACTTTTAATTTTCATTTATCTGCTCTGTGAAAAAGTGGTTAAAGCTATTGATTGTAAACCAAAGGGTATGGGTTCAAAGTATGACACTGCCACCATTGTGGTTAGCTTTTTTTTTGGAAAGACACTTAACTTTCTTTACGCACACTTTTGTTTCTATTCGAATTTTAACTTAATTAAAATAAATTGCTCGTCTGTCCGCTAGGTGTAGCGACCACCCTTCTTTTCTTCCAACTAAATGAAATATGTTTTTAACTGTAAGCGTGTTTTAACAACTGTTGTTTTGTCGCTATATCCTGTCTTTTCGCTTAAAATATTTTTAAATTTTGGCTACTGTAATCGAAGAGACCAATAAAAGTTATTATTATTATTATTATAATTGCTGCAACCCAGTAGTCATTTATAAATTGTCCAAATTGTCCGCCACTCATTAATAAAACACCAAAAGTTAATCACTAACAAAGTTACACATTGTCATTCATTTATTACACATTTTATATTTCATTTTTAGCTCCGTAAAAATTATTTTTATTAAAAAAGTTTTATTTTCCGTTAAAAAAAATTGAATTTTTTGTTAATTTTTTTTGTATTAATAATTCATATTTTGTACAGTTCACATGCACAGCGTCGAACGCCCACGGTTCTGGAAGTGCTACTGTTATTCTTGATGATGAGTTTGTTTGCTGCGTTCAACCAGTTACAGGCGGTTTGGGAACTGGAGTCGTCATCATAATTATACTTATCGTTGCCCTGCTGGTTGTCGGCGTGCCACTTGCAGTGTATTGCTACAGTAAGTCACTTTTTTGTTTGGTCATATACATACACACCTGTATCCATGTTAAAAAGTATAGGTGAGGCTCAACACTGCTTTTTTTGGGCAAGACACTTCACGACATTTGCTTCAACCCAGTGGTCACTAATAAGTGGTCCAAATTATCAATCACGCATAAATAATATAAAAAAAACAAAAAAAATCACCCACAAAGTAACATACATGGTAACTCGTAAGCTGGCACGAGGTGTATGAAACAGAACGCCCCTGTTTAACGACTGTTGTTTTTCCGACTGTTGTTCGATATGACATTGGACAATACTTGCGGCCAACGCCTTTATATATATAATTGTAAATCTTAACTTTATTTTGAAATTTTCAATTGCTTTTCATTACAGAGAAAAAGAAATCTGCTAAAGACCAAAATGCCAAGGACGAGTAAGTTTTATATATTGTATATACATATATATGTATATATATATTATTACCTATATAGGCATGTCTGACTTTAGGGGGGATTGCTCCAACCCAGTGGCCACTTACGGGTTGACCAAATTGTTAGCCACACAAAGAAAAAAATTCTATAAAAATTACAATGGTTAGAGTTAGTGGCGGAGCCAGAAAAAAAATTAGGGGGGGGGGGTTTAATCAAAAAATTTTCAAATTTTAATTTTTTTTTGGTTTAAAAGAGGGGGGGGGGTCGTGACACCCTAAACCTCCTGGCTGCGCCACTGGTTAGAGTATTAAATTTGTAACTGAAGGTTCCCGGGTTTAAAGCTTTTGCTTGCATCAGGTTTATGTGTTCTTGGGCAAGACCCTTAATGGCTCTAACATAGTCCTAACTAGTATGCAGAATCCAACACATATGGTGCACAGAAAAACCAGCAAGAATAGATGCGAAAATTTTTAATTGTTTTAATGTGAATTTTTTTAATGCAATTTTTTTATGGGAATGTTTACTTTATTATTTACATTTTATCAGGAAAGAATTAGAGGCTGGTGAAGGCGAAAAAATGGCAGCTGCCGACGAGGTAAATTTAATGGCGCTTCTATAAATCTTTAGTAATGTTTTAAAACCTATAGGCTTTCGGCAAGTTTTTTTAAAATTTTATTTAGTAGCCTATTATTGGGCAAGAGGGAAACCATCAGCATATAAGGTTCTATATTTCTTAAGCCAATTTTAATAATTAACAACCATATTTTAGAAAATGATACGGTTATATAATTCTGTAAATATTATTTATATATAAGAAAAAGGATAAGTATCCAAAAAATTAATTACCTACAAAGTTACATACATGGTAACTTGTAAGCTGGCACGAGGTGTATGAAACAGAACACCCGTGTTATAACGACTATGACTTTATGAAAAAACCTTTCATAGACACATTTTTTTTCAAATTATTTTTATAAATTATCGTCGTTCTTAGTTACGAGTTCAGTATGAACCACACGACGACTTTCGCCTAAACAACTCCAAGCCAATGCGAACATTTTCGCAGAAATAAAAGTCAGTATGTGGAAACCAGTTGTGAAATATGCGAGGCAATCCAAAGTAGCCAGAAATGTGGCTTAATTTCAAGGCCAAAAATGCGGCTAAATTTTAGGGCCAAAATGCGGCAAAATTTAATTTTTATATTTCGTGAAGCTATCTTATTGTAATAGCGTTTTTTAGCTCGCAAGATTTTCGGACACAGACTTTAGATAAATTTCCTAAAAAAAATCCTTTTTTGCTTGGTTAAATAGAATTTGTAATTTTTAATTGCTTATACATTTGGTATATTATAGCAATAACCTTGATTACTTCATAAGTACACTTTAAAACCTATGTGGTAAAAACACATAATCATATTGTTTCAAGCTTATTTACAATTGACATATTTCTGATGAAGAGAAATTTAAAAAATAATGAATATTTCTAGAAAACTGTTTCCAAAAATGCGACGAAATGGTTTTTAATTTTTTTTCATTTTTAATTCGCTTTTCAAAATGCTGTTTTAGACCTTTAAGTTACTTCAAGTTTAACTAACTACCAGCGGTAGAGTGCTTACACTAAAAATGGCCAAATAGCTTTGGATTGCAGCGCTTTTTACTCTGGCTTCTACTTTTGTTGGTGACAATTTGGTGACGCATGTTTTTACTAACGCAGAACCGAGCCTGAACAAGCATGCGCGCTGACCACACACTAAAGCCATTTGCAGGTATTGCATTTACTACACTTGCTTGCACGGTGCACCTAATTTAGTACGGCCACAAACCAAAGCCACAAATTCAAAGCCTCAAGTTAAAGACGCAAATGTTTTTTGGGAAAGTTTGGGTTTTTACTTAGAGGTATTAAAATGCCCCATTAGAATTTGCGGCTTTATTTTGCAGCTTTGAACTTGAGGCTTTGAAATTGCGGCTTTGAATTTACACTGAATTACCTAATTTGCATTTTAATCAGACTGCACACTTTAACTGGTGATTTGATTAATTTGGCTGCAACTGCTAACCCAAAAATACCATAGGCGCCGAACCTGGGATGGCAGGGTGAGCAGGTCAACCCCGGATTTTTGCATTTTATTAATCAGTTAACATTGTAACCAATGACTTCGTTTCAAATAACTGGCGGTTTGGATCCATCTACCAACCCTGCATTTTTTCTGCGCCTAAGGAGTAATCATATGTGAACCAACTGCACCACTGTTGGGCACTGTATCTGCCATACATTGCAAAAAATAATAATTTTCCCTCACAAAGTTACATACGTGGTAGCTCGTAAACGGGCACGAAGTGTATGAAACAGAACACCCGTGTTATAACAACGTCAGGATAAATAGGTTACATTCATCGTTCAAAAGGGTCTCAGTCTCACTGGGTCCCTGAATTTATAAAAGAAATTCAGCGCGGAAAAAATTATTTAAAAAAAATTAAAAGCTAACGTAAAATACCGTTTATTAACGTACTTTATATTACAGGACGGAATGCCCTCTCCGTGATAGGTATATGCAAAATTGGCTTCTATCAAGTTGAGGCGCCACATCACTATTTAGTATTAGTTAATCCTTGTAATTTGCTCCGAGCTGATTAGTTCATTTTCTCCCAATTGCGTTTTTAATCGATTAAAATGTTTCGTTTTTTTGTACCGATGCCGGCGGCCAGATTTCTGTACATATTCTGAACCATCTGTAAATTTTCGTATTTTTTTGAAAAATCGCGCGCTACTTTTTCAATTTACCTGTGCCACTGCTGTTGTAATGCTTTAATCTATGAATAGGCTCTCGGAACTTAAGTAGGACACGTAGAAATCGTACCGTAGTCGAATTTTCGGGCGGCCGAGCCTGCAATTCGGGGCTGGGCCTCGAGGCAGGATTCGTTCGCCCGAAATTCCACGTTGGCGTACATTAGCTTGTAATTCGCAACTAGAAAAACATAATTGACTATATAGGCTTCAATGTATACCCGAAATAAACGAAAATCAATGAGAACTTGTTGTCATTTGCGTAAACATGCAATTCAGAATGTACTATATAGTAGGGTAGGGGAAGATGGAACACCTTGACACATGTAGTAGGGTGGGTAAAGATGGGCCACCTTTTCATTCCGTTTTCTCGTCTCATTGGGTAGTAAACAAAGAACTTTCAACGAATTATAAAATCATATCCTCACGACTCTCACAGACTGTTGTTAATTGTTTAAAACACGATCAGGATATTTGAATATTATGTGCTAAAGGTGCCGGTCATTCCCACCCTACTATACATAAACTGAATAAAATCACATCAATTAAAAACCACAACAATTTGCCGAAACTTTTGTAATTTTATTTTCACATTTAGTTGCAAGTACCGTCTATAACAGCATTAGCAATCACTTTAAGGCCAGCAAATGTTTCTTCGGCTGTTGGTTGGATGAAACTGGAAAATAAAAACACGTTCAATATTTTGGAATGTTTTTAAATATTTTGGTAAATTTTTGAATTTTTTTGGTTACTTTAAAATATTTTGAAAAAATTTAGAATATTTTGGTATATTTTAGAAACTGTAAACGATTTATCTTTTCGCGTTTAACGATAGTCGTTATAAAACAAGTGCTCTGTTTCATACACCTCATGCTAGCTTAGAAGTTCCCAAGTATGTTACTTATTTATCCTCGTGTGGCCAGAGAACGACAGTCGTTATAGCACAGGTGTTCTGTTTCATACACCTCATGCCAGCTAAGGAGTTACCAAGTATGTTACTTTATGAAAGTTATTTTTGTGATTTTTTATTCTTTTCGTAATGTATGACTGACAATTTAAACAACCCATTAACAATACTGGGTTGAAGCAATTGCCGTTGAGTGTCTTGCCTATATAGACAAACAGACAAAAATAGTATCAAAGTGTCGAGCCTTAACCCCATAAACTCTGAGCAAGAGGCAGCAGAAACCCTAACCACTTTGCCACGGCGCTAGTTATTACCGTTCTGGAAGGGTGAATCCATATCTTCCCGTATCTCTTAGTTCAGCAGCGAAAGAGCATTTGATATTCAAGGTGTCGTAAATGTAATCAGCGCTGCTACCAGAAGCCTCGTCTGGTAATAAAAAAAATTATTTAAAAAAAAAGAATCTTAAAATCTAAAGGGCTGAAATTGGTTAAATGAATGAATGAATGAAACGACGCGTCTTGATATATTTGTTCCGACCGTTAAATTTGTACCGGACGCTATTAACGCTATGCGCAGTAGGTCGGAACAAATATACTGACCACTCGGTCAAAATTTAAGACGACTCCACGTTGAAAACGTACTAGACAAGATGTCTACACGTTAAAACTGTACTTTTCGATTTAAAGTTAGCAGAAGTTAGATGATTATGTTATTTGTAGCCTGGATTAATTAATATATAGTGGGATGGGGGAAGATGGGACACATTTAGCACATAATTTCCCACAAAACTAAACGTGTTTTAAACAATTAACAACGGTCTATGGCAGTTTAATAACAAATGGAACGAGCATTTGTAAAGATATATAGTAGGATGGGGGAAGATGGGACACCTTTTCATTCTATTTTCTCGTACATTTTGGTAGTAAACAAAGAACATTTAAAGAATTATAAAACCTTGTCCTCGCGACTTTCATAGGCCATTGTTATTTGTTTAAAACACGACCAGGATATTTATATATTTTGTGCTAAAGGTGGCCCACCTTCCCCCACCCCACTATATGTTCAATAATTCTTTTGACCGTTCTTTGTTTACTACCAAACGGGGCGAGAAAATGGAATGAAAAGGTGTCCCATCTTCTCCCAGTCTACTATATATGGAGTTTGTTTCCGAAAAATGCCAAAAATGATGAAAAGATTTTTAACTCACAGATGACTTCAGAAATCGAACCAGTGGTGTAAGTTTGTCCATGTACTGCGCGGATGGCGTTCACACTGTCTGTTCCAATTTTGTTCTAGGAATAAAAGTAATTCCTATTTCGTTGCATTCAATATAGTAGGGTGGGGGAAGACGGGATACCTTTAGTATATAATATGTTTTAAACAATTAACAACAGTCTATGGGATTCGTGAGGATACGGTTTCATAATTCTTTGAATGTTCTTTATTTACGACCAAATGGAACGAGAAAATAGAATGAAAATTAGGGTGTCCCATCTTCTCCCACCCTATGCTATATACAATAGAATATTTACAGAATATAACCGTAATCCCCGCGACTCTAAAAAAACGTTGTTAATTGTTTAAAATGCGATCAGCAAATATGGGATAAAGGTGCTAAGGGTATCCCATCTTACCCCATCGTACTACAGTGGGTTGAGGTAAGACAGTCCAAGTTTTTTTACTGGTTTGGAGTCCATGTTTTTTTATACTTTTGGTATACTGTGGAGGTTGGGGTAAAATGGCCCAGTTTTTTATTCTCTTCGTTATATAGTAGATTGGGGCAAAATGGTCCATGTTTTATTATGGTAGAATGGGGAAGTTGGGACACTTTTAACTCTATTTTATCGTCCAATGTCGTAGTAAACAAGGAACTTTCAAAGAATTATAAAACTATATGCTCGAGACTCCAATATACCGTTGTTAACTGTTTAAAACACGATCAGGGTATTCGGATATATGCGCCAAAAGTGTCCCATTTTCCCCCATCCTACTATACATTTTTTAAATAGCAGATAAGTAGGCGCACGTTTTTAATTATTTTCTTGCATTAATGTCATGCTCGCTTACCAAAACAGCCTCGTCCGGTGTTTTGCTGTAAGTCCATGCGTACGGGTACATCCAGTATTGGTAGTATGCATGGATGTCAATGTAAGCTTGTACGTTGGATAGGCCGGCAATAAAATTGGCTTGAGATGCGACCTCGATCTAAAATATGATATATTTTAACGGTTTTAGTTGAATGAATAAATAGTTATCCTCGCGTTATAAGGCAACGACAGTCGTTATGACATGAGTGTTCTTTTTTTAATAAACTTCCTTTTTACGAGTTACCACGTATGAGACGTTGTACAATTTAACGGTTTTAATTGAATGAATGAATGAGACGTTGTACAATTTAACGGTTTAATTGAATGAATGAATGAATGAATGAATGAATGAATGAATGAATGAATGAATGAATGAATGAATGAATGAATGAATGAATGAATGAATGAATGAATGAATAGTTATCCTCGCGTTATAAGGCAACGACAGTCGTTATAACATGAGTGTTCTTTTTTAATGCACCTCGTGCCTGCTTACCAGTTACCACGTATAATACATTGTACAATTAAACGGTTTTAATTGAATGAATGAATGAATGAATGAATGATTAGTTATCCTCGCGTGGTAATGCGACTACAGTCGTTATTACACGGGTGTACTTTTTTTAAGACACCTCGTGCCTGTTTACCAGTTACCACGTATGTAACTTTGTGGATATAAATATTGTTTGGGCAAAATTCATTCTTTTTGTAAAGTAAAGCTTAGACAAGGCATGAGGTAGCACTGATTTATACCAATAGTCGTATAAGTTTTGATATGGCTTATAATTTGGTCAACCTATTAGTGACCACTGCGTTGAAGCAATTGCGGTTAAGTGTCTTGTTCAAGGACTTAATAAACCCACAATGGTAGCAGCGACGAGCCTTGAAGCCATAACCTTTGTGCCACAAAGTGTTCAGTTAAATTAAAATGCTTTTTTATACCTCAGACATGGGGCTTGGTCCATAGTAGGCATCGTTACATGGAATTGCGCTGGCACCTGGACCTGTAAAGTTTAAATAACATAATTTTTTTTATTTATCTCTTCGAATAAGGTAAAAAAGATCGGAGATAAAACGAAGAGAAAGGATTTAGCGGCAAAACGACAGTCGTTAGACATACATTAAAGGTAAAACTACTTGTGCCGAATAAAGAAAAGTGTCAAATAAAATTGCGGCTGCTAAAACCATAAATAACTATATAGTAGGGTGGGGGAAGACGGGACACATTTAACACATAATATCCAAATATCCTGATCGTGTTTTAAACAATTAACAACGTTCGTGGGAAAACGGTTTTATAATTCTTTGAATATTCTTTGTTACTACCAAACGGGACGAGAAAATGAAATAAAAAAGTGTCCCATCTTCTCCCACTTTAATAAATATATATAAATATATATAGTTGTGAGATAATTTAAACCAAGATTGCAAAAAAATATATTTTGTTTTTAAACTACAAACTTACATTTTAACAGCTTTGTTTTTAGAAACTTATTCTTAAGTGTATTTATTAATAATATACTTTGAAACGAAAGTTTTCATGACGTTTGCTTGTGATTTTTTAAAGGAAAGCTCTAAAAAAGAGCTTTAAAACACGAACAGGAGATATGGAATTATAGGTGCTTACAGCATCCCACTTTCTCCCACAGAAACGATATCCCACTTTCTCCCACAGAAACGATATCCCACTTTACCCCGCAGCACACGGTATCCCGTTTTACCCAACACAAATCTGGACTATTGACGTACAAAGTGACTTAATAATATAAGCAACACGCAAGCTTTAAAATAACCTTACCAGACCAGTTTGCATCCCAGTTTCTGTTGGGGTCAACCCCCACACATACATGGCTTGGGTTCGAACGAGTTTTCCGCCACATTCTGTCCTATAAACCAAGAGATTTTCTCGAATAAGCCACATTAAATGACTAAATGAATTTAACTTATTTTATCCTCGCGTGGCTGGAACACGAAAGTCGTTATATGTGTACACCTCGTGCCGGCTTACGAGTTACCACGTATGGTTACTTTGTAAGTAATTTTTTTTATTGTTTTTTTTTATGCATGGCTAATAATTTGGACAACCCATTAGTGACCACTGGGTTGAAACAATAACCGTTAAGTGTCTTGCCCAAGGACACATACGCCCACAACGGTAACAGCGATCCGCCTAGAACCCATTACCCCTGGGTTATAGGCGGGCGCGCCAACTGCTTTGCCATGGCCCAGAAAAATTGGATATTATGTGATAAATGTGTCCCATCTTCCCCACCCTACTACAGTAATAATGGAAGGAAATGGCAATTGTTAAAAGGACTTACATCGGACCAGGTGTATTCGTAGCCGTCAGGGTTAGCGATTGGAATTACAAAGATTTCAATTTCGTTCAAGATGTTATAATCTGCGCTTCCAACTTTGGCTTCTGCCAACTAGAAAATAGAACTGTTGTAAAATTTGTTCTCGTGTTTGAATATAGTTTCAAGGTGTATTTTTAGTAATGTGGGTAATCATTTAGTGAAATAAGTCTCATAAAGCAATAATAAATTGCCAGAAAATATGTAATTTATTTATCCTTGCGGCACCGGGCAACAAAAGTCGTTATAACACTGGTGTTCTGTTTCATACACGTCATATTTGGTACGCCTTAGAAGTACCAAATATGTAACTTTGTGGGTAATGAAAATCTGTTAAAAATGTATTAAATAAACTGTTGGAAACTGTTGGAAACTGTTGGAAACTGTTGGAAACTGTTGGAAACTGTTGGAAACTGTTGGAAACTGTTGGAAACTGTTGGAAACTATTCGAAACTGTTCGAAACTGTTCGAAACTGTTCGAAACTGTTCAAAACTGTTCAAAACTGTAAAAAAAAACTGTTAAAAACTGTACAAAATGTAAACAAAACTGTACAAAATGCAAAAAAAAACTGTAAAAATTTGTAAGAAAAACTGTTAAAAAACTGTACAAAATATAAAAAAAAAACTGTAAAAATCTGTAAAAAAATCTGTAAAAAAAACTGTAAAAAAACTGTAAAAAAATGTACAAAACTGTATAAAACTGTAAAAAAATGCATCTTAGCACACTGTACTATGTATTGGATATATATACTCACATATTTGATCACGTACATGCAGGTTGCAGGTGAAACCCACTCACGAGAGTGAAGTCCACAGTCAAGCACGAATTTTGGAGTGTTAAAACCAGTAGCATGAGTAATCTGAATATTATTATATAGTTTGTATATAACATTTACTTATACGTATATAGATTGCCAAAATTGGTGTTTTACAGTAGGGTGGGGAAAGATGGGACACCGGTTCAGTCTATTTTCTCGTTTCATTTGGTAGTAAACAAAGAAAATTTTAAGAATTATAAACCATATCCTCGCGACGCCCATAGACCGTTTTTAATTGTTTAAAACAAGATCAGGATATTTAGATATTATGCGCTAAAGGTGTCGCATATTTCCCACCCTACTATAAGTTTTAAAAAAAGGTTTTAAATATTGTCAAAATTTGTGCTATATATTAAAACATATTTTATTACTGGTAAAATTTGTTGTTTGTAGTAGGGTGGGAAAATACGGGACAGCTTTAGCACATAATATTTAAATACCCTAATTGTTTGTTAACAATTAACAACGGTCTATGGAAGTCGTGAGGATATGGTTTTATAATTCTTTGAATGTTTTTTTGTTTACTACCAAATGAGACGAGAAATTATGATGTAAGGTGTCCCATCTTCACCCACCCTACTATATATTAAAAATACATAAAAAAATCGTTGTATATATTGGTAAATTCGTTTTATATATAAAAAAAACGTTTCATATATTCAAAAAAAATGTTTTACATAGTGTCAAAAAAATCGTTTTAAATGTTGCAAAAATGTTCGTACATTTTAGTAAAAAATATATTTAAATTTTTTTATAAAGAACTCTATGTGTTGGGGCATTAAGCTATTTCTGACCTAAATCTCAGGTCACGGCATGCATCGCTACAACAGCTTAAAATCGACTTTAACTTAAAATAGAATTAAACATATATGAATAACTGTACTGAAATTGCTATAGTGTTAAAAGAAAGCAACATATTTATTTTTACGGTAGTATAACGACTGTCGTTGTAACACGCGTGTTTTGTTTAACACAGCCTGTGCCCGCTTGTAAGTTTACACGCGTATGCTCCTTGTGAACGAATTCTTGAGATATTTATTCGTATACCTCTAAGTCTGGGGATTTATTACAGCCATAATATATAACTTACCCTCAGTGCGTCGATAGAACTACCTTGATAAGATTGACCAACGTTGACTTTAGATATATATGAATATGTCGATACCATGTCGTTCATCCATGCTCGGATCTGGAATTTAAAATTGGAAAGTTTTAAAACAGTCTGCTTGTGTTATCACATCATACCCGATTCTCAACCACAGTCGTTATAAAACGGGTGTTTTGTGACATAGGCCTACACCTCGTGCCCGCTTACGATTTACGAGATATATTTGTAGGTAAATATATTTTTTTGTTGATTTCATTTTAGCTGATGTTCTGAACAACCCATTAGTGACCATTGGGTTGGAGCAATTGCCGTTAAGTGTCTTGCCCAAGGACATATACGCCCACAATGGTAGCAGCGCGAGCCTCAAACTCTCTCCTCTAAGCTAGAGACTAACAACGCGCTAACTACTGTGCCACGGCGCCGAACCAATATGTTCCTACACCGGGAATCGAACCCGGGCTGCCTGGATGAAAGCAAATAAGTAGAAGAAATACTAATACTTACTTCGTCCATTGTGTGGTATACATTGTAATCAAATGTTGTCAAACTCATTTGAGCTGGACGATCCGACTTTTGATTATCAATGGCAACCTGAAGATCCTCAATGAAGATTTCGTAATCGACTCTATGAAAGGGCAATAAATAAAAGAATGTAACTAAAAAAATAAGTACCTACAAAGCAACATACATGGTAACTCGTAAGCTGAGGTTTATGAAACAGAACATCCGTGTTATAACGATTATCGTTTTCCGGCCACGCAAAGATAAATCAAGTTACATTACATTCAACTGATTTATTTTTACATGGCATGGCAATGGCAGTCGTTATACACGGGTGTTGTGTTTCATACACATCGTGTCCGCTTCAATTTCTACGTATATAACTTTGTGGTAATTATTTTTGGAGAGATTTTTTATCATTGCCTTACCCCAGAGAGGTCTAATATAAGTTGTTTAAAATATCAACACTACATTAAACTAATTAAAAAATCTCTTCTAAAAATCGTGGTAACATGTAAGCGGTACAAGGTGTATGAAACAAAACACCCGTGGTGTAACAGCCGTCGTTGCCCCCACGTGAAAATAAAACAAGTTACATTAATTTACTCATTTCAACGTACGAGTAAAAAAAGATGGTTTTTAGAAGTCTCTTTTTACCAATACCCAATCAATAATAAACGAAAAAATGTTACAGTATTATTTGAATTTATTCTTACGGCCAAACAAATTGTGCGGAAAAGACGGTTACTGTTGTATTTAAGTTTGATTAAACAAAAAATACAACGGGTTTCTTACCTGTTTCTCGCAAGAAAAACTTTGACTGCGCTCAGTTGGTCGAGTGGTATATGGATGTCTACTGGACGGACTGGACTTGGTTCAGACCAGAAATCAATCTAAAAAAGAATTGTTAAATGTGAATGAATGAATGAATGAATGAATGTAACCTACTTTATCCTCGTGCGGCCAAAAAAACGAAAGTCGTTAAACACGAGTGTTCTGTTTCATACACCGCATGTCAGCTTATGAGTTACCAAGTATATGTTACTTTGTGGGTGATATTTTTTTGTAAGGGGGATTTTTTCATTTTTTTATGGTTGATAATTTAGACAACCACAACCCATTAGTGACCACTGGGTTCGAGCAATTTTCGTTAGGTGCATTGCCCAAGGACACATACGGCCACCAACATCCAGTTTTGAACCCATTATGTAAAAACGCGTTGGTACTCTAATAGCTAAAAATGAAATTACAATCGATCTAAATTTGACAACTTTTTTCTACTTTATTTAAATAAAATCAAAAAGTTTCCATTTGAATTTTTTTTTTAAATAAATTTTAATAAGTTTAATTTTGCAAAACTATTTTAAATTTTGATTTTCGGTAATGTGGGCGAGGGTATAACTTACGTTTGGAAATGTTTCAGCCAAGTTTTCTATGACTTTAAGCTCGTATCCATTTGGTTGAATTCTTAAGACTTGATCCCTTTAAAAATAAAACAACATGAATGAATGAATGAATGAATGTACCTTACTTTATCCTCGCGTGGCCGGAAAACGACAGTCGTTATCACACGGGTTCAACACCCCGTGTCAGCTTATGAGTTACCATTACATAATACATTAATACAAATTATAATACATTAGAACACGTTATAACACAATATTACATCTTATAATACGCTTTATGGGAGGGTGGGGAAGATGGGACACCTTTAGCACACAATATTCAAATATCATGATCGTGTTTTAAAACAATTAACAACGGTCTATGAAAGTCGTTAGGATACGTTTACTATCAAATGGACCGAGCAAATAAAATGAAAAGTTGTCTCATCTTCCTCACCCTACTATAGCACATTTAACACACATAGTGCTATATAACACTGTTATAATATAAGTCTATTATAGTGATAGACAATAAGTGAATAATATAACGGAACACTCACTGATGAAAAAGTCTTTTGGCCGAAGCCACTGCCAAAACTGCGAAGATGATCACAAACTTCATGATTGTAGTTTTGCTTGTTTAATACACTGACTGTAGCTGCTTATATAGACAAGTTTACAGACATTACGTGAACTTGTGCATATTCTTTCGTGTGAACGTGAGAACTAAGCATAATGTTTTCCTAATTATAAACCATTTTCACGGCTTAACCTTTTGATAACCTTGTTTGTCTTACGATTTTAATACTCGGCGTGTTTTATAAATAGATTGAATACACAAAGATTTCACTGCTGTTGTCATACTGACGTACGTGAGATATATATTTAAGTGTAAAAGATAAAAAGTCTATAAAAATATGCCACAAAGTTCGTTTATATACTTCTGACTGACGCGAAACACCATGTTTTATTTAGAATCTTCACCTCAAAATACGTCAGTTCCAATATATATTTGGTAAATAAATAAATGTAACTTATTTATACTCGTATTAATCGCCGAGTAAACATAGTCGTTATAATATGGGTGTTCTGTTTCACACATTGTACACGTTTATCGCGCATGCAACTTCGGTGGGTAATTGTTTTATTAGATTCTGTACCGTTTTTAATGTATAGTAGGGTGGGGAAAGACACCTTGAGCACATAGTATCAAAATATCCTGTTAAAGTCACGAGGCTGCGTTTTTATAATTCTAGTTCTTTGTTTTCTGCCAAATGGGACCAGAAAATAGAATAAAAAGGTGTTCCGTCTCTCCCAAGATATATGTAACTTTGGAGCAACAAACAGAATTTAGATTCGAACCTATATACCTGACGGTTTGCTACCGCTCTAACGACTGTGTTATTAGTAGGGTGGGGGAAGATGGGACAGCTTTTCATTCTACTTTCTTGTCCCATTTGGTAGTAAACAAAGAAAACTTAAAGAATTACAAAACCGCATTCTCACGACTCCCATAGACCGTTGTTAAATATTTAAAACACGATCAGGATATTTGGATATTATGTGCTAAAGGTGTCCCGTCTTCCCCCACCCTACTATATATGATACCAGCGTGAAACAAGAATTTCAATGTAAGACTTCATATTTAATTGGCTACCTAATATGTGTGCAAAATATCATGCCATAACCGCACAGTAAAATAAATAATACAATACTAGTACAGGAATAATAATACTACTAAAAATACATACATATTCTATAGACTACAACGGAACATTAAGACAGTCTGGAATTTTAAAAGTTAAGGTACCCAACTTACAAACACCGTTTTTTACAATGACAATTATTTTTTTATAAATTATCGTGAAGTAGAAAATATTGGATGTTATACTTTGCTATTAGCAGAGAAAATATATTTTTTTAAAAATACTTTACATAAAAAAATGTTTTTCTTTGAGTAATGTCTTAACTGGTGTGGCTATCAGTGACCAAAAGAATAAATATAACTTATTTACCCTCGTCTGGCGGGGCAAGGACAGTCGTTTTACCACGGGTAATCTGTTTCATACACCTCGTGCTAGCTTTACCAAAAATATAACTTCGTAATTTTTGTTGGGTAATCAGGAAAACACCAAAACAGTAACAGTGTTGAAATAAATTAAACACCAACTAGTTTTCTGTATGTTTTATACATGAGTGACGTTATTCTTCGGATACCGAATTCTTAATATATAGTAGGGTGGGGAAGATGGGACACTTTTTCGTACTATTTTCTTGTTTCATTTGGTAGTAAACAAGGATAATTTAAGGATTTATAGAACTGTATTCTCACGACTCCCATAGGCTGTTGTTAATTGTTTAAAACGCGATCAGGATATTTGGGTTTTATGTGCTAAAGACGTCCCATCTTTCCCCACAATACTATACTAAGCCACAGCCTAAAAACCCGACAATAAAATTTTTGATTTACCTAGTTCAAAAAAGTCGGTTAAAAGTTAGACTTAAAGATTTTATGCGGCAATAGGACATTTTCGGCCTAAAAGCGGTTCAAACTTGAGGCGAAAATTCGCGTATAATGTTTCGGCTATAAATGCGGCTTAAATTGCGGCCTAAAAATATCGGCTTTAAAATAGCGATTTAAAAGGGTTTAACCGTCGTTGAAGCTTTGATTTCATAAGGTTCATTTTATGCAAAATTGTTTCCACTTTTCATGGTGCTACCACATCCTTTGGCTCCACCAACAAGCAAAGACGCAGAAACGACTTGTAGAGCAAGAGAAACCCAACCGAGAAAAAACGACCAGCCGAATTTTGTTGATATATTATCGTACGGTTTAAGGTCGCTTTGTCCAGTAACTATACGTCCAATGAAACTACACATAGCTACCAAAGTACAAATACCTGCGAAAAGATAAAAATAATCGTCGCTTATTCATCCACGCGTGGTGGAAATTTAGAGTTATAAAACAGGGGTGATATTATGCATTAGAATGCTGTTGTTTTAAATTGGTTTTAGTATCAGTCTGATAATTTAGACAACACATAAGGTACCAGCGAGGCCGGAAAACGACAGTCCTTATAGCACGTACGGACGTTCTGTTTCATACACCTTGTGTCAACTTACGAGTTACCATGTATGTTACTTTGTGAGTGATTTTTTTATGTGTGACTGACACATACGACCAAAAGGTAATAACATTTGTCTGTTCGATTACAGTAGCGAAGATTTAAGAATAAATTGAATAAAAAGACAAGATATAGCGACAAAACAAGTTGTTAAAATACGCTTACAGTGTAAAACATATTTACATTTAATTGGAAGAAAATAGGCGTGGTCGCTACACCTAGCGGACAAACGAGTCATTTATTTTAACCAGGTTAAACTTCTAATAGAAACAAAATTGTGCGTAAAGGTGTGTAGTTGTATACCTTACCTGATACGTACGTAAACAGTCCACTTGTTAGTATTGGAGTACTTCGTCTGCAGATGCAACCCGTCAAGCCCATTATACTGGCAACAAACATAATACCAGATGCTAGGACCAAGCTTACGGCGCTTGTCCGGGCAAAATCTACAAAGATTGCATGACATTAAAATAAATATGTTTAGTATGGTAGGGTGGGGAAAGAAGGGACGTCCTTAGCACATAAAATCGAAATATCCTGATCGTGTTTGAATCAAATAACAACAGTCTATGGAAATTGTAAGGATATACGGTTTTATAATTCTTTGGATGTATTTTGTTTACTAACTAAATGAGACGAGAAAATAGAATGAACAGGTGTCCAAACTTAAAGTTCTTTGTTTGCTACCAAATGGGACGAGAAAATAGAAAGAAAAATCTTCCCCACCCGACTGTATAGTGGGACACATTTTGTATTATTTTTACGTCCCATATTCTAGTGAATATAAAACATTTAAAAATTATAAAACCGTGACCTTACGATTCCCATAGAGCATAGACCGTTTTTAATTGATTAAAAGCGTCTTTACGTATGAATGAATGTAACTTACTTCACGTGGCTGGAAAATGACAGCTTTTAAACGCGGGTGTTCTGTTTCTTTCACCTCATGCTCGGTTACGAGTTATACTAGCTTTGTAGGTGATTGTGTTTTGGGAGTTTTTGCCCTTTAAAAAAGGCTGGCAATTTGGACAACCCATTAGTGACCACTGGGTTGGAACAATTGCCGATATAGGTGTCTTGCCCAAGGACACATACGCCCACAATGGTAGCAGTGACGAAGCTTGTACCAATCACATCTGGGTTAGAGGCATGCACGCTAACCAAATGTACTATAGCGACGTATATATATATAAATATATAAATTATAAATGAACCAAAATTGTGATAACGAATTATTCCTATCTTACCTTCTGTTCTTTGGAGATGGAAATCGTAATCTAACACACACTGGCCGCTGATCAGTTTTTCAGGGTTAACTGAAAAAGTAAATTCCATGAGTGAACGACATTTTGGTCCAACGATGGTCATTACAACAGATTTTATATATAATAGGGTCGGGGAAGATGGGCGCCTTTAACACATAATATCCAAATATCCTGACCGTGTTTTAAACAATTAACAACGGTCTATATGGAAATTGTAAGGATATACGGTTTTCTAATTCTTTGGATGTTTTTTGTTTACCAACTGTAAATAAGACGAGAAAATAGAATGAACAGGTGTTCAAACTTCCCCCACCCTACTATGTATTACGGATATAATTTTTAATTTTTAATTGAATATTTAATATGCCATCTTAGAAGCTTCACAGGATAATTTATAAGCTGGATTTAATTTTTTTTACCTGAATCTGGTATCTTGTCTTCATAACACGTCAACCAAATACCAACACGGTACGGGTATTGGTACATAGAGACCACATCAAAGGCTGTTGTATTATCGGTACTGGTTTCAACCAAAAACCAGTAATTTGTTGCAAGTGCTATCACGGCCGATGCAAGACCAAGCAAACCAACAACACAAGCAAAACCGAAACAGCAAATACGTTTCATATTGCCTAAGTTTCTATGGTAACGAATTAATGCAATAGGCTAACGTTATTTGATAGGCGAAGTTATACTGGCACTTGAAATTAAAAAATTAAAGCGGAGACACACATGTGATTCTTAAACTGTATGCGACCTGCACTTACTTTTATATTTATGGTAGGGTGGGGAAATATGGGACACCTGTTCATTCCATTTTCTAGTTCCATTTACTAGTAAACAAAGAACATTCAAAGAATTATAAAACCGTATCTTCAAAACTCCAATATAGCGTGGTTAATTGTTTAAAACACGACCATAATATTTAGATATTATGTGCTAAAGGTGCCCCATCTTCCCTCACCCTACTATATAAGTTTACTAAACAAACAGAAAATAAAAGAATATGAATTTTTAATTTTTACAATTACGAGAACGTTTTAGTAAAAACAGAAAACAGTTTTCGAGTAAAAAAAGTGTGATGATGGTATCGTCTATAAATCTTCACAGGCATATACACAGTCCTTTTCAGTCGTATGTACGTATCTCTATAGACTTGCGCTTGCTAACATAATTTTTAAAGGATGCACCGGCTAGAATTACTAAAATTTTTACTTTATTAGGGGTAAAAAAATGTAAAAGTTTTTGACTTAACTTTTAAAATGTGTAGTCTACCATTTTAAAAACAACTGACAAGCACAAGCAATTTTTTCTAACTCTTAGCTTAAACCTTAAGTTCGCAAATTATTAGCCCTTTATATGTTGCTTTCAAAGTGTTGGCATTTTTATTCTACTGCAATTTACAATACAAACTACTGAATTTGTGAGGTCATTGAAAACGGTTTTGTTTTCATCTCTTTTATTATACCTTGCCGCATACTTAAATGCTATAAGCTGATTAAAAAATCTAAAAATTTAGCTACGCAGAATATGCTAAACACTAATCGTTCATAAATCATAGGCGGTACAGTACGAACTACAGCTGTTAAATCACTATTTAAACTTACAAACGATTTTCTCTTTGTAGTGCTCAATTACCAGAGCAACAAAATAAAGTAGCTCTTGAATTTTGAAGTGTTGCTAAAACATGAAATTCGATGTAGGCTACTCAGCAAATCGATAACTTTAAACCACATAATCGACATTATTTAGTCATTACGAACCCTTGAGTTTAAGCACTTGTTACTCTGTTAAAGTGAAAATTTGTTAGTGATAATGTACAACTGAAAACTGCTGCAGTAAAAACGTTAATAGTAAAGCTTTATGAAACAGCCACGTTTTACTAAAAACTGGGTTTAGGTCCAGTTCTAATAGCAGGACCATAAAATGTAAAACACATATTTTATATTGTTCGCAATTGAAATCCGCTCAAGGGTTATCATATATTCAACTTTCGGGATAACAGTTTGGCAACCAATCATTGACCACCGGGTTGCAGCCTATTTATATGAATGAATGTAACTTACTTTATCCTCGCGTGGCCGGAAAACGACAGTCGTTATCACACGGGTTCAACACTCCGTGTCAGCTTACGAGTTACCATGTATGTTACTTTGTAAGTGAATATTTTTTTAGATTTTTTAACTTTTTTATGTATGGCTGATTATTTGGACAACCCATTGGTGACCACTGGGTTGGATCAATTGCCGTTAAGTGTCTTGCCCAAGGACACATACGCCCACAATGGTAGCAGCGTCGAGCCTTGAACCCATTACTTCTGGGTTACAGGCAGGCGCGGTAACCACTACTCCGAATATGACGTAAAAGACACTACATAACCAAAAAAAGTAACTTGCAAGGTGGCACGAGGTGTATATGAAACAAAACACACGTGTTATAAAGACTGTTGTTTTCCGGCTACGCGAGGATAAAGAAAGTTACAATCATTAATTCAAGTTTTTTTGGTCCTAAAAATTTAAAATACCTGCTTAACTTTGCTTTCAAAAGCGTGCACATTGTTCCAAAACGATAAATAACCAAATATCGATAATATTGTAATTATGCAGAATTTACACAACATATTAAAGTGGCAGTCATGCAAACCATAAACGTGCCGAAAAGACTTTTAGCCACGAAACTGGGATTCGGATCCAAGGAAATATAAATTTTTAAAACTTTCTTGAATTTTTGCCCCGTTTTTAGGATTTTAGTGGATGCAAAAAACAGCAATTAAAATGTGGTTACAGAATAAATAAACACAATTTTTCAGGAAAAAAATAAAAACAACGTGCAAAAAGATAAAGTATACACAAACATTTTTATTTTTCCTCATTTTTACCAGTTAATGTTAAAACAAATCTGCTAAAACATTTGCTGTGTAATCGATATACCGCTACCCGTTGACGTACCACACAAAATGCGAGAGATTTTTTTACATACACTCCATAAGAGGCAAAAAATAACATTCTTTAACAAGTGCGCATTTTAAAAGGACGTGATTAAAATTACACATGTAATAAGTACATAGGGGAAAAAAACACTGCTGACAAACCATTATATACTCGCATGCAAATCGGATAAAAATAAGAAATGTGCTTCTTTTAACTTTAAGTAAGGAGCACATGTAAAAGTCAAAATACTCTGACATTCACACATGTAGTGTGACGAAGACAGAAATAGTTTCCCCAAAAATTTTAAAATCCCTAAAAATTGAGCTATCTTAGTGATATGGCTTTTTTGTGCCTATATGGGCATTTGACAGTGGAAAATAAAACTGTGGATTTAAAATAGATGTTTTATAGTAAAGTGATTAAAGATATAGCAGTACGGTTCTAGAGATTCTCAAACTTTGCTGAAAACTTTAAATAAATAACAAAAATTTAGGAAAAACTTTAGAATGTGTAAATTGTAAAAAATGAGCGTTTATAAATATGTTGTAGTTTCAAAGGTTTGAGAACCCCTGTCTTTAATATAGACTAAAGTTACTCCAATTTAAGATGCATTTAGTTTATGCGATTGTAGTAACAGAAAATCATGTGTTTGTCTGCTGTACTGCTTCAGCAGTGTCGTCAGAGTCTGAACAAATAACGAGCTTATGTCGGTAAGTTGGCGCAGAGGAATTCAAGGAGTTATTTGCCACAACTTTCGTTTGAGCTGCTAATATTGCCTGGATAAAAATAAATCTAGGTGGTTATTCTTTAGAACTAGATTCAATTCAAAGCTGACAATTTTTTATACCCGAAGCAAGGGTCAAAATTTATATACAAGTTAAAAGGGGTTAGCACGCCTGTCCGTAACCCAGAGGTAATGGGTTTAAGGCTTGTCACTGCTACAATTGTGGGCCTATGTTTTTGTGGCAAGACACTTAACAGCAGTTGCTACAACCCCTTTGGTCACTAATAGATTGTCAAAATTATCAGTCATACATATAAAAATTTAAAAAAAAGAAAAAAGAGGTGTATGAAACACCCGTGTTATACAGACCTTCTTTTTCCGGCCACGCGCGGATAAAGCAAGTTACATTCATTCAAGTTACCTACACAGTGGTTTTGGTGCTAGCAACAAAATCAAAAGATACTTTGTTCAATCATTGCTGCTACCATTGTTACCACGTATGTTGCGGGGTGGTTACTTTTTTTATATGTTTTTGTAGTGAAATTAATAAGGACCTTTGGGTTGGAGTAATTGCTGTTAACTGTCTTCTCCAAGGCCACACAGGCCAAAAATATTACCCTTACAGATTTAAAAATGTGGTAACTTGTAAGGGTTGTATGGTGTATAAAAAAACACCCATGTTATGGAAATTGTCGTTGCCCATCTAAAAAAGGATTAATAAATTGCATTATTTAGTGTAGTCTTAAAAATTGGGACGCCAAAGCTTTATTTTAATTTATTTTTGGGTTTGAGGTAATGAGCCAACTCTAGGCTAAATAAACCAAAACCTTTTAAATTGTCAGCTTTAAATTGAGAACTTTTTCTAAGTACTAGTAATACAGAAACAAATATTGTATTGCATGCAGAACAATAAGTGCACAAAATAATAATTTGCAAGCAAATACAACACAAAAAATCAACATAAAATGCAAAATGTTAAAACACAAAATTTGGCATGATTTTAGTTTGAAAACTCGTGTGACAGTTTTGATTAATGATTTGTGAACATATCATGCTGTGGAAAACATGGGGTCGTTACCATAATTCAATGGTTCAGTAATCCAGCCACGGTGGCACGTCTCTTCATTTTGCTCTGTTGGTTATAACTTGTGGGATATTATATTGAAAAATCATTGGGCACCAAACATTTTAAAATGCAGGGGATGCAGGCACAGTTAAACTGCACTGTGAAATAAATCTAATCTGGCAGGTCCTACTGTTTACTTATAAATGCAGTACAGATAATTCTAGAGTTGGCCTGCCTACCCTGGCAACCCAGGTTTGGCGCCTAAACTTGGCTGATTTAAGGGGGAATTTATTGATTTATCTTTGAAATGTATTCTTATAAAAGTTATATCTAAAAATTTAAAGTGTATACAGAAAAATGTAGCTTTAAAGTTTGTGGCACCTAAATTACATGGCATCTTAAAGTTTGTGGCACCTAAATTACATGGCACCTAAATTACATAGCACTTTAAAGTTTGTGGCACCTAAATTACATGGCACCTTAAAGTTTGTGGCACCTAAATTACATGGCACTTTAAAGTATGTGGCACGTAAATTACATGGCACCTTAAAGTTTATGGCACCTAATATACATGGCACCTTAAAGTTTGTGGCACCTAAATTACATTGCACCTTAAAGTTTGTGGCACCTAAATTACATGGCACCTTAAAGTTTGTGGCACCTAAATTACATGGCACCTTTAAGTTTGTGGCACCTAAATTACATGGCACTTAAAAGTCTGTGGCTCCTAAACAACAAGGCAGTTTAAAAGTCTGTAGCACCAAAATTTTTTTGGAATATAAATGCCACGCACGTAAATTCTAGGGCAGGCAAATGACATGGCTCTAAAGGTTGGTGAAACCTAAAAGTTTTAAAAACATAAGGTTCATGGTGGACAAACAACATATAGTAGGGTGGGGAGAGACAGGATATGTGGACACCTTTAGCACATAATAACCAAATATCCTGATCGTGATTTAAACAATTAACAACAGTCTATGGGAGTTGTGAGGATATGGATTTATAATTATTTGAATGCTCTTTGTTTACTGCCAAATGGGATGAGAAAAGAGAATGAAACGGTGCCCTATCTTCTCCCTCCCTATTAAATCATCCAAAGTTTGTGGCTCTTATAACTTTAGGACTTAATAGATTGTAGCAGATATCACCCAAACTCCACTGTTTTTGCCAAACAAACATAAAAAAATATAAACATGATTTTTTTTCAATTTTTGTTTTAAAAGTTTTGTTTTTTTTCCAATTCTAGCAGATAAGAAAACAGGTTTCAAATTAGAAACAGGCTAATGTGATACCAGGCGCTGTTATCCTAAATATCTTTGGCTTATATGTTATATGATAGAAAAAAACTTTGGTTTTTCCATGTTCCAGCAGAATATTTTAGTTCTATACATTTCAAATAAGAAATGAGTTTATGCGATATCGGGCACCAATTTTCCAAATATCTGAGGTATGCGTATGTTATGATGGGTTAATATGTAGATATGTTAATTGTTTAAAACTTAATATGACATAATTTAATAGTGGATTTTAAAATTTTGGGATGTACCCCACTATTAAAATATCAAAAATGGTAAATAAAAAACAACAAAAAATAGTTGCAAATATCCAAATTGATTCCTTTTTGCTGCTACTCTGAACCCAAAAATAAGGCTTAAAAGTGGTTAGGATCAGTTAACCCTTTTTGGCAAGGCATAACTTTTTTGTCTTTTTTTTAAAACGATAGCGAAAATCATATTATATAAAAAAAAAAACAGAAAAAAGGTTTAAAGTGGGGCAAGCCTTGTAGTTTCAAAACCACTGTTTCGAAGGGTTAAGTTTCAAGACTCATGACAGAAAGTCAAGGGAATGACTGACAGAAACACAGTTTTGTTACAACCATGCCAGTAAGAATAATTTGAGCATATGCACTTTGGTACAGGATGAAAATTCTCATGCCAACAATTAATTCACTGTCCAATTATTTTGCACAATTTTCATTTACATGCTGGGGCATGCTGTTCAATTACAATACGATATATCCTTGATTATCTGCATTTTTAAATTTAAGTTCTCATCTGCATATCTCATGAAAAACTAACATTTTGATCAAAAAAAAAAAAAAAAATGATTTTTTAATAAAATTAATAAAACTAATATTTTAATAAAAAATTGTGTTTTTTGCAAATTTTTTATTTTTTTACCTATTTAATGGTAACTCTTTATAGATTTTAATTTAATAATCATTTTATCTTTTATAATATGTAAGTTATTAATATTTCATTCAAAAACTTCTTGGTTGATCCGAATATTATGAATTCTTCATTACAATATCAATTTTTTGGCTTAGGCCAAAATTTTAAAATTTTTATATTTTTTTTTATTATTTTAAATAAACTTTAAATTTTTGTACTTTTCTGTCACTAGAATTTTTTTTTCCAGCAAGACGTTGAAAAAAATTCCTAACTTGTTCAGATAATCAAGGAAAATGAATTATTTTAATAAAAACTATATAATAATAAATAACCTTGTTATAATTTGCGTCCTCTGCTACTGATCTTTGCATACTGATAAGTTTCGGACCAGATTTCATGACACGCTTTGCCTGGCACCATGTTTTGATTAAATCTTTAGACCATTGAGTGAATTCAGGCTGAGACTGAAAAAAAAATGTAAAAAATGCATAATGCAATACAAAAAAAATGTATTTTACAAATAAAAAAATTACATTAAATAATAAAAAAAACGCAGTTTTCAATTAAAAATAAAAGGCATTATATAAACACTAATTTAAAAGGTTGCATTTTACAGTTAAAAAAAATCGCAATACACCAAAAAATTCGCATTTTACAATTATGCCTTTATGTAGAATTACATTCATATTTTGGGGGAAATGAGCCAATTCTGGTCTAAATTCTAGGACCCATGGCGTAGAACGCTGTGGGACCTTACCCACATAGAATAAAACCTCACCCATATATAACAGCAAGTATATATCACTGACCTCACAGCGTAGGATGATATCTTTACTGCTTTCTCTTGTAGAAATAAAAAGACAGAATTTCATTCCTTTTGCTTGGCCCTCTTTGATCATTGTAACGGACTCAAAAACGACCAAGTTTTTCTAGAATTTATAAATATAGTAGGGTGGGGGAGATGGGACACCTTTGGCACATAATATTTAAACATTCCGATCATGTTTTAAACAATTAACAATGATCTATGAGAGTTGCAAGGATACAGTTTTATAATTCTTTAAATTTTCTTTATTTACTACCAAATAGGACAAGAAAAGAGATCAAAAAGGTGTCCCATCTTTCCCACTGTCTTATATTTCAATTTTTTTATTAAATAAATTATTTTGGTATATTTTTATGAGGTGGTCTGACCCCTTGCAACCCCCCTGGTTGCGCCACTTCTAATGAACACCTTTATTAAGTGCATTATAAATTAATCAATATTATACAGATGTTTTCAAAAATAAATGGGCCAATAAGCGTTTAGTTGTCAAGCTGTTAATTAGGGCCACAGTTCCATAAAATTTCCATTAATCAAAACAATTTAAAAATTAGGCTTGAAAATGAAAATTAATAAAAGAAAGAGCAAAGCTTAATTATTTTGTTATCATTTAGTTAATTCATTTTTTGCTCGTGCTTGCAAAACTAACTACAACAAAAACTTTAAAAAATCTGATTTTGGGTAATTTTCTTTTTAGTTTTTTTTGACATGCCTCATTAAAAAACTAACATTTTCATAAAAAGAAGTAATAAAATAAAAAAAATGGAAAAAAGTAAAAACAAACCAACATTTGGAAAAGTTATAAAACTAACATTATGACAAAAAATAATAAACCCAAATTTAAAAAAAAAATTAACAAATCAAAAAAAATTTTTTTTCGTAAAATTGTCGTACCGATCCGTCATAATCTTTCCATTCAAGGCGATTCGGATAAAGATAGAAATATTTTTTCTGCCATGTTGTCAACGCAAGGGGACCCCCAAGCTTGTATAATATACCGTGAAGAAAACAATCCCCTTCTAAATTATCTAAAAAATGGGAAAAAACGGGAGAAGTTATTTCAAAATGTTAAATTTAAATTATAGTAGGTCGGGGGCAGATGGGACACCTTGTCATTCTATTTTCGTGCCATTTGGTAGTAAACAAAGAACATACAAAGAATTCTAAAACCGTATCTTAATGACTCCCATAGACCGTTGTTAACTGCTGAAAACACGATCGGGATATTTGGATATCATGTGCTAACAGTGTCCCATCTTCCCCCATCTTATAATATGTGAAAGTTGTTTTCAACATGCAAATTTTAAATCATATATAGCGGGGTGGGGAAGATGGGACACCTTAAACACCTAATATCCAAATACCCTAATCGTGTTTTAAACAATTAAAAACAGTATATAGGAGTCGTAAGGAAAAAGTATTATACTTTTTTAAATTTTATTTGTTTACTACCAAATGGGATGAGAAAATAGAATGAAAAGGTGTCCTGGATAAAATGAAAGATAAAAGAGGGAAAATAGAATAAAAAATATTATGTGCTAAAGCCTTAGAGGTGTCCCATTTTACCTCACCCTACTATGTATAGCCAATGTATAAAAAAAACCCTGATAGCTTTCATTGAATTTAAACTAAAAAAAAAACTTAAATTAGTGCGGGCTTAAACATTAGACAATCTCTAGTGAAACAGAAAATTTAACAGTACAAAATAGAGGCTCACTTAGGTTTTAAAACCATTGTACAGATATTAGATACACTTACCAGCAAATAAAGCTTTGCCTTTTGTCTTTCGTTTTGCTTCCAGTTTATCGGTCTCATGGTTCACCATGTCAAACACTGTGTCTGTATGAATAAATACACAACTGTTAGTGTTCGCATATATTGATTAAAAAAACTTGGGGTTTATGGCACAGTTTGGGCGTGGACTTTTGCCTGTGTGTTTTCTGCTGTCGTGAAACAGTGATTTGATTGAACTATTAAATTAGTTTAAGGCTGAAAAGTGCTACTTTTGTGGAAATGTGCACGCTAGTATAATGTGCTCGACACGCGCGTATAGTGTTTCGATGCACGCACGACACGTACATATAATTTTTCGACAGTGACAACCATCAGATTACTTCCTAAAAAAATGAGCTAAAATTTGACATTCATTCATAATTATAAGAATATAACGTCGCATTTTTTATCGCATTAGTTATTAAGCAAATTTTGTGTTATTATACAAGTTTTGTGTTTTTTTGCAAGTTATGTGTTTTTATGCAAATTTTGTGTTTTTATGCAAATTTTGCGTTATTATACGAATTTTGTGTGATTGTACTAATTTTGTAAAAAAAAATTTTTTTCACTTACCGCATATTTCTTTCTGCCACCGAGACGAGACAACGAGATCAAAATCTTGATATAAATCTTGGTCTGCGTCGGTCAGTTTTATTCCCTTTGTTTCATCATCATCAAAGTTTCCGATGTCGAACGCGTCGGCTGCGTTAACTTCGCCACGAGGGGGGGTTAGAGGGGGCAAGTACTGAAAGGAATAAAATTTTATAAATTAGAATTTTTTTACGCTACAAAACCCTTTAAATAAAAGGCGGCCATTTTAATTACAATTTTTTTTTAAGTTAAAAATTTAAAACCGATAATTAAGAATACGAGGTTTAAACTTTCCAAATTAAAAACCGTTATTTTAATGGCTAAAATTTAAAGCCAACTTAAGCCTTATTTTACAAGCCAAAAAATGTTCTAAAAAATAACCATGTGATGTGAATTTAATAATTTAGAAGCCACGTTTACAAGGCCTACATTTAAATTCAGGCCCACATTTAAAAGCTGCAAATTTATAGTTGAAAATATAATGCTGGCACTTTAAAGCCTTAACTTCAAAGCCAACAATTAAAAATAAACAGAATAAAGGGCAAACAAAAGGAGCTATATCTTGGGCAAGGCACTTAACGGCAATTGCTTCAACCCAGTGGTCAGTAATGGGTTGTCTAAATTATCAGTCATACATAAAAATATAACGAAAATATCCCAAAACATAATCACCTAAAGAGTAACATACATGGTAACTCGTAAGTTGGCACGAGGTGTATGAACACCAGTGTTATAACGACTGTTGTTTCCGGCCATGCGAGGATAAAGTAAGTTACATTCGTTCACAGTCAAATGTTTTGGCTAACGAGTTAAACTTTGTAAAATAATGTTTAGTTTTACTATTTTGAGTTTTACAACGTCATAAAAACCATTTCTTTCAATTATTTTTACATAATAAAAAAAATTAACATTTGGTTATTTAGAAACACACAAAAATTGAACTGTTTTGTTTGGTATATTTTAAGCTTGGTGAAAATGGCCAAAAAGGTCAGAGACTCAAAAAGCCAATGCAGCAAAAGCTGACTTGATAATATTGAGTATTCAATGTAACATTAATAATGTATGTGTATACGTGTTCACTGTATGGTGGTTGTAATACAATTAATTTCCCATGCAACAAAATCTAGACATTTAAAATAGCACGCTTCCAAAGTGGGCCTATAAAGCCGCAAATCGAAGCCGACAACTTGAACTTACAAATTTAAAATTTAAAGCCGCAAAAAATAGCCAACAAGTTTGAGCCACAAATTCAAAATTTACAATTTAAAGCCACAAACTAAAAGCCAGAACCTCAAAGCTACAAATTTAAAACTTACAATTTAAAGCCGCAAATTAAAACCTGACAACTTTAGACAACAACCTTAAAATTAACAATTTGAAGCCGCAAATTTAAAAATTGCCACTTGATGTCGCAAGCATAGCTCTGTTAAATGAGACAAACTGACAATATTAACAATTTTTTAGGAAAATGTTTCTAAATCATCAAATACACCTTTTTATTTTATTTAATCCTAGTTAAAGCTATGGGTTGAAGCTCATTTTTACCTGTTATGTAGTGTGGAGTAAGACAGGACCCCTTTAGCACATAATATTTAAATACCCTGATAGTGTTTTAAACAATTAACAACGGTGTATGGGAGTCGTGAGGAAACGGTTTTAAATTTCTTTGAATGTTCTTTGTTTACTACTAAAAAGAACAAGAAAACAGAATATCCTGATGGTGTTTTAAACAATTAACTACGGTCTATGGGAGTCGTAAGGAAACGGTTTTTAATTTCTTTGAATGTTCTTTGTTTACTACTTAAAAGAACAAGAAAATAGAATAAAAAGTTTGCAGTAATTAAAAATACCTTTTGTCTTTGGACTTGGTCCCAGTCTACATCCAAGAAAAAAGAATGTTCTTTCAGCTCCTCGCCTCTGTAAATTAGGACGTTTATTTAGTTTGCTTAAAATTTTGGGTAGCATTTTAAATTTTTAAGACATTTAAAAAAAAAAAATTTTTAAATAAAAAATATAAAGGAAAAAAACAGTCGTTAAACACAAGTGTTCTGTTTGATACACCACTTGCCAACTTGTTACTTTGTGGGTGAATATTTTTTTGGGATTTTTTTTACTTTTTTATGAGTGGCTGATAATTTGGACAACCCATTAGTGACTACTGGGTTGGAGCAATTGCCGTTAACAGTTTTGCCCAAAGACGAAGGCGGGACACCTTTAGCACATATTATCCAAATATTTTGATCGTGTTTTAAACAATTAACAACAGTCTTTAGGAGTCATGAGGATACGGTTTTATAATTCTTTGAATGTTCATTGTTTACTACCAAATGGGACGGAAAATAGAATGAAAAGGTGTCCCATCTTTCCCAACCCTACTGTTTAACTGAAATATAATGAAACTCACGCTCTGCCGCGACAGCCAAGTCTTTCCTTGGGATCTTTGATTAAAAGTTGTTGCAAGAAATCTGAGACCTCATCCGAAAAACTTGACGGCATTTTTACTTCCTGCAAAAAATATAGAAAACTGTTTTAAATTTTGATTTGAAAAATTCTTTTAGTCTTCAACAAGCAGTGTTAAATAAATTATGTGTGCTGTAATTTAAATTAGCGCCGCTTTTCAAATAAAACCGAACATATTCTAGTCTGCCTTTCTCCGAAATGCCGTCATAAACATGGCGTTAAACTTGGCGTTCCCAACTTTTTACGACTAGAGCCTATTTCTAGTCTTTAAAAGCGCCAAACCTGGGGAGGCAGGGATATGATTTTGTGCACTGCGTTAATCAGTTTGCAACCCATACTATTTTACTTTAAATATTTGAAAATTGTAGTGAATTCGTGAAAATTGCTTTCTGTAATGCAATGCATTGGTTCGCTGCGACGTCTTGTAACCTACATTTCTAATTTTCTTGGTTTATTTCTGTTTTCCATGTTACTCAGTTTCCTTGTGTTGCTTTGCCAGTAGTACTGTAGTTAAGCTTGTGTATGTTTATTCAGTTTGTTTTCAATTATTTAAAACTGTTTGTTTTCACGTCGACTATATAGTGACCGCTGAGTTAGAGCAATTACAGTTAAGTGTCTTGCCCAAGGAAACGTACGCCCACAAATTGTGGGCCACAATGGTAGAAACGACGGGCCTTGAACCCATTACCTCTGGGTTTGAGGCAGGCGCACTAACCAACTGTGCTACGGTGCCTGACTATATGCTACTGCTTCGGACTATTTTTAACTATGCAGTTACCAATGGGTTTTGAGCCTTATTAAATAAACTAGCAAACGGTCGATCCAACAAATGTTAGTATTTACCATTGTCAGCGTCATCTTATCAATTTCTGCTTTATCTTTAGTCTTGTGGTTTCGAAATGGTGAATGTCCGCGCAGCAGTTTGAACACGGTACATCCATAAGAGAACCAGTCAGCTCCAGTGTCATAAGACATGCCACGCGTCAGTACTTCAGGAGCGATATATCCATGTGTACCTCTGGAATTATGATACAAATTTTATGAAAATATAGTAGGGTGGGGGAAGATGGGACACTTTGTCATTCTATTTTGGTGTCCCATATGGTCGTAAACAAAGAACATTGAAAGAATTATTTAACCGTTTCCTCACGACTTCCATAGACCGGTGATAAGTTTTAAAAACACGATCAGGATATTTGAATATTATGCGCTAAAGGTGTCCCATATTTCCCCACCCTACTGTTTATTAATTTATGTGTCATTTTTTATGTTTAAAAAAACTTATGTCAATAAAATGTAGCTGTAATATTCTGGAAAATATAAGAATTATTGTGTTAACATTTTACATTTCAAAAAAATTATGCCAATAAAATGCGTCCTATTCAAAATTTCTAGTTTTAGTTATATTTAGCACTAAACATTTTTCTTTAGTAGGGGTATATTATTAGTTTGACTTGATTTTTTCTTGCGTTGGCTTGAACGATTGAATGTAACTTACTTTATCCCCGCGTGGGTGGAAAACAACAGTCGTTATAACACGGGTGTTTTGTTTCATTCACCTCTTGCCAGCTTAGAAGTTACCTAGTATTTTACTTTGTGTGTAAATATTTTTTTGGGATTTTTTAGTTTGGACAACCCATTACTAACAACTGGGTTGGAGCAATTGCCAAGTGTCTTGCCCAAGGACACATACGTCCACAATGGTAGCAACGACAAGCCTTGAACCCATTACCTCTGGGTTGGAGGCAGGAGCGCTAACTACTTTGCCACGGCGCCAGGCTTTAGTAGTATTTAGTTACACAATACTTACACGCTAGCATGAGGTCTTTTTCTTGATAAATCGCACGCTAATCCCAAATCGGATATTTTTGTGTGGCCTTTTTCATCAAGCAAGATATTAGCAGGCTGAAAAATAAAACCTTTACTAACAAAGCATAAAGTTGTTTGAATGAATGAATGAAGCTTACTTTTTCCATCGCGTGGCCGGAAATCGACAGTTGTTAAAACACAGGTGTTCTGTTTCATACACCTCGTGCTAGCTTATGAGTTACGAAGTATGTTACTTTGTGGGTAATTATTTTTTTGTGAAATTTTTCATTTTTTTATGTATGGCTGATAATTTGGACAGCCCATTAGTGACCGCTGGGTTGGAGCAATTGCCGTTAAGTGTCTTGTCAGTTTGGAATGCAATGTCATAAATGGAACTTTTATATTTTTAAGTGGTGGGGCAAAAACAGGCTTTGTAACAAGAATATGCTGCTTCACACATCTCGTGCCTGTTAATAAGTTACCAAATACGCAGTTTTGTGGGTTTTAAGGTTTTTTTAAGGTTATTTTCTGGAATATTTTTAAAGCGATATTTATTTGTGCAACCCTTAAAATATTGGAATAAAAATAATGTTTTTTTAGCAAAAAAAATCTTTTTACACAAGGTCTATTTTCTAACACTATTTTTTTACCAAAAAATCTACTTTCCAATATTTATTTTTTACCAAAAGATTTCTTGTTCACACTACTTTTTAACCAAAATATTTTTTTCTAATATATATAATGTTTTTCACCAAAAGATCTCTTTTTATTTTAATATTTTTTACCATTTTTTAATAATTTTTTTTTACTAAAAGATCCATTTTCTAATATTATTTTTTACCAAAAGAAAATTTCTGATATTATTTTAAAGAAAAACTTAATCTCACTTTTAAATCTCGATAAACAATTCCATGTGAGTGCATATGATCAAGTCCAAGAAGAATTTCCGACGCATAAAATCGGACTTCATTCTCAGTGAACGTTCCTCTTTGTGTGAGTTGGTAATGCAAGTCACCACCTGTGAGAAAAAGCCACGTTTATGAAAATACAAGGCCTTGTTTTTCTGAAGCCAACAATTTAAAACTTATTTTTAGGTTTTAAATTTTAAGCCGGCAATTTAAAGCTGCAAATTGGAAGCCGACATTTTATAGCCGCAAATTTGAGGCCGACATTTAAAAGCCGCAAATTTGAAGCTGACATTTTATTTGTAGAAGTTGTTTTATCTTTAGTTTAAATTCCAGGTATTGTGAAAAAGCTCGCATCATGTAAAAAACTATGTAGAGTATGACACTTGTGTAGCACATGTCATTTAGTTTTTAAAAATTTAAAAACCAACGCTACGATGTGTGTCATAAAATGTGTCGTCATATTTTAAACTGAAAATACCCAGTTGTGGCGTGCTGCACGCCGCGTGCAGGTGATATTTTTGTAGATGAATTTAAATTTAATTTCTTAGAAAATGCCCACTCTTACCGGAGGTTTTCCTGGTAATTTTTGAGACATTTTGTGAAACAGTGCACAAAAATAGTTGTTTTAAACTGAAGCCATACGACACAGTCAATGCAACACAGGTTTTTGTTTCATACACCTTGTGCATGCTTACGGGTTATCACGTATGGAACTTTGTTGGTGATTTTTTGTTGTATAACTAACTAGTTGTACAACCCATCAGTGACCATTGGGTTGTAGCAATTGCGTTAACTGTTTTTCCTTGAAGGCGATACTAATACTGATCGGCGTATGTGTCCTTGGGCAAGTAACTTAACGAACATTGCTCCAACCCAATGGTCACTAATTAGTTGTCCAAATTGTAAACCATATCAAAGCAAAAATGTACACAACATGAAAAATGTAGTAACTCGTAAGCACAAAACGATAAAAATAGCGTGAAAAATACATGTCTGACTGCGATGCGGTGTAGTGGACTCGGTACACTGGTCGCATGAAAGGCTTAAATGGGCTTTCCGGGTGTGTTGGGGTGATGGGTCAAATTTGGCCCAAATCCCAGGTCCTTGACAAGGACCTCACCCCCCAAAAAATTAAAATAAAATATTTGTTTTGCATAGGTACTTATAGCCACAATGATAGCAGTAACAAAATCGAAACACAATAATAATTAAATGCCACTGTTTTGTAGCTTTTAAGTTAAATGGCACAGTATTGTAGCTACAGACACCAAAACCTACGGTGACAGGCCTAGATATTTTGCACTACATTGATCAGTAAACATTACAACCAATTACAAGTTAAATTTGTTTCATAGGATTTTTTTGTCTTACTATCCCAGCCTACTCTGTCCTATGGCAACTATATTTTTTTGCAGTAGCCATTTTTGTACTTTCGGTTTTATGTCGCAAATGTTTTGCCCAAATAACTACACAGTGTTGCTATTCACAAAATTAAACTAAAATATTTAAGTTTTTTATTTAAAACGGAAGACTTGGTTTTATAGCTTGTGTTATAGAACTTACTCTAATTAGCAAAACTTTTAGAATAGATATAGAAAGTTTTAGCATGCGTTTTGTTAAATTGAGGAAAAGGAACTAAAAAATTTTGGTGCGTCGCAAACAAAGAAGCCAAGTCATGAAAATTTAACCAACTGACAAATTTGATATGAATAGGTATATAGTAGGTTGGGGGAAGTTGGGACACCTCTTCATTCTATTTTCTGGTCCAATTGGTAGTAAACAAAGAACATTCAAAGAGTTATAAAACTGTATCCTCACAACTCCCACAGACCATTGTTGATTGTTAAAAACTTGGTCAGGATATTTGGACATTATGTGCTAAAGGTGTCCCATCTTCCCTCAACCTAATATTATGTTTTGTAAACAACATAATTTTGTGCTGCAAAACAGTCTAATTTTGAAGCATGTTGTCATTTAAGTACCACGTTTTGAATCGCTAAAATACTACACACGAGTTTCGTAGTAGTACAGTAGTGAGGCACAATGAAGCAGCTATGATAATATTATGTCTACTGTTACGTTCACACACACTCGCGCACGCACACACACACACTATGTATATAGACCATAAACACATGTTAGCAATTTAATCAAAAGTAACACAGTTTGCCAGGTAATGCACAGGAAACAGTATGAAGATAGAAAATGAATAATCACTGCCCACATTAGACTGGTTAAGTCTTTCCAATATATAAAATAAAGCGGAATATACATGACTAGATCTAGATAACATAGGTTTTAAAGCTGTTTTAAAATATAACATTTGAAGACCCATTAGTATAAACAACAACCTTGAATTGGTTGCAACACTTTTCATGATGGTTTAGATATAAGCTTATTAAAGACATTTTGGTTCTTTAAAAGTTTTTTTAATATTATTTTACACATTAAACACAATTTTAAAATTAAAATACATACAGGCCTATTGCTACATATAAAATTTAAATAAGTTTTTTCACAACACATGCTTAAACATTGGGCCTATAAGTTTTGTAAATGGATAAAAAAATTCACAGCACACTTGGATTTTTTATGGATCTGTTTGCGTCACACAAATTTAAAACAAATTTTTTTACAATTTTATACCAAACATGCAAAAACGTTTATATAAATTATTGTTAATGGTAAAAGTAGAAAATTAAAAAAAAAAAAATTGGTGTTTTTTGATTGTATACAAAACGTGCACTAATGTTTACATAAATTATTGGTAATTTGTTAAAACACCAAATTTAAAAAAAAAACTAGTTGTTTTACAATTTTATACAAAACATGCAAAAATTAACTGTTTATATATAGAAATAATTGTTAGTGGTAAAAAAACATGAAAATTAAAAAAACTTAAGTGTTTTTCGATTGTATACAAAACATGCAAAAATATTTAGTAATTTGTCAAAGTTTTCCACCATTTATACTTTGTAATAATACCTTTCAAATAGATTGCATTAGGTTATTAGCTAATAAATACAAACATTACTTAACTAATGGAGTCTCTAAATGCCATTAGCATACTTAAGGTAATTGACTTTATAATTGGAATGATTTTAAAGCCTAAAATATACAAAAAAATGTTTGAATGAAAGGAATAAATCACACAAGAAAGTTCTGAAAATCTTGAAGCTAAAGCTACCACAAAGCTTTCTAAAAATAGTAGTTTTTCGAGGTGCCCTACTTAGTCAAGTTTTTTAGAGTATTTCTGACGTGTCTGATATTCCAAATTGTTAAGTACAGTTTTTATAATTAGGTTATATGGTCAACAACAGAAAAAAATGGGTGCTTCCATTGAATATTGAATAAATGAATGAATTAATGTAACTTACTTTATGCTCGCATGGCCGGAAAACGACAGTCGTTATCACACGGGTTTAACACCTCGTGCCAGCTTACGAGTTACCATGTATGTTACTTTGTGGGTGATTGTATTTTATTCTATAGGGGTGATATTTTATAGCAAAGCATGCAAAAGGACTGGGAATTAGAGATTCAGGCGACACTGCAACAGCCCCATTACCCCAAACCATATCATGTTCTATTCTATATGGACAAGCCCTACTGTAAGACATGTTACAGGACATGGGATTTAGGCCAGAGTTGGCTCATTATCAAACCATAGTATGTCTTATTTAATAGAGTGAGGTTCTACAGTGAGGCACGCTATAGAATCTGGAATTTAGGCCAAAGTTTGCCCATAACACTACTCTAATGGGGTTGCTGATATATAGTAGCGTAACAAAGCTGAGATATGGTAGTGTGGGGGAAGACAGAACACCTTCAGCACATAATATCAAAATATCCTGATTGTGTGTGACAACTATTCTATTCTATGTGGGTGAGGTCCTGCAGCATGGCATACCATAGGTCCTAGAATTTGGGCCAGAATTCGCCCATTTTCCCCAAAATATGAGTGTGTTTCTTTAACAAGGCTCTTCATGCAAAAGTTGGCTAATTACCCTAAAGTGTAGCATGTTCTATTCTATATGGGTGAGGACTTACAGCGCGGCATGCAATGTGTCCTACGATTTAGGCCAGGATAGGCCCATTACCTCATGTGACAATTAACAAATACCTTTAATTAGTATGCATAGACAAAATGTTCATACTTTCGCACGGCATTAACTTTTATCTTTATGAACTTATAGGTACCCTGACTTTTTAAAAGTTAAGGCACCTATACATGCTATTATAGTCAGTAGATTTAAATAGGCTTAAGGTAGCCAGTGTAGTAGTTGCCTATTTAGTACTAAGAAATACCACTACACTAATGCAGTAGTGCCTAGTGTCAACTCTGGCTCAGAAAAAGATAGGAAATAAGTTTAAAATGCATTTCTCTATTAACTATAATGTATGTATAATACCACCTTTAGAAAATATACATATAGGGTGGGAGAAGATAGAACACCTTTAGCACATGATATCAAAATATCCTGATAGTGTTTTAAACAATTAACAACGGTCTATGGAAGTCGTGGGGATACGGTTTTATAATTCTTTGAATGTTCTTTGTTTACTACCAAATGGAATGGAAAAACAAAATTAAAAGATGTCCCATCTTACCCTACCCTACCTACTTCCTTGATTTAAAACCAAAGCAGCTTATGTCATATTTCAAGGTTTTGCAAAAAACAAGTTTTCGAGATTTGTAGTTTTTAAATCGTACAGTCATATTTCCAATCACAAAATTATACCTTAAATTGATGAGGCATCTAGGATGGCTCTTTGACACAAATTTACCAACTAAGCAACTATATATTATAAAATATCTCTAAAGTATAATAGTGACTGTTTTTAAATCATGGATAAAAGTGTATTTAAAGTAAGAGAATGACTGTTTTTACTTTTTAAATTATCGGCAAAAGCGTATAGTCCTTATATAAAAAAAACAATGGCTGTTTTAGATACCATTTTTAAATAATCAGTAAAAGTGCATCTAAAATATGATAACGAATGTTTTTAAATAATCAGTAAAAGTGTATCTAAAATATAAATAATAATAACAAATGTTTTTAAATAATCGATAAAATTGTATCTAATATATAATAATAACCAATTTTTTAAATAATCAGTAAAAGTGTATCTAAGATATAAATAATAACGAATGTTTTTAAATAATCTGTAAAAGTGTATCTAAGATATAAATAATAACGAATGTTTTTAAATAATCTGTAAAAGTGTATCTAAAATATAAATAACAATGAATGTTTTTACTTACCGTTCATAAGATCAAGTACAAAGCAAAGTTTATCAATAGACTGGAATGCGTAAGAAATACAGACAATGAAGGGGGAATCGACCTGCGAAAATGGGAGACATCTTGATGTACATAATTTATTTATATGATATATGGATTTTAAATCGTGGAATTGAGTTACCTTTTGAAAGTGGGTAGGATATATATTCATGGTGTGAAAAGAGAGCTATTTTTAAGCTGTAATTCTTAAAAATATTGCAAAAATGGTATATATATTATACTTATAAATATAAAGATAAAACTTTTTTACTGTACATTGCAACATATTGTAAAACAAATAAATAAATGTACAGTATGGTGGGGTAGATGGGACACCTTTTCATTTTATTTTCTCATCCTATTTGGTAGTAAACAAAAAAAATTCAAAGAATTATAAAACCGTATCCTTACAACTCCCATAGATCATTGTTAATTGTTTAAAACACAATCAGGATATTTGGATATTATGTGCTAAAGGTGTCCCGTCTTCCCCCATCCTACTATATTTATATATTATTAGGGATGCACATTACAGAATAATTAGGTATTCTAGGATATCCTAGAATACTTTAATTCGATTCTAGAATTCCGAATCTTTTTATATTTATAGGAAAAATAATTTTACCCACAAAAGTCAGTTTATTGACTCTTTCATAGCAGCCTTGTTGGAACATGAGCTGTAAAATGATCAAAAATTGTACTATTGGGTAGTTTTTGCGTCACAAAACGTATAGCAGGCTATGAAAAGACGTTACACAACGTTTTCTCTCGAAAGTCCCACAAACACAAAAATATTTTTTTTCAAAATTAATAAGTTTCAAAAATTGTTAATATAGTATATGAGATGACGTGTAATGGCGTCATTGAACAGAATACCGAATCCCGTAATTAGATTCAAATACAAAAGAATTCGAATCTCATTCATGGATTCGAAATTCTGTAATGTGCATCCCTATATATTATAGGTCCATAATATGCCTAGTAGAAACTTTTCACATAGAAATACATGTAATGAAATATTAAAGTATTATTTATTAATGGTCAATGTGGGGTATAAATAGTAATTAGGAACGGTATTAATTATGTATAAGAAAAGAACTACATAGTAGGCCCTGCATTTCACTTGTATATGATGATAGTAACTTATTTATCATGGCTTAAAAGGGCAAAGGTTCTAACATAGTGAAACTTCTGTTTAGTGCCAAGAGAATACAGGTTCAATGCTCGCAGACGCTACCATTGTGGGCGAATGTGTCCTTGGGCAAAATACTAACAGCAATTTCTCCAAGCCAGTGGTCCTTAATGGGTTGTCCAAATTGTCAGCCAATATATATATATATATATTTATATATATATAAAAGAAAATTCTCTCATGAAGTTACTAAATCAATAACTGTCTATTGGTTGGAGGCAAATGGTCTAACTGTTATAATATGTTTAAACCAAGACAGCGATTCCTAAACTCGAGTTAATTTACTCCTGGGGGCTTGGACTCAATTCCTTGTATTTATAGGGTAAATGAGCTACTAAGCAAAATCCACATCAATTGATAGGCAGAAAAAAAGTTCCAATTGTAGTACTTTACCAGACATTGAATAACTCGTGCCGAAAAAAAAAAGAAAATTCAGCTGCTGCAAAGCTATCCAAAAGTAAAAAACAGCGGCATTTTAACTGTTGAAATAATTTGTGCGTAATACAGTACATTGTATCTGATAAATCTATAGCAGAAAGCTGTCACATTTGCACACATTCTGCTAAAATTTACAGCATAAAACTGTACCATTTCTGTACTATTTGTGGAAGTAATGCCAAATTCTGATTTTTAGTATATAAACCTAACCAAAAAAATTTGGACTTTCTAGACCTAACAAAAAAATTGGAGTTTCTAATATATATATATACATACAAAAACATATAGATAGCAGCAAATATAAAATCTGTTTAAAACTAACCATTTGAAGCATCTTTCTTTCGTTAAGAGAGAGAGATTCCCCTTGTTTTAATTTAATCCTTTTTTTATCCAAACATTTCATAGCGTACCTATAAAAAATCAAAATAAACGAATGTACCCTCTTCTTGAAATTATAAATAGTAAATAGTATACATTATATATATATATTTATATATACAATTTTTTTCAACAAAACCTAAAAAATAATTTTGAACATACAGTAAAAATTACAGCTTAGACTCGCGTTTGGACACATAATTCAGTTGTTTAGGCAATTGTCATGGTGTATTTACTGATTTTTCTTGTTGGTAACCGCCCGTTTTTTGCTTTGAGTAAACTACAATATGCATGTTTAACAAATTGAGTATGATATTTTGCACTTTTGAAAAAGAACATGTGGCCTATTTTTAGTGAGGGTAAATTTAAAAAGCAATAATATTGCCATGGTGATGCAAGGTAGATTGTTATAACAATTAAAAAACAAAAAAATAGAAAAAAAAATATTTAAAAAAAATCAAACCAAAATTTATTTTTTTTAAATAGGAAAAATATAGTTTAAAAAAAGACGGTTGCTACACACTTGAAACTTTCCTAGCTTTGCCTTAAAACACAACACACTTACATGGTTCCTGTGTCAGCCTTTCTGCAACCATACACTTCTCCAAATCCACCACGTCCGATTATTCGGTGTACGCTGAAATCATTCATTGTCAGCTGCGCAAATTTATCAAAGTTAATATTTATATTTTACTGCAGTTGCTACCAAGTACCACACATATTGTAAAGTATCGCAAAAATTTAAATAAAAGAATGAAACAGTCTATGAAAAAAATCACTGAAAAGTTGAACTGCACTGATGTCATTTATTGTCAGCTGCGCAAATTTATCAAAGTTAATATTTATATTTTACTGTAGTTGCTACCAAGTACCACACATATTGTAAAGTATCGCAAAAAAATAAATAAAAGAATGAAACAGTCTATGAAAAATCATTTAAAAGTCGAACTACGCTGATGTCGTTCATTGTCAGCTGCAGAATTTATCAAAGTTAATATTTTACGGCAGTTGCTACCAGGTAAGATTGTAAAGTATTACAAAAGCTTAAATGAAAGAATGAAACAGTCTATTAAAAAAAAAAAAAAGAGGAAAAAATCACTGAAAAGTCTAACTAGGCTGATGTCATTCATTGTCAGCTGCGGAAACTTATCAAAGTTAATATTTATATTTTACGGCAGTTGCTAGCAGGCAAGATTGTAAAGTATTACAAAAGCTTAAATTAAAGAATGAAACGGTCTATGAAAAAAATCACTTAAAAGTCGAACTAGGCTGATGTCGTTCATTGTCAGCTGCAGAATTTATCAAAGTTAATATTTATATTTTACAGCAGTTGCTAGCAGGCAATATTGTGAAGTATTACAAAAGCTTAAATAAAAAAATAAAACAGTCTCTGAAAAAAATCACTTAAAAGTTGAACTACGCTGAAATCGTTCATTGTCAGCTGCGCAAATTTATCAAAGTTAATATCTATATTTTACGGCAGTTGCTACTAGGCAAGATTGTAAAGTATTACAAAAGCTTAAATAAAAAAATAAAACAGTCTCTGAAAAAAATCACTTAAAGGTTGAACTACGCTGATGTCATTTATTGTCAGCTGCGCAAACTTAACAAAGTTAATATTTATATTTTACAGCAGTTGCTACCAGGCAAGATTGTGAAGTATCACAAAAGTTTAAGTAAAGGAATGAAACGGTCTCAAAAAATCACCTTAAAGTCGGACAACTGTTACAATAAAAAAGTCACACAACCTTTACCGTATATATATATATTTATATATAATATAGGCTTTTATAAATCCGAGTTATTTTTTTACTCGGCTTGTGTTTTCATATTCTATTTTACATGGGAAACTAAAAAGAAATACAAATAAAAAAAACATATAAATAGCGTCATAGCGATTTTTTTATAGTCATAGCGATACTCAAATGTGATCTAAATGCACCACCGAAGTTTTAAAAAAATAATCAAAATTATGTGCTAAAAGTGTCCTATCTTCCCCCACCCTAATATATGTTATAAGAATACATACTTACATGGAGACTTAATTCAAGGTTTTTCCACTGCAGATAGCGTGTGAATTTGTCACTGAAAACATAAACAGGATAATTTTAACAACTTGTAGTATATTTAAATAATTAAATTTAAAACAAATTTAAAAAAAAATTATATCTTTTTATAAAGCAGACCAAATTATTAAACAAGAAAATAAAGGGAATTGGCAATAAAACAATAAAAATAGGCTATACGTAAAAATTGTTTGAGAAAAAGTGCGAACAAAATACATTCTTTCATAAAAACAAATCATTTGCACATAACAAACTAATAAAAACTTAGTAATAAGCAAGATAGATGGCTCACTTTTGAAAAGTCAAGGTACCCATCAGTTTTAAAAGATAAAAGTTAATGCCAACCAAAGCATGAACATTTTTTCCTTGTCACATTATTAGCTTTTATTTAAGAAATAGACTGATCATTGCGCTATCACCACTGTATAGTGTTTATTTTAAGACATGTTTGTAGGATAGGATATTAAATTGTTTATGCCTATGTACTGGGTACTCATGGGTAATGTGATTTATTTTCAGGGTGTATGCACACCTTGCATACCCATGTTAGGTGCCTATGATTGAAAAAGACTGACATTTGATTTCGCCGCAAAAACTGCTATTGGTTTTTTATTGCTGCATGCATTTAATTCATTTAAAATTTATAGTGGCATAGTAGGGTGGGGGAAGATGGGACACTTTTAGCACATAATATCTAAATGTTCTGATCGTGTTTTAAACAATTAACAAGGTCTATGGGAGTCGTAAGGATATGGTTTTATAATTCTTCGAATGTTCTTTGTTTACCACTAAATGAGACCAGAAAAATAGAGGTTAAAGGTGTCCCATCTTCCCCCACCCCACTGTTACTATGAGTAAACAGTAAAATGAAATACCTTTCAACAAATAACTGGAAGAAATGTTTCTTAAGGCTCTCTCTTACTTCCTTGTCATAAACCTGTTTATTTAATTAAGTTTGAGTAAAATTTGGTTAAAATAGGCAATAGAAAAAATAAAACTCGAACTTGTTTAGATTTGCATAATTGATGACATAACTTGTTTGTCCTCGCCTGGCAACAACAGTCGTTACAAGTTTACAACACAGGTGTTCTGCTTCATACACCTTATGTCCTCTTACGAGTTACCATGTACATAACTTTGTGGGTTTTTTTTTTGGGAGTAAATTGTCTATTTTATTTATTGTATGGTTAACAATTAATACAACTCATAAAGAACTACTGGTTTAGAGCAATTGCTGTTACATGTCTCTCCCAAAGACACATACGCCCACAATGGCAACAACGATAAGCCTTGTACCTGTTGCCTCTTTATACAAGAAAACTAGTAGATAATATAGTTTTATACAAGAAAACTAGTACATAATTTCTTTTTCATACACCTAGTGCCGCTTATTAGTAACCATACACACATATGAGAGAACAGAATTATATTCTAATGGGATGACAAACCTGAAATAGATCAATTGGAAAATGATTTTTAAGTATCTTTGCTTTTACAATATCCAATGCGTCTTTGGAAAACTCCTGTAAAAATAGGAAACCAATATCAATGTATATATGCTATATATATTATATATATATATGTATAGTACAGTGGGGGAAGATGAGACACCTTTAGCACATAATATCCAAATATCCTAAACGTGTTTTAAACTATTACCAACGGTCTTTTGGAGTCATGAACATACGGTTTAATAATTCTTTAAATGTTCTTTGTTTACTACCAAATGTGACGAGAAAATAGAATGAAAAGGTGTCCCATCTCCCCCCACCCTACTATATGTGCGTGCAGTGGCGCAGCCAGAAAAAAATAAGCAGGGGGGTTTTAATCAAAAATTTTTCAAAAAAAAACTTTTTTTTATTTTTAAAATAAAAATAATGCCTTTCGTTTTAGTATGACCAGTAGTTTTGAAAGTCCGGCTTTAGAGCGTTGTTGGGTGGTAAATTTTAAAATTATACTCTAGGCCAATGAGTTTATGGATGAAGTTATTTAGGAAAAAAAACTTGGATGAATAACTACCGTGGGCATGTTTTGTACAAGTTTTTTCATTATAAATTGATTGTACATCATCTTTGCTTGTGTTGCTCTCTCCTCCTCCAAGTCCATGCTTTGAAAAGTTAAAATCTGTAGCATAAAATATTAAATGTTTAGCGGTATATACAGTGGCCAGCCAGAAAAAAATTAAAGGGTAGGGGGTTTAATAAAAAAAAATAAATAAATTTTAAATAATAAAACAACATTTTTGGGGGGGGGTTTAAAGGGGGGGTCGCGACCCCCTAAACCCCCTGGTTGTGCTACTGGTTATATATATGGGTGAAGTCAGTGGCTCATTTGGGGTTTGCGGGAGTTGCGAGCACCTTTTGTACATTTTTTTTGTTAGTTTAAATTTATTCAATAAAAAACTGAGGTTGTGATATTTAGTTCTTTGATTTAGGAAAGTTTGCTGATTTCTCATTATACCAATGGTTCCAAAATATGGGTCGCACGGGGTTAAAAAATGGGTCGTGCCAAGGTGATTTAAATCTATCAAAACGAGATTTTTCTTTTCATTTTTTTCAAATCTTTTACAATTCAATTATTGCATCACATTATGCATTCATCTCAATAAAACTGGATAATGATATCATTATGTGATTATAGATTTATTTACAATATGCATACATTAAAAATAGTTTTTTTAAGCTTGGGTACAAGGGTCATGGGATGTTCATAAACTCTGATTTAGTTCGCACTGAAAGAACTGTGGGAACCAGTGCATTATACTAAGGTAAGTCAATCAAAGTGTAAAATAGTTGTACGGTGTATTATTTAAACCAGAGTTGGCTCATTTTAGGTTCTACAGTGTATTTTTTAAACCAGAGTTGGCTCATTTTAGGTTCTACAGTGTATTTTTTAAACCAGAGTTGGCTCATTTTAGGTTCTACAGTGTATTTTTTAAACCAGAGTTGGCTCATTTTAGGTTCTACAGTGTATTTTTTAAACCAGAGTTGGCTCATTTTAGGTTCTACAGTGTATTTTTTAAACCAGAGTTGGCTCATTTAGGTTCTACAGTGTATTTTTTAAACCAGAGTTAGCTCATTTTAGGTTCTACAGTGTATTTTTTAAACCACAGTTGGCTCATTTTAGGTTCTACAGTGTATTTTTTAAACCAGAGTTGGCTCATTTTAGGTTCTACAGTGTATTTTTTAAACCAGAGTTGGCTCATTTAGGTTCTACAGTGTAGAGTTTAAGCCAGAGTTGGCTCATTACCACAAGATTCAATTTTGAGGCAAATTTAATACTTGTTAAGGTGGCTGTACACAGTATCCGGAATTTGTCTGTTTTGTCTCTTTTGTCCAGATTTTGCTGCCGCATGCGGAACTCGGTAATGAGTTTACATACGACTTCGCAAGCGAATTCGCATGCCGGATACTGTGTACAGCCACCTTTAAGCTGATAGAATATTGCATACGTTTGTCATGCTACAAATTGTCAATCACAGATTTAATAAAAAAAATTATTTTAATTTAAAATGGAAGCAGGCGTTATGCTGTATAAAAAAAGTTTGTAATTTTTAAAAAAAAGCTACAAAGTCAAAAGAACAGTTTTTGAATAATAAATTAGTGGCTTGCAGTTGTAGCAATAGCAGAATATTAAAAAAAATGATTTTAACTTTGAGCCTTGCACCTATAGACCCCACACTGCGCTACACACCATCTTTCAGAGTCATGATAGTAAAGATTAATCAATGAAACACCGCAATCAATAAACTAATCAATGATAAAGCAGCTCAGAAGTAAAGTCTATTACACTTGAACTCAAAGTGATGTTTCTTAAAATAAACTGTGAAAATGTTAACCTTTGCTAGCCTACACTTTATAGTAAAAAATGTACTTTTATATAGGAAAATTAGTACAAAATTTACTTTTATACAGGAAAACTAGTACAAAATGTACTTTTATACAGGAAAACCATTACAATACATACTTTTATACAAGAAAACTACTAACTAGTACAAAATGTACTTTTACATTAAAAAATTAGTACAAAATATACTTTCATAGAAGAAAACTAGGACAAAATGTATTTTTAGACAAGAAAACTAATACAAAATTAAAAGTAGACTCGGTGTAAATATGAGGATGCCTAAAATTTCAACAAATCATATAAGGTATTTGAAAAATTAAACTGACGCACAGTTTGAAAACCACTGATATATAATACAACAGTAGTGTTTGAAAGACCATTTAAAATCACAACAAAAAATGGTTAAAATTATAGCAATGGTTTACCTCTTCGTAGAAAAGCAACTGTGGAATTGGAAGGTCGGACTGTGTGCAAAATTCTTTAAAAAGTCGGTAACCTGTTCAAACATAAAAATTACAGTAAGAAAACAAACATACTCAAATTCTCAAAGAATATCAATGTGAATTTTATAATTCACATTTTAAAATTTTAACAATGTTTTTATAAATTGCTGTAGCATGGATTTTTATGGCAAAAAAACTTTTATATTAGCCTTGTGGTTATTTAAAGTCAACAATTTAAAGAAATACCTTCACTGCTACTGTATAATGCATATAAACTAGATCGGAATTGGTTATTTATTGCCAAAGTTTCGACAAAGTGTGAAATCATTGCATCAAATCATAATTCTAATCACTGTCTAAAAACTTTAGTGAGAATTTAGTTCTTATAACTACGCTGTAGAAAAGTTGGCTAGCGCGCCTGCCTTTAACCCAGAGGTAATGGGTTTAAAGCTTGACGCTGCTACCATTGTGGGCGTATGTGTCCATGGGCAAGACACTTAACTGCAATTGCAAGACACTTAACTGCAATTGCTCCAACCCAGTGTTCACTGATGAGTAGTCTAAATTATCAGAAACACATAAAAAAATGAAACAATCACCCACAAAGTAACATACTTGGTAACTCGTAAGCTCACACGAGGTGTATGAAACAAAACACCTGTGTTTATAACGGCTTTCCTTTTTCAGCCATGCAAGGATAATGTAAGTTACATTTATTCAACTATAGTAATACTTTGATCACTCTTGCTGATTTTCAAATTGCACTTTCAGTGCCGTATCCACAAATTTACAAGGAGGAAATTTTAGAGACCAAATTTAAAAAAAAAAATAAATATATATATTTCTTACCAATTTCTTGGTTGAATATCTCGTCGAAGTTAATAAGTTCTCGCTCAGTTAGATATTTCTGCATCAGAGTTCGAATGCTGAAAGTTAAAACAGATTTAGCAACTAGCCAAAGGCCCTGCACTTTTGCATTATAATAAATTAAAAAGGATTTCAGAAAATCGAACTAAAACCTAACACCTACAGTCAATGTTTTTTAAAGTGGGTATTTTTCCGTTCAGGAAAACAAAAGCTGAATTGTTTTATTTACGTATTTTTTTACCATAAACCAGGGGTGTACAACCTGCAGCTAGGGATGCACATTACAGAATTTCGAATCCATAAGATTCGAATCCTTTTGTATTCGAATCTAATTACGGGATTCGGTATTCTGTTTAATGACGTCAACACACGTCACCTCATATACTGTATTAACAAATTTTGAAACTTATTAATTTTGAAAAAAAAAATTTTTGTGTTTGTGGGACCTTCGAGAGTAAACGTTTTGCAATGTCTTTTCATAGCCTGCTATACGTTTCATGGGGCAAAAACTACCCAATAGTACAATTTTTGATCATTTTACAGCTGATTATCAAACAAGGCTATTATGAAAGACTCAATAAACTGACTTATGTGGGTAAAAATATTTTTTCCTATAAATGTAAAAAGATTCGAAATTCTAGATTCGAAATAAAGTATTCTAGGATATCCTAGAATACCTAATTATTCTGTAATGTGCATCCCTACTAAAACCTAACACCTACAGTCAATGTTTTTTAAAGTGGGTATTTTTCTGTTCAGGAAAACAAAAGCTGAATTGTTTTATTTACGTATTTTTTTACCATAAACCAGGGGTGTACAACCTGCAGCCCACTAAAAAAAGTTGTGCGTCCTGCGGAGCCAGCTGCCTATTTTTCACTGAATTTATTTAATGTGAAAATACATTTTTATATATATATCAGTTTTCTTAGAAACATATGCGTCTAATTTTCATATTTGTGCAAGAAGATAAGATAACTCCCGTTTAATATCATCTGATCAAAGACAAAAAGGAAATTTTATTGATCCATGAAAGCCTATGGTAAATAAATGATGGCTTACGGCTCACCAGAAAATTATGCCTTGGCCCTACTGTAATAAGGTTGCACACCCCTACCATAAACCATGTGTTCTGTATGATTTTAATTAGAGGTGCCATTAGAATACAGGCTATATAGCCAAATAAGTTATCGCGCGACTTATTCCTAAATGTTATGCAATGGGTGTGCTGGTGTGCATGCTTTCCCTTAGAACAGGGGTGTACAACTTTTTATAGAGAAGAGCAGAGTATAAGTTACTGAGTGAACTCACGGACCGTACTTATCTTTACCATAGGCTTGGATCAATATTACTTTCTTTTTGTCTTTGATTAAATGACACTAAAGGAAAATGATCTCCTGGCAGAAATTTAATTTCTCGCATTAAATTCTAAAGACAACTGCTATATAAATGTATTGTCACATTAAATAAACTCAGTGAAATATGCAGCTGGTTTCGCGGGCCGCACAATTTTTCTTTGCGAGGGTCATTTGGCTTATGGGGTGCTGGTTGCACATTTCTGCCCTAGAATATTTCACAGGATGCAAGAACCCCTTAATTTTCCAGTTGCAAAACAATTTATCCATAAAATATTCCTAAAAATTACACTGCTATGGATTATTATTATTATGTGTGGTCCATTTTATATTACTGTTGTTATAGTTTTTGAAATCTTTCTAAATAGGCTATATAATAGAGCCTGTATTATAAAATATCAGATATACTATATATATACAATTTATTTGCAATTTCTGCCTTTTGTTGAATATTTAAAAGAGAAAAACATCATACAGGCACCAGGGTTTAAGCCTTTGGCCTTTACAATAAAATTAAACCAAAATTATTGATTTAACTTCATGTAAGCTCCATGTATAGTGTATAAAGGTATATTCTATTGACGGATCTTAAAAGTTACTCTGGCATTGCTGGCAGTCAAGTTTTGACACAAAAAGATCAATTAAATTTGCCTAATAGTTTAAAAGTATTACAATAAGTCGTATTTTCCACTTGCTTTTAAATCCCTGTGTGTTTAAGAAATGCCTAAATATTGATCATAATAAATATTTTTTTTACTTTAATTCTAATGCAGAGTGTGCCATTGTGTTTACTGAAATAAATCTTTGTACTTGGGACAAAACTACAAAGAGTAAGCAACGGTAAAAGTTGTCACCAATATGCCATTTCATTGCAGCTTTCTGATAAACATTTTTTAAATATTCGAGTTTGTATTGAAAACCTAGTTTTTTTAGGAAAAATCTTAATTCCAGGGTTTGGCTTAGCGTGCTAAAATGTATCACAGCCTTTTTTGAAAAAAAATGTTATCAATTTTAACAGCAGGCATGACAAAGTAATTGGCGCTTGCCTTTAGACTGCAGTTTTAAGGGTTTAAGGCTTGTTGCTGCTACCGTTGCAGGCGTATGTGTCATTGAGAAAGACACTTTGACGTAACAGCAATTGATCAAACCCAGTGGTTACTAATGGGTTGTCCAAATTGTCAGAAACACATTACAAAAAAAATAAATAATAAGATACCAACAAATCAAGGCGTATAAAACAGGTGAAAATAAATAAGTTATATATATCTGTATGGGTGAGGTCCGTGAGGACCTGGGATTTAGGCCAGATTTGGCCCATTACCCAAAAGTTATATATATATATATATATATATATATATATGTTCAAATACCTGGGATCTGGCAGTTGAATTCTCTTTACTGCTCTTGCAGCTGGAGCACCTTTGCTTTTCTCCATAGCCATAAGATAACTCACATCCGCTAATACTGCTTCTAAATCCGCCATGATTTTTCCTTGTGCAGCACGAACAAAATGTCCGGTGCAAAATATATCAACGACCGTTTTTAACGAGACAGTACCCAAACACGCATTAAACTTCAAGCACAAGTTTAGCACGAAGAATTCACCATTTTATACAATACTGTCAACTGTAATTGTAAGTTAGGTTTAGGTTTGAGAAATGACGTAGCCAGAAAAAAATCGGGGCAAAACTTAAAAGCGTTCAACTTTTTAATTGATAACCTTCATTTTTAAACCAAGGTACTCCTAAAATAAAAAAATTAAAACGGCATTTCCAATACATTTTACTCGAGCGACTAACATAAAATTCGAGCACTGTACTAACTAGACCCCAGCGGTACCGTTCAGAAATAAAAATTTTCACATATTTTAAAAAATATTAAGTTAGTAAAACAAGTGGAAGGAATCGTAAACAGCCATTCCAGTTTTTGTATTCTAGGATCACCTTTGTCTTTTTACACATTATTCGACTTGCCTTAGCCTAATTATAAACTAAACTCTTCTTAAGTAAACATATATTCAATATATCTGTGTTTTAACCTAATCCCGCGGTTCCCAAAGTGGGCGCCGCGGCGCACTAGTGCGCCGACGCAACTCGTCAAGTGCGCCGTGAAAATTTGCAGAAACATTTCCAATTTAGCATGGTCGAGATAATTGATTTGTATTAATATTTTATTGCAATATAAATTGTTGTTTTATATAAAAATCCAACGTGTTTGTTCAATAATAAAATTTAAAAAGTTTGTTTTCGCATTTCTATCTGTACAGTAGATTTGTATATTACGTAACAATGCCAATTATTTCTTTCGGTTTGCAATAATCATGTCCAGACTGTGGTACAACACTTTTCATATGCTTAAGTTTCATATGCTTAAACGAGCCTAATCTTAAAATACACGATAAAACTGTAAAAATGCGTTTTTATTTCCAAGACCTTTGGCTAAGTGCGCCGCAAACATTTTGAATAGCTCAAGTGGCGCCGGGTGAAAAAAAAGTTTGGGAACCACTGACCTAATCAATAGTTTATAAAGACTTAACTAATTTTTATTTTGAATTTAAAAATCACCCAAGACCACTAAAAGACCAAAAAGATGATTTGTTACACCGAGATGCCAAAGCAGGGGTGAAAAGTATGAATGTCTACCCTGAAATTTTCTTCACCACAATAAATAAATGTAACTTACTTTATTCTCGCGTGGCCGGAAAACGACAGTTGTTATAACACGGGTGTTCTGTTTCATACACCTCGTGTCAGCTTACAAGTTACCCAAATATGTATGTTACTTTGTGGCTGATAATTTGGACAAGCCATTAGTGACCACTGGGTTAGAGCAATATCAGTACACTTTAGCACTTATAACCAATATGAATTCTGTACAACATGCTATTGCTATATAAGATTATAGAAAATTTAAAAAATCCCACTGCGAAAAAAAAAACTTTTCAATCTGGTATAACAACTGTTAATATACAGCAATCTAAAATTGCATATTTAATTTAACAAGCGATACAAATTAAAAATTGCCATATTTTTATATTTTAAGTGCCAAATATATGGCTATTTGGCTAAAATTGTAATCTCGGAATTTCAATAAAAATAATACTTATAATACCAAATACCATGTTGCAAAAGCTTTTCAGTATAGTAATTTTGCTTTATTTGGTTTACCACACTACAATAATAGATTAGGCAAGCTTTATTGAACATGCAGTAAAAATTATATGCAGTTTGGCCCAGTGTTTCATGGCGAAAACGTCATTTCAGTTTTTCAAAATGTTTTTTTTTTCTTGTCACAGATTTGCTAGAGACAGTCGAAAAGACTACATTCAATGGCGGCTTTTTAAAGTTTCTATCTGCATACCTATCTAGACAAAGCTATAAAAGTTGCGATTATATAAAGTATTACCCTGATAACTAGTACGGTTGCAGCGAAGCATTTCGGCCCAAAATAAAAAAATCTCTTTTTTGTACAACTTTTACGCTCTACTACTATACACGCACATTTCTATATGCGATGGTATCAAAATATCAATCTATTTTTGCGCTTTGCATTTATATTAACCATTATAACCACAACAGTCTCTTTACGGTTTTGATTCTTTACACACAAAATAAAAAAAAACAAGGTTACTCTAGTAAATAGAACGAAAGGGGACGATTATCGGCCATTTTTGATCTATTTTAGTGGGACCACATAAACTGTCCACTGTTGGGATAGAAGTTTAAGCAGGCACCCAAAGTAACAACTTCATAACTCTTGGACGACATAAAGTGTCACTAATTTACTGATGGTGGGAATTGCGGATGATATATATGTTAATTTCGTGATATGCTGTATATTTTAATCGGGATTTAAACAGTTAACAACGGTCTGTTGGAGTTGTGAGAATACAGTTTTATAATTTTTTTAAACTTCTTTGTTTACTACCAAATGGGATGAAAAAATACAATGAAAAAGTATCCAATCTTCTCCCACCCTACTTTACTATTATATTGTCATTATTATGGCTCCACATATACACGTTCATGTACAAATCAAGTAAGTTGGTATGAATAATAAATGAATGTAACTTACTTTATCCTCGCGTGGCCGGAAAACGACAGTCGTTATCACCAGAGTCGTATAAACTCCGAGTAGTCCAACTGCCGTCTATGTGTGTCCAAAATAGAGCAAAAGTGGTGACTTTGACAATGGGTTTAAACGAACTTGTTAAGTTTTGTTTGTGTTTTCCTATTGTGGGAAGGTGTAAAACAGCTTCTACTGACCTTACCAAACATTTTTTAGAAAAAATGTATAAATTTAGCCGCATTAAATGACTAAAATGTCGCAAATCAACTGCCTCTAATTCTAGTTTTTGACTTTTTTTGACACAGAAAACAAATAACACATGTTTTTTACATTTTTCAACCTTTAAATTTGTTTTTAGGCCCAAGTTTTTCTGTAATTTACCGAAAAACTGACATTTTCCCTATACCTACTGTGTTATTTAGGACCCAAATTGCCGTTCAATTTGTGTTTTACGTAACAATGGGTTGGACTACTCGGTATTTCTATGGCTCTGGTTATCACACGGGTTTAACACCTCGTGCCAGCTTACGAGTTACCATGTATGTTACTTTGTGGGTGATTATTTTTATTGGAATTTTTCATTTTTTTTATGTATGGCTGATAATTTGGGCAATCCACTAGTGACCACTGGGTTGGAGCAATTGTCGTTAAGTGTCTTGCCCAAGGACACATACGCCCACAATGGTAGCAGCGACGAGCCTTGAACCCATTAACTAATGGTTACAGGCAGGCGCGCTAACCACTACGCCACGGCGCCCTGGTAAACCAAACACTTTGCCATATTTTCTCATATGGGTTGCGATAAAAAAAACTTAAACAGGACTTACAACTTGGAACAATTTACTTCCATTCACTTTGCCACATTGAAATGTTTTACCACAACCAAAAATATATAAAGCAGGGTTGGGTAAGATGGGACACTTTAGTTTCATTTTTTTGCCGTTCCATTTGTTGTAAACATAGAGTATATATAGAGTAGGGAAAGACAGGACCCTTAAGCACATACTGTCAAATATTTTAAAAATCAAAATATATGATGATTTTGGGTGATACCACTACCCGAGCCACGACAATCGTTACGCTTCATATAACTAGCCGCAAATGCATATTTTTATTGGTTGGGAACAAATTATGGTATTTATATTAAAAATAATTATTCGGCTTTTGATGGGACCAATATAATCCAAAACTTTAAATCTATCTCTAGAACTATACTCGACATAACGACATGTTACATGATCATAGAGACTTCCCCCCACTGTTTTAAAAGGTTTCTTGTTGATTTTAAAAACCTCATCTTACTAAAAATGATTCATTTTTCAAATATATTTGTAAACCTTATAATGAACAGGGCCTTCTTTTAAGGTAGGTTGTGTTTTATTATTTCTTAGTTTAGTGGAGACTTTTCTCGCCACTTTTGCGTGCAGCATCTGCTGCCAACGATTTTAGTATTTCCTCCAAACTGACTAGATCTGTATTGAAAATATAGTTTCAGTTAACAAGAGAGCTAATTTTTATAATAAAAGCAAGTCATGAATAAAAATGTTTTATTTATGACTGCGTGGTGAGCACAGAAACAAAAAAGAGTAGAACGAGCAACTATTCACGTGACCGCCAACTCCGTCCCCATTTCGCTTGGTCTCCATTGTAAAAGATAGCCGCATAGTAGTTTTATAAGGTTTTAGCTGTTTATTTCAAAAACTACACCAACTACTCAAGTTTATTAGGCCAGTTTAGTTATTTGGTAGGTTAACGCTAACAGTTTACCACTTGTTTGGGAAATTTAATAATTTAATAAACTTAATTAAAAACTTACAGACGGTTTATTAGAAATATATATACTAGAAAATAGTTGTTTTACCTTATGACTTTAAATTAAGTCAAAAAACGAATAAAAACTACATAAAGCGCCCTCGATTCCATGCATTGACTTCAATAGTAAACGAGAACGACCCGCGAAAGAGAGAGAGTGTATCACCTCTCTCCTTTACCGACATTGGAGATGCGCGTTCTATTCTTTTTTATTTCTGTGGTGGTGAGGCGTCTTAACTAGTAATGGGTATAATAGGTGATGTACAACCGCATTATAATGAATGTCGTTGTCATGCCACGGGAAGATATAAATGAGTGAGAATATTGAAATAAGTGTGAAAATTTAAAATAATACATTCGTTTAATTTTTTTGCGATATTTTGTAGTTGTATTTTTTTGTAAGTTCTGTTTGCCCAAACAAAGAAATCTTACCATTTACTCCGAAAGAACCAATGTCCAACACCCTGGAATGCACAGAAAATTAAAGGTGCATATAGCAATGAAAAATAAAAATTATAAATGGATAGACATGCTCCAATACAGGTACCACAATAGTTTCAAGAAACGGAACAGAAGAGAAAATCTAATATAACAGCCCGTACCAGTGATACATAGTGAGCATTTTAACGCAAAATAGTGTTGAAAATTTACTTGTAGGAACAAAAGTACCGATTCAGCATAGCATGTAGTATATATAGTGTCTAATCTATAAATTAAAACATGATAAAGTGGAACTTAAACTTTCGCTAAAAAAAGTTATACGCATTGGATTAATGTACAAAAATAAAAAAATGTACCGATTAGTTAGGATAAGCCACCAATGACTTACTCAACGCGGCCAAAAGGACTGTCAATAATTCCATTTCCAGCATCTTTGTCGTAACCACTACCTCGTCTGCCACCTTTTGGCCAACCATCAGCAACTTGCATAAGAGCAAATAAAGCGAAGCAAAAAATGAATGTGTGGTTCATGAATGTAAGATTTGATATACTAAATATGCGTTGGTATCGTGGTGCTCTGTATATAGTACCTAAGCGCAAAGCTTTGTTTTCACTACGGTTTTCCACGAAAATCGGCACATACTACGCTGCGTGGTCGCAAGCGTGATTTGCCATATGCTTACTGCAACCAGCTATACATTGTGTTTTGATTTAGAAACGTATATCGCTTCTATTGTACAAGTTGCCTTATCAGCGCATTCGTTTTAGCACGGGTGTCATGTTTCGTTCTCACCCTCGTTGTTACTACTTGCCACGTATACCTAACGACTGGCCACGTATATCTAACGACTTGCCACGTATAACTAACAAACTTACCACGTATAGTGGTGACTTTTTCTAAATGTCTGACTGCTTGGAGAAAAAAATTAGTGAACACAGATTTCAAGCAATACCCATTTTCTAGTAGATTTTCAAGCAATGCCCATTTTCTAGTTATTTTTTAAATATATAAACTCAAATAATATGCCATGTTTTGATTTATTTTTGATCCATCTTAAAACGAGTGGGTTAATCATTCAATCAACCGAGACGATCATCTTCAGATTATTCTTCAGCTGTTAAGTAATATAAATGTAAACGTAATGATAAAACTCATACATATATTTAGAACTGTGGGGTAAGATGGGATAACTCGAGCACGGAATATCTTATATTTTCGATTCACGTGTTTAACATCGTCGTGAGGATATGGTCAAATATACATTAAAAATTATTACCAAATGGATCGGGAAAAAAATACAAGCTTGTACTAACTTACCCCAGTCAACTACACATTGTACTTTTTAAAACAATGTATAAATAAATATTGTGTTTAAGGTCATTTAATGTAAATTAATAACTTATATTACGGTAGGGAAAGATGGGACACCCTAAGTAAATGACATCCAAATATCCTGAACGTGTTTCAAACAAACAATAACGGTCTATAAGAGTGGCGGGGATATAGTTTTATAATTCTTTGAATGTTCTTTGTTAAAATGGGACAAGTAAACTAGATATAAAAGGAGCCCATCTTCCTCCAACCTATTGTATCTGTTTTAAGGCAACATAAATATTTTTATATAGTGTTGTAGTTAAACCTAAAAAACGACCAGAGACTTACATATTTCTAAATCGTGATTAAGCAAGGTTTTCACATCTTCCTCTGAAAAGTAAAATTGAAATAATCAAATTAAAACGAGATTTTTCCAGTTTATATATATTATACATATGACTTTAGTTTTTTAGAAATTTTAAACAATAAGGCTAATATGAAACTATTTTTTTTATAAACGCCATAATTTTATTTTTAATGTGGCCCAAAGTTGGAAATTACATTTTTTTATTTAAATTACAACTTTGTCAAGCAATTTTGATTTTTTAAACAAATACAAATGTTGTTTTATCTACTTACCAAATTCTGATTGTTTTTGCTGTCCCAAAACCCATCTGCGGCGAGGATTTGGTTGGCGAGCCCGCGAGAAGTGGGTTCGACGGCGTGAAGACCCAATAGTGGTTTCGGTGAGAACGAGCAGTCCAAGAACAAGCACAAGAAGAAACGCTGATTTGTTCATCTGCAAAAACAAACAATTGCTTTACTTGACTTAAATTTAAACTGAAGTCTTAATTTATAATTAGTGTAAAGATAGTCCTTATTATATTAAATGTACATTTTTACTTTTTTGGTTCAATCCTGTACGATTTTCGAGTTATCACACAGAAAGCACCGGCGTCATCGCAGGTACAAATATAAGTAACGATAACTCGTAAACAGTACTATTTTGAATGGTCAAATGGAACTGTATTTTTAATTCAATAAGGACTGTATCTGTACACCTTTTATAAAATATGCATACCCATTTAAATATTACAAACATTTGATTTAGCATTACAAAAATTACAAACCAGCCACTTACTTTGATCTTTTCCAAAGAAGAGAAGATGTACATGTGGCAAAAGGCTTTGCGCAGTGGGTATTAAAAGCTGAAGTATTTCCGAATTATTTCCAGCTTTATGGAAGAGCTTGACTGTTTTCTCGGAGCGCTGAAATTTGTTTCTATGTAAGGATACTCTGTCTAGACACAGAAAACGTGATTGAAGTATCGTTAATAGACTTCACTTGCAAAGATAATCTATTTTGTGATGAACTAGTGTTTTTAGGTAATACTGTGAAGTTACTTAGAAAAGTTTTCTTTATCTAATAACAATAACCTGCATGTTAAAATTCATATTCTCAAGTTTAAAGGAAAGTAAACAGATATTACAAACTGCTACTGTTGTTTAAGTAGGAGAATTTACTTCTGTATAGTTCATATAATAGGGTGGGGAAGACAAGACACTTTTACCACATAATATTCAAATATCCTGACCGTGCTTAACAATTAACAACGGTCTATGACAGTCATCATAATACGGTTTTCCAATTCCTTGACTGTGATTTGTACCTATCAAATGAGATAAGGACAACACTATAACGCGGATGTTTTGTTTCAAAACGTGTGTGTTTTGGAAAGGTGTCTCATCTTCTCTCATCCTATATGTTTACTATTGTTTTACATCAAATGTGTTACCTTATTACACAACAACTTTATATATAATGTTATTTATCATCACGTGGCGGGGCAACGAGAGTTGTTATAACGCGGATGTTTTGTTTCAAACACCTCGTGACTATATTAGTTACAACGTATGTAACTTTGTGAATAATATTTTTTTCAATTTGTTCATAACGTAAGGCTGACAACACCAATACGTTGTCATCTGCCCTGTTGTTTTTGATAGACTGAGTATCGAAATTGTCTTTAGTTTAATAGGAAGTATTGTAGTTTTTCTTAGAAGCGCCGCGGTTCAGCGCAGTTTAGGCTGTGCCAGACAGATACTGTTTAGAATTCAGACTATAGAGTCCAGACACCAGTACGCATTGAAATAAACATTTAATGCCTCGAGCTTGCAACATAATAACTTGTAGCTTATGTATATGTTTTCAACTAATGTATATAAACGTATTGGGGCCGCGTTGTGAAGCGTCTTAACTGGTAATGAGTATAGATGGTGTACGAACCTGTTATAGCATTGTGGGGTAAGATGGGACACATTTAGCACATAATATTTAAGTATCATGATCGTGTTTTAAACTATTAACAACAGTTCATAGGTGACGTAAGAATACGGTTTTATAAATCCTTGAATATTCTTTGTTTACTATATTAAATGGGACGAGAATGTACAGCGAATAGGTGTTCCATCTTTCCCCACGCTACTATAATAAATGCCTTGCTTTGTCACGTAAGAATAAATTAATGACAATATTAAAGATATTAATTCTGAAAATGTGTAAATTTTGGCAAATTTGTACGACATTTTCAATTTTCTCGCATAAAAGGACCGTTTACAAAAAGTAAGAATAAATTAAAAACTTACCATTTACTTCTTGAGAACCATCGCCCGACGCCCAGAATATTACGGAAATTAATCAGTTTTGCAAAATGTATGCAGAAAGTACAAAACCGACAATAAAACAAGAAATTCACTGATTCACGAAACATATTGACGCGGAAAGAGATGAACGAAGCCGTTCAATAAAATAACTTTTCCTCGGACCTAATGCTGTTTTCTTTAAGAACCGCTTGAAATATTTAAACCAAACAGCTTGTGCCTAAATATTTGTATTTAAATTCTTCTTAATTCTTCTAACAAATATGTTTGAGGAATAAAATAATTTTCAGCAATACGGACCTCGTATCTCTTGTTAGACACATCGACAGGCAGAGGGGGCACTTTAAAGCATGTAGTGTTTGTATCACCACAAAAGCATCAAGTAGTTTTTGTATATTTATACACTTGTTGCGAATATATGTGGTTTATGTGCATATCACATATAAATCACACATAGCCATAACACTATCTTTGCTCTATGATATATTTGTCAGAATATAGGTGTTTGTATGCATTGGAAATGAAACCAGAGGAGCCATTGGTTAACCACTGACGACGACGCTTTACATTTATTTTATCTCGCGTGGCCGGAAAACTACAGTAGTTATAACACGAGTGTTCTGTTTCATACACCTGGTTTTAGCTTACAAGTTACCAAGTATTTTACTTTGTGTGTGATTATTTTTTGAGATTTTTTTATTTATGGTTGGTTAGGACATACCAATAGTGACCACTAGGTTGGAGCAATTGCCGTTAAGTGTCTTGCCGAATAACACATACACCCACATGGTAGTAGCGAAGATCCTTGTACCCATTACCCCTGGGTTATAGAGGCAGGTCTGCTAACAAACTGTGCCGCGGCGCCGAACTTTTTTAATATTAAACTTAGTGGCTCAAAACGAAAAAACAGTTTCCTTTACTGATAGCAGAAGCTGTGTGCGCAACCTTGATGCTAAGTTGTAAGAAAAAGCCTTTAGAATCGTTTAAAACATTTGAACGCAATTGATTCCATTTAAAAAATGTGTTGTCTTGTACTGAAGCGTGGTAAGTTGGCTTGCTTTTACAATGGGTTACGCAAGGTCAATAAACGGGATTACTAGAGACATAATCAGTATCGTAACCGGCTATTTCCCCCGGCTACTTCCCCCTAATGACTATCCCCCCCCCGGCTATTTTCCCCCAATGACTATTCCCCCCCGGCTAATTCCGCCCAATGACTATTTTCCCCCGTGACTATTCCCCTCCGGCTATTCCGGTGGAAAAACGCCGGGGGGGGTATAGCCTAGAACCAATCTGTATATAAAGGTTATTGATTTAAAATGCGTTCAGTACAAAATACTAGATTGTGACAATAAACAGGATACGTGTGGTTTTTATTTAATTTAAAGTTTAAACCATGTTCAATTCAGCAACATAAGTAAACATTAACAGTTTTATTTCAATATAAGAGCTAATTTAAAAAAAAGCGTGTATATGTATAGCTGGTACTTATTTTGTTTTGTCGTCCCTTTCGGTAGTAAACAAACAATATTTACAAAATTAAACAGTAGACCCACGACTTAAAAAGTATTTTTTTTAGAAATATGGAATATTCTGTACCTATTTTCATTCTGTTTTATTGTCTCATTCGGTAGTTTTTCTTTAGAAATATGGAATATTCTGTACCTATTTTCATTCTGTTTTATTGTCTCATTCGGTAGTACACAAAGAATATTTACAAATTTAAACGGTAGTCTTAAGACTCAAAAAGAATATTTGTTTAGAAATATGGAATATTATGTGATAACAGCGGTAGCCTATCTATCCTCAAACCAAGAACAGTATAAGACTTGAACTACTTTTAAAAGTAATATAAATTTTTAGATAACTATACTGCAATCGAAAATGGCAAGGTTTTGATATAAAGAATTCTAGAAAACGCAGGCATAACTCAATAAGCGTGGAAATCATTGGGAAAGAAGTAAAAATCGGCGAAAAAAACATGTGTGCACTAAATGTGTGCCCAAACTTAAAAAAATAAACTTTTTAAAAAAACATAATTTTTATTTACACTTTGATTTTTAACAATAGTGTTCCAGAATGCACCTGTATTTAATGGTTTATCCCGTGCTTTTTATTTACTATTCCGTAAACTGGTTGCCAGGGAAAGAAGACTAAATATTAGTAGGGTGGAGAAAGAACCAACACGTTTTCGATCTATTTCCTTTGGTAGTAAGCAAAGAACGTGTAAATATTTTTAAGATCGTATCGTCACAACTTCTATAGACCGTTGTCATTTGTTTAAAATACGATCTGGATTTTTGGATATGATGTGCTGAAAGTGTTCTTGTCCCCCCACCCTACTACATATTGTTAATTTATAATGACTGTAGAACTGAAGTAAGCTTTCCATGAGATATTAATCTGAGATGTGTCCCATCCGCTGTCTAAGTCGATTCTTTCCAGCCGTGCTACGAATTCCAATGATCGAATATCATAAGTGGTAACGTTGAAACGGTGGGGCAAACTTTCATCAACCATACGAGCTCTAGCTTGTATTTTGTAAGGTGCAGCACTTAAGCACATTTTGTATGCAACAGCCATAAGGGTATACTTCTTGCTGGAGTAGACCGTTTCTACAGAAAACCCTTCAACGGTTTTACCTCAAAAAGGAAAAAAATTGTTTATTTCGTTGGCCGTTTTTGCATGCAATGTAAATAACTTTCATTTGTAAAATTTATTTCTTGGTCTTGAAAGGATCAAACTAGGTGCAGCGAGCTAGTCATTGTTTAAAATATCCTTTAAAATAGTATGCCTAAACAAGTGTTATATCTGAACCTTCCAGATACTATTCTATAGCTACATATCAACAGCCGTATAAACCAGTTTTAAAGAAAAGAATTTAAATTAAAGAAACAAAAAAAACTAAATGTGTGTTTGGACCTAAAACCTAAATTGTTAAATTGCTGCCTTACCTGCTCGTCTCTCGCATAAGTAATTTCCATTTGTTGAACATGGGACATCAATCCAAAAACCATTTAGCATACAAACGCAATATTCGTTGTGTTTGTATTGTTTGGGTCCAAGTCCCGCCATTGCGTTTCACTGGTCGTCACATTTGACCCATCGTTCCACTTTAATCCTGTTTTTCCCAGACTGAACCGCTTCAACCCGATGTAGAAATAATTTTCTGTAAAGGATTGTGGTAAACGTATATTGTTTTGTTCGCCGCCGTGTCACATTGGTTATCGTGCCTGCAACCGAGATGTTCTCGGTACAAGGCTCGTTGCTGCTATAGTTCTGGATGTACGTGAGACAATTGCCCTAACCTAGTGGTCATTTATGTGTTGTCGATACATAAAAAAGATCAACAAAGTTACATGCGTGGTAACTGGCGTGTACATAAAACAAAACTTTGTGTTATAACGTGCGTTAATACGGCACGTTATATTACCAAGTGCGGAACTTTGTTGCTAAAAATATTTTATCTGTATTTGTACACCTGTGTAATTCATTTTGGGAAAATCAAAGACCATAATTTTATAACTTTTTACTTACGTTGTGCGTTGGTTCCAATACTATTGACAAGGAAATTGTGAAGTTGCGTAGTTTTAACTCTAGCAAGTGTAGCACCAAGTAAAGCACAGGCATTGACCGCAGCCGTGTGATTAAGAGCGCTTCCCCGGTGGATGTAAAACTCGCTCTCACCAAACTTTAGCCAATTTTTTTTCTCCAACAGTGAACGAAAAACAAATGAAAACGTATAAGTACGACAAGAGCTCCATCTGTAAATATATAAAAAAAAACAACAGCAATATCTTAACGATTGAATTTTGGAAATATTGTACATTTCTAATTCATTAGATAAATATATAGGAGGCTGGGGAAGGATGGAACATCTTTCATTTTGGTTTTACTTTCCATGGTAGTAAGCAAAGAACATTCAAAGAATTATAAAATTGTATCCCCACGACTCCCATATAGACCGTTTTTAATTGTTTAAAACACGATCCAGATGTTTGGATATTTCGAGCTAAAGATGTTTCATTCCCCCCCCCCCAACTAATACCATTAGATTTTGCGCGAATCAATTTAGAAATACCCTAATGCAAATTTCATTTGCGACAACAATTTTAGTTATATAAAATAACATGCTTAATTTGAACTGGTGGCCTGGATTACAGTCAATAAAATGAGACTGCTAAGTAAAACATAACAGAATGTGATACCCTAAACGTTGAAAAGTACACTGTAAAGATAAAAAATCGCGTAACTGCCTTGCCCAAACAACAAGCAATGTAAAACGTTCTTGCATATACAGCAGTGTGTCTATGAAATAGGTTACAACTTTTAATTAAGGGCCTTTACAGCACTCTCTCTCTTTTGACTAGCTATTAACTTGAAAAATTAACTTTCAAATTTTCTAGGACAGTGCTCTTCAACCGGTGTGCACGGTGCACCCTAGGGTGCACCAAAATATGCCAGGGGTGCACCAGTGCAAAAAGGTATACAAGGGTGCATCACAAACTTCAACAATTTTCAGCAATATTTTTTCATTTTAAACTTTTTTAACCAATTTAGCCACTTTCCTACATTTTTTTATATGAATTCTATATCTTGCATCACTGGGAATTGTGAAACTTCATTAGTTTTACGTTAAAGCAATCAGGGGTGCATGAGTTCGACGCAACAACTTTAGGGGTTCACCAACCCATAAAAGGTTGAAAGAGCACTGTTCTAGGAATTCCTAGAGACAAAGGGAGATTTGAGTAGAGAACTGACGTCATAGTGGTACACACGTCATAAACAGTTTTTATTTTCTCGCAAATTGTGACAATTTTATAGAAAAATGGTGTCATATCGTATGGCGGATTGACTGCTAGGTTTACTGTTGACTTGGGCGCACGAAACAGGTAAAAAAAACTAGGCGACGAGGATGGGATTCGAACCCACGTGTGCAACCCACGCGTGTTATGTCCTTCGGTCGTTTATTAAATGAGAAACAAGTTTATCAAACTAAACAGATCTTAAAAAGTAGTTCAAACGTCACGGTGTAATATGTAATAATGTAAAAAAAACAAAAACCTTAGTCAATGTCATTCAATGTCGTAACGTCACACGTGACTCACCAAATACCGCCTGGTGGCGCTATAACAAGAAAGTATTGGGGACCTAACGTAATATCATAACACCTCCCCAGTAACTTTGAGGCACATGTAATAGAACAAAAACGAAAAGTAAATATGTACAGTAGCGATCAATATACAACACGTTGTTTATGTGGCCGTGTAGATCGGCGAATTGGTGGGTGACTAGTAGTAGTAGGTACATTTGTAATACAGGGTATATTCGTGTTATCGGTGTATCGCGGTTGTAGTTGGTCAAGGTGTCGCTTTACAATATTGTCTCCCTCAACCTTAACTTTAAAAGTTCTCGGACCCAGAATTTCTTCTATCACCCCCGCAGTCCATTTGGGATCGGTACTTTTCCAGGGACCACAGCACAATGCATAACATTGGGATCCAACAATAAAAGGGTTGTCTTTGGCAGGGCCTGTAGGGTGTAGTCTTGTTTGTAGTTGATGGCCTTGAGCCACATGAACAGGAGAAGGTACCATCACGTCAATCTTGGTACGGATTTGTCGATGGTGTAGTAGTTCACTGGGTGAAAATCCTGTAATCAACGGTGTACGTCGATACTGTATTAAAAATTCCTGTAAAGCTGCTTTGGGTGGTAGTGTGGATTTTCGTAAAGCTTGTTTAAAAGATTGAACAAGACGTTCTGCAGCTCCATTTGTAGATGGGTGATAGGGCGCGCCAGACAATTGTGTAATACCTCGTTCTTTACACCATTCCTTAAATTCTTCCGATTTAAAACACGTGGCATTGTCTGATACAATTGTATGGGGATACCCCAGATGAGCGAAGTCGATCTCTAATAAGTCCGTAGTTGTCTTGGTTGAAATTGAACTGGTCATGTGAATACAGGGATATTTTGAAAAAGCATGTATCATGACGAGCCAATTATGTCCCATGAAGTTGATCGCATGATCCACGTGAACTCGGCTCCAAGGTTTCTCTGGTAGTATCCAGGGATGCACCACTGGTTTCGGAGGTTTGCTTTGGAACTGAGCACACGTGATGCAAGCTCTAGTTGCATTCAGAATATCGTCATTAATGTTCCGCCAATAAACAGCCGTGCGTGCAAGCTGTTTCATTCTTTGTATTCCAAAATGTCCGAGATGTAATAATTCTAACACCGGTTGTCGTAAACTTGTATGTACTACCAATCTCGTCCCGTATAATAAACATCCATTTACCACTAACAAGGATCTTTTTAAAATTTCGTACTTCGTCACATAGTTGATCATCACTTGGAGGCCAGCCCTCTCGAGTATATCGCATAAGCTGTGAAATGACAGCATCGTTGCGTGATTCTGTCAACATCACTTTTGGATCAGTCGGTTTCAACTGCCTCCCAATTGTATGTATTGTGTTCGCAATATGTACATCATCTTCTTCCTCTTCCCCATCAAACGTTTCGTCAGGTCCCACCGGAAGTCGACTAAGTACATCAGCATTCGCATGGTCTGTAGTTTTCCTGTATTCAATAGCGTAATCGTATTGACTAAGCATTAGTGCCCATCGTGATAGCCGGTTGGCTGCCAAAGCCGGGGTAGCCTTGTAAGGACCAAACAACGCAATCAAGGGTTTATGATCTGTAATTAAAATAAAAGTACGTGAGTAAAGGAATTGATGAAACTTGTGTAGGGCAAATATTATCGCCAAGGCTTCCTTCTGTATTTGGCTATATCGTCGTTGTGTTTCGTTTAGTGTCTTAGAGGCATGTGCTATCGGTCGTTCATTGCCATCTGTAAAGCGATGAAATAGCACGGCTCCAATCCCCACATTAGAAGCGTCACATGCTATGCCAATAGGGAGTGTTGGATCGAAATGGGCCAACACTAAATCGGTACTTAGCAAGTGTTTTAATTCTTGGAACGCGGTTTGTTCCGTTTTACTCCATTTCCAGGATACGCCCCTACGTGTAAGATGGTATAATGGTTCAGTTATGGTTGATAAGTGTGGCAAAAACTTAGCATAAAATTGAATTGAACCTAGAAATGATTTTAAACCGGTCACATCTCGGGGTGATGGCATTTGTAATAAGGCATCTACTTTATTTCCTTTGGCAATGCCATCCCTGGAAAGGGTATGTCCTAAGTATTCTACCTGATGTTTCGCAAAAACACATTTTCTTTACGACACCTCAGTCCTTTCTCTTTCAGTCGTTTCATCAAGTTTCGCAAGTTCTGTAGATGATCTTCATAATTTCGTCCACTCACCAGAATATCATCTAGGTAAACGGCCACTCCTTTAAGATCAGAAGTTAATTGGGTCATTATTTCCTGAAAATAACCAGGTGCTGATTTAATTCCAAAAGGTAAGCGTTTTTGTAGTGGCACCCCCTAGTGCGTGCTTAGGGCAAGCCGCCGCTGACTCTCGTTACTGAGTCGAATTTGATTGTACGCATCGGCTAAATTTATTTTGGTGAAGCCATATCCGCCCCCCAGTTTCTGCATTAATTCGTCGGGAAGTGGAATGGGATGCCGATGGCTTTCCAACTGCTCATTCACGGTGACTGAGTAATCGCCGCAAATACGTATTGATGCAGACTTCCCGGAAACCGTAGCCTTTTTACCGGCACTACTGGTGTTCCGTAATCATTAAATTGTGTAAGTTCCCATACCCCTTTCTTTATACCCGCATCATAGGCCTGTACTACTTCATCTTGTAATGCGAAAGGGATAGGACGTGGTTTGCAAAAAATGGGCTTAGCATCCGGCTTAAATTTAATGTCAAGTTGGACATCTTTGAGGCATCCTAGCTCGTCCTCAAATATTTGTTCGAACTCCTTACATAAGTACACAGGATTGCTGTAGTGCAGAATATTTGGGGCATTTTTGGTTCTTCTTGTGAACTTAATGTTTACCGTATTGCTTTGTTTTAATGGAAACATTGCGTCAATGGACAAATGTAATTGTCTAATGCCCTCACGTCCAATCAGGTTTAATCCCGGTACTTTTGTTACAACAAAGTTCATACCTGTTGGTGGATTGTCCTTACCACCTTTTCTTGTTCTGGTACATTGTGCAGAGAAAATTCCGAGTACTGGAAGTTTATGATGGGATGCCGATGCGTATCTCCCATAAATCGGTTGTAGTGTTGGTCTTTCCAATTCCTCCCATCGTTTGTCCGATAAAAAATTTTCACCTGCTCCTGTGTCGACTTCAAAACAATATTCCCTTCCATTTACAGTTAATGTTTGCTGTAGTTGTGGTGGGGAGTTTATTATCTTCACTGTTGTAACCAATGTTCTTTTGTTTCTAGTGAAATTTCCTTTGTCTTTAGATTTTCTTAAACATGCAATTTCTAGATGTCCTTGAATTCCACAGTAATTGCAAGTTGTTCTCAAGTGGTAACAATCTCTAGGTCTGTGTCCAGGTTTTCCACATCTTATACATGCCCCTTGTAATTGTGTATATCTGTAGCCAGGTGGTGGTGCCGTCCTTACAGGTGGTTTGCTGTTTGGCTTTGGTGTAGCTGGAGTTACTTGTCTTCGTTTTATTAAATGCATTTGTTCTTGAACACTAGATTGTTGGTTTTGAGCCGTTTCTTTGGTAACCTTTGCTGCATCTTCAACTTCTGTAGCTAAGTTGATTATTTTTGAAAATGTTAAGTTCTTGTCTTGCATTTTGAATATTGTTTTTAACACGGCTTCGTTTTGAACAGAGCAAATAAATTTCGTGCATAGAGCTTCATCTAAGGGATCTTTAATTGAGGGAAAATCACATGTCATGGCTGCCTGCCGAATTCTTGCTGCCAGTTCATTTATTGATTCTCCAGGTTTTCTTTTCATGTCACTCCAAAACTTAAAGCGTTCACGGACAATAAATTTTCTTGGGTGGTAATGTTCTTTCATTATTTCACCAATTTTTGTTATAGTAAGTGAATTAATATCCTTTGATTCTTCTTGTTGTGTAGCTGCAGTTTGTAAAAGCTTGTATGTAGTTGTAGACTGGTTGGTCAGAAAATACTTGTGGTATTTTCTCTTCAGGTATTGAATGTGCTTTAATAAATGTATCGAAGCGTGACACATAATCCATCCATAGTTCTGTAGTTGGTTCAAAAGCTTGAAATGGAGGAATGTTACTCACTGTAGTAGAAGGGGTTGTATCCCTACTCAGTTTTTCTAGAGATGCTAGAAAAAGTTTTGCTTGGTTTTCCACTTCTTGTCGTTGTAGTTGATGTTGCTGTAGTTGTACCTGCTGTCTCTGTAGATCCATTTGTGCTTCGGTTTCCCTCCTTTGTAAATCAATCTGACGTTGCTGTTGTTCAACTTGTTCTCTTTGTATTTCGATCTGTTCCTGTAGCGTCTTTAGAACATCTTTCGTCGTTGCCATTTTCAGTTCATGTATAACTGAAGCAGTGTACGTGAATACTTTTGTAACGTATTTCTTTTAACCTCGTCAGATATACAATCAACAAACTTTACGAAATATTGTATTTTATAAGAAGCTATAAAGCTAGTTTAATCGTTCACACTCGCAAACTACAAAATTTCCTCGGCTTTAACTATGATTTAACGCGTAGGACTACCATGGCCTACTCAATACACGGCCTAGGATACACGGCCCACTACTCAATACACGGCCCACCGAAACTGCTCAGAAAATAAGAGGCCTATTTACGCGAACAATGCCCATTATAATACATTGTCACGTCACGGTTTTATGAATGGATTTTGCTGTCTGGCTGTAGTTTTTGCATCAAATAACAGTTTATTTACCAATCCCGGTTAAATTACCTTATTTTTCGGGTTATTTTATCAACATCTTATATTTTTAAGCATGACTGAACATATAGGAGTTACTTTTAACCACGTGCGTCATACAAGTAAGTTTTACGGACAGTTTAGTTTGGCTCAGTCGCTGAGGGCAAATAGTATTTGGCTTAAAACAGAAGTTTTTTAAGACAGCCTATATATATCTAGCAAAAGATCACCGCAGTAACAACAAGTAGGTTAATTGATATGTCCGTTGTGGACTTTTAAAACCGGTTCTTAAAAACAATATAGGATATTGGATAAACACAAGCATTAGCCTTTTGTCTGTCCTGTTGCTTATAACCTATTTTCTACTCGAGTTTTTTTTTTAAGCAGGACAGAGGCTCTTCCTCGAGGTCCAAAAATGGGTCATACAACACATTATAAATTAAGACTGTATAATACAAACAAACTCACGATAGCCTCCCTTCGTAATTGAGTGTTGTGTCTAACTTTAGACCTCTGTCGCTGTTTAAATTTTACTAGTGCTTCCTTCCTGACAGAATTATTTACACATGTCTGTTTGTTGTTAAAGAATATATTATAGCCACAAGTACATCAAACACTTATTGACCATGCTTAAATAGCTTGCTTAATAATTCTGCTGGCTTAGAATTTAATCTAAATAAAATTATATAGGTGTGCTGCATTATAAAACTTGCCAAATGCCTGTCTACTAAATTAAATATAATCAAAACGTAGGTTTTCTGTGTTGGTAAACTGAATCTGCTTGCTCGTCTCTCTTTATGCTTAATAAACTGATATTTATATACTAATAAACCCTTTGTGTTGCTTCATATGTCTGGTATGATTTTAACTAAACAAGAAAATATCTCTGCGACACGTTCTGTGATAAACTGTAAGTTAAAACAACCTAGAACTGGTATTAAACCTACCAACAACTGCAAACTGCATTCAAAATGAAGAAAATCCATTCATAAAACCGTGACGTAACAATGTACTATAATGGGCATTATTCGCGTCAATAGGCCTCTTATTTTCTGAGCAGTTTCGGTGTATTCCTAGGCCGTATATTGAGTAGGCCATGGGACTACTAAAATTTAGCACCTGGCTATTTCGTATTTTTACCTATTCAAAAAATACTGTTTCTACTTAGCTTATTTTTTAATACATAAAAAACAGTAATCGTTTTTGACGCGCTTTATAAAGTCGTGATAATACTGTCGAATAATTCTGTAACATTATTTTTTAGATTATTACAAAATGGGGTTCGTAAAAATAAATATAAAAAGTCTCTTCCGACAAAGTGTCCCATCTTCCCCCACTCTGCTATACTAACAAATATGTACCTGGCATATGATTTCTATGGTACAGAGAGATTTGTGGGAAAACTAACTGTGCTACGGATCCGGAAAATGTTACATTAATCCATGTCATCAACTTTCTCCATACACTAGAGTGGGGAAGACTCTTTAGCACACAAGTCCCAAATATCCTGATTATGTTTTAAACAATTAACAACTGTCGATGAGAGTCAATTAAATACGGTTTTATAATTCCGTGAATGTACTGTGTTTTCTACCAAATGGAATGAGGAAATAGAATGGAAATGTGTCCCATCTTCCCCCAACCTACTATACAATATTAAATATACATTATTAAAATTGGTGATTGAAATAAAAATTTAATTATGTCGCTTTTTCTCAATACAAAATCTATGCTGGCATAACTTTAATTTCCCACTTAGCCAACTGGGTATGAATATACTGCCATATAATGACGATCATAAATTACAGGAACTCAACAAGAAAATAGATAAAATAATTAGGTCCAACCGCGCGATATGACGGCAGCAACAATGGAATCGTCTTATTTATTTGTCCAGTACATCCGGCTCCAGTAACATATGGTAGTGCAGATATGCGAGAAGCAGATAAGTTCATAAAATAAAACAAACCAACGGGAGTCGCGAGGACATGATTTTATAATTCTTTGAACGTTCTTTGTGTACTACAAAATAGGACGAGAAATAGAATGAAAAGGTGCCCCAACTTACCCCAAACCCTATTAACAAAAAAAACAACGAACAAATTTTGCCAAAGTGACAGTTCAGTTTGTAAGTGTGCAACCAACGAAGCAAACTTTGTACTCGGGGGTTCTATTAGATCAAAAATATGTATACACGCATCACATTTTGTGAATCTTGCATAGAAAAAGCTCCCTTTGCATGAAATACTCACCGGGCCCCCGACGGTTTTCTAGTATGACTCGTTCGTATTTTAGTATGACCCGTTTTAACGGGGCCCTCACCTGGTCCCACCGAACACGTACCGGCCGTGTTTTAGTATATTTTTTTTCACCGGGCCCCACCTGGCGTGTTTTAGTAGGACCGGGATAAAGTAAGTTACATTCATTCATTTATTTGTAGTAGGGACATAAGGAAATTAGCAACAAAGCGACAGTCGTTAAAACACAGTAAAGAGAGAAGACTTCCGGTAAGTATAGGATTGCTACATACATAACAATAAGATAGTACAACGACCTATCTGAGCAATTACCTATATTATGCTGCGTATGTTACCTTTAAAAAAATGCTATGACTGTAGTTCTGATTCATCGCCTGTTTATGTTCAATCGTTTACAAAACACAGCGCGTCGTATTTATTTTGATGTAATGTTAATCATCATTTTAGTTTGCATTATCGTAACAGTTCATTTGCCAAAAACGCATATAGTACGGTGGGAAAGATGGGACACCTATTTATTTTATTTCGTCGTTCCATTCGGTGGTAAACAAAAAACGTTCAAAGAATTAAAAAAAACGGACTCCAACGACTCCCACAGACCGTTGTTAAATATTTAAAACACGATCAGGATATTTGGATATTATGTGCTAAAGTGTCCCATCTTCCCCCACCCTACTATATATATGCATCAGACTCTCTATGGTGGTCGCCTTCTCGTGGCGAGAGTCGTAATTACCTCCGGCATAACTGCGAGCCCTTACAAGGCTGGCAGGGACTGTCGGAGCGAAACCAAGAATCACCACGCCCGGGCGGACCAACTCCCCGTTCGGGTGTAAGTATATTGTTACAGAAAATTTAAATAAGCAAAGGGCTGGGGCCTCTCATGCATGCGTAGGAATATAATAAGTGTGTATTTGTTTGGGAATACTTCAGTCGGTATGTAATGCGGCTTAGCTTTATTGGGAGATACTACACTTTATAAAAATACATTTGACTATTAATTTTATTAATCCTAACCATAAAAGTCAGTTTTATAAAGAGAATTGATGCAATTTGCAAATATATCTGCATAAAAATCTACATGGCGCGCGACTTGTGAGACACCTTGTGTATTTATTTTAGCCTACCATTATAAACCCCAATACGTTGTACTCGTTTTTGTGTTAGGGAAACTATAGCACAAAATTTAGGCACTTTCGGGATATGCGGTTTTGCTAACGTTTTTTCTTGGGTTTATCAACTCAAACTATAAATGAATGAATGATTGCTCACTTATCCTCGCGTGGCCGGAATACAGCAGGGGGCATTTATTCATTTTTTGACGTATGGCTGTCAATTTGGATAACCCATTAGTGACCACTGGGATGGAGCAATTAAGTTTCTTGCCCAAGAACACATACGGCCACAATGGTAGCAGCGTCGGGCCACGGCACCGGAAATATATATATATACACTATATGTCATCGTAAATACCAGTGACTGAAGAGGTTTCCGCTTCGTAATAAACAAAGCTGTATGTTTCAAACGACAACAAAGGCACCAGACACTTCAGATTTGTACAATATGTATAGATTTATATTTGTTTCTAAAAGAAAAGTTTAGAGTGTTAAATTTATACTTGAGATGCAATCAATAAAAATTGAGAAAAACAGTTGACAAAAAAAAACAAGAGAGCTGACCTATAATGTAAGTTTATTAAGACTATATTATACTCCGCAGAGTTCCTGAGTCGCATTACCGTTATCTTAGCTTTCAGTATTTAGTTTATATATTATGTTCTTCAGATAAGTTTATCATGTGTGGTATTTGGGCTATATTTGGCTGTAATTATGATGCGGTTGATTTGTATACGGCTGCTTTACGAGTTTCTCACCGTGGACCTGACAACTTTCGAATCTGCAATCTTTCACAACTGCGTAACTGTGTTTTGGCCTTCCACCGATTGCAGATTGTAGGAGGGAGCGGTGGCATGCAGGTGGATATTTTTTAATGACTGTCGTTTTCCTGTAGTTCTCTTCTCTTCGTTATTTAAATATTATCTTCGCTATTGTTTTCGAAGAGATATATAAAAATAATATCGGTATTTCTATACCAACTTTATAATAAAAACGGAATATTGTCTGGCGCTGTAGCAAAGTGGTTTGCGCGCATGCCTGTAGTAAACCAGAGGTAATGGGTTCATGGCTCCTCGCCGCTACCATTGTGGGCATACCTAGGGCACGAGGTGTATGAACACCCGTGTTATATCGACTGTCGTTTCCGGTCACACAAGGATAAGGTAAGTTTCAATCATTCATTCATTTATAGTATGTGTTATGCTTGTAACGTTAGCCAAGAACGTTATGTTTGTAACACTAACCGAAGCGCATTCAAATTCATTCATTTAATACATGTGCCATAAGTGATACACCGCACGCTTAAATTTTCATTACAGCCGATGATCTTGAAACAATACCCTCACCTGATACTATTATGCAACGGCGAAATCTATAACTACAAACAGGTAAACATAAACATAATAAATTCTAAAGGACAAATTGTTTTATGAAACCTTGTATTTCAGCTTCAGGAAGAATTCAGTTTTTCCTATGAAAGTGGTAGCGACTGTGAAGTAATAGTTCATCTGTATAATAAATTCGGAATTAAGGTATTAGAACTGTAGGGTAACATGAGATACTGTTAGCAACTAAATCACATATTTTCCTATCGTGTATACTGTATAGCAATTAACAACGTCTTTGTAGTGTCGTGAGGCTACAGTTCTATATATTTTCGTAATTAAATTTTTTAACGAACCTATATAGTTTTGAATGTGTACCAGCAAGTTGATGTTATATAAACAATTCCTACAATATGTCATATAGTAGGGTGGGGAAAGACGGGACACCTTTAATACATAACATCTGAATACCCTGATCGTATTTTAATCAATTTACAACGGTTGATGGGAGTTGTGAGAATATGCTTTTGCAATTCTTTGAATGTTCTTTGTTTACTACCAAATAAGACAAGAAAATGAAAAAAATGGAAAGGTGTCTCGTCTTTCCCCATTTTGCTATATTGCAACTCACTTGTTAAAAGCATAACTAACGTTTATCTTCTTACAACTAGAAAGCAAGCCAGCTATTGGATGGCGTATTTGCATTTCTTATAATCGATACAGCCAACAACTCCGTCCTGCTATCACGTGACACCTTTGGTGTGCGTCCTCTTTTTTATGACGTCACGAAAAATAATATTCTTGGTGTATGCTCAGAGGTTAAAGGTAATATTATAGTATATTACAATTTTATAACAAATTTTAAATATAATTTTATAAAAAAAATTAAATTTAATGTTATAACAATTTATTAACAAATTTTGTTACAATTTTATGATAATTTTATGATAACATTTTATGATAATTTTAAAACAGAACCCATTATAATTTTATAACAAATTTTATTATAATTTTATAACAGATTTTAATATAATGTTATAACAAGTTTTATTATCATTTACAGCAAATTTAAATTTAATATTATAAAAAAAAATGTTACAGTTTAATAGCAAGTTTTGATAACTTTACGACAAATTTTAGTATAATTTTATAACAAATTGTATTAAAATGTTATAGAAAATTATATTACAATTTTATAAAAAATTATTATAATATTATAACAAATTTTGTATTTTTTTAAAACAAGTGTTGTCATAATTATTTAAAAGCATTTCCTTCAGGTCTTTGCGATTTTAAAATCAACGGTCACAAAGCGTTTCAACCCCAGCATTTACCTCCTGGGCATTCCATGGTTTGTAAGATATCAGAGGACGGAAAAGTATCAAAGGCTGCCCCTGTTCAGTTTCATAGAATCGGAGAAATGCCAGCACACTTTTTACATCAGGCCAATAAATTAAACAATGGTAATCAATACAAAATAATTTATAACAATTTACGCTTTTTAAAAATGTTTCAATCGCTAATTAGCTATATAGTAGGGTCGATGAAGATGATAATTAATTTAATGATGATAATCAAAAAAATAATACAGAATAGTTCGACAGCCCATCACGATTTTATAAAGCGCGCGTCAATCAATTTTGTAATTTGCGAGTATGAACGATTAAACTAGTTTCGTAGTTCTTAAAAAAACTTGAGTATTTCGTAAAAGAAAATAGGGAGTGGTCAATATGATATTGATTAGACATAAAAAAAAGACAAAAAAAACATATATATATAGCACAGCCGGTTAAATTCGTTAGGTTAACTACAAGTTGCAAAAAATCATTAATATAAAAGTATTTCAATTGTGTGTACTATCTTTCAGCATGTTACAATTTTGTAGGTTTATATTGCCGAACTTTGAAAGGTTTGCTTTTAATTCAATTATTTATACCTCAGAGGTAATTCAAGTATAAGATGCTGATATAGTCACAACATAATATTTTTAAAATATTGTTAAAATTTATTTATTAAAAGTGGCTTGTGCAAAAAGCAGTGCAGCAATAACCAATTGGTAACAAAAATGTTGACTTTGTTAATAGTTCAATTTTCTGTTATTACAGGTTCATATGCGTTTCATGAATACAATATTCTTCAATTGTTGTTTGAACGATATCCATTATCGTTTAAACAATAGCAAGTTTTCATACAATAATATACTGTAGGTCTGTAGATAACATGTTAAAAGCTATAACATTACGGCAGGAAAGGGAATATTTAAACTTAAATTAAATGCGTTTAATAATATGTCGTGGTATTCAAGTATATGTCCAATAAAAAATCATTTATTATTGAGCACGTTAGTGGTCATATAGATCCTTTTTGTCGAACAGTTGTTCTTGTTGTTGTTGTTTTTTTTCGTGACTTTTTTTCGCACTTATCTCAATTCTTAATTCTAGCATTTTTCTTTATTCTCTTGATTGAAATCAAATCATAATATATATTTATAATTTTTAGACTAAATTTTCAGATTTAAAACCGCACGATGAGCGATTGATTAACGATTACTTTCCTCGTACACTTTACATAGCGAAAACACTGTCTGGAACGACACGTGTTGGTGAGATAAAAAATCCACACAAAGATTCACGACTGAATCAAACTATTAGCATTTAAGAGGGGACGCATTAAATGCACTACTCTTATACCGTATTATCATTAATCGTAATTGAAACATTATTTTTAATTAAACACCATATGATTATTATTACCTTCTAACATTAGCTAATTACTGCGTGACTACGGTTTATCTAAATTCACGAAAACAAGCGATTTTAAGCAACGACAAGGTTAACTAATGTAAGTATACAAGGGTACGGAAGTTGTACAAAGCGTATTTAGACATATTCTTTACCAATCACTCAACAATCCTCATACATAATAATAATAAATCTTTATAATACATGTAAAAAATGCATTCTACCTACTGCTCCACAATCACCAATGGCAACTGAAAACCGCTTTGTTGGTTACTTCGGATTTATTTTTAAACGAGCGTAGTCGACCGTTGTAGTAATAGGGTTAATTAATACTATGCTAATTAGTAAACGTGCTCACGCATTAGATCTGTAATCTCTTATTCAAAATTAACAAGTATTTTAAACTGTCCCGTCTTACCTTGTGTGTTTTCGATTAGGTAAATTTACATCTACTGTGCGAATCGCTAAATGTCTCCCCGTGTGTTTTAATATATATTTTTTGAATTGTTCGTAATTAATAAAGGTAGGATAGTACTAATTCGTGTTTTTTTTCATTTCAACTTTAAACATAACATGCAGGTTACACAAAGGAAGCTATTTATAACAACTTACGATGCCTTATTTACGAAGCGGTGGAGAAACGTCTGATCGGCCAAAGAAGCTTCGCAAGTTTATTATCAGGTATGGTTTACACGTTTGTTTCTCCAACGCTATGTCAAGGATTTGCGCGCCTGACTCTTATCCAAAGGCAACAGGTACAAGGCCTATCGTTGTTGCCATTGTGCGCTTATGTGTCATTGTGAAAGACATGTAACAGCAGTTGCCCCTTATAAAAATTTTTACTCTTCCAAATTTACTTACAATTTACTCTCCCAAAAAATAACCTACAAAGTTACATACGTGGTAACTGGTATAAGGACATAAAGTGTATGAAACAGAACACCCGTGGTATAACGACTGCCGTAATAGTTACATTCATTCAAACAGAACACCTGTGGTATAACGACTGTCGTATTAGTTATATTTATTCACATGCTGTTGGCACGTTGTGTGTAATGTTTATTCAAACCCTGCCATTTGCTCATTCATGTTAGGGGGCTTGGACTCCTCCCTGATAAGTGCAATCACGGTCATGAAAATGAGGGAAAGGGGAGACAAAAAACCTTTACAAACATTTACAATTGGAATGGCGGAAAGTCCTGATGTAACAGCAGCCCGAGAAGTTGGTTAAAATAATCTTTAAATAAACATAGGTTATAAACAAGCAAGAATTATAACCTTGAAGCTAAAAGTTTCCGGCGCCGTAGCACAGTAGGTTAGTGAGCCTGCCTCTAACCCAAAGGTAATGAGTTCAAGGATCGTCGTTGGTACCGTTTGTGGTCGTCTGTTTCATTGGGCAAAACACTTAATAGCAATTGCTCCAATCCAGTGGTCACTAATGGGTACACTAATGGTGGCACTAATGGGTTGTTATCAGTCATACATAAAAAAATGAAAAAATCAAAAAAATAATCACCTACAATTCAATAACACAGTAGGACTGCTACTATAATATGTTTTCGCATTAGGGTTGGTTTATCTGTTATCGCAGGTGGCAAGCTATATAGGTAGCGACCATAGCGAGATCACGTTCACACCAACTGAAGGAATGAATGCCTTGGAGACAGTTATTTACACTCTTGAAACTTATGACCCTTTGACAATTCGGATTGCCGTTCGTAAGTTTATTTCTGTTTATATTTAATACTGCCACCATGGTTGGCGTATGTGTTTTTGCGCAAGGCACTTGACAGCAATTGCTACAACCTGTGTTCACTAATGGTTTGTACAAATTATCAGCCATACAAAACAAAATAAAAAAGTTCACCCCCGAAAAATATTAATCACCCACAAAGAAAACATACCTCGTAACTCGTAAGATGGCACAAGGTGTACGAAACAGAACACCCCTGTTATAACAACTCTCGTTCCCGCTGTCGTTTTCCGGCCACGCGAGGATAAAGTAAGTTACGTTAATTCATTCGTTTAATACTTAGATTACTAACTTGTAAGAGGTTTTGTTAATCTAACCCTAATCTAATGTTTATATAGTTGAACGATTCTTGTTTAATAAAATACAGTAACGGTCTAATGCTACGAAAGTGCAACTGTTAAAAATTAAGTCCAACTAATATTGATTTTATGATATAGGCTATGTTTCTCTACAAAAAAAACTTATTTTTTGCAAAGACTGACGAAGGCATTTAGGCGAAATACATACCTCTAATATAATATTGGTTGTACTTGATTTTTGTCTGTTACATTTTCGAAGCACAAAATTCTTACTAGATTTCTGAACCTTTTATTCTGCAGCATTGTACCTGTTGTGTCGTTACATAAGTGGAAACACCGACAATGTATTAATCATGACGGGAGAGGGCGCTGATGAGCTAGCGCAAGGATATTTGTATTTCCACAAGCAACCTACAGCAAAGGATGGGGACATAGAAAGCAGGTATATAACATACCATTATTTGTTCAGCCTTTTAAACACGTTAGTGAAGATCATATTAAAACCACAAGGAACCGGAATGCAAAGGCACAACGACAAAAAAGAAAAAAAGGTGTGACGGTACATCGGTCAGGAAGCCAGGCTGTTGAATCTAAATATAATGAAAATGAGGCGTATTTACATATTTTACGCAAGATTAATTTAAGGAACTAACTACTCTCGAGGAAGGACAGACTAAATGTTGGGTTTTAATAAAAAACCTCTTTAACAAAATTTTGTTTTAAGACGTCAGTTGATGCAGTTGTATCTGTATGATGTATTGCGTATAGATCGTTGTACTGCTGCACACGGATTGGAAATACGAGCCCCGTTTCTAGACCATGCATTTACTTCATATTACTTATCATTGCCAGCAGACCTGAGGGCACCTAAGGTAAATAAATACGTTCATGTTGAAAACTTTAATCAAAACCTCTAATGATCAAGTGTTCGGAGATTAAACCATTTCTTAGAGATCGATTTGAATGAATGTAACTTACTTTATCCTCGCGCGGCCGGAAAACGACAGTCGTTTTCACAGGAGTTACCATGTACGTTACTTTGTGGGTGATTACTTTTTTGGATTTTTTTTATGTGTTGCTGATAATTTGGAATACCCATCAGTGACCACTGGGTTAGAGCAATTGTCGATAAGTGTCTTGCCCAAGGACACATACGCCCACAATGGTAGCAACGTCGACCTTGAACCCATTACCTATGGTTACAGGCAGGCGCGCTAATCACTATGCCACGGCGCCGACCAAAGATTTATAGGTGTAAGTTTCCTTGGGCAAGACAGACAAACCAGTGGTCTCTTATGGGATGTCTAAATTGTTGGCCATACGTTAATTTAAATAGACAATCCTCTAAAAGAATTATACCCACAAATTTATACTTCTTTTTTTATGTTTTATATGTGATATTCACAATTTGTCCATACCATTACAGAACGGCATTGAAAAGCATTTGATTCGGGCCGCGTTTGAGGGAACCAACTTGATACCTGCTAATATTTTATGGAGGCAAAAAGTTGGCTTTAGTGACGGAGTAGCAACGTTAGCAAGGCCGTGGTATCATTTTTTACAAGAAGACATATCTAAACAGGTATACTCAATATGTGATATAGTAGGGTGGGAGAAGATAGGACATCTTTAGAACATAATATCACAATATTCTGATCGTGTTTTAAACAATTAACAACGGTCTATGGGAATCGTGAGAATACAATAATTTTTTACTTATCCTACTATACTGCAGAGTATAAAGTAAGGGGGAGGCAAAATGGGACGTGTTTTTATTTTTTCTTTTATTACGTGAGAAGCAAAGAATATTTTTAAAATTAAACAACCGCAACCTCGCAAATCAAAATGAGGGTTGTTAATTGTTTGGAACACAATTTGGAAATATGAGATTCAGGTGCTCACGGTATCCATCTCATCCTACAGTAATATAAGGTGTATATGCACAAGTAGAACTGTTTCCGAAGCGTGTCACGTGGAGTTGGTTTAGTGCGTTAACACCATATTATCATAGAGTCTTAAAAAATATCAAGGTGTATGAAACAGAACATCAACGACCGCCTATGCTTCACCACGCGAGAATATAAGTACATTCACACTATCATATATTTATTTATTGATAAAAGGATGTTTGTTATAATATTCCACAACAAGATTTAAATTGGGCACCCGCAGGTTAGCGACGAGTGTTTAGCCGATGCAAGCACAACGTATCCACACAATACACCAAGGTCGAAAGAAGAGTTTTACTACAGGCAGATTTTCGAAAACAAATTTGGTTCCCAACTATCATATCTTACGGAGTATCAACGAAAACCGAACTGGGCTTGCAAAGTTAATGGTTGGCTTTAAGAAATAACCATAGTAGGCAAGGTGTTGGCATTTTTATTTTCTAATTCATATAGTAGGGTGAAAAAAATAGGATAACTTTAGCACACAATATCTAAATATACTGATTGTGTTTTATATAATTTAGAACGGTCTGCAGGAGTCGTGAAATAACAATTATTCTTTGATTTTTCTTTGTTTACTACTAAATGAAAATTGAAATACGCGTTATATTATGTGTAAACAAATGTTTTTTTCCAGCTTTTAATTACGTTTTCAATTGTTTATCCCCTCAAGTTTTATATTAGGTTGGAGTAAGATGGCCAAGTGTTTGTTCTCTATTTTCACCCCCTTCAGTAGTAAAAATATAGAATTATATAACCATATTCTCCCGACCGTAAAAGAGTGCCTCAATTGTTAAAAAAACGGTTAGAAAACATACAATATTATGTGCTAAAGATATCCACAATATCCCAACTAATATTTATAGTAAAAATCGCATGTGCGGACACGACATTTATATATAGCCACCATATATATTATAATGCAATTCACAATACGTTTGCAAGCATATTATAATAATATTTATTTTTTTGACAGTATTAATTATACGCTAAATTTTACACATTTGTATTCGTTTATGAGGCTTTTTTATGACTGTGTTCTTTTTTCAACAACACTTTAAAAATCTGAAAATCTTTTATAACTAAACTATATTATCTATCCATCTGTGACATTTCTGTAATTAAAACTAACCACCTGTGATTAATCGTTTTGCTACTCTGGTTTTTTTCGCTGGATTAGTTCTAGTTTGGCGATGCCTATTACCACGAAAAAAACGTGCAAAAAGTAAACCTCTATGCTTATTGCGAGTTAAAATGCTTCGGTGGTAGGAAAAGTAGAGCAGCACGAAACGCTATGTATTCCACCAAATCTTACAGTCATGATCCGCACACCTATAATCTGCGTTACTTTATTTTTAATTTTGCAAAAGTGGTTGCTGGTAGGGCAAATGGGGTTTGGGAAAACAACAAAAAAATTAAAAGTGCAAATTATAACAGTCAGAAGGCTATTAAATTTAGTATTAAAAACATCAAAAAGAAAAAAACTCAAAAACAAAAACTACTGTCGTTAAAACATTTCACTCGGGTGGCAGTATTATGGCTGATCCGGGAATTCGGCAGGATTTGATTGCATCGTTTAGTGTTTGTGTTAAATATACCTACAATACTTAAAGGAAAGCATCAGCTAGATGCTACACAACGAGTGCACGACAGAGGAGTGAGTGACTTTCCATCGCATCCCTTTTGAGATCATTGGTTTATAAAAAAACATACAGAATTCTTGAACGCCTCTTTTACCACGAATGACTGCTGTTGGATATGGAGTTATTTATGTGCGTTTCCAAATTTCTAATTTTAGATCATGCATTGTAAATAAGAATGAAAATAGTAATGATTGATAATACATTTACATTATAATTTATTTACATTTTCATTACAACAATTTACTTTGTTTTGACACTAATGGTATCCAGGGTTCAGAATGTATTTACACATATTTATACGCAAAACAAATCATAACAATCTACTTTGTTTTGACACAAATGGTATCCAGCGGTCAGTAAAAAAAGTTCAAGAAACTATAAAAATGAGGGTCAAACGAAATACTTTGCACAAAGATATCTTTAAACGTGTAAACTATAAAATACATTTTTCCTCCAATGATGCCAAATTAAGCCTGTATTTGAGCATAATGTTTATCGTTTTCTTTCAAAACTATTGTAGAATTTTCAGTGTATTAAAGAATTGGAAAGGTCGTACCTGTTTCAACTTTTTTTTATTTTATCCATTTTTGAGCAGCAAGATGATCGGCACCCTCTAACAAAATTGCGTATCTCCGGTGAAAGTGTTACTTATTTATTTGGTTCGTATAAAATCAGGTACACACACAGTATAGCAGCAAATGCGTCCTGCCATTACAATCAAATCAATAGAATGCCAACCGTTCAATCTCGTTAACCGGCCAGCCGACACGTGGTGTTACGTGGCCGACATCGAATCCAGTAAAACACTTGTGTATTTTATCACCTCTTGTGTAGCTACTATGTCTTGGACAATTTTAATCACTTGGCTGGCTAACCTGACAATCTCATTGGGCTGGTGTATTTGGCATTCCCAGCCGTTCGAGCAAAATGCCTTATTTAACTGTTCGTCCCCTGCATTAATGCGGAATGTCTTCGCATAGGGATGTTACTCGAGGCACAGAAGACCACAGTCTTAACGATAGAAGTCATTGCTTTTCTATTTTCCGCCATTCGCCTGGCATGTCCTGCGTCCAACCTCGCAGACACATTTTGGCCAGTTCCCATGCTTTTAATAAAACATTTTGCAGCCGAAGTTGCCTCTATATGGTAACCTGCATCTCGGTGACCAACAGCCTTCTCGATAAACTTCTTAAAGTCGATGCAGGGTTTGCTCACAAAAGCAGCGTTTGAGAGATCGCCGTGCTTCAAACGCGCTTGCATCAGGATGCATATCTTGCACAAACCGCCGCCACTAGAGAGTTGAGTATAGACCAACCAATCGGCAAACCTGAAATCTCCGAGACATATTTTCAAAAACTTCCGACGAATCTGCCTGATGGTATCGAGAAGTGGGACATTCTTCGGACCATCGGAAGTTAGAAGTCTGTATCTCTCACCATTGGTTAACTGTGAATCGTGTTGCATTACCAATCCAAGATCGTCTGTGGTGCTCGTTTCTTTTGTTTGTTTGGGCTCGTGAATAGCAGTACCAATATTGGGCGTAAGTGTGGTTTCTTCCAAAGGTTGCAGAATTTTACTCCTAGTAGAAAAAAAAGAATCCAACTTGGCTTGTTTTGGTTCTGACATCGAAATGGTCCGCTGTATTGAAAAATAACGTGGAGGTGTCCTAATGGTTAACTTTCCAAGAAATTCTAGTTTATGCGTACAAATTTAAAATCTAAACTGAAAGTATTTATCTTTGTAACAGCAAACTTTTGCAAATAAAATATTACGATGTCTGCAAAGACGAATAAAGATTAACATAAGCGAAACATGTAAACAGAACGAACACACACAAACAGTTTCGAATACAACGAAAGGGATGCAGGATAGTGACGTAACAATCATCTCGTTCTATAATAGTTAGCCACACGCATGAACGGTCGCATAACAATAGGCGACATAAATATACATATACGATTAACGGTGACTGTAAACACAATATCATCTACCTTCTACTAGTGAAACTTTTAGCATAACGCAGAAAATGCCAATTGTGATTTGACAAAATCATTGTTTTATTTGTTCTTTTATTTTTATTTGGTCATCGGATTCTAAAGCATTGTATATCCAGGTAGTCATTGGTATATAAACTTACTGTTGCTATTATATATAAACAGACTACCTCAATTGCATTTTCTTAATTCCAACTGCATTTTGTTTTACAAAATATTGTAGGAATTTGCAAGGGCATATTCAGAACAATTTACTTACCATTTATTATGTGGCAGCTGAAAGATCTATGATATGGTAGTACTTGTAATATTTGTGCCAGTCCAAGACAAAATCGGGTGAGGCTGGTAAATCGAGTCATGCTATTCGTCTGTTCAATACCGGTACAAATACGCACATTCACAATCTTAGCTGAAAGTTAGCCATTTAGTCTGTATGCTTATGTAGTGTGTTACCAATTGTCAAACCCAAAGTATGCTTTAAAGAATCGTGCATCACATCAATATTTGGCCAATATTTTTGACTAACAGGCCAACCATGCAAAGAAAAATCTTTTATGACCAACTCTTTGTCAATGGAACAAAACATAATTCTAAACAAAATATTATATATATTACACAGCTTTTACAATCATGCCTTAACAAAACAACTTCGTCCACCTGTTGTCAGGAGTGAGACGGTTTGGTTTCTGAAATTGAAATGTCAGTTGCAGTTCGTCTTTGGAGAGAAAATACAATACCGAAAATCCTTCAAAAATAGACATGAAAATATATTTTCTAAAATATATTTTCTAGAAAATGCTAACCTCAATTTACCAAACCTTCTATATTCTCTGGTAATTTTTCGGCAGCCCGTAGTATTTGTTATAAATTTTTATGGTAAACAACTGGTGGAGGTGATGGTCGGTTAAGTGCTGTTCCATGTCTACCAGGGTTTAATGCAGCCGTTGTTACACTGGTCGATTTTGGTAAATTATAACACGGTATTGCACCCAATCGAAGAGTTGACCTATCACCATTTTTGAGTATATCTTCCGATTTAAAATGAATGTCACAAATTGCTGCACTGAAATGTTCAGTTTAAAAATATTATTACAAACAATAAGAAAGAACTACAATGATCACCCAATCCTATAAGAATGAGTATTGTTGTCATTTAACAAACCTTTCTTTATTTAGCATGCTCTTTATGTTGTCCCCTTTACCAGCATCCCTCATGGACAACATAATTCTTGTGAGCTGACGGTAATGCTCTCGCTCAATCTCACTTTTTTTCCTAAATCCGGCCTTTTAATAGTAAACAGGCTTCTTTTTGGACCTCCATTACATTTATTGTGCGAATACCCACATCCTGGTAGGGCACAATGCGATGGCATAATGAGTATAAATAGCTAAACGTATCCTAGACAATTTAAATTAAACAAATTGCCCTGAAAAACATGTCGTATAAACATTAGAAATACAGATCACTACAGACAGACCAATGTACATCAGTGCGATTCACTTTTTTTCCTAAATCCGGCCTTTTAATAGTAAACAGGCTTCTTTTTGGACCTCCATTACATTTATTGTGCGAATACCCACATCCTGGTAGGGCACAATGCGATGGCATAATGAGTATAAATAGCTAAACGTATCTGAGACAATTTAAATTAAACAAATTGCCCTGAAAAACATGTCGTATAAACATTAGAAATACAGATCACTACAGACAGACCAATGTACATCAGTGCGATAATAAAAGAAAAAGAGAACTATGTCGTATTAATGTAAAACGATATAAGAAGCAACAGCCTTTTTACTCAGAGTGCTTATTCTCCGATCTGACCTGCTGCTCTACCCAAATTTATCACTTCTCTAGGATTTTTTTGTTAAAGCAGGACAGAGGCGCTTGCTCGAGATCCAAATTTGGGTCACAGAGCAAAACAATCTAATAATGAAAGCAATAAAACATTTTTACATAACGAAAGCATTAACATTTTTACATAACGAAAGCATATTAACATTTTTATTTTACTTTTAAATTGTTATATCAAAAAAATTATGTAAAATTTATATATATAATAAATAAAAGTATTGAAAAAACAATGTATGGCCAACACTCAACAGTATCTCAAAAAGTAAGCTTTATTTTGTTTTGCGTTTTAAATCACTGCGCAACCCCTTCGATCCACTTTTGACAAATTTACTAAAAAGTTTTTTTGCAAAGGTGTACTGAGACAATTTAAATTAAACAAATTGCCCTGAAAAACATGTCGTATAAACATTAGAAATACAGATCACTACAGACAGACCAATGTACATCAGTGCGATAATAAAAGAATAAGAGAACTATGTCGTATTAATGTAAAACGATATAAGAAGCAACAGCCTTTTTACTCAGAGTGCTTATTCTCCGATCTGACCTGCTGCTCTACCCAAATTTATCACTTCTCTAGGATTTTTTTGTTAAAGCAGTACAGAGGCGCTTCCTCGAGATCCAAATTTGGGTCACAGAGCAAAAAAATCTAATAATGAAAGCAATAACATTTTTACATAACGAAAGCATATTAACATTTTTATTTTACTTTTAAATTGTTATATCAAAAAAATTATGTAAAATTTATATATATAATAAATAAAAGTATGGAAAAAACAATGTATGGCCAACACTCAACAGTATCTCAAAAAGTAAGCTTTATTTTTTGTTTTGCGTTTTAAATCACTGCGCAACCCCTTCGATCCACTTTTGACAAATTTACTAAAAAGTTTTTTTGCAAAGGTGTAAGCCAAAACTCTAACAAACAATTTGACAATAAAAGACAAAGCAGAAAGGCAATTAGCATTTGACATGTTATTAAATTTGCACAAAGATATGCGAAATCTTTCGCTTTTTAGGATAGTTTCTGTTGATTGATTGAAATTGACATCTTGAGGTTTCTTTTCAACTTCTTTGGCACATATTTGGAGGTTTCTTTTCAACTTCTTTGGCACATATTTGGAAACAATATTGTAAAATGTACATCAAATCTTCACTAGGATAAAATAAAACTCCTTGCTTCTTCTCCATTATTTTGATTAAATTGCCATGTGGCTCGTCTTGTATGAAAGGTGAAATTATTTCGGATCCAAACTTTTTGAAGCTTTCATAACAGTGTAACCAGCCAAATACTCAATTCCATCGTTTTCCACTTCACTAATGCCTTTATAAGTTAGTCCCGAAGAGCTTTCAATTTTTCTTGTACTTTTTGAGCATTCTTTAATAAGCATTAACAACAAATGCGGCCCACTAAATTTATCTGAAGGTGCTGGATTAAAAAAACGATCACTATCACTGGCGCAAATAGACGAGTTGAAAGGGGGGGGGTTCTGACTTGCGCCGAAGGCGCAAAAAAATTTTTGCTACAACCCCCCCCTTTTTACTGTAAAACCCCCCCGTTGTAAAAACTTATTTAAATTTTTAAATTACCACGTACGCTGTCATGTTATTGGGTTACGACAGCGAAGCTTATTTTCCGACGTAACAACAATTTATATGCGGTCAATTGCGTCATAATGTCCATTGACGCGTCCGTTATTAGCTACATCGTGGATGTAAAAAACACGTTAGAATTACGTTCCTTGTTCTTTGTTATTTTTTGTGATACTACCCAACTTTATCTCAGTAAACATCATTAAGTCATAATCGAGTTAAATCTACTCACCGTGTGTAGCAAAAATGGTTAAAAAGACGACCGCAGTTAAATTTTTGATATTCGATTGTATGAGATAACGTCACAATTGCTACACATGCGAAACAGTTATAGATAAATATTCAGAGCAATAGTAAAACCACGGCCTACGAGAGATATATCTCTAGTAGGCCGTGGTAAAACTAATCTTGCTGACGCATGGTGCAGCGTAGGTAGGTTTTTCACCTACGTAGCTGGGAAAAGGAACGTTCAGCACTGGCTGTGGTGACTGGGAGCGTGGCAACAATCCTAAGGGAAAGTGTAATTCATTTGTGCTTATTTCGACTCACGTAATGCTTACTTTTAAAAGTTGGCGAATATTTGGGAAGAATTCCCCGTTACACGCCTGGAGAGCAGATTTGGCGTCAGATGGCAGTTCTTTTTTCTCTGCTGACCACTTCTGTCGCCAATAGCCCAGCTCTGACGTAATCGTTGCAGCGGCATTTTTTTCCAGGTCTTCTGAATATAGTTCAACCAAATTTATGAGCTGATTTTCATCTAAAAATAGAACATAAGGTTTTTGTTTTATAGCGCTATTGTAATTACATACCAAAAGAATCGGCGAGATATTTTGGTATGAGTGCGTAACAGTTTGCTGCACGTTGAAATGTTGGAGAAAATCGTTCTTCAATTTGGCTAATAACGTCTTCAATGAACGGTAAGAACGTAATGTTGTGCAAATGCTACTGAACGGTAAGGTTTGGAGAAGTACCGCGTGGTAGAGTGCATATAATCGGGATGTTGAGGCTTTCAGCAATGCACTTTGCATCATGGAAAATTTAGACCATCAACGCTTTTGACCATGCGGCGATCACGCCCCTCCAGGCTGGCATGCACTGGATCGTCATTCCAGGTGCAACTGCACATGAACACGTCATTCCAGGTGCAACTGCACATGAACACGTCATTCCAGGTGCATCTGGATCGTCATTCCAGGTGCAACTACACATGAACACGTCATTCCAGGTGCATCTGGATCGTCATTCCAGGTGCAACTGCACATGAACGCGTCATTCCAGGCGCATCTTCCAATCCCAATATCAACTTGCCGTTATCACGCCATATTCGTGACGTCACAATCCAAAGGTATAAATACCATGCTGTCAGACTGTCTGAATCCAAACCCAAAGAATCCCGATTCAAAGAAACAAGCCTATTGAGTTCGCTATGAATCCCAAGCCAAAGAAACAAGCAAGATTGAATTTATTTTTTAGTACAACGCAAGAAAAAAATGTTGGTGCAGAAACGAGCATCACAGCAGAGCTTGCCGCTACAAGGCAGAAACAACCAAGTCCAATGCTGCAACCTGACAATGACATAGGAACGTTCGTGGACTCCAGAAACTCGTTAGACGACACAACAAAATATCTCCTGCTAAACAACAGTTGGAAGCCGGGACAACACTACAAATTTCCAACGAAACAACGCATTGTTAAAGGCAAACCAGTTGATTTGACTTTTCAACTCAACTGGTTAAATGAATGGAAATGGCTGACATATAGTCACCTTAAGGAGGGGGCGTTCTGCAAAAGTTGCGTGGTCTTTGCACCTGAAATTGCTGGAGGTTCATTATTGAACCGCTTCGTAACATCACCAATGACCAACTTAAAAAAGGCAAGAGAATACATAACTGAACACAGCAAGAGAGAATATCACAAACTGGCGCAAACTCGTACCGAACACTTTATTGCTACCTGGGAATCTACTTCCGGCAACGTGGTCAATCAAATGTCTTCTTCCCACTCTCAACAAGTGTCAAGAAATCGACGTTTTATGAAATGTGTCGTAGATACCATTAAATTATGTTGCAGGCAAAACATTCCCCTTCGTGGCCATCGAGACTGCGGACCACTCAACAACCCTGAAGACTTTGAAACGACAATAAACGAAGGCAATTTTCGAGCTTTGCTTCGTTACCGTATTTCCTCTGGTGACTCCTACTGCCTTGAATTTGTTAACGAAGCTCCAACTAAAGCCCGTTATATCAGTTGGTACATTCAAAATGAGATAATAGCTCTCCTTGAGGACGAAATGCGAAAGAAGATCGTGGCAAATATAAAAAACGCAAACCATTATACTGTATTGGCGGACGAAACAAGCGATGTATCACTACATGAGCAATTATCCATCTGTGTTCGCTACGTTCACGAGGTGCGTCCAAATTGCCTTGAAATCCGAGAAGACTTCCTGGGTTTTGTCGATGTGATGGAGCTTACAGGCAAAGCATTATCTGATACCATCTTATCGACCATAAGTAGTTGGGGCTTGAACCTGGACTTAATGCGTGGGCAAGGCTACGATGGCGCTGCTAATATGTCGGGTCAATATCGGGGCGTCCAGTCTCGCATATTAGAAAAATATCCAAAGGCCCTCTACACACATTGCAACTCGCACGTGTTAAATCTTGTAATAAACCACGCATGTAAACTGAGAACGATAAAGAAAGCGCTTTCGATCATACAAGATGCAGCCAAATTTTTTGACGGCAGCCCTCAACGGAAACAGTGTTTGAAAAACGCAATGGAGGCTCTTCAAGGTCATTCAATCAAACACAGAGCTTTAAAGCAACTTTGTGAGACGCGGTGGGTCGAGCGGCACGAAGCGGTTCAAATATTTTTGGAACTATATCCTCACATTCTTCATGCAGTGGTTGACCTGGAGATGTCGAACACAATAGCCACTTCGAAGGGTGCAACAGAAGTCAAACTGCATTTACGTGATTTCACGTTTTTGAGCGATGCAAAATGCATCGCTGCGGTATTCGAAGAGACCTATCGACTATCAGTTAATCTACAAGGCAAAGAAGTTGACCTGGTATCGTGCGCAAACATGGTGAAACAAACGCTTAAAAAATTGCAGATTATGAGGGGAAACTCAGAAGAAGTCTTTGAAAAAATTTTCCATGATGCAAAGTGCATTGCTGAAAGCCTCAACATCCCGATTATATGCACTCTACCACGCGGTACTTCTCCAAACCTTACCGTTCAGCAGCATTTGCACAACATTACGTTCTTACCGTTCATTGAAGACGTTATTAGCCAAATTGAAGAACGATTTTCTCCAACATTTCAACGTGCAGCAAACTGTTACGCACTCATACCAAAATATCTCGCCGATTCTTTTGGTATATAATTACAATAGCGCTATAAAACAAAAACCTTATGTTCTATTTTTAGATGAAAATCAGCTCATAAATTTGGTTGAACTATATTCAGAAGACCTGGAAAAAAATGCCGCTGCAACGATTACGTCAGAGCTGGGCTATTGGCGACAGAAGTGGTCAGCAGAGAAAAAAGAACTGCCATCTGACGCCAAATCTGCTCTCCAGGCGTGTAACGGGGAATTCTTCCCAAATATTCGCCAACTTTTAAAAGTAAGCATTACGTGAGTCGAAATAAGCACAAATGAATTACACTTTCCCTTATTAGATTGTTGCCACGCTCCCAGTCACCACAGCCAGTGCTGAACGTTCCTTTTCCCAGCTACGTAGGTTAAAAACCTACCTACGCTGCACCATGCGTCAAGATCGTCTGAACGGGATTGCCTTGATGACGGTGCATCGTGACGTAATCGTCGACACGGAACATTTAATTACTCAATTCGCGGCTCTGAAAGCTCGCCGTCTTGAATTATTATTGTAATGTTTGGATAACTGACAAATAAAATTGATTTCGTTTTAACATCGAGCTGTTGTCATTCGATTAGACCTTAAAATATAATGTTTTTTACGAGAGATTGAGCACCTTATACCGACCCCGGCTAAAAATTTTCACATGCTTTTTCGGAAAGCCACCGCTGCCGACCCCGGCTCAGAATAGGGGAATTTAAGATTAAAAACTTTAAATTAATTTTTAAACAATTATTTTGAAGTAAAAAAAAATTATTAAAAAAAAATTATTAAAAAAAAAATTATTAAATTTTTTTTTTTTTTTTAAATTATGAATTTTTTTTTTTCATTTTTTTAAAGGGGGGGGTTTCGACCCCCTAAACCCCCCCCCTATTTGCGCCAGTGATCACTATCATGACATATGAATGGATAGTCTGCAATATTAATTTCGAGAATGTCAATGTTTTTACTGCAATTTGCATTTGCTATGCACTTTTTGGCAAATACCTCTCCATGATTTGTAAGTTCCTTTAAAGGATCCAATTTTTTCATTATTTCTTTTACATGGAGCTATACAGAGAAGACGGAAATTTTTTTCCGCTAGGAGGCGATGACAAATTCGTTTCTCTATTTTATGGGGAGCAGTTAGTTTCACGATTTATACACATAAGATATACACTACGGACTCAACAGAAGTGGAACAATATTTGCTAAATGACCTCGGGTAACCAATTCAAAAATACTACGGACTCAACAGAAGTGGAACACATATTTGCTAAATGACCTCGGGTGTACAAGTTACAAGTAAGTCTGACAGCAGAAAAACAGAAAATCTTTATAACAACCAATTCAAAAATACTATAGTCACATACACTTACTGTATTACTACTACTTAGAAATTGACATTGCGAACATGAATACTATTTAGTTTTGTATTGTAAGACAAGTTTGTGTTGTTACACCAAACATTAGAGACGCACCACTAACCAATACTACAACTAACACTATTCTCTGCCAGTCCATTTGCCGCGGAGTGGGACCACAGTCATGCGTGACGAACCACGTGATATCGCGTACCCGTGAAACTACTTCTTTATTAAACTATGCATACAGAATCCTTGAACGCCCCCTTTCATTACGAATGACTACTGTTGGATACAGAATTATTTATGAGCGTTTCCAAATTTCTGATTTAAAAGTAAAAATAGTAATGATTTAGAATTTATTTACACTGATTTATTTACATTTTTATACGCAAAACAAATCATAACAATCTACTTTGTTTTGACACAAATGGTATCCAGCGGTCAGTAAAAAAAGTTCAAGAAACTATAAAAATGAGGGTCAAACGAAATACTTCGCACAAAGATATCTTTAAACGTGTAAACTATAAAATACAACATTTTTCTTCCAATGATGCCTAATTGAGCCTGGATTTGAGCATAATATTTATCGTTTTCTTTCAAAACTATTGTAGAATTTTCAACATTTTTTATTTTATCCGTTTTTGGGCAGCAAGAAGATCGGCACCCCCTAACAAATTTGCGTATCTCTGGTGAAAGCACAATCATTTATCACTTGTTTGCGCACATAATCATATTCCTCCGGCAAATTTCTATATATCGTTTTGGCCGAGGGTCGGTCTACCATGTACCCTGAAACTTCTGTCGATCGTACATGCTTAAATAATAGGCCTAAAAATAACCACACTTATAGAATTATAATAGGTTTGAAGAACCGTGTACAAAGTATTAGGATTAAACAAATGGCATGCACTAATTTACTGTGGTATTTTGCACCTGCATGCCTGGGTGATGGAACCGCTGTGATAGTTGCTGGTCCAGCAAACTTCAATTACACTTACAAGAAAATAACAAACAGCTGCTATGTGCTTACAGGTGACATGCAGTGCCTTACCAGCTGGACATTTATATCGCTGTTCAGTTTTAATTTGTGCTGCAAGCCACTTCTTTCCAAAACCAGATGACCTTTCACGACAGCTATTATCGGGCCACAAAATATGCTTGCAATATTTTTTTATTTAGAATTTAAAAATGTCATTAAAGCGATTAAAAGTAGGATGGAGCAAACTTCAAAATACAGTTTACTAATAATAATGCTGAATATTTAAAGTAACAGGATTGTAAAAGTTGTAAATCCGGACGGTGACTGCTTAGTTTTATTGGAAATCCGGACCGACCGGGCGTAATATATTTTACGAGCGTCTGTTACCTCGCCTATACAAAACCTTGTTGTAAGCGCATAATTAACCATAGACACGGTCTGGTATGGGCGCCAGTGCAATAGAAAACGCTGCTACAGATGCGGTCTATCCAGAAAGCGTTGTACTAAGTTAATACCAAGATAAAGAGAGATGCGCAACTCGATGTTATTTTCGTCGTGTAATAAACAGCTCAGCGAAATCGAGCGAGTAAAAAACGTTGCCATGCTGCATTTTGAACGCTTTAATATTCAAAGAATACACAGAAATTATAATTATCATCTCATCGCTAAGTTACGCCAATAAATGGGATTGAAATCAACGTATACACTGGTTTATTGAACATTTAAATTTTAAATCATGGTTAACAGTTAACACACACTCACACTAGTCAAAATTGTTTTGCGAAATCGAGCGAGTAAAAAACGTTGCCATGCTGCATTTTGAACGCTTTAATATTCAAAGAATACACAGAAATTATAATTATCATCTCATCGCTAAGTTACGCCAATAAATGGGATTGAAATCAACGTATACACTGGTTTATTGAACATTTAAATTTTAAATCATGGTTAACAGTTAACACACACTCACACTAGTCAAAATTGTTTTATGTTTTTTATTGCGAAAGAAAATAATCTAGGAAATTTAGAAGGCTCCCGCATGAGACGTTGAACAACTTTCGAGGTAGTTGCGATGCTTTCGTTTTTACCAGTGCTCCTTCGTTTGTGCTGCAGGTTAAAATTTTCCATAACTTCCCTTGTGGTATTTCGCATTAGAAAAAATCCTTTCAACAATTTTTGAATTCATTGTACTCTTATTACATTGTAGGGACGGCCCGTCTTCTTTTATAATTTGAATCAAACGAAGATATTGAGACTTCATATCTTCCTATTCTGGCATTTCAATATGACGAAAAGCAAATTCATAAAGTTGTAAAAATGAATTGCCCAATTCATCAACGTTATGGTCGGTTAAAGACTTAAAATCAAAACAAGTTTTAGCCACGTATACAGTCTCCAGTATTTGATCCAGGACGCGTGTTTTATATGCCTTAGAAAAAGAGTCGAAGAAAGATGCCACCGTCCGCAAAGCGACCGCAATGTTAATCGGGCCATTCATCTTTAGTTCAACACCACAGAATTGAGGGTTGTCACTTACCAAATCCATAACGTGTTTTGAAAACAGTGAAAGCATTTTAATGCCTTTAATTCATGGGTTGGATTTGTTGCAGAAGCACACAACTTTGTCGCGCTCTCGCCTAACCAGCGTACAAATGCTTCACAAACATCAACTTTATCCCATGGTAACGTTGCTGGATTTTGTAAAGCGCAGCTAACTTGAGATAATTCATTTGCCAAATTGGAATAAAGCAGCGCGCGACAAACAAAGGAGATATCTGTCAGGTTCCAACGTAGCCAAGGTATTTTTTGCGTTGGGCGTTGCATTTCCACGAACCGGTGTGGTTTCCTCGGATTTATCGGTTGCATTTCCACGAACCGGTGTGGTTTCCTCGGATTTATCGGTAAAATACTCTATGACTGTTGTATAATTATTCAAAAATGAATCGACAGCTCTATATTCGAACTGCGCGCAGCGCGTATCACAAAGCCCTTGAGGAGCATACCATTTCCGCCCGCTCTCTTCTGCCAATTCCCGTCCTTCTTCGTATCTCTTTCCCCCATTTAAACATGGTGGAAATACTATGTATCCTATCCAACAGACCTCGCTTATTTTTATTAGATAACCAACTTTTCGCGCCAATTCCAAAAGCCATGGGCCAGGGATTAGATAACCAACTTTTCGCGCCAATTCCAAGCCATGGGCCAGATCCCAATGCACTCCGCACCAATCCGCCGACATACCAAACTTTGAACTCCAATAACCTTTAATTTTTTAAGAATTTCCCCGTCAACAGAAACAGCACTTACTTGATTTTTAACTATTCCAAAATCAACCACAATACCGTCTACAAGCGCTACGATATCAGCACCGCTTAAATCACTTCCCATCACAGGAGACGAAAGATAGAGTGGTGTTATTACACCATTAAAAAGCATGAGATCCCCGGTCATTACTTATAGTACTGGAGCTGGTAGAGGTGTTGATCCAGATCAAATGACGGAGATGTCGGATTCAAACGATCACAGTCCAGTTAATGAAAGTCAAGAAGATTCTCTTTCAGCCAAAGAAATGACTTGCGAACCCACCCCTTCCCCAACACAACCTGTACCACCAGCTGGTCGAAGTAAACGCACTCATGGTATGCATGCATGGCATTGGAATATCAGGCTAGTTAAATTTAACTTGAATTTTCACAGCGAGAAAAGTAAGTCAAGATATGACAGCATTAATTGCCAAAGAAGTTGCTGAGCAGGACAAAGAAAATTTAAAAAATATTTTTAAAAAGTCAAGTGAAAAATTGTAAATTTGAAAATGTACATATCTTGGTAGTTTTTTACTTGTTGTTTTTTAAATTACAATTAAATCAAAAGATAAAAATTTATAAAACTGTTGTTTATTTACTTGTTTTGTTGTTGTTCCTTAATCAAATATAAAAAAATTAAAACTGTTATTTATTTGTTTACTTGTTTTGTTGTTGTTCCTTTTTTATCCTAAAATTAAAATCAAATGATAAAAAATTATAAAACTGGTATTGATTAACTTGTTTTGTTGTTCCTTGATCAAATAATAAAAATTATAAAACTGTTATTTATTTACTTGTTTTGTTGTGGTTTGCAATAAAATTCTAAACTAAAAAAAAACATATTAAATAAATTCGAAAATTTAAAACTGTTATTTATTTGTTTACTTTTGTTGTTCCTTTTTTATCCTAAAATTAAAATCAAATGATAAAAATTTATAAAACTGGTATTGATTAACTTGTTTTGTTGTTCCTTGATCAAAAGATAAAAATTATAAAACTGTTATTTATTTACTTGTTTTGTTGTGGTTTGCAATAAAATTCTAAACTAAAAAAAACATATTAAATAAATTTGTCTAAGTACATTAAAGGGATGGTGAATGAAGACGACTTGAATGTTGCAACGTTAGTTTGCAAAATTCTTGCCCAAAAAAACTGATTCAAAATACAAAGCATATTTGGACTATGTGGCATCTAAATGACAATAATAAAATTAACTTCTTCAAAGCAGACAACATTATCTTTATCATTAGATTGCTTCATAGTTTAGACATCAGCGAATGTTAGTTAGATTGCTTCTTAGTTTAGACATCAGCGAATCTTTATCATTAGAATGAGTCCTAGTTTAGACATCAGCGAATGTTAGGCAGAAGGTCACCAATCCTTCACTGTTTAAATTTGGTTATAATGTTACCACTACCAAATGTTGTTCCTTAATTAAATAATAAAAATTATAAAACTGTTATTTATTTACTTGTTTTGTTGTGGTTTGCAATAAAATTCTAAACTAAAAAAAACATATTAAATAAATTTGTCTAAGTACATTAAAGGGGTGGTGAATGAAGACGACTTGAATGTTGCAACGTTAGTTTGCAAAATTCTTGCCCAAAAAAACTGATTCAAAATACAAAGCATATTTGGACTATGTGGCATCTAAATGACAATAATAAAATTAACTTCTTCAAAGCAGACAACATTATCTTTATCATTAGATTGCTTCATAGTTTAGACATCAGCGAATGTTAGTTAGATTGCTTCTTAGTTTAGACATCAGCGAATCTTTATCATTAGAATGAGTCCTAGTTTAGACATCAGCGAATGTTAGGCAGAAGGTCACCAATCCTTCACTGTTTAAATTTGGTTATAATGTTACCACTACCAAATGTAGGCGAAGTGTAAAGTCCAGCAACGTGGCAACATTGTGGTAATTAAGACTAGATCTTTATTTACAAACGCATATGACCTATGCAACCAAAATCCTTTACTGTTTGAATTTGGTTATAATGTTAACGCCATCAAATGCAGGCGAAGTTTAAAAAGTCCAGCAACGTGCACCATTGTGGTACTTGAGACTAAATTTTTGTTTACAAATACGTGACTTATGAAAACTGCAAAATCATTCATTGCAAAATATACGGATAAAATAATTTTAAAACTAACCAAATTAAATTATTAATTTTAAAACTAGCCAAACTTTAAAAATGACTGACAAAAACAATTTAATTAAATTTAGGAGAAGAAGATTATGGCTTGTTGGTTCTGAGTTTTCTCTCAAGGCACCATTAGCTCTTGTAATTTACAGAAATTTGAGTAACACATTTAGCATGACCTTAACCTATAGCTATAATGCAACGGTTCCCAACCTGTGGGTCGCGACCCCAACTGGGGTCGCCTGACAATTAGCCTGGGGTCATCTGAGGCCTTCTGAAAAGAATTTCATTAGTTTAGAAATTTAGAAAGATAACTCCTAACAACGGGCAGCTCACCACAGAGTGCATCGCGATTTTACTAGAGTACTAGACAAACCAGAACACCCTGGGCCTCATTACAGGATTTTCGTTTAATAATGGCAAATATGCTCGGAAAGCAAGATTTTAACGGCAGCTTAGCAGCCATAAAAAATTACAGGATTTACTTGTTTGATTTCAGGTAATTCATTACGTCACAAAGTTCTTTACCATGAAAATAAAAAATTAATTGCTGAAATGCATTTAAGCAAAAGTTGGACTTGAGGTCGCGATTTTATTGAATTCCCGGCATCAACCATAGGTAGACTACGATAGCTAGCCTAGCCTACAGAACTTTCAAAAGCGACTGATAACATTTGCTAGACTTAAAAAAAAGCAAAAAAGTACACGTTGGAAAGAGTTTAGAATAACGGGTGCCGTAAACTAAAATTTATTTTGTAAAAAAGTTGATTTGTTGTGTTGTTTATTTATTTAGAAGTCAAATTTAATATAGTAACCTACTAGTTAGCTCCAAAAGTGCAATGAAGGAGGATCAACCCAACTAATTTTATCCTTGGGGTCACCGCAACTTGGCAAATGTTATAAAAGGGTCACGGCACCAAAAAGGTTGGGAAAATTAAAGTATAATGTATGTTTTTATCGATTTGATACCAACTTCATGGATTAGAAATTCAGGATGTTGGTTACTTAATTAAATCAAGTGACCCCAACTTTATGGATAAGAAATTCAAGATATTGGTTACTTTATTAAATCAAGTGACCCACGCATACTTTCTCTATTGTTTCTGTTATTGAAATTTGTTTAACGCTGCTGTAACTAGATATAATATTGTTTAAAATCTGTTGTTTTCTGTAGAATGTGGACAATGCTTGTTGCCACCACGGTTCCTCTAAGAGTAAGACTCTAATCCAATCAAATGTTTGTAATTTATATTAAACAATGTATTTATAGTTATATTACACTCACTGCTCCATTGGGTTACTTGCTTGATAATAAATTTCCCTCAATCCTTCAATGTATGAAATTACATCCAACTGATCTTTGCTGATACTGTCACAGAAAAATGGCTTCATTAGCTTTGGAGCGTTTAGACTGCTAACTATTTAAGGCAACATGGAGCCTAAAATAAACCTTACAGATCTGCCTCTCCAAATTTCTGTTATAAAAATAATCAATTCCAAATACGAAAATATCAAAAACTAAAATCTGTCCGGAGAAATTCAGATATTTTTTTGTAGTTTTAGAAGAATTGTCAAATACAAAGCAACTTTTTGGTGGCATAGCCGGCGTGCTGACGTCATCATTTTTTTATTCTAATTATATACCTAACTATATACCCACACTTCTAACCTTTTCCTTAAAATAGGCGGCTTGTGTTAGAAACTGTACTCAACAAACGGTAACGGTAACACTAACTCACTAAATCGAACATTTGCATTAGAACATTTATCACCTTGAAACGACACCAATATAACTACTCGCACTGGTAGTATGGCTGTGAGTCCTGCTCTATTAGCGCTTCTGTACGATACCTATCTCTTCTTGCTCGACCACGTCGTAACTATCGATACTACCTACTTTCTGGCTCATAACTTTTTCCATTATCTCGATCACGCGACAAAAAAAGCCAAGAAGGGGATACCCACGGTTCTTGGTAGCATTGGTGAAAATATCCAAAAGATTTAACTTAGAGAACTGGTAAATTTTTTCCATTGATTTCATTGACGAAAAAGTTAAACCACAATTCTCACAGAGAAAGTTATTGACCTGGCGTACAAAAATCAGAAGTTTTACATTAAATAAAAAAGTGTAAAAACTATTACTTACGTCATTAAATTGTATTGTAACTTCAATGAGGTAACGGTCACGTCATTAAATTGTATTGTAACTTCAATGAGGTAACGGTCAAACAGACGAGGGTACCGTCAAACAGATCCAGATCTATATTATTTAATCGAAAGCTTTATTAAAATTTATACTAGTGTAGCAAAATAAAAGTTATTAAAATTTATACTAGTGTAGCAAACTGAAAGTAAGGTCACAAACTGTATTTATAAGCACATTCACAGACGACCGTAACGCTAGCGGCGCTATCTTTTTATATGTATTTATGGTTACGTAATATACAAATCTACCGCAAAGATAAAAATGCGAAAACAACCTTTTAAATTATATTATTGAACAAATACGTCGGATAACAAACAACTTATACTAAAATAAAATGTTATTACAAATCAATTATCTCGACCATGCTAAATTGGAAATGTTTCAGCAAATTTTTGTGCCGCCGCACCAGTGTCCGCATTAAAAAAATGTTATTACAAATCAATTATCGCGACCATGCTAAATTGGAAATGTATCTGCAAATTTTTGGGCCGCCGCACCAGTGCGCCCACTTTGGAAACCGCGGCCTTAGCATTTAAAACAGCTTGACGGCAGTTGGCAGTTCCATTCTGTATCAATGAAGTGCACTGTAAGGCTCAAACTTTACAGCTGTAAAGATAGGAATTTATCCAGCGCATTTCGACCGAAATTGTATGCTTGTAGGACCTTGTACCACGTAATGTCGTGGTCGCAGAAGTTTTTTTTTATTTGTACGTTAGTTTTTTTTCCCGTTTTTAGTCTAGTAGGTACCAAAGTTATAATGTCAGTGAATTTACAAGTATGACAGCGGAAGTTGCCTATAATGACGACTTAGGTGATCTGAAACAGCTAAAAACATTTGAACTGTAGCTTTCCGATTTTAAAGAACACTCTATTACTAACAAACCGCAATGCTTGAATTAAAAAGTTTCAAATTATCCACGTTTGGAAAATCTTGGGTTAAAAAGTGGACACAGTGTAGGAAACTTTATAATGCTTTCGATGAAACATAGCTACTTATCCTGTTGTAAGTTTAAAATATCTTGAGTTTTTTTACGACTAAACCCATCATCAAAGACGGCCGCTGGTTCTCCAGTTGTTGGAATACTGCTCTATGCTCGCTTGCAAGACCACAACTTTACTTCAATCCAATAATACTGCTGATGCAACAATCTTAATAAATAAAATTCTGATAGAAACTAGTCGATATTTTTGGGTGGGTATTGTGCAAAGAAATGCATAGGTCGGTACAAAGAAGTTGCTCATTATCTGGAATTGACGTCCTAAATAACAGAACTAACTATGATTTTAGAATATACAATGATGGAAGTAAATTCAGCCACTGCGATAGAAGATTACCAAAATATCCGCTTTAAATTTAATAAAGATAGGAATCTTGAATCAGAAACTTTTTCATTCTTTGTAAATACGTTATATGACCAATTAGATGAACATGATGGATCTAAGGAGTGTTACAAATTGTTTATTAAAATACTGGCCCAAACTTTGTACGGCAATTGTTTAAAAAACTATTTACAAGCGTAATAACTGTTCTAAAGGTTTGCGTGGTGATTTAAAAAATAAATTATTGTTAAAGTAACCGTACAGGAGTTCCAATGAAAATTGTGTTTATATGTACAAATCAAATACAAAATATTGATAAAGTAACTGTACAGGAGTTTCAATGAAAATTGTGTTTATATGTACAAATCAAATACAAAAAAAACACAAACAAAACACCAATATTGATTTACAGTGATGGAAAATACTATAGTATATAAACTGATTAACATTTAATAAATTTAATGCTAAAGCTAAACGATGGATATCTAAATAAAAAAAACAATAAACAAAAACGCTTATAGGCAGAACAAAATAGCCAGCAAAACTACCACACTACAATACATAAAATAAAAGAAATTAATTTCCTTTCTTGAAAGGAACAGGGGAAACTTCTGTCCAAGCATTTGTAGATCCATAATGTGTAGTGTTGTTACCATTTGTTACTTTTTTAAAATTTTCCTTTGGACAATATGCTGCACTCCGTAGGCAACTTGCGCGGTTTTGAGAAAATCTTCCGAACTGCTACCAAAGTTTCACAATATTGTTACAATTTGTTAGCCTGTAAGTGTATAATAACCATATAACAGGAAGCTTATACTTACCAAGTTTCCGAAAAATCTCCCAAATTGCTTCTAAAATATCACAACATTGTTAGCCTGTAAGTATAATAACTATATAACAGTAATCTTATGCGTACTAAGTTTCCGAAAAATACTTCTAATGCATCTCTAAAATATCACAACATTGTTAGCCTGTAAGTATAATAACTATATAACAGTAATATTATGCGTACTAAGTTTCCGAAAAATACTTCTAATGCATCTTGGGAAATTGTACCGAAGCAGACTCTCGTACCATCCAGATCCAACAACCTTTTCGCAAGCTGTATAAAGAGTTATTGATGGCGAGGAGTCCTTCCATTGCGGGCTTTGGCAGGAAGCCTTTTTTGTCACTCTTATTTTAGTGATTGTTTTTAACATCCTGCTGTTGTTGCGAATACTCACCATCCATACTGTCCACTTGGTATTTGGCTTTACAAGTCATTATTTCATGCAACATACAAATTACAAAAGAGCAGACGGTCAACAAATATGAATTATAAAAACTTGAGCTTATTTTGATTGTCTCCTTTCTTGGCCTCCCTCATCGACAAAAGCATATTTGTATAAGTTTTGTGTAATGTTTACGTTCTTCTATTGTTTTCTTGACCAAATCGCCTGTAAACCACAAAAAAAAGATCTCCCACGGTCGGGAATGGCACAATTAAACGGCATTACTTCAAATACTACTGATCGAACTACTTATTCTTAATAAAAAACATGAATTCCATACAATTGTAACTCAAAAATTTGTAGGTGACAAAAATACATATAATATGGCTGTAACATTTTCCATATCTCACTCTGTTGTTATCTACCAGGATTAAGTTGCTGCATAGCTTCTTCAACCCCTTAATAACTAAGATTCCTGATACAATTTTGCCTCTTTTACATCAGAAAGATTCGATATAACTGGTGGGTCTACAGACGACGCTTTCTCGCGAGTTTGACATTTTATCTTACTGAGCTCTAGTATCCGGAATTCGTCCGTTTTGTCTGTTTTATTTGTGAGGATATTGTTAAGCTTAACTGGATCAAGTAAGGTAAGTTGGTGTCGATATAACTGGTGGGTCTACAGACGACGCTTTCTCGCGATTTTGACATTTTATCTTATTGATTTGTTTTTAAATAGAACAGTAAAATATAAACTGGTAATTTGTTTTAAACACTTGACATGAAGAAAAACTTAAAATATAAACTGGTAATTTGTTTTTATTAACACTTGGCATGAAGAAAAACTTGCTAACAAGAACAAAAAAAAACTTTTTTGTGCATGCATTTGGGTCAACAAGAGAAGCTGCCATGCCGTGGATGGTGTAACAAACAATATATATATAGGAGAAAAAAGGGAACATGACAGATTTCAAATATTAAGGGGTTTAGGTGTGGCTTTTTAGTAATTAGTTTCGCAATAATTAAGTGTGCCTTGTCGTTTGTTATTGTGGGTCACGTAGATGGTTTTCCTTTTGAGAGGTACAGACGTTCCGGAATCCGAAAAAACGTTGGCTTTCTCGACGATCTACGATGTTAGGGAATCCGTGTCACCGACATTCCTGTTCCTTTTAGCTTTCTGACCATCCTGCGGATAAATTTAATCATAATAGGAGGTACCCTGTCCTTCTTTGTTGGCAGAACATGGGCAACATCAATGTCTGCCGGGGTTACTGGATATAGTAAGTTTATTTAAAATATAATGTAAAAGACTATTTCTTTCTCCCATGTACTTGAAGCAATTGCGGCGTCCCTATTGTTCCAGATCATTGAGGCGGTCGTCTGTCCTTTTCACAAGAGCTGTTAGGTCTTTCAAAGATGTTTCCGCACCATTAAGCATCTTGCGCATCTCCTTAAGTTCTGGTGACCCTGTAATAATAGCAACAGTAATAAGCAACATCATCCGTATTAGGATTCACCTTACTACTTTCATACTCAAGAACATTTCTTCAATCGATTGCTTCCATGACTTCTTGGCGGTTCAGTAAAAATATGTTGGCACAGATTTAAAACAGTTTAACCTGCATAGATTCACCTTATTCAAATAGAATTGACGTCGGACCGCCCGCCACAAACCTAGACTCTGACCTTGAGGTCTGAGTGTCATTACGCGTCGAGTTGCAACATGACGCAGCACGATTTCGCGCATTTTCAAAGTTAATTTCTGATACGAACGCCCGAGTTTTTTCAAAAAAATATATATACAGCGGGTATCAGGAAGACGTAAGGAACATTTAAAGACCAACATTTTTACTGGTCACCAGCGGCAGTATTACCCAACTTCGTTGCACCTATTGTATGCTACACATAAATATCACCAAGAAAAATAGCAAAATGTCTTTTTCTTCTGTTGTTTGAAAAGACTGGTCTTCAAACATACTTTAATTACCTTTGCGACGATATTCCCCCATTTCAACTTTATTTTAGTCAGTCTGCAAAATCAACATGCTTTTTGTTGAACTTGTTGCTTTTGTCGAAAAATTCACTTGCTTTTTTGATAAACTTGTTACTTTTTGTTTGATGTGTATCCAAATTTGCAAACCAAGTTTCCAGTTCCTGTTTTTTTTTTTCCATATTAAGCAGACCACGCCACGCCTGTATATCCAAATTTGCAAACCAAAGTTTCCAGTTCCTGTATTTTTTCCATAGTAAGGCCGACCACGCCAATTTTCTTCTTTCAGTCAGCTTTCTTGTTGTTTTGGTAAATATTCTATGAGTTGTTACATTTCGTTAAACATCCTTTACCAGTAGTACGTCATATTTAACTTGACAACGACGCTTTTTAGCATTAATAGATATCTTTAAATCTTTGACAATCTGTTAAACTTGTTATTTTTGTGTGATGTATATCCAAAATTCGGTCCTACGAAGTGATCCTGCTTTTACGCTGCTGGCGAAGCCGGCAGGATCAGGAATTTGTGACGTCACGGAATTTTTATGACACTGTGTTGCTAGTTGTTGTCATTCCACTTGTTTTACAGGATGAATAATAATACCTTCAACTTCTGCGTTTTTGCTACACCTATTTGTATGCTACATAATTTATTTTCTTGCAGTAGACCAATTTTTCGTTTCTACAATACTGCTTTACATAATTATCACCAAGAAAAAAAACAAAATGTTTAAGATTTTCCAAACCTCAGCATTTATTTTCTTGCAGTAGACCAATTTTTCATTTCTACAATACTGCTTTAATTATTGCAATATCATCTGCCAAAACAATATCTTTCTTCCAATCTTCTTCTGTTGTTTGAAGACCATACCATTTTAAATTTTACAGACTTCAATTATCTTTGCGACGATATTCACCCATTTCAACTTTATTTTAGTCAGTCTGCAAAATCAACATGCTTTTTGTTGAACTTGTTTAACACTCATGTGAATTTTCCGACAAAAGCAACATGTTGTTAAACGTGTTACTTTTTGGTTGATGTATATCCAAATTTGCAAACCATATCCTAGTTTGTAAACCATACTGATGATTCTGAGTTACATTCACATCTTCCAGTTAACCCAAAATTTCCAGTTCCTGTACTTTTCGATTTTAAAGCAGACCACGCCAATACAAATTGTAGTAAAGGCGGCGAGAGTGACCGCGTTTTCTTGTCGGTCCCCATGAATTTTGGCACTCCACTTATTATGTACAGGAGTTTGATGACGGCACTGGTTAAGGCGTCGTTGTTGAAAAAGTTTGTGGCCGCATCGTCGATTTTCAGCACTTTACACGTAAAGCCATCTGACCAACCCCAGTATTATCATTGGTCATGATTGAGGCGTTTTCAAACCATACTATCGTGATTCTGAGTTACATTCGCATCTAGTTCAGGGATTTTTGTGTGATGTATATCCAAATTTGCAAGCCATACTTATGATTCTGAATTACATTCACATCTTCTAGCAATCTAGTTAAACCGAAGTTTCCAGCTCCTGTATTTTTCCATTTTAAAGCAGACCACGCCAATTTTCTTCTTTCAGTCAGCTTTCTTGTTGTTTTGGTAAAGATTCTATAAATTGATACATTTCGTTAAACATCTATACTTCAGATACGTCATATTTAACTTGACAACGACGCTTTTTAGCATTAATAGATATCTTCAATTCTTTGACAATCTGATACGAGTCTGTTAAAATTGTGAAATCACTTGTTATTTTTTTGTGTGATGTATATCCAAGTTTGCAAACCATATTATTAATAAACCATACTATTAATATCTTCTAGTTCAGGGATTTTTACTTATGATTCTGAGTTACACTCACATCTTCTAGCTCAGGGATTCTTAAACTGTTTGAAGCACGCCCCCATTGAAAATCTCAACAAACTTGCGCTCTGTTTAATCAATTTCTGCTATGATCCACCACAGCCAAACCTGACATTGGACATGCTATAAAAACCTTAGCTGACTGTATGTGTATTATTGCGTAAAACACTTTATCGCGATCAACGCAGAAGTGAAACTAAATAACCGTTCGGTTTACGTTGTAGTTTAAAAAACCTTAGCTGACTGTATGTGTATTATTGCGTAAAACACATTATCGCAATCAACGCAAAAGTGAAATCAAATAACCGTTCGGTTTACGTTGTAGTTTGGCCTCATATTTGCCATGTTTTTCTTAGCCCTCAACAAACTTGCGCTCCCCCCTTTTTTTGTTAAACTATCACAGTGGTGTTTAATCAATTTCTGCTATGATCCACCACAGCCAAACCTGACATTGGACATGCTATAAAAACCTTAGCTGACTGTATGTGTATTATTGCGTAAAACACATTATCGCGATCAAAACGCAAAAGTGAAACCAAATAACCGTTCGGTTTACGTTGTAGTTTAGAAAACCTTAGCTGACTGTATGTGTATTATTGCGTAAAACACATTATCGCAATCAACGCAAAAGTGAAATCAAATAACCGTTCGGTTTACGTTGTAGTTTGGCCTCATATTTGCCATGTTTTTCTTAGCCATGTTGACTGTTTGTTACGAAATTGTAGAGATTCATTGCTTCATAATAGCGATTGTTTTGCCTGGGACGAAATAAATAGCAATTCACACGGCTATTATTTGCGTCATATTAGGGATTGACACCTCATCATTTAGCATACCTAAGAATTTTAAAGACAGGCCTAAAAAAGTTTGCTTTTTTAATTTAATTTTTACGTGCGTCGTATTTTAGCCTATTAAACACCACTGTAATAACACTTTATTTTATTGTCCGGCGCCGTGGTTAGCGAGCCTGCCTGTAACCAATAGATAATGGGTTCAAGGCTCGACGCTGCTACCATTGTAGGCGCATGTGTCCTTGAGCAGACACTTAACGACAATCGCTCCAAACCAGTGATCACTAATAGGTTGTCCAAATTATCGGCCATACATAAAAAAAGGAAAAATCTCGAAAAATCATCTCCAAAGTAACATACATGGTAACTCGTAAACTGGCACGAGGTGTTAAACCAGCGTGTAATAACGACTGTCGTTTTGCGTCATATTAGGGATTGACACCTCATCATTTAGCATACCTAAGAATTTTAAAGACAGGCCTAAAAAAGTTTGCTTTTTTAATTTAATTTTTACGTGCGTCGTATTTTAGCCTATTAAACACCACTGTAATAACACTTTATTTTATTGTCCGGCGCCGTGGTTAGCGAGCCTGCCTGTAACCAATAGATAATGGGTTCAAGGCTCGACGCTGCTACCATTGTAGGCGCATGTGTCCTTGAGCAGACACTTAACGACAATCGCTCCAACCCAGTGATCACTAATAGGTTGTCCAAATTATCGGCCATACATAAAAAAAGGAAAAATCATCTTCAAAGTAACATACATGGTAACTCGTAAACTGGCACGAGGTGTTAAACCAGCGTGTAATAACGACTGTCGTTTTCCGGCCACGCGAGGATAAAGTTATCATTCATGGGTAAACCATGTTTTTCTTTGCCAGGTTGACTTGTTACGAAATTGTAGGGTCATTGCATCATAATAGCGATTCACACGGCAATTATTTGCGCCATATTAAAAGGGATTGTCACATCATCATTTAGCATGCGTAAGAGGTTTAAAAATAGACTTAAATGTTGAGTTTCTAATTTACCACCACTGTAATAACTTTATTTTGTAGTTTTTTCGCGCCCCTTCCGTGTGTTGCGCGCCCTCAAGTTTAGGAACCACTGTTCCAAGGCAACAACTGTAATATAAATTAAAATACATTTGTGTGTTTGATAATTCTGGTTGATATGAACGTTTCATTGTGTGAACACATATGCGGTTTGATTGCTGCTAAATGTATGGCGACCGAATTTGGATTGTTGATACGAGAGACATGCCTTCGCGTAGTCTCTAATGACGTTAATGTCTTGCCATACAAAGTGTTTTGTAAAAAGTCGCTGAGAAGCGAGTATGAGAGAGAATAAAAATTATTGAAAATTTCACGTGAAATGACTCGGGAACAATAAGATGCATCACCCAATAATGTTGCGTACGACCCTGGTTAAGACTTCGAATGAATAAACTGGTGTGGACCCTGGGAAACGCTTCAAAAATTGAACCAATTAATCTCTAAACCTTATTCTGAATCTGTACTATAACGACAGTAATATTCGGTTATGCCCTCTAACAAGGTTTATTAAAAAGTTTATGTAAGCTCTTTTAAATTTCTCAATTTTTTGGAAACCTGTTTTTTGTTTAGTTGCTTAAAATCAAAATAGTTTTAACATTTAGTAATCAGTATGTATCACCATGGCCTACTAAAGATACGGCTTGATTTGTCAGTTTTAAAACAAAAAGCTAATGGCAAATCCTCTACGCACAATTGGTAATTACGGGAAACGGAATGTGAGGAAAACAAATAGTAGAAACACGTGAAAGAACTCAAAAACGCCACATAACGGAAAAGGAAACACAAAACGGAGAAAACAACACATTAACTGGATACAGTGAGGCGATTTTGACGTTACGTATCCAGCAACTACATTAGCCACTTCCCTGCTATCATCACATCAACAAATATTTTTGATATCATCTTCCAATCCGCCAAGTTTCATGAGAAATAATGAATATATTACCGCCTTCTTCACCAGAACATCTTCTTCCCATAGGTTTATTCCTGCTTTTTACCAATGATCGACATTTTAAATTTGTTTTGAGGTCCGTACTTCACGAAGACTCACTACAAATCTTGGCGATATTGCGAGAATCTTCTTTTAATCGGATCGCTTCGAAACTTTCCCAATAGCACATAGTCATAACCTTCATCTACATAACATTATGGACTTACCTCATAGGAATTGCAAAGCAGGATTGGGAAGAAGTTACAAAAGAACGTTTCCTTCAACCATAAAGAGCATTTTAAGTTTAAAACACAAAAAGCCAAAATAAATTTATATAAAGTTGGTTACTGAATCATTCTCTACACCTGGATCACATGTTTCTGTTACGATGCCAAAATCATCTGAGCAAGTGAGCAAGTCTGCAATACTATAAAGACTGATAAAAAAGAAACCGAATTTCGCACGACGACATGTATAGCGCACAAGAATTAGCTTACTCATTGAACGGCTTTGTGTTGGTTAATAGGATATCTCCAGAGTTCTCATAGTCTTTGCGCTCCCACAAATATTTCGAGAAATGAAGTTCCCTATCTAATTTAAAGGAAAAGTAATTTTATTTCTTTTAATCGGATCGCTTCGAAACTTTCCCAATAGCACATAGTCATAACCTTCATCTACATAACATTATGGACTTACCTCATAGGAATTGCAAAGCAGGATTGGGAAGAAGTTACAAAAGAACGTGTCCTTCAACCATAAAGAGCATTTTAAGTTTAAAACACAAAAAGCCAAAATAAATTTATATAAAGTTGGTTACTGAATCATTCTCTACACCTGGATCACATGTTTCTGTTACGATGCCAAAATCATCTGAGCAAGTGAGCAAGTCTGCAATACTATAAAGACTGATAAAAAAGAAACCGAATTTCGCACGACGACATGTATAGCGCACAAGAATTAGCTTACTCATTGAACGGCTTTGTGTTGGTTAATAGGATAATCTCCAGAGTTCTCATAGTCTTTGCGCTCCCACAAATATTTCGAGAAATGAAGTTCCCTATCTAATTTAAAGGAAAAGTAATTTTATCTTATGACACAACATTTAAAAGTAATTTTATCTTATGACACAACATTTAACATTAGAGATTTTTATTTAAGTATATTATTGCTTCGACATAAGCCTATAATGAAAAGCCGATCGTGCCACTTGCCTTTCTGACGTAAAATCACACACCGTGCATTCCGATTTTTTTTCTTAATTTGTCAAAACACGCTTCGTTTCTTACAGAAAAACAGAAAATATTTATAGCAACCAATTCAAAAATACTATAGTCACATACACTTACTGTATTACTACTACTTAGAAAAAAACTAAATAGTTATTTATCCATTGCGTACATGAATACTATTTAGTAAATAGTATATGGATACTTAGTTTTTATGTTGTAAGAGAAGTTTGTGTTGTTACACCAAACATTAGAGACGCACACCACTAACCAATACAATACAATTAACACTATTTCTCTGCCAGTCAATTTACCGCGGAGTGGGACTACAGTCATGCGTGATGAACCACGTGATATCGCGTACCCGTGAAACTACTTCTTTATTAAACTATGGTTGAGCTCTCCATCAACACGACCTACAATTGTATGAGATTAAAGAATAAAATGATCGTTGATATTGAATCTTGGTGATTTTGCGCATACACAATAAGTCGTCTACTCCTTGTTTTTTGTTGAGCTTTCAATCAACACGACCCGCAATAGTAGAAAAAAACTAAATAGTTATTTATTGCGTACATGAATACTATTTAGTAAATAGTATATGGATACTTAGTTTTTATGTTGTAAGAGAAGTTTGTGTTGTTACACGAAACATTAGAGACGCACACCACTAACCAATACAATACAATTAACACTATTTCTCTGCCATTCATCTCTGCCAGTCAATTTACCGCGGAGTGGGACTACAGTCATGCGTGATGAACCACGTGATATCGCGTACCCGTGAAACTACTTCTTTATTAAACTATGGTTGAGCTCTCCATCAACACGACCTACAATTGTATGAGATTAAAGAATAAAATGATCGTTGATATTGAATCTTGGTGATTTTGCGCATACACAATAAGTCGTCTACTCCTTGTTTTTTGTTGAGCTTTCCATCAACACGACCCGCAATAGTGTGAGATTGAAGAATAAAATGATCGTTGATATCAGAATCTTTAAACCTTTAAAGAGTCCGGCCCACGGTTCTCATGGTTGCGCAGTTTTTTGCATAAGAATAAAGTTTTATGTCTACTGATGCTAAATTCACAGCCAGTTTGTGAAAATTCGCTTTAATTTAAAAGTTATGAACGTTTAAAAAATCAAATTTCAAAGTTGTAAAAAACGTCACTCGCGGGCACTGTGACGTCACAATGCAATATTTCGTTTATGGGGAAAACCCGGCCTATCAGCGGTTTATCGTTTATTGGTGCAATTTTGATAGATAAGCAAATCAAAACGTTTTCTAAGGTATTAACAATACCTATGGCTTCAGCAACTTATTGGAAGCTATTTCCTAGGGATCAGCGTATAACCAAACAAAATAGCCTACCAAGCTTAGTGGAGAATTAGTTTTCGTGACTTTCTAGGGTTCAGATTTTAAATTCTTTTTGTTTCTTCCCTATATGGCATAGACTATATTTATATCTGTATTTAAAGTTACCATATAGGAGTTTACCATAAGCCGAGTAATCATGCCTGATAGGTGCTGTGTTTAAAATAGCAAGACAAGAATGACTGTAAAGCGATAAGTGTATATAATATAGATATGTGTGTGTTTTCATTTTCAAAAGGAAGAGTGGGGCTTAGAAAAAAGCAAGCAACATTACATTGGTATGCTGGTCATCTCATATTTGTAGTGCACATTTTACTTCAGATCGCTTTACTATGATATGTTCTAATTAGGATATGCAAGGAAACTTGTTCAGATCAAGTAAGCAGCATGTATTTGGAGAGCACAGAAGAACAGATCCACCATCTGGTACAAGTATTCTTTATTCAAAACAATGAAAATAATCCAATACTTAAATATGTATTTCTTGTAATGTTGAATGTACTTAATTTAAAACAACATAACTCTTGCATGAATCACATTTTGTATGAAACAAGACCATTCAAAACTGAATGATGAAAAATTCTTTGTCACTATAATGTTGAACTGTCCCTATAATGTTGAACCTTTCTGTTTTCCTTTTCCAGTCATTCCCGTACCTATCGAACAAAGTTCTGATCAGCTGTGTGGCGATACTATCTAAACAAAATAAATGCCATAAACATGTAATTGACCAACTTTTTGGTATGAAGGCCAACAATAAATACTAGACTAGAGTAAATTGATTTCACTAAATTTGTATTCCATGCTCCGGTCTCAGTCAAGAATATCATATGTCCAACACATATCTGTTTACACAAATTTCAACAAATTCAGGAAAAAAGACTGTGCAACACTTTAACCAACAGACTTATTAAATGTCACATTTTTTTAATAAATGCTATTCTTGGTCAACCCACCAAATTGTGTTGTTGATTTGCTCAGCTTCACTTATTTTCCATGGTCTTGGCCTGTCTACTTCCCCAACACTTGCGGGAAGTACAGGTTCAAACTGGAAAGGCTCAATACCTATTGCTAGTGGACTAGGATCTTCGCTTATGTCACTTCATCAGATGAAATACTTCTATCTGACTATACATCACACACTGACACTTTTACATTATTGTTAACTGACAAATTTAAATAGCGTAATACTGTAATACACCTACAAACAATTTTAAAAAATATTAATTTTAAACTAAAATCAGGCCACGGCATTACCTACGCATATTTCTTAATTTAAAAGTAACAGAAAATGCTATGTCGACGGTACACTCTGTTTTGCTGCAAACAGCAAAGCCTAAATCAGCTGATCGATTAAAAAAGATCGTGACGTAATTTACGTCATAGTGCCCGCGAGTGACGCAACAATAGGCGAATTTTTTGGCACTTTTTAAAACGTTTTTTTGGCCAAACTAAATATTTTTTTCACAAAAAAATACCACAGATAGTATTTATTAAGTGTAAATTTTCAATTAAAACCAACTTGTATGAGCGTGGTCCAGACTCTTTAAAGATTCATTTTAACGAGGGAAGTTTGTTTTGGAAAACTCTTGCTCAAAATATAGCTCTGCAAACAATCTGTCCATTTCAACTTGAAAAACATGAGCAAGGAATAAAATGATCGTTGATTTTGCGCATACCCAATAAGTCCGTCTATTCGGCCATAGTTGTAGCACTGGTTGTTGTTGAGAACATTAAAAAAAACTGTGTGGAGGAACATTATATAGGAGCTAATGACCTTTCTTCCTGCGTTGGAGTTTGAGAATGCTATTTGTTTTAATCGGCCATAGTTGTAGCACTGGTTGTTGTGAACATTAAAAAACTGTGTGGAGGAACATTATATAGGAGCTAATGACCTTTCTTCCTGCGTTTTTTTTAATGACTTTTACCAGATTCAAACGGTGAGCAGCACAATGCCTCCACATAAGCACAGGGCGATGTCAATTTTGTTGCATACACTACCACCAATCAACCTTTCATAACGGAAGTACCCCCTGTCAGTTGCAATCAGTGCCGTCACTTCGTCCGTCGGGGCCGCGGTGCAAGCGTCCATTGTGGGGCCCCCCAATTTTTTCTGTTTATAGATTTCAACTGTTCTGTCAGCACAAGAAAAGTATGACGAGTAGCCTATGTGCAATTTACTGGGAGTCTGAGACAAGCTGTTTTGTGAGCATAAAACAATGGTTTTCAGCAAAAGGGAGATTTGCAGTGCATATTTTTTAATTCAAAAAGAATCAAAGTGCCATGGCAATTATGATCACCTCAAAAGACATAAAACGTTATTTTCATGTGAAGGGCAAGGCGCACAATACCCACTTTCACTTATAATAATTACACCACTGAGGTAACTTGGCAAATAAAACAGAAACTTTAACTTTTAACTTACAGAAAAACATTTCAATTGAGTCTTTTATTAACCGTACTGTACTGCCATCCTTGCCAATAGCATATGAAGCAAGTATCAAACAAATACAATACGAAATATAAATTAACAAAACACGATACGGACTGCAAATTTAGTAATTGACTGGCGCGTGGTTGGAGACTAGAAGTTTTTCCGTCTTGCTTTTACACTAGCAAATTGCTGGATGACTTTTCTAAAATCTAAATTTTTAGCTCGTTCATTTTCTATCGATAGCAGAGACAAACCCCTAAGTCTCTCTTGGGACATGGAGCTTCGAAGAAAGTTTTTGATCAGTTTAAGTTTAGAAAAAGACCTCTCTGCCGTAGCAACTGTAACAGGTACTGTCAGATACATCATGTATGCCGTGCAAACGTCAGGATAAGATGTTGCAAGTGATGCATTTTCTACAATCAAAAAAGAAGCCATTTCTTTGGCAGATTTTAAATGTTCAATCTTTTCTTTAAACGACGTTTTGATGGAAAGAATTTGGCTTGGAAACAAAGGAGAGACGTCATCAGCAAATTTGTCAGCAAATTTTTTTGCCTCAACCTCAATATCCAAATGAGAAGCACTTGAAAGAAAACTTGGTTCCAAAACTTGATATGTCGTCACCACTGATTTCATTCCTTCAAAGCGATTAATAAGTTGGCAAGAAAGTTTGTCCATCATTGGATGAAACACAGTTACCCGAAATCGCTTCTTAGGATCGCTTAACGTTATTCCTTCGGAAACTTCATCAAAGTAGGTTTTTGTTTTCTTTGCCCTCTTGTTTAAAAACTGTCTTGGCAAACCCCATTGAGAAGCAATACTGGAAGCTTCTTTTATTACTGCGTCAAAACTCCTTCTGAGCTGAGCGATGTCATGAGCAGCAGTTTGCAAAAGTTTATGGGCAGAAATTAAGTCAATTGTTTTACACTGCATAGCTTTCGAAGGAATGTTGACGATCTGCAAAACCTTGCACTGAACAACGAGCATAAACACAAAGTCAAAGTTTTCCATCTGTTTTTTTATTGTCATAGCTTCATCTCTTTCTTTTGGCTTTGTGCTGGTAAGTATTATATGCGCCAAACATTTCATAACGTCAAAAAATCTTTCCTTCAAAGCATAGACAGCATCATATCGACCGGACCAACGAGTTGGATTTAACGTTTTCAATGTAGGATTTGGTGAAGAACATTCTTGTACATTCTGTAGCTTTTGCCACCGCACAATGCTATGCCCGAAAAAACTATATACTGACTCAATGGTGTCGTAAAATTTACGGGTCTCGGTCACAGCTTCCATGGCATCTTTTAACACCAGATTTAAATTATGCGAAGCACAATGCACGTAGTAAGCATGTGGAGCCACATCTTGGATCCTCTTTTGCAAGCCGGAGTACTTCCCGCTCATCACTGCAGCACCATCATATCCTTGTCCGCGGCATTTTTTTATGTCAAGCCGTTTCTGCTGAATGGAATCCGTTATTAGTTTGTGTAATCCGATTGCAGATGAATCCTCAACTTCGGTAAATGAGTTAAACGCTTCAACAACTTTCAGTTCTGATGGCGTTCCATCATCATGGTAAACGATTTTGACATAACGAAATACCTCACTTAACTGGTCTTTTTTGCTGACATCTTGGGTCGTATCAAGTATAATGGCAAAAAAAGGAGCGCTTTGGAGTTCACTTTTTATATCACGGAGAACTTCTTCAGCCAGTAATGATATTAGTTCATTTTGTATCGAAGGACTAAGATATTTTGGAGAACCTTTAGGTAGTTGTAAAAGTTTGTCTAAAACAGTGTCATATTTGGCAAGAAGCTGAATGATTGAGAGAAAATTGCCCTTTCTATCCTTCGAAAAATCTTCACTTGATCCGCGAAACGGTAAGTTACACATCGCCAACATCAGCGTAATATTTAATAGTCTTTCCAAAACCTTTTGCCAAAAGTTTGTTTTCTCTTGTAAAGATCCGTGCAACGCTTCTTCTATTGTCTTACTGTTTCTCCATTGGTCATATACGACACACGCTTCCGCATGCTGTGCGGAGCTTTCATGACTTCGAATTCGCTGCGATAAATGCCTCCAGTCGTTTAAACCTGCTGTGCCCCATGGGTTTTGAAGTGAGAAAGAACACCCTGGGGAGGCAGTTTCATGTGAAAATAACCAGCAGGGTTGGCAGTAAACGCGGTCCATGTTCGGTGAATAACATAACCAATATCTTCGTAGGTTTAGGCCTGATTGTGTTACATAATAGTAATATTTTGTTGAAAACGAACGACCGTTTTGGAGAGGATCTTTAGGGAAAGGTCCTTTAGGTTGTTTGGGACCTGCTGCAATAATTGTTTTCTTGATCTCTGGGTTTGAGATAATGGCAGGAAAGTCATCATTTGTGCTTGCATCTAATCCATCGAAATTTTCTTTACTGGTATCAGTATTGAAACTGTTAACGTCAACAAGTAGGGGAGTAGATTCAGTCTCACGACTGCTGACGTCTTCCTTATCCTTTTCATTATTAAGACCCACTAAAGTTTCACCGGCATTACTGCAACTTTCTTGAACAGAATGATCCAGATTTTGCGTAATACAATTTTCATCGTCACTAACAAAACTCACCAAAGTTACTTGCTCGGCTGTTGCTAAACTATCTCTATACTCGGATGTTTCTGGTTGAATTAGCCACGAGCTCAAGCGCTGAGAGTTACTGGCTGCCTCAGCTATTTTTCTCCTTTTAGCTTGTCTCTTTTGTGCTCCGCTTTGATAAGTTCTTTTCATAGCCTACTAAATTGTTGTTAACTAGAGTTTTATGATATTGTTACTCAAAACCTAAAAAATTTAGACAACAATTTAGACAACGAGTTGTAAAGAACAGCTGCTGCTAACCAGCAAAATGTAACTAACGGTAGGCCTACAAATGCTGAATATCATTCAAGAAATAACGAAGAGAAAACAAGCATTCTTAGAAACATAGCATTATTTCGTCATCATACAAAGCTACAAACGAAATGAAGAAAAATATTCACAAAATCGTTTGGGGAGTAAATCACATTTTAACTACTCCTGTACTCCACTTTAGTTTTTAATTTACTCTTGAATACTGGAGTAATTCACAAAAAATATTCACAAAATTGCTATATTTTAAACTAAAATATAGCAATGCGGGGCCCCCTTCCTCGGGGGCCCCGGTGCAGTGCACCGGCTGCACCGGCGGTAGTTACGGCCCTGGTTGCAATGGCTAAACTTGTTCCAAGACTCGTGCAACCGTCTCCGAAATTGTTTGCGCGTCACATTCTGACAGGCGGCATATGGTGCAGACCTTGTAAAGCACTGAACTGTTTTATCTAAAATTCCAAAGTTCTGTTATTTATTTCCTGACACTTCAGATGGGTTGTTGCTATTAATTCAGACAATGCTAATAATCTTCTCATGTTTGTGCAAGCTGAGTTCCACAAAAGTCTGCTAAAGTTGGGAGAAACCAAACTATTTACTCCTGCAATTATCGTGGTGGCTAACGCAGTTGCATTACCACCAGCTCCATTTGAAGTAATATAGACCAAAACGGTCTATACTATAACTTCGATATAGACGAGATCAACGGAAGAAGCCGCCATGCTTTGTCGATAGCCATTGAGGACCGGATAAACCAAGGTTACTTGATTTGTCTCTCTGTGGTTTGTGGAAAAAAACACATTGAAAGCTTTTCTCTTTACGTAAGCTGCTGCTACCGCGGCCATGTCCGGGAACAGCTTTACACGAACAGCCAAAGTCGCCGACGTCTGCTCCTGCTGCAAACAGCTCCGCAAATCTTTTCCTCATACTAAAGCGCTGCTGATATTGATTTAATTATTCCAAGCGCTGTTCGAAGTTGCAACAACTTTTAGGGTGTCTATCTTCGACATCACAGTTCTGCTATGCACTAACGAATTTTGATGCAATTTACCATGTTTCATTTTGTAATTTAATTATTCCAAGCGCGGTTCGAAGTTGGAGGAGTCTATCTTCGACCTCACAGCTCTGCTATGCGCTAACGAATTTTAATGCAATTCACCCTATGTTTCATTTTGTAATTATTTCAATTTATCACTGTTTAAAACCAAACCTTTGGCTAAAGACCCATTCGAGCTCCCAGATGGCGCTATCCAATTGCTATTCCGCTGAGAAAATCATTGTACGTATTTATTGCACTGAAGAATGTTGTAGCCAGAGTCTGATGCTAATAACTGAAAATGCATTTAAATTATTGGTGTTCGATGCAATTGGCTGCGTCGTGTTTCGTGGTTCTGAATTTGCGCCCGTCCGGCGCCGTGGTATAGTGGTTAGCGCCCCTGCCTGTAACCCAGAGGTAATGGGTTCAAGGCTCGATGCGGCTACCATTGTGGGCGTATGTGTCCTTGGGCAAGACACTTAACGGCAATTGCTCCAACCCAGTGGTTACTAATGGGTTGTCTAAATTATCAGAAATACATAAAAAAAAAGAAAAAATCCCCCAAAAAATAATCACCCACAGAAGTAACCATACATGGTAACTCGTAAGTTGGCACGAGGTGTTAAACCCGTGTGATAACGACTGATTTTGTGAGCCTTTTTGGAAACTTTCGAAATTGTCGATGTTAGGCTGTCTGATTGCTTCATTCTGCAATATATTCCGAACTTGTAACACAAAGAAAGTGAAAATACTTCTATGTTAGCAATACTTTTTGAAATAGTGAACATGGGTATAGTCAATCTTTCAATTTCTCTGCATTTTTCAGTGGTGACCTAAATATAAATCGTAAGTACTAAGCTAAAGTTCTTGATTTTGATGACACTGAGCTTGCACCTAATCTGACCTTCAAATAATTATCGATCCAGTATTCAACATATAAGGGTTGCTTAAGTAGTCATGATCATCAACGGCAGCGTACAAATCAGCAGCTTCATATAAGTAGCGCATTGCAAGATGATTTGATTTCAGCTTGCATACCTTTTATTCAATTGCTCCTTCTTCCCAGTAGTTTTAGCACCTCTTTTCCTCAGTAATTCTTTTAAATGCGATACCCTAAGCTGGAGTATCCATAATTAATTAAATACTGACACTATGACAACATGCAAAGCAAAATAAACAATACATATAAACTGAATGATCGAGCGCCACGAAATGTCACGCAAGTACTAATCTCTACCGCTAACACGTGAGTCGAAGCGCCCCTTTTGATCAATATTTGGGGACAAAAGAATTTGTGTGACGTAATACTACGACGGACGGGCCGCTACAAATTTACCAAATTGTTGTACATTATTTGTGTTAAAAATAATTGGTCCAGGTAAGTAGAGAATCTTAAATGCCTTTGTCATGAAACTAACTTAATTGGATAATTTGAAGGCTCATGTTGTTTATTGATGGAATATTTATCAAACAAAATAATTGGTCCAGGTAAGTAGAGAATCTTAAATGCCTTTGTCATGAAATTAACTTAATTGGATAATTTGAAGGCTCATGTTGTTTATTGATGGAATATTTATCAAACAAGTCATGACAAGCAGTTTGGTTGAAGATTTTCATTCTTTACAAAGCTACAACTAATGCATCATCTCTTGGTGTCTCCATGTTGGTTTCAATCTTCCATTCATTGTTTGTTGCATCATAAGCCTCAATTGATTTTGATGCATCACCATAACCACTAACACAAAATATTTATTAATAATATTAGATGGGCAGGGCTGGTGGTATTTCATTACCTTAATGAAACCACATTCATTCAAACATTACCAATAACTTTGTTTAAACAAGCTAGCACTAACAAGTTCCACAATGCACTGGTAAGCAATTTTTTAATTTAAGCCAGATTAATGTTATTAATAATATCAATGGCAGTATATAAAAATCGGAAATTAGTAATGTTTGAAATGCATTAGAGCAATATACTTTTAAACCACAGAAATAAATAGGAGTAGAACGCATCTCTAATGTTGGCAAAGGAGAGAGGTCTCTCTCTTTCGCGGGTCGTTCCCGTTTACTATTGTAGTCAATAGAATTGATGGCGTTTTATATAGCTTTTTTTCGTTTTTTGACTTAATTTAAAATTATAGGGTAAAACAAATATTTTCTAATATATATTTATTTCTTACAAGCCGTTTGTTTAAAGATATTTAATTATTTTTTTTAAATAATCAAATTTTCTAAACAAGTAGTAAACTGTAAGCGTTAACCCACTAAATAACCAAAATAATTAAATTTTCTAAACAAGTAGTAAACTGTAAGCGTTAAACTACTAAATAACCAAACTGGCGTAATAAACTTGAATAAGTGGTGTAGTTTTTTTAATAAACAGCTAAAACGTACCAAAAATAGTATGCACCTATCTTTTACAACGGAGACCAAGCGAAATGGGGACGTAGTTGGCGGTCACGAAAATAGAAAAAAGAATTTATTACATTTTTGTGCAGTTGCTTGTTCTACCCTTTTTTATTTCTGTGTTTGAAACATACATTGAAAAATATGAAATACTTTAAAAAATATCAAAATGAAAATAATCATTTCCGATCAACAATATTGTGTAGTTGAATAAGAAATGAATCATGAATGGATGAATGTAACTTACTTTATCCTCGCGTGGCCGGAAGACGACAGCCTATATAACACTATAAAAAGTCTATTATAACATGGGTGTTTTTTATACACCTCGTGCCAGCTTACGAGTTACCATGTATGTTACTTTGTGGGTGATTGTTTTTTTGGATTTTTTTATTATTTTATGTAAACTTTAGAACCACCTACCCTCCAATGACGTATATCTTCCCATTCACAACACAAGCACAAGAACCATATCGCTCGCGGTTCAAGCTGCCAACATTGGTCCAAGTGTTGGTTCGTATATTATACCGCTCCACACTTAATCCATAACCACCTTTGTAAACATTGTATAGTATATAGAGTGATGAATATATAAAACAGCATTCTAATATTATATGTGGTAAATGTTATTTTGTTGTACAGATATATTTCGGTAGAATTTTAAGATCAGTTTGTTGTGGTAAGTTTTAAAATGTTAAACAACCTTCCTACAATACAATCATTATATTCAGATTTATTATTAATATACACTTTGTTTTACAATTATTGTAGTTCTGTTTTACATTAATGTTTGAATTATTTATTTTTAGTTATAATATTATAAATACCAGTAAAAAAACAGAGAAAAATAATCCAAACTAAATCCAACAAACCCACTATTCCATCCAATGATGTTATATATTTTTTCCTAACATTTTCACTGTTTTTGCAAATATGTTTTAGTCACTTTTAACATAACAGATATTGTTATAAGAGAACATATATTTCGACTGAAAAATGAAACCTAAATAAATCCAATATATATAACTTTAATACTGTGATATATATTATAACAGCACACTATTGGTACTAAATCTGCAAATTTAATTATAATAAGAAAACATAAAACCTTATTGTTATTATATATTTTATAGATAGAATAAACAACAAACCAATGGCGTAAATCTCATCATTGTAAACAACACTACACAATCCGTGTCTTCCCTCATTCATTGGTTTTAGTGATTTCCATTTTCCCTCTCTTGGATCGTAACTTTTCATTGAATTTAAATGATTTAAAATCAATAATTTCTCACCTCCACCAAACGTGTACAAGCGACCTGTACATGAAATGCATTTAAAATCCTTAAATTTTTTGATCACAATCAAACTGAAGATTAACAATATTTCTACCTAATTATTATTAAGCAATGTAAAGTGTGAATGTAACTTATACCTTATACTTGGGTGGTCGGAAAACGACAGTTGTTATAACACAGATGTTCATACACCTCGCTCCAGCTTACAAGTTACCAACTACCAAGTATGTTACTTTATGGATGATTATTTTTATTGTGGGTTTTTAATTTTTTATGTGTGGCTGATAATTTGTTCAATCCATTAGTGATCACTGGGTTAAAACAATTGCCGTTAAATGTCTTGCACAAGGACACATACGCCCACAATGGTAGCAACGATGAGCCTTGAACCTATACCTCTGAGTTTGAGAAAGGCGCGCTAACCAACTGTGCTACGGCACCGGACATGGAATTTAATAGAATATGGATAAATTCTATTTAATAAAACAGTTTGATCTAATACATGATAAAAATAGTACACAGTAAACAGTGTCAAGAAAGATCCATCTAATTGTATATTGGAATAATACATTTATAATCAGAATACATAAAACGTTTAATTTAACAAAAGTAGACAAATCAAATTGCTTGATGCGGTGTTGTGATCTTGTTATTTTAAACTATATAACTTTTCTAACGGGGTTGAGAATCTTTATACGCATGGTACTGTCCATATTCAGCCTACTTTATCATTACATTAATATTTGTTCTACCAACCATTATAAGAAACTAGAGCATGTTGCCATCGTTTGCTTTGCATTGAACTAATGTTTGTCCATATATTTACCACTGGATCGTATAATTCAACTGATGATAATGCATTAACACCATCACTTCCTCCTGCTACACACATTTGATCTGAAACATTTTTTTTTAATTTATACAATATTACTTCTAACATTATAATAGTCATTACTAATAAGAAACATATATAAGTACTTTTTGTGTTTGGTTACTAATAAGAAACATGTTTGGTAACAAATATAATCTTAGAAGTTCAGACTTGCCAGTATGTAAGTTAAACCACCCCAATGTATATAAACAGTACCAATAAATTGTTAAATATAAAAAACAACCATTCAGCACAGCAGATGCTGCAAATTGTCGTTGTTCATTCATAGATGCCAACTTGTACCAATCACCATCTACTTGGTTTAAATCCAAACATTCGACAAAGTTGGATCTCAGACCACCAGCGGTATAAACATGGTTGTGTATCTTCACGATGGTTGAACCATCCCTTTCATACAAGGTTGGCTGTGGAAAATATATATATATATATATTTTTTAAATATATATATACATTATTTTTTAAAACTTACTCTATTAATTTAGTAAATACAACAAAGAAAATTTAAACTTTTACTCCAAAAACAATGTTGAATATTTAATGTTAATTTAACAAAACAGTAACTCATAAATAAATAAATAAATGGTTTCTTTGAGTTTCCCCAGGTACCTCGGATATCTGGGAAGATAGCATGTGGGAGAGACCAATACACAACAAAAACTTTGATTGAAACTTACCCGAAAATATAATGTGTTAGGAAGAAAAAGCAAACAAATATTTTATTACGCCATCATGCTGTATGGTAATAATGTTGATTGTTTAATATTTTGATCAAACTATAAATTATGTAATACCAAGGGCGCCGATCCTGGGTATGCGGCGCATACTTCAGAATATTTATAGAGTAAGCGGCATACCCATTTTCTAACGCTTCAGCCGTCTAGCGGTCTCATACGAAACACTAAAGCAGGAGGGTAATAATACGTTACGTTTACGCGCGTAAGAAGTATTTATTGCAAACGTATTAATACTTTACTTGATCACATGCGTGAAAAGGCAAATATCCAACCATTTTTCAAGCAACTGCAGGCTAAATAATCAGGGAGACAATCGCTATTATGACGCAAATTATCAACGAGTGAATTGCTATTGTGCCGTAATCAATTACCAGGTTCAAACAATCACTAGTATGTTTCAAAGAATCCACGTGTAAAGAATCCCTACTATTTCGTAATAAACATGTTGCTTGGTTGAGGAAAATATCGTGAATATAAAGCAGTTATACTTACAGAACATATTTAGGTGTTTATTACTGCCTGTTGCCATGTTTAATAGACAAATTAAATTTAATTTACACGCAGCTATGAGAAAGGCAGTGTTAAGTTTGTATTGCGAATTCCCGCCGAAAAAAACACGTATGCGCCGCACGTATACAATGACGTATATGACGTCATAGTAAAAAAAACACGTATGCGCCGCACGTATACAATGACGTTTATGACGTCATAGTCAAAGCATAGGTGCACTCCGCATACCCCAGAATTCGGCGCGCGTGTGTAATATACCCTGCAATAAACCAACCTTTAATGGTTTAAAACTTTTCCTGTTGATGTCATAAATTTGAACAAGTTTATTTGTATTCCAACCACCCACAATCATGAATGCAGATTCTATTGTGGAGTAAAAAAATGAACATAATGCAGCAACTGAAGCAATTAAACTTAAATTGATGTGTTCAATATCAACTACCTGATGAACATGATATTTTATTGTTACATTAACATCACACAACACAAATATAGAACTATTGATAATTTATAATATCATGATTCATGCTTGCTAATTTATAAAGTTTTTCTGAGTAGACAGATTATTTATCCGGGAAATCACATTCAGGATAAACAAGAGATCACAGATCTAATGAATGAGCCACGTTTTAAACTAATTAGCATAATATAGTAGAGTCGGGGAAGATAGGACACCTTTAACACATATCCAAGCAGTGTTTTAAACAATTAACAACGGTCTGTGGAAGTCGCGAAGATACGGTTTTGTTTACTACCAAATGAAAAGAGAAAAGAAAATGAAAAGGTGTCCCATCTTCCCCCATTCTACTATATTAATTAATCCTTTTACTACCACGGTCGATTGGGCTCGTTCAAAAATAAATCTGAAGTAACAAACAAACGGGTTCTAGTCGCCATTGGTGACTGTGGAGCAGCAGGCGGAATGAATTTATACATGTATTATAACCAATGAAACTTATGACGTATGAGAATTTAGTGATTGGTAAAGAATATGTGTAAATACTTGTACAACTCCTGCACCAAACTTACACTAGTAAACGTTTTCGTCGCTTAAAAATTGTTTTTATGAACTTTGACAAACCGTAATCACGCAGTAATTAGGTAATGTTAGAAGTTAATATTAATTCATGTCCCATATTTCTAGACCTTATAGCCGCTGTTTCGAAATGCCATAGGAAGTTATAGCTCAACCGGTTAGGTCGCGCGCCGGGAACAGATAATAGTCTACTTTTATTTATAATTGCACACTAACAACGTAAACAAAGCCAAAACTTACCAATATTACTGTGTTGATATTACTGGGTTCCCGAGGTATGGCAGTTTCACTTGACTCGCAAGCGTTACAATCATTAATTACTCATTAATTGGACGATTTTACACACTATGGTTTATAAGCCTAAGCTTAGTTAAAATTATTGTATCGAATACAGTCGATTAATCAATGGTAAAGTACATTTTAAGTACGAGTTGGCGCCTTAAACAAACAGAAATGTTATCGTTAATTACTCGCTAATTAGACGATCATATGCAACATGGTTTATAAAACTATGCTTAGTTCAAAATACTTTATAGAGTACGATTATTTAACTAAAGTTCAAGGTGCATTTTGAATTTGGCGCATTTGATCAAACAGTAAAGTAATCGTTAATTAATCGCCAATTGTGCGGTTTAATTCTGAAAATTTAGTCCAAAAATTATAAATATATATTATGATTTGATTTCAATCAAGAGATTAAAGAATAAATGCTAAAATTAAATATTGAGGTAAGTGCGGAAAAAGGGGGTTCCCGAGGTATGGCAGTTTCACTTGACTCGCAAGCGTTACAATCATTAATTACTCATTAATTGGACGATTTTACACACTATGGTTTATAAGCCTAAGCTTAGTTAAAATTATTGTATCGAATACAGTCGATTAATCAATGGTAAGTACATTTTAAGTACGAGTTGGCGCCTTAAACAAACAGAAATGTTATCGTTAATTACTCGCTAATTAGACGATCATATGCAACATGGTTTATAAAACTATGCTTAGTTCAAAATACTTTATGGAGTACGATTATTTAACTAAAGTTCAAGGTGCATTTTGAATTTGGCGCATTTGATCAAACAGTAAAGTAATCGTTAATTAATCGCCAATTGTGCGGTTTAATTCTGAAAATTTAGTCCAAAAATTATAAATATATATTATGATTTGATTTCAATCAAGAGATTAAAGAATAAATGCTAAAATTAAATATTGAGGTAAGTGCGGAAAAAGGTTGTCCAAAAAACAACAACAAGAACAACTGTTCGACGAAAAAGGATCTATATAACCACTACCGTGCTCAACAAGAACAACTGTTCGGCGAAAAGGGATCTATATGACCACTAACGTGCTCAATAAGTTACACAATACCATGTTGCGTTGATAAAATTTAGTATTATTATTTATACCTGGAAGATCTATGGCATTTAGTTGTTGACCGAACGTTTCTGAAAATAACAAAAAATAAAACCTTATATTTAGTAGTATATATCTCCGATATAAATGTTGTTTAGAAAATATAAATATCTATATGCTACTCTCTATTGTCAGCCCACTTTATCAACACATTTATTTATTATACCAACCATTATAAGAAGCATGGTCAAGTCGTTCAGTGTTTATTGTTTCAATGTCAGGTACCTCATCCACTAACGTGGTGGTAGTGGTTTCCAAAACTATAAAAAATAACAATCACAATTTTATGATCGATATTTCTGCATTATCGTATTCACCGGAACCGTCTTTGTCAGGTAACTCATGGGTGAGGGTTTTCATATCTATAAAAATACAAAGTTTTTCAATACCATGTTCCTCAGCTCAGCATAGTTATACATACCTAAACTTTTCATGGCAGCTAACTCATCCATTTGTTGAGTGATGGTTTCCAAAACTATAAATAAACATTTTTATATTATAGGCTATGTAAAAAGTACAGTGCATATATAAAAAACACGGCAACATTTACTTTTTGTAGCTTTGGGTCGTTTGGTTGGTTCTTGCTGCCAGCATTTCTTCATAAGAGATTGTAACCTGAGAAAAATGTCATGATCTTGTTTCTGATGCTGTTTGAATTGCTTATCCACTTCATCCAATTTGCTTTGGTTGGGCCTCGTACCATTGCCAATGGCTGCCACAATATTATCTCTACCAGCTGCAGAGTCAGAGTAAGCTCGTATTCTTGTCAGTACTTCATACACAATGATACCGTAACTGTTGGATAATATTCACTTGTAATAATGTCAGTGAAGATGTAACCAAACAGTCAAATATAAGATACATATAAAATGAATGAATTTAACTTGCTTTATCTTCGCCTGGCCAAAAAAAACAACGGTCGTTATAACATAGATGTTTTCTTTCATACACCTCGTGCCCGCTTATGAGTTACCACGTATGTAACTTTGTGGGTGTGCTTTTTCTCTGTATGGGTGACAATTTAAAGAACCAATTAATGAGCACTGAGTTAGAGAAATTGCTTTTAAATGTCTTGCCCAAGAACACTTTATAGTTGTGTAGAAATGAGTTACCTGTAGATATCCATGGTCGGTGTTTTATCTGCAAATAGATCTTTAAGAAATTCAGGAGCAGTGAAAGGCCATGTGTGTTGCGTTGAATGAGGAATTTCGAATGTTGTTTGGCTGACACCGGTTTGTTGTCTGATGTTCACTGAACCAAAGTCGGCAAGTTTTAGAACCCTGGATGTTGTAAGAAGAATGTTCTGTGGTTTTATGTCACCATGGATAAAAGCTTTCTTCTTATCGTGGTAGTGCAGGTAACTGATGGCTGATATCAATTCATGCAAGAGTCGAAGTCGCCCAGTCCAAGAAAGAATATTCTGAGTTATGAGGTCATCTAAGTTGCCGCCTTCCATGAATTCCATCACAAGACCCTCCCTTCCAAAAAGTGATGTCACGCCATAGAAGGTGACAATGTGGGGATGCTTTATTCGTTGGAGAATTTTTGCTTCATTTTCAAACCTGTTAGTATTTAGAAATTTTTAAATGTTGCAATTCAAGTTAGCTAGAGAAGCAATAGCTGAGTCGGAATAAAAAGAAAGGGGCCGGATGGGTTGTTGATAGGGGAAATAGAAAAATTAAACATATTTACTTCTAACAAAAAATATCTTACTCTTTTTTAGCATTTTGTATTCCTTCATTGCTTCCAGTGATACGAAACAACTTCAAAGCCACCCTGCCTAGTAATGTGTGATAACAAACTCGAACTTCACCGAAACCCCCTGTTCCAACCACTTTAAAGTTATCATTGTTAAATTCGGTTGGAAATTCACTTGCATCATATTTCATCACCCCCATATTAGCTGGAATATTACGTATAAGCTGTCATCACTGAATTAATGTAGCTTCCTGTGCCTCGTTGTGCAACAGACCAAGTTACAACAACACTTCCCAACAATTCCTATATTATGTACAAATTTTAAGCAAACTTTTGTCATTTGATTTAATCTGAATAGATAAATTATTATGATTATTACTTGGTAATTCAGTCAAACTCATTATGCTATTTTCTTTTGTCATCACATTGAACGAAAGTACTTTGCAAAGCATCCACAATTATTATCAAAGTTTAGTAACAATTTCTCAAAGTGTAAATACTATACCCAGCGGGCACAGTAACGTAGAAAAGACGTCCTATATAAATTAATTTGTATTGTGTGCACCAGATCCACAATTATTATCAAAGTTTAGTAACAATTTCTCTGCCATGAATATTGTTTCCTCAAAGTTTCATGTTTTGATAGGCTTTTAAAATGTAAAAAATTTAGCGAATATTCATTTGTAATGTTACCAGCAATTTTTACTTCAAAGTTTAGTAACAATCTCTCAAAGTGTAAATACTATACCCAGCGGGCACAGTAACGTAGAAAAGACGTCCTATATAAATTAATTTGTATTGTGTGCACCAGATCCACAATTATTATCAAAGTTTAGTAACAATTTCTCTGCCATGAATATTGTTTCCTCAAAGTTTCATGTTTTGATAGGCTTTTAAAATGTAAAAAATATAGCGAATATTCATTTGTAATGTTACCAGCAATTTTTACTTCAAAGTTTAGTAACAATCTCTCAAAGTGTAAATACTATACCCAGCGGGCACAGTAACGTAGAAAAGACGTCCTATATAAATTAATTTGTATTGTGTGCACCAGATCCACAATTATTATTAAAGTTTAGTAACAATTTCTCTGCCATGAATATTGTTTCCTCAAAGTTTCATGTTTTGATAGGCTTTTAAAATGTAAAAAATATAGCGAATATTCATTTGTAATGTTACCAGCAATTTTCACTTCTATAAAATAGTTGCGACTTATTATCCGATCATCACTCTTTTTTTTTCACAAGTGGGCGCTCTTATTAAATTTAAAATTTTGAAAAAATACACAAAACCCTTTAAATTGGTAATAAGCGTAAAACAAAATAACTTAAATACTGAAAATACCTTTTTACCTTTATATAAAACACCTAGTAAGAAAATCTGTCCCAAATTAGGTATAGGTTATATACGCTCTTTCGTTCTGTTTACTATTGTCGGCTTTGTGGTGTAGGGGTTTGCGTGCCGTCGGTTAATCTCTTTGTTTCGTTCTTCCCGGTTTCGAGTCCCGCACAGCAGCTTTTTTTGTGTGATTAGCCCGGGTTAGGGGTTTAAGTCTTATGTGTGTTAACTGTAAAAATAACTGTTACTGTACCAATACACGTTTTATATGTCACAAAAACGAATCAAAAACGAATGCCTTTTCAAAAGCAACTTCATAATAATTTTAGATATTTGTAAAGTACATGGTTTAGAATACATAACTCAAAATACGTATTCTATGTCGAAAACGCCATGTGAATTTTAAAAGTTCGTTTACTGTCACAGGTTTGTTAGACACAGGCTGTTAAAATGGCCTGGACCTGTCAATACACAACTTGAAATTGTACGGATAAAGCATCTGTCAACACTTTATTTGATTCCCACTACGATACGTTGTGAAAAAAACACCTAGCACAGACCAGCATTCGTTGCTAACAAAGCCATAGAAGGCCGATGGACCTCTACGTTGCCAACGCTCGTTGCTACAAGAAGATCATCTTACTTATGGAGAATCCCCTGTTGTGATCAAAGTCATAGAAATCTGGGTTTTCATTTTTCGGCGCAAACCTACCATTGTTTTTATTCATTCTTACGTAATAATTTTAAAAAGTTTGATTTTATTTTGTATATTTGTCCGGCGCCGTGGTATAGTTGTTAGCGCGCTTGTCTGTAACCCAGAGGTAATGGGTTCAAGGCTCGACGCTACTACCGTTGTTGGCGAATGTGGCCTTGGGAAAGACACTTAACGGGAATTGCTCCAACCACCCAGTGGTCACTAATGTGTTGTTGGCTAAATTATCAGCCATACATAAAAAAATAATAATCACCCACAAAGTAACACACATGGTAACGTAAGCTGGCACGAGGTGTTAAACCTATGGGGGCCCAACCTGGTCAAAATACAACAAGAAAAAAGGCATTTTATGCATTAACAAGTTGTATTATTTTTAGATCTTTATCTCAAAAAAAAAATTTTACCCTACAACTTGAATTAATTTTACGTTACGACATGAATTATTTTTACGCCACGACTTGAATTATTTTTACGCTACGACTTGAATTTTTTTACGTTACAACTTGAATTATTTTTACGTTACGACTTGAATTATTTTTACGCTACGACTTGAATTATTTTTACGCTATGACTTGAATTAATTTTATATCCGGTAAAATCGCTCATGCGTTTCGAAACACCGGGCGTAAACTATACGGTTGTTTTTAATGCACAACTAATTTTACAGTAGGATAAGGCTAAATGGAGATTCTAATATAAATCTTGTTTTATAATATCGAATATTATGGTGATTAATACTAGCATCAGCAATCAGCTTAGTAATTAGTTAATATAGTATAGTATAGTATATGCTCATGCCTACGAATCTTAAAAGAAACTACATTTATCATACACTATGAGTGGATATGCAGCTCTTAACTGCTAAGTACTATAGCAGAAAATGTCTTAGCGTTTTCTAATTTTCTATAGACCCTGAACGCCGAAAAGGGTGGCTTATTAATTCAAGGAGGAGACCAGAGATAGTGGCTAAGTATTGTTTTCCTCGAAGTTACTTCGATAGGTAATTTTTTACAAAGATACTGTAAGTTTCGTTGCCGGGTGTACTTGCTACGTTAGAGAGCCAAAAGGTAAAATCACGGCAATTTACCAGCAAAACTGCAGCTATAGCTATATATGTTATGAATCATATTTTAATCTTATGCATTTTTGTTTGTATTTTTATAGTTTAAACATATGTTCCTTTATGTTTTTGGTTGGTATACTTGATAGTTTCTGTTTTTTTATTCTTTTATCGGTGGAATGTTCAATAAAAGAAAACCATTTTTACCCGGAGAAGTGTTCGGTTCTTGAAAAATTGCAATATTTAGAGTTTAGACGCCAAAAAAAACAACGGTCGTTATAACATAGATGTTTTCTTTCATACACCTCGTGCCCGCTTATGAGTTACCACGTATGTAACTTTGTGGGTGTGCTTTTTCTCTGTATGGGTGACAATTTAAAGAACCAATTAATGAGCACTGAGTTAGAGAAATTGCTTTTAAATGTCTTGCCCAAGAACACTTTATAGTTGTGTAGAAATGAGTTACCTGTAGATATCCATGGTCGGTGTTTTATCTGCAAAGAGATCTTTAAGAAATTCAGGAGCAGTGAAAGGCCATGTGTGTTGCGTTGAATGAGGAATTTCGAATGTTGTTTGGCTGACACCGGTTTGTTGTCTGATGTTCACTGAACCAAAGTCGGCAAGTTTTAGAACCCTGGATGTTGTAAGAAGAATGTTCTGTGGTTTTATGTCACCATGGATAAAAGCTTTCTTCTTATCGTGGTAGTGCAGGTAACTGATGGCTGATATCAATTCATGCAAGAGTCGAAGTCGCCCAGTCCAAGAAAGAATATTCTGAGTTATGAGGTCATCTAAGTTGCCGCCTTCCATGAATTCCATCACAAGACCCTCCCTTCCAAAAAGTGATGTCACGCCATAGAAGGTGACAATGTGGGGATGCTTTATTCGTTGGAGAATTTTTGCTTCATTTTCAAACCTGTTAGTATTTAGAAATTTTTAAATGTTGCAATTCAAGTTAGCTAGAGAAGCAATAGCTGAGTCGGAATAAAAAGAAAGGGGCCGGATGGGTTGTTGATAGGGGAAATAGAAAAATTAAACATATTTACTTCTAACAAAAAATATCTTACTCTTTTTTAGCATTTTGTATTCCTTCATTGCTTCCAGTGATACGAAACAACTTCAAAGCCACCCTGCCTAGTAATGTGTGATAACAAACTCGAACTTCACCGAAACCCCCTGTTCCAACCACTTTAAAGTTATCATTGTTAAATTCGGTTGGAAATTCACTTGCATCATATTTCATCACCCCCATATTAGCTGGAATATTACGTATAAGCTGTCATCACTGAATTAATGTAGCTTCCTGTGCCTCGTTGTGCAACAGACCAAGTTACAACAACACTTCCCAACAATTCCTATATTATGTCCAAATTTTAAGCAAACTTTTGTCATTTGATTTAATCTGAATAGATAAATTATTATGATTATTACTTGGTAATTCAGTCAAACTCATTATGCTATTTTCTTTTGTCATCACATTGAACGAAAGTACTTTGCAAAGCATCCACAATTATTATCAAAGTTTAGTAACAATTTCTCAAAGTGTAAATACTATACCCAGCGGGCACAGTAACGTAGAAAAGACGTCCTATATAAATTAGTATTGTGTGCACCAGATCCACAATTATTATCAAAGTTTAGTAACAATTTCTCTGCCATGAATATTGTTTCCTCAAAGTTTCATGTTTTGATAGGCTTTTAAAATGTAAAAAATATAGCGAATATTCATTTGTAATGTTACCAGCAATTTTTACTTCAAAGTTTAGTAACAATCTCTCAAAGTGTAAATACTATACCCAGCGGGCACAGTAACGTAGAAAAGACGTCCTATATAAATTAATTTGTATTGTGTGCACCAGATCCACAATTATTATCAAAGTTTAGTAACAATTTCTCTGCCATGAATATTGTTTCCTCAAAGTTTCATGTTTTGATAGGCTTTTAAAATGTAAAAAATATAGCGAATATTCATTTGTAATGTTACCAGCAATTTTTACTTCTATAAAATAGTTGCGACTTATTATCCGATCATCACTCTTTTTTTTCACAAGTGGGCGCTCTTATTAAGTTTAAAATTTTGAAAAAATACACAAAACCCTTTAAATTGGTAATAAGCGTAAAACAAAATAACTTAAATACTGAAAATACCTTTTTACCTTTATATAAAACACCTAGTAAGAAAATCTGTCCCAAATTAGGTATAGGTTATATACGCTCTTTCGTTCTGTTTACTATTGTCGGCTTTGTGGTGTAGGGGTTTGCGTGCCGTCGGTTAATCTCTTTGTTTCGTTCTTCCCGGTTTCGAGTCCCGCACAGCAGCTTTTTTTGTGTGATTAGCCCGGGTTAGGGGTTTAAGTCTTATGTGTGTTAACTGTAAAATAACTGTTACTGTACCTATACACGTTTTATATGTCACAAAAACGAATGCCTTTTCAAAAGCAACTTCATAATAATTTTAGATATTTGTAAAGTACATGGTTTAGAATACATAACTCAAAATACGTATTCTATGTCGAAAACGCCATGTGAATTTTAAAAGTTCGTTTACTGTCACAGGTTTGTTAGACACAGGCTGTTAAAATGGCCTGGACCTGTCAATACACAACTTGAAATTGTACAGATAAAGCATCTGTCAACACTTTATTTGATTCCCACTACGATACGTTGTGAAAAAAAACACCTAGCACAGACCAGCATTCGTTGCTAACAAAGCCATAGAAGGCCGATGGACCTCTACGTTGCCAACGCTCGTTGCTACGTACGCTACAAGAAGATCATCTTACTTATGGAGAATCCCCTGTTGTGATCAAAGTCATAGAAATCTGGGTTTTCATTTTTCGGCGCAAACCTACCATTGTTTTTATTCATTCTTACGTAATAATTTAAAAAAAGTTTGATTTTATTTTGTATATTTGTCCGGCGCCGTGGTATAGTTGTTAGCGCGCTTGTCTGTAACCCAGAGGTAATGGGTTCAAGGCTCGACGCTACTACCGTTGTTGGCGAATGTGGCCTTGGGAAAGACACTTAACGGGAATTGCTCCAACCACCCAGTGGTCACTAATGTGTTGTTGGCTAAATTATCAGCCATACATAAAAAAATAATAATCACCCACAAAGTAACACACATGGTAACGTAAGCTGGCACGAGGTGTTAAACCTATGGGGGCCCAACCTGGTCAAAATACAACAAGAAAAAAGGCATTTTATGCATTAAGTTGCATTATTTTTATATTACAAGTTGTATTATTTTTAGATCTTAATCTCAAAAAAAAAATTTTACCCTACAACTTGAATTAATTTTACGTTACAACTTGAATTATTTTTACGCTACGACTTGAATTAATTTTACGTTACGACTTGAATTATTTTTACGTTACGACATGAATTATTTTTACGGTTAATTTTACGGATGGTGGCCCAGTCTTTCTTTCGCTTCGGAGCCATCTTAGGAGCAAATAAAGCCTTTGTACCGAATATAAAATGTACAATTGGCCCCAGCAGAGACGAATCCGATTTTGCAAACTCAAGTAGCTTCTGATCCGCCGGAAAAAACTTCCAGTAAGCCTGAGAACCGTACTTATCATAGGCCTCGTCGTGCTCCTTACACGCAGCGTCAAGCAAACTAGTCGGTACCTTTCCTTCCAAACTATTGAATGGACCACAATAATTATATCCTGGCGCTGTTAAACCTCTCCAGCCCATAACTAAACTAACTGACTTCCTACACCTACTTTATACACACCTGACCGGGCCGACCGGGTAAAAAAACTAAACTGAATAGACAGGTCGGTCCAGAGTAGACTAATTTAAAAATCGGGCCAAAAATTCCTGATCCTGCCGGCTCCGCCGGCGCGAAGCAGGATCACTTCGTAGGAATTTGTGACGTCACGGAATTTTTTCATATTGTTTATTCTTTTAAAAATATAACATTAAAATGAATTATTGAATACATCTGCTGCTGTCAAGACATAGTCTGTACGAACCAAAAAAATTCTCATCCCGGATCACGCTTGATTTCGCCGATCCCATGTGACAGTTGCCAGGAGGAACGCCACAGCTTAAAACAAAAAATGTATACTTTGCTGAACCAGTGAACCTAGTTCGTTAATATACTGATTGTACTTCAAAAGAGTTTTTTACCGTTTTTAAATTTTCATGTTGTTTATTTATTTAGAAATATAACATTAAAATGAATTATTGAATACATCTGCTGCTGTCAAGACATAGTCTGGTAACCAAAGAAACTCTCATCCCGGATACTTATCGTCTTAGCCTACATCACTGCATCCAATTGCGTTAACTTGACTTTTATTTTTCTGAGCAGCAATTGTTGTATTCCGGGTTGCAGTTATACAACTCACAGTAAAAACAATTTTTCTTTATTTGCTATAAGAAGACCAGAATTCGGAAGAACGGAGTGTGAAAGATTACATCGCGAACAACTTACAAAATTTATTTTGACATTACGAGATTGAAAAATGACAACATAAAGAGCTCCTGCTCCATAAGGAATCGTTAGTGTTCATTGTTTAAGAAGTGTATCTAAAATAAGTAAGCACTGTCTTTACATTCAGGGCAGCACTTCAGGAATTCTGAAGTAATAAAATTTAAAAAATCAAAAAGATTGGTAGTTGGGGCTCTACCTACTACATTCAGGGCAGCAATGAACAGCATTTCAGGAATTCTGAAGTAATAAAATTTAAAAAATCAAAAAGATTGGTAGTTGGGGGTCTACCTACATTAAATCTGCCCAGTTGGGGCTCTACCTACATTAAATCTGCCCCAGTGACATTACGAAATTGAAAAATGACTACATAAAGAGCTCCTGCTCCATAAGGAATCGTTAGTGTTCATTTAAGAAGTGTATCTAAAATAAGTAAGCGCAGCAGTGAACAGCACTTCAGGAATTCTGAAGTAATAAAATTAAAAAAATCAAAAAGATTGGTAGTTGGGGCTCTACACTACATTAAATCTGCCCCAGAAGTCTCATCCGAAATCAGCAGTGGTTAGTTTATTTTAAAATGGCTAATCCAATTTAACAATTAAACGCCCCAGAAGTCTCATGGTTAGTTTATTTTAAAATGGCTAATCCAATTTAACAATTAAACAAAAACATTTCTTCTAAAGAAAATTCGAAAGGCAACAACATTACGTAAGAATTGCCAGTTATACAGTAAGACATCGGAATACTGATGATCTAGAAAAATCCTGGAAACAACTATCACATCATTGCAGGGTGTGATGAGAAATATCTAGTCATTACTAATCAGACAATTTTTAAATCTTGTATATTTAGACAGTTGGAGTTACGACGATTTCTGATAATGTTGTAAGAAACGGACACTTTAATAACCGAGAATCTTCCAGTGGGATGCGTTCGACAGAGCGAAATATTCGTGCCGACTCCGCAAGAAATAAGATACAAACTAAAAGAACAGGAAACGAAGAAACGGTGAGCCTATACCGCTTTACAAACGTTATGATAGGAAATATGATGCTTTTCGCTCTCGTAGATACTGGTTCGGCTGTAACTTTATTGCATTATGATAAATATATGGATTTGCAACCCCACTTTCTCCTAATGTTAAATTCGTTGGTGCGAATGGTAGATTAGTGACGGTACTGGGTAAAACGAAACTAACTATGGTCATCGGCGGTTTGAAAACGTTATCTGAAAAGTGCACGTTGCGAGAGATATCTCATACGATTTCATTCTGGGACTGGACTTTTTGCAACTAAATCATTGTCGTTTGTGTAGATCAAACTTGATGACTACGCCAAAATCCAGCGTCCCACTTTCGTGCAAACCTTAATATTCCGGAGTGTCGTGAAGTATGTGTAACTGAAAAAGTCGGAAGTTCCTGCGTTTACAGAGGTAATAGTACGTGCTATATTCAGTCGACATGGAGTAAATAACGAACTTACACCAGAATTTCCAGCGTTCGTCGAAAGAAACGAGCAGTTTTGCTCTCGGTTCGGTTTATTGACAGCCAACGGTATTACGACAGTTAAAAATAAGACGTGCATGTAAAATTGGCAAATTTTACGAATGATCCCTGTGTGTATACCGAATGGAGTGCGGATTGCATCCATTTAATTGTTCCCATATCTGCGTATGGTGATGTGTCGGACTGTCCCCTAGTACTTGTGTAGGATGTAACAAAAGAGAGAAACCGCGTACCAAAGAAACGTCTCAAAGCGCAGTGTCGCATCAGTTTCCCGCCAATCAATCTGCTGTAACTAAAACTGCTCAATCAATCTGCTGTAACTAAACATAAGTTGGTGGTCGACGGCGTTAACCTAAGTGACAAACCTAATAAGCACAACAGAAGAAATCCGTAGAACGCCTGTTGCACGACCATACTAAATGCTTTTTCTGTTTCGAGCACAGATTTAGGTCAGACAAACTGAGTAAAACACAGCATCGACACGGGAGATGCAAGACCGATAAGGCAACCCGCGAGAAGAACCTCACACGACAGCAGATCGGGGATATAATTTTGGAAATGAGAAGTCAGAACTTGATAAAACCGTCAACTTCTCCGTGGTCGGGTCCAATTGTTTTGGTGGGGAAAAAGTCGGGTGAGCCACGTTTTTGCATTGACTACCGCCAGCAAAATGAGGTAACTAAGAAAAACAGTTACCCTATACCACGCGTCGATGACAGCTTGGACGAAATGGCCGGATCCACTTTCTTTTCGACGCTGGACCTAAAATCTGGCTAAAACAAAAAAAAAACATTAACAAAACACACGAGCTACCCCCATGTTACACGCTAAACTAACATAAGCTAATCATTTACATGCCTCCAAAAGACACATATCTTTCGTATGTCTCTAACCATTTATGATGAAGCGGTGTTTGACCCGTACTCTTCGCACCACTCCACTTGAGTCAGGAAATGTCTCTTGAATAAGGCCTTTTGGCCAATAACACCGTTTTGTTGACTCGTCCACGACAAGGACGAGGTCTCAAATCGAAAAGTTTCGCTCCGGATAGAGCCATTTTTGGCGAACTTGAAGCAATGGCAAATACTGTTTTAGCCAGAATTGCTCAGCCAAGTGTTGCACAAGCTTCCACGATTTACGATAACCATCCGCGTTGACGAATGTCCCTAAGGGACAGGAGTAATCGGTTTTTCCCATCAGCAACATTGACGGCGTTAGCGGCATGGGATCTTCTGGATCATCGCTCAATTTCGTAATAGGTAGACCGCCAATACTAGCCATAAAAATCTTCCGAATAGAGCGTATGATTCGTTCCCACACACCCCCTGGTGACTCGCCCCAGGAGGATTGAAATGCCATTCTATATCACGCTGCAGCATTTCATTACGGAAGCCATGAACTTTCTGTTCCACTTCTTGATTTCATTTCGCAGCTCCCGTTCTGCACCAACAAAATAAGTTCCATTATCACTAAACATTTCCTTTGGCTTTCCGCGACGATTAATGAACCTCGAAAATACTCGGATGAAGGAATCCGTTGTCAATGAATAAGCCATTTCCAAATGGGCCGCTCGTGTTGCCTGTATCGTTTAACTTCGCTTCTACCGGATTTAACTAGGACTGGCCCCATGTAATCGACCCCAGTCAATGTGAACGGTGGATATCCTGACGTAACTCGTGACGCAGGAAGTGGAGCCATAACTTGACTTCCCGCCTTTGCCCGTTGTACCTTGCAGACCATGCATTGACGAAGTGTTGACTTCACGGTTGCTTGTCCCCGTATGATCCAGTACGTTTCGCGAATGGCTGCCAACACATGCAAGGTTCCACTATGACCTTCTTGTTCATGATAAAAGCGGATTATCAAGCGTGTTACATGGTGGTCACTTGGTAAATGATTTGATGCCTTGAACGTGCTGGCAAAAGTGAGTTTTGAAGACGTCCACCCACGCGAAGTACACCTTTGTCTACAAATCATTGGAGAATATTGACCTTTGGTAGTTTCCTAGTGCATTTCTTTGTCGTGCTTAACTGTGAAGAGCCTTGGTTTGTTTTCAACAGAATATAAAATCCACCAAACGCACTACTCTCTTGTACCCATTTAACGATTTGTGCCGATGCGTCCATGACGTCACGAGTTGATAACGGGTCCCTCCCTGTTAACATGAGCCCGTTGTATGTATTTGTCTACCATGTACCGTTAGTATTTTAAAAGCCAAGGTACACCTCGCTGTCGCTGTAAACGTTCCCAACTCGAATAGCTCGTACAGATATGGTGAAGTAAGGGTGTATCTTTTTCCTGGACCTCCACTTGGTTGATTTTTAATTTTTTACCTCTGCTTCGTGAATTGCAGAGATACGATTAGCGACAAAAGTATGGAACCGTGTACTTGTGTTGAAAATATACTGAAGAACGGACGTCGAATCTGTCCAGAAGTACGTGTCGTTAATCGAATAATCAATTTCTCGCAGAATGAACGTGGCTAGCTTGACAGCAAGGACAGCCGCATCAAGCTCGAGTCGTGGGATTGTGACCGTCTTTGGGGCAGCGACTCGTGATTTCCCAAGAGCTCTGGCCACTTGCTAGTGCCATTGACACTCACTACCGACGCCGTTTCATCACGTCGTTGTCTATCTTCCAGATCCAGCCCTCCATGGCCTACTCAATACACGGCCTAGGAATACACCGAAACTGGTCAGAAAATAAGAGGCCTATTGACGCGAATAATGCCCATTATAATACATTGTTACGTCACGGTTTTATGAATGGATTTCCTTCATTTTGAATGCAGTTGTTGGTAGGTTCAATACCAGTTCTAGGTTGTTTTAACTTACACAGTTTATCATTGTTACGTCACGGTTTTATGAATGGATTTCCTTCATTTTGAATGCAGTTTGCAGTTGTTGGTAGGTTCAATACCAGTTCTAGGTTGTTTTAACTTACACAGTTTATCACAGAACGTGTCGCCGGGATATTTTCTTGTTTAGTTAAAATCATACCAGACATATAAAGCAGCGCAAAAGGTTTATTAGTATATAAATATCAGTTTATTAAGCATACAGAGAGACGAGCAATCTGATTTAGTTTACCAACACAGAAAACCTACGTTTTGATTATATTTAATTTAGTAGACAGGCATTTGGCAAGTTTTATAATGCAGCACACCTTTATAATTTTATTTAGATTGAATTGTAAGCCACCAGAATTATCAAGCAAGCTATTTAAGCATGGACAATAGGTGTACCGTAGTTGGATAAAAATATTTGGATAAGGGTACCATCTGTGCATGTTATGATCATGAAGAAGTGGCAAGAAGATCTTCAGGAAGGAAGACTAGTCAAATTTAAACAACGACAAAGGTCTAAAGTTAGACACAACACTTAAGTAAGAAGGGAGGCTATCGTGAGTTTGTTTGTATTATACAGTCTTAATTTATAATGTGCTGTATGACCCATTTTTTGACCTTAAGGAAGAGCCTCTGTCCTGCTTTAACAAAAAAACCTCGAGTAGAAAATGGGTTATGAGCAGCAGGACAGATCAAGGCATAAGCACCTTGAGACAAAAGGCTGATGCTTGTGTTTATCCAATATCCTATATTGTTTTTAAGGACCGGTTTTAAAAGTCCACAACGGACATATCAATTAACTTACTTGTTGTTACTGCGGTGTTGTTTTGCTAGATATGCATAGGCTGTCTTAAAAAACTTCTGTTTTAATCCAAATACTATTTTCACTCAGCGACTGAGCCAAACTAAACTGTCGGTAAAACTTACTTGTATGCCGCACGTGGTTAAAAGTAACTCCTATCTGTTCAGTCATGCTTAAACATTTATAAAAAATATAAGATATTGACAAAATAACCCGAAAAATAAGGTAATTTAACCGGGAATGGTAAATAAACTGTTATTTGATGCAAAAACTACAGCCAGACAGCAAAATCCATTCATAAAACCGTGACGTAACAATATATTATAATGGGCAATATTCGCGTCAATAGGCCTCCTATTTTCTGAGCAGTTTCGGTGTATTCCTAGGCCGTGTATTGAGTAGGCCATGAGCCCTCTCAAGTCCAATTCGTGTTGGCGAACCTGATGTCTTTCTTCGGTTCCATCTGCACGTTTCTTCGCTTCTCTTTCATCAGAACGTTCGTTTCTTTTCTGCAATCTCATCCGCACGTTTCTTCGCTTCCATTTCATCTGCACGCTTTTTCTCATCCCGAACCGCTATTCTTTCTTCTCGTTCAAGCTGTGTTATCACAAAGTCACGCAAGTTATCGCCGGTATATCCTAATCGATTACCAGTTACCATCCAATGATCAATAGAGGCCATTGCCGATCCTACCATTGCTGTTTAACTTCGCTTATATAATCAGATAAATCCCGGACGAGCCCCCACGGGTATCGAATGGTCACGATACGACGTGGTTTATTTTGGGATTTTAACTTGGAAGTTCTCTTAACAGACAACAAACTAGTACCTTGATCAGATGGCACACAACGTTTATTCTTAACGCACACAACCTTATTCAAATAGAATCACGTTTATCAACACAAATACCTTTCTAGTAAATACGACACATAACAATAAACTGTAAGCCCTTTAGCATTATGACTACTAAACTCCAAATGTGATAGTGTTTAAGTTTAATAAATTGTCGGAAACCTACTATTGAACGAAACTGATCATAGGCTTTATTAAACTTAAAAACGAACGTCTCGGTAAAACACACAAGGACTTTACACGAGTACGGAAGGATTATGCAAGAAACACAGGAATGTTGATTACGCGCGTTGAAGCTTACGCGTCGCACAATAATTAATAGTGTTGCCAAACGGGCCATACATTTAGTTTAACGCAGTGGGGAATAGAAACTTAAACACTATCACAATCTCCCCTACTAAATTAACATGAAGGCATAATATATTTTTAATTTAACACAAAATTCACGCTAAGAGGCCCAGAGGTTTTCGACGAATTTGAGGTTGGTCTGAATCTTCAACGGACCGACAGCTGTCGTTTAATGGCTCTTGAACATCTTCGGTAGTTTCTTGGTTGGAGTTATTGTGTGTTGGCGACGGACATGGGGCGAGGTCCGAAGTTGAGACTGTCGACTCTCTGCCGTCATTGTGACGTATGTTGGCATAAGAATTGTTAGCATTAAGTAGCTCCACTTGATCACATAATGGATCTCCTTTGCTACGGACGTACCGTCGAAGTAGCACCTGTCCCGGAGAGAGAAGCCATGTTGGCATAGATGTTCCGGTCATGGAACGTCTCGAAAAGGTAAACAGTCTTTCGTGAGGAGTGCAATTTGTACTGGTACATAATAGTGACCGAACAGCATGTAGAGCTTGAGGTAACACATCTTCCCATTGATCCTCCCGGTGACTTTGGTCGTGTAACATTAGTTTTATAGTCCGCCATATTGTCTGATTGATACGTTCACACTGAGAGTTCCCTTTCGGATGATATGGGGTTGACGTGCTGGTAGCTATGTTGCGTTTAAATAAAAACTCTTTTGTTTCTTTGCTCACGAACGATGCTCCTCTGTCACTGTGTATATAAGCAGGAAAACCGAATAAACAGAAAAGTTGGGACAAACACTCAATTACAACTGTAGATGAGAGGCTTTTACAGGGAAAAACAAATGGATATCTACTGTATTCGTCAACCACAATTAGTAGGTATGGATTTCTACCTCTAACTGGACCTTTAAAATCTATACTTAACCTCTCCCATGGCTGTATAGACTTGACCAAAGTTCCTTCTTGAGGTTTGTAAAAACGTGGCTTGACTTCCGCACATGTTTGGCAACTGCGACACACCTGCTTAGTTTCTTCGGAGGTAAATGGAAGATTACGACCTTTTATAAAATGATAAAAACGAGCAAAACCTGGATGACCCAAGCTTCTATGAAGTAAGCAAAGGTCTTGTCGAGAATTAACATGAGAACAAACACGAGAGAATGTGTCCGGGGCTACATTGCTTATCCCAGGCTTATGGCGTATTTTATAGTCATATTGACTAAGTTCAAGTCTCCACATAAGCAATTTAGAATTCTTTATTTTACCTCGGTTCTTCCGATCGAACATAAAGGCGACGGAACGTTGATCTGTTAAGGAAAACACGATCTTCCTTTTAGAAAATGCGACCATTTTCGTACAGCTTCGACGATCGCCGTTGCTTCCTTATCCACCGCGGGGTAGTGTCTTTCCGTCGAATTGAGCGTTCTGGACATAAATGCAACTGGCCTCCCATTTTGAGACAGTATCGCAGCGATCGCATAATCGGATGCATCACTTTCTACTTCGAAGGGGAGATCATCTTGAATGGCACCGAGACTGGCTTTAACAAGATTACTTTTTAATTCATTAAATGACTTTAATGCTTCCGCTGTTAGAGGGAAACTTTGGCACTGTAAGAGTGGCCCGGCACTTTTAGAATGCTATAGGCAAACATACCGACTATTCGTTTAAGTTCCTTGCTGCTCTTTGGTGGCGGCAACTGTAGAAGAGGTTGAGTCTATGTGGATCTGGTCGAATATTTCCAAATGATATGCGGTATCCCAGCAAATCAAGTGTTGTCACACGGAACTTTGATTTATCATCATTGAAAGTAAGATTATCTTGTTGAGCTGCATGTAATAAAGCGTTTAGGTTTTTAACATGTTCCTGTAACGTTGACCCAGTCACTGTAATGTCATCTAAATAAGCATATACTTTCTTGAGTTGGTGGCGAGCTATAAAGCGATCAATAACCCGTTGAAAAGCCGAAACTCCATTGGTGACACCGAATGGAAGTCGCTTGTATTGATATAGACAACCATCTGCCTCGAATGCAGTATATGGTCTTTCATGATATAAAAGAGGGACCTGGTGATAGGCAGAACGGAGGTCCAACGAACTATAGAAAGTATCAGCCGCAACGTTGTTAACTATTTGTTCTATTTTAGGGAGAGGATACGCATCTAACTGTGTGTACCGGTTTACAGTTTGTGAGTAATCAATTACCATTCGCTTTTTCTTTGTACTTTCTTTTACCACCAGTACCTGTGCCCGCCAAGGGGACCTAGAGGCTTCAATAATATCCGAAGCAATCAACCGTTGTACCTCAGATCGAATAAATGCCTGATCCTCTCGACTGTATTGCCGTGAACGGGATGCGTAGGGTTGAGCGTGACGGTCCATAAATTCAAACAAACGTGGAGGGCTTACCTTTGCAGCCGAAAGAGCGGCGATCTCCATTGGCACATAAGGAATGATTAGTTTATCAGCATCGCCTCCCAGTTTGAATGTAACTTCAGAGTGCATTTTCAGAAAATCTTGACCAAGGATGACGTCGGCGCATAAGCCTTTAATAATATCGAATGTGACGTCGACGTATTTTCTTCCAAGAAATGATAGAGTGGCTTTGGTTCTCCCGAAAGTTTTAGTGGGATTACTTCCTGCTGCCATATTTATAGACATTATTACTTTATTAAGCGATAGACGTGCCTTTCTTGCTGTACCCCTGTCAATAAAGTTATTTGACGCTCCGGTGTCTAGCAATATATCCACCGTTGCCCCGGCCAACGTTCCTGTTACTATTGCTGGCTCCAGACAATGGGGTGCACTCGCAAGAATAGAAGATAAATATGGACGGCTGCACGTACCTTGAGTTATTGTTGAAACCCGACCTCGGTCATAAGCTCGGCATACCTTGGAAAAATGGCCTCGCTTCCCGCACTTAAAACAAGTAGAATACCTAGCGGGACATACGGTACGTTTATGGTCCGGTTCTCCACAAAAAGGACATGGCCTCCTCGAAGTAAATCTATCAGGACGAGTTACTGCGGTTGCTTGGGAAGTGGACCTACTTCAAGATCTTCTCCAATTCTTGAAGTTTGCGGCAAGGAGGCAGTGAACGGTGGCGTTGTTGAGGTAGAGGCCACATTCATAGTAGCGTAATGTTGCGCTCTGTCAAGACTATCAGCGAGCTCATGTGCCTTTCGTAAATCTAGTTCATCCACCTCGAGTAACCGTTGACGTATTGCCGTCGAATTTAGTCCATTTATGAAAGCATCTCTAGTTAGTTCATCTCGGTATTTTTCTTTCGTGACGTCGGTGAACACACATTCTTTCGCCAGCATCTTCAATTGCTGTAAATATTCAGCGATCGTTTCACCAACAACTTGTCGTCTGCTAACGAGCAAATGTCTGGCATATATATTATTCTTTCTTCTTATAAATGTTCTGCCGAGGATCTCAAAGGCTGCGATAAATTAAAAGTATTACACTTGCAATACTTTGAGTTTTGAACTAAATGTGATGACTATTTATATGCGAGATACAATGGCTAGCGCACGAAGTGTTAAACAACTCCATGACTGCTCTTTATCAAGCATACAATAAACGTTTCCGTACGCAAATTATCTGGGGCGCAAGTTGCTTCGATAAAACAAAACAAATAGGGTGAGAGGAAGCTATACAATAAAACAAAAGGCAGACGCGTGATTAATCTGCGGGATATCACGTTAGCGGTCCAGACGAACTAATAAATTCCCCGGATAGCGCTTTGGTTGATACAAAGCATTTGTGACATTATCGAATACAGAAATAGGCAATAAAACAACTATCGCTGCTCAAATCTGCTTTCACGCGCAGCATCATATACATTTGTATCGTTGTTACTATAACGTTTCTTCGTGACTACACACACTCGTAGTTAAATCTGTACTAACACTGATGCGCAACGGTGGAGTAAGGAGCTGGACTACCATAAGAGAGTACTATGATGTAACAAATCATGAAATACACAAACAGTTTTTAAGATTTTATTGTTTATAAAGCCACAACTGCTTAAGTGGTAGCGTAAAAATAATTCAGTAGTAACGTAAAATTAATTCAAGTTGTATGGTAAAATTATTTTTTTTTGTGAGATTAAGGTCTAAAAATAATGCAACTTTTAATATAAAAGTAATACAACTTATTTCATAAAATGCTTTTTTTCGTGTTGTATTTTGACCAGGTTGGGCCCCCATAGGCTCATGTTGTTTAACTATTGACGAAACATGAAATACACAAACAGTTTTTAAGATTTTATTGTTTATAAAGCCACAACTGATGCACTATATCTTAGTGTTTCCATGTTGGTTTCAATCTTCCATTTATTGATTGTTGCATCATAAGCCTCAATTGATTTTGATTCAGCAGCATCATAACTAACACAAAATATTAAACTTTTATTAGATGAAATTATAATTTAACCACATTTATTCAGCTAGCACTAACATGTTTTAAAATACACTGTTAACCAATTTGTAATTTGAGCTAGAATAATTTATTAATAGTATCAATGGCAGTAGATGGAACTGCAACAAAAATCCAAGCCTTTAGTGTTTGAAAATGCATCTGAGAAATATATGCTGGTTTTCTTATTTGTATAACATTACATGATGACAAACAGGCGGGAAACTTTAAATTAAAATTATGAAATTGAAACAATTGTCTTAACGATATTGTGTAGTTAAATAAAAAATGCAACACATTTTATGGGACCATAAGGCTAAAAAGCATTGTTGTGGGGGGAAACTTTACAAAATGGGATGCACATGCTGTATTAACACCTGATATACAAGTTATTAATGAAATGATGATATTACATTTATCAACCAGGTACTAAAAAAGTAAGGTAAACAATAAATAAAAAGGTAGAATGGGGCATGACAACAAATTGTATTTTTTAGTAAATCCATGCATATTATAACAGCAAAAAAAAAAAATTAAAATTATGAAATTGAAACAATTGTCTTAACGATATTGTGTAGTTAAATAAAAAATGCAACAACACATTTTATGGGACCATAAGGCTAAAAAAGCATTGTTGTGGGGGGAAACTTTACAAAATGGGATGCACATGCTGTATTAACACCTGATATACAAGTTATTAATGAAATGATGATATTACATTTATCAACCAGGTACTAAAAAAGTAAGGTAAACAATAAATAAAAAGGTAGAATGGGGCATGACAACAAATTGTATTTTTTAGTAAATCCATGCATATTATAACAGCAAAAAAAAAAACAAAATTAAAACACATCTTACGGACAATACAATAAAAGTAATTTTAAAATATCAGATGATTTTAAGGCAAATTTATCTGTTATTTCCTATTAACAACTTTATAATCTTTAGAAGCACCCTTAGCCTACCCTCCAATGACGTATATCTTCCCATTCACAACACAAGCACAGGATCCATATCGCTCGTGGTTCAAGCTGCCAACATTGGTCCAAGTGTTGGTTCGAATGTTAAACCGGGAAACTCTTTTTAATCCCAAACCACCTTTGTAAACATTGTATTGTATAGTATATAGAGTGATGAATATACAATTCAGTTCTAATTATTATAAGTATATTATTTTCATGAACATATTTGTTTAGGTAGAACTTTAAGATTATTTTGTTGCAGGCTGTTTGAAAATGCTAAACAAACTTCTTACAATCATTTTATTATATTCAGATTTATTAATATACAATTTGTTTTACATATTTGTATTATTCATTTATAAATATAGTATTATAAACAACATTAAAAAAATAAACCATATGCCATCCAGTCATGTTATGTATTTTTTAACCTGCATTAAATTGTACCTAATATATTTAATGTTTTGCAAATATACGTTTTGATCCATTTTCTTTAATAACATAACAACATATATTGCTATTAAATTTTTGTGTTTATTTTAACAAAGCAATAACAGAGCAAATTTATTTGTCTAAACAAAACATCAAAACCTAATCGATAAATATATAGTTTATATATAGAATAAATAACGAACCAATGGCGTAAATCTCATCATTGTAAACAACACCGCACAATTCCACTCTTTTCTCATTCATTGGTTTTAGTGACATCCATTTTCCTTCTCTTGGGTCGTAACTTTCCATTGAATTTAAACGATTTAAAGAATCCCATCCACCAAAAGTGTACAAGCGACCTGTACATGAGTTATGTTTAAATCATTAAATTATTTGATCTCAATCAAACCGAAGGAAAGTATTTTAATGAATTATATAGAATATGGATAAATGATATTTAATAAACCAGTTTGCTCTAATACATAGTGAAAAAATGGTTCACAGTGAACCATGACAGGAAGGATCCATTTAATTATTAAAACAGAGTGCACAAACCTAGAAATGTTAAACATTGAAAATCACCATGTACTGGTTCAACCTTAAAGTAATTACTATTATAAAATATTTGAATAATAACAAACATATTCAATTTGATAAGAAGCATACTATATTGTTATACCAACTGTGTGGAAAGTTTTTCTGTGTATGGATTATTCAATTTTTGTTAAACAAAATTAAAAAAATCAAGTTATTTGATATGTTATTGTGATCTGTGTCATTTTAAACTTACTTATTCTAACAAGGGATCACAGATCTAATGAATGAGCACGCTTTAAACTAATTAGCATAATATAGTAGGGTCGGGGAAGATGGGACACCTTTAACACATAATATCCAAATAGCCTGATCGTGTTTTAAACAATTAACAACGGTCTGTGAAAGTCGTGAAATACGGTTTTATAATTCATTAACTGTTATTTGTTTACTACTAAATGTAAAGAGAAAACAAAATGAAAAGGTTTCCGATCTACCTCCACCCTGCTATATTAATTAATCCTTTTACTACAACGGTCGACTGGACTCGATCAAAAACAAATCTGAAGTAACCACCAAAACGGGTTCTAGTCGCCATTGGTAACTGTGGAGCAGTAGGCAGAATGTTTTGGTAAAGAATATGTGTAAATACGCTTTGTACAACTCCAGTACCATGTGTTTACTGTAAACTTACACTAGTTAACGTTGTCGTCGCTTAAAAACGTTTGTTTTCATGAATTTTGACAAACTGTAATCACGCAGTAATTAGATAATGTTAGAAGTTAATATTAATCATAGGATGTTGAATTAAAGAATAATGTTTTAATTGCGATTAATGATAATACGGTATAAGAGTAGTGCATTTAATGCGTCCCCACTTAACTGCTAATAGTTTGAGTCGTGAATCGTTGTGTGGATTTCTCATCTCACAAACACGTGCCGCTATGTAAAGTGCATAAGGAAAGTAATCGGTAATTATTTGCTCATCGTGCGGTTTTAAATCTGAAAATTCAGTCTAAAAATTATAAATATATATTATGATTTGATTTCAATCAAGAGAATAAAGAAAAATGCTAGAATTAAGAATTGAGACAAGTGCGGAAAAAAGTCACGAAAAAAAAACAACACCAAGAAGTTCAAGAACAACTGTTCGACGAAAAAGGATCTATATGACCACTAATGTGCTCAATAAGGTTAGGAATGATTATACACATGCTACTGTCCATATTCAGCCCACTTTATCATTACATTCATATTTATTATACCAACCATTACAAGAAACAAGAGCATGCAGCAGTCGTTCAGTTTGCATTGAAGCAATGTTTGTCCAAATATTCACCACTGGATTGTATAATTCAACTGATGATAACACATAATTACCACTATCCCTTCCTCCTGCTACACACATTTGATCTGAAATATTTTTAAAAATTGAAACATTTGTACTTCTAACATTATAACAGTCATATCTGGTGCCGTGGTTAGCGCGCCTTTTTTTTTAGGCAAGACACTTAACAGCAATTGCTCCAACCCAGTGATCACTAATGGGTTGTCCAAATTATCAGCAATATAAACAAAGTAAAAATCTCACAAAACATTATCACCCACAGAGTAACATACATGGTAACTCGTAACGAGGTGTATGAACACCCGTGTTATAATGACTGTCATTTTCCAGCCACGCCAGGATAAAGTTAGTTACATTCATTCATTCATTCACTAATAAGAAACATAAAAGTACGGTTTGTGTTTGGTAACATAAAGTTAAGGTTCAGACTTAATATAAATTTAAAGGTTCAGAGCCAATAAATAAGATTAGCCAGAAACATTTTTTCAACAACAATATTTCACCAATATGTTTTTAAACATAATAAAGAACCAACCATTTAACACAGAAGATGCTGCACCCCATCGTGTTTCATTCATAGATGCAACTTTTTTAATTTTAAATAATTAATAATTATATTAACCTATAAATTAATAAAACATAATTAAAACAAACAGTTATTTGAAACTTAATTACATACAGAAGTTGTATTATACAATTAAATGATTAATGACAAAAATTTATTATATTTATTATTCATGTTTATAACTGAAATATATTTTATCAACATAATAATCCAGAGCGTAATAATCTCCATCACTAGGTGGGGTAATAAACAACATAAAACACTTAAATAACTTACCCTAATTTCTCTCAAATGTTTCCCGACAACGTCATAAATTTGAACAAGTTTTTCTGTTCCACGACCACCCACAATCATGAACTCAAATGTTGCTTCTATAGTGAAGTAAAAATCAATCACAATACACCACTGCCATTTATTTAAAGTCAATGATATTATTTTATGATTATAAAAGTGAAGTAGATAAAATGTTAAGGCTGGTGATTGTAAAATACCGGCCAAAACAATTTTGGGAAAAAAATTGTATATAATAAATGTTGTTAACCCAAGTTTCCAATAACAGTATAAATAGGCTCTAGGATCTAGATCTACTTTGTGGCACAAGATTAGTAGAACTCTTATAAATTACCTTCTCTAGCTCCGCCATGTTTCACAGCACCACCTGGTACATCCGGTTGATTTTTAAGACGAGCGATATACTCTGGGTTGAGAACATCAAAATAGAAATCCAATCTCTTTATCCATCTCTAGGTAAAATAAAAAGAAATGAATAACACATGAAACAAATATTGTATTTGAATAAGCAAAATATCACTGCCAGATAAACGCAGTGTAACATGCACGGTATTCCATTAACCCATATCACATGTAATGAAAGTTACTACATGGAAAATACAGATGGTAAAATTAATAACTATTTAAAACTATAAAAATACATTCTTTTATTATTTTTTAATACTTTTATCTGTCACTAATTGTTCAAGTTGTTACAACTTTTTATTGGTAATAAAAATAGGTTTCTTCTTGTAAATGTTAATAGAATTCGCACTTTTAAACTTTTTCAAACTTGTAATATTTATAATTATTCTATACCTCAGATTCTTTAACGACTCCTTCAAGGAATGCGGTTGACAGTTTTTTGACATCAATCAATTGAAACAACTGTTCAATGAAATGTTGACGTTGTTTAAAGTCGTGTTTAATCCAATTCAAGATGGTCCTGAAAATCGAATCTTGGCAAGAATCCTGAAATTGTAGCAAAAGTATTTTAGTGAACAATGTCACACACTTTTCACCAAATTAATGATTTAAAATTAAACCTGTTTCTGTTTCAAAGCAATTAGAGCTTCAGCTTCATTAACAGACAATTCCATGAATTGAAATTCCTTTGAAACCAACTCTAAGTTGTCAACGATGAATTTGTCACATTTTCCCACCAACTCCAGAAGCTGGTATCTTTGTGCAAAGGAACGGAAACTTAAACAGTTCCCAACAGCAAGTGCATCATTAAAGAAGCTAACACAATATCCCTTTACATCTAGAATTAGAATCGATTATTTAATAACATGTGAATATATATTTAATAAATACACATATTACCATTTAGCTGCAAGTAATCTGAAGCCTCATAAAGCTCGCAAACAGTTTTATCGCTTATATCGATCACTTGTAAGTAAATGAAAGTGAACAACAAATCCAATATTGAAGCCTTCATCTCCTTTATTTCAATATCTTTATTAAAACCTTCCTTGAACTGAAACAAAAATTAAACAATAACCAAAAACATTTTGTCCAGGAAATGTTGATGTTATTGAATCCTACTGATTTTGTTATTTAACTCTAAGTAGCAAACTTCTAGCCAAACAAACTCAATAGACATATAGTATTTATTAACCTTACTATTTACTTACAATCTTGATTTAAAACATACCAATATTGAACACTAACAATAATCTTGCAGTTAGTGACCAGTGAAAATTCTGATCATTAATTAGTCAGGTCACCATATTATCTGCCAGATAATTTGAAATTTTTACTGCTGCTCACCAGCGACAAAAATATTGCTTTTAACATTTAAATCCTAATATTATTCATGTTTCACAGTACATAGTCAATATGTGCACAAAACAACTTTATCAAACAAATAGGTATAAAAAATGCCTATATTTGAAAATATTATTATTTCGTTTCATTACATTACCCCAGATGTGAACATTTTCTCATAATAATCAGAATATCCAGCAAGAATACTTTTCTGAGCTGAAACTTCTCCATCTTCTAATTTAAATGTGACATCAGTAAACACTTTTCTTTTACGTAACCTGAATATTATTTTGTCGTAATATATTTTAAACAATGATTAAGAAACGTTGTACTTGCAGAAAATCAAGCATGCTAAATATACGTAGTAATGTTTTGGAATGAATTTGAATTTAACTTATTTACCTTTGAGTGGCGGGTTTTAGATTTTTTATTTTTCTGTATGGCTGAAAATTTGACAACTTTTTAGTGACCACTGGATTGGACCAATTGTCATTAAGTGTCTAGCGCAAGAAAACATACGTCCACATAGGGTAAAGCGACGAGCCTTGAACCCATTTCCTTTTTTGTTGGACGCGCTAACCACTTCGCCACGGCGCCAGTAATAATAATATAACATATAATAATCGTTACCTGTTTAACTTTGTAAGTACACGTCCTTCATGATCGCCTTTGTATTGTATCACGTGTTCATCATTTGTGGCCATTTTATGCTTACGATATTTTGATCAAGAGCAGAATCTAAAATACCAAGATCGTAAAAATCCTTTCTGTTGGATTACAGAGTAAGCCACACTAAACTATTTGAGAAGTAAAACGTCATAGGCTTTAAACCAAAGATTTACCAAAAGGGAAAATCCCCTACTTGCATCTATAAAGCTGCTATTATAGTGCGTTAATGGGATAATATACGCGAACTGCAACTTTGTTCGGTAGGGACAAACGTATATTACGTAATTTCCACTGACTAAACATTGTCTCGTTCTGTTGAGTGTCATATTTACGCAGTCAGTTGCTAATAAATGATTAACCAATCATGTGATTTATTTTAAAAAGGAAACAACAAACTATTACTTTGTGAAATTTGAGTTCCCAATAATAATACTAAGTGAACAAAATTACAAAGGCAACAAAAGCGGACATATGACAAGACGCAATATGCACACCAGATTCGACAAACCATTAAATAAGCCACCCGGAACGTAGGTTACTTAATTGTGAGTGTAAGAAAACGATTGAGTAAAATAAAACAACTGCCTATATACAACAAATGGTAAAATTAGGTCACATATGTTAAAATTAACTCAAGCTCTTACCACTGCATAAGTAACGAGTACCATGAGAATCAATTTTAAATTATAACACAGCTTTACTTCACTTTTGCGAAGTAGCTTTACAATCTTACACGATGGTTTGCGCACAATACAATTGCTGCTACCAATGCGAGTTATCCACAAAACTAACATTGCTGTGTTTGCTAAACGCGCGTTTATCGGGTTTAACAGTTACCAGTCAATCGGTAATAAAGCAATTTCCTTTATATAACCAGTAAAATTGACATTGTGACCTGTACGATGGGCGTGGTTAACATATTTAAAAAACTTTCAAATATACTGATGCAAACATTGTGATTAACGAAAAACAAGTCAGTACCAAAAACTGTTTGATCAACCAAGAACAGTCATTATAGTAGGGGGAAAGATGGAATACCTTTTCGTTTTACTTTCTCGTCCCATTTGGTAGTAAACAAAGAACTATTAAAGAATTATTAAACCGTATTACGACTCCTATATATAGATGTTAATTGTTTAAAACACGATCAGGATGTTTTGATATGATGTGCTAAAGGTGTCCCATCTTGCTCCACTGTACTAATAACATTCATTATGAAGTTTAGCTAAATCGATGATCAATTTCGACATATTTATTGTCTCACTTCACAGTTAATACCGCTGTTTTACAGCAGTGAATGGTTATCCATATTATGTGTCGCCTGGTCGATGCATATATCAATTTCATATACCAGAGAATTGATAAAAACTGAGAATAAACTTTATATTGTCTTACAAATTGGGGATTGCTAAACTATTTTTTTCGCACAAGCCAATTCGCATTAATTATCTCCAAAGACCTGTGACTGAATTTCGAATATATTTTTCATACATCATTTTTTTAGTGCATCAGTATATTCTATTTGAATAACCCCCGATGTATACATTATAGAATTAAAAATGAACCTTTCAAAGTTTAGCAATAAAAAAAGGATGCGAGCCGACTACACAGTGGGGTAAGACGAGACAAAAAGTTAAAAAGTTAGTCTACGGGTTGTGTTAGTTTGAGTATATCTGCTGGTTCGACAGATGGCATAACTGAAAATGATGGCCTAACCGTTTAATTTCTCTCTGGGAACAGCTTTCTGGGAACAAACAATACCTCTAGCGTTTTTTGGATTTTTTTATTATTTTATGTATGGCTGATAATTTGGATAACACATTAGTGACCGCTGGGTTGGAGCAATTGCCGTTCAGTGTCTTGCCCAAGGACACATACGCCCATTATAGCAGCAGCAACGCGCCTGAACCTATTAACCTCTGGGTTACAGGCGGGCGCGTCAACCACTTTGCCACGGCGCCGTAGACTGTTATCGGACCATGGACTAATGTTGGCGGCATAATAAGAGGCTAAGCATTGCTGTGGGGGAAACCTTATAAAATGGGATGCACACGCTAGAAATGATTATAAATAAAAGGTAAACAATGAATAAAATGGTAGGGGCATGGATAGTGCATGTAATCTCCTAATGCACTGCTGCCTGAAGTCACATTTTTGTGGTAAGTTTGTGCATGTGTAACAGCAAAAGACAAAATTAAAAAACATAGTACGGATAAAATAATAATAATAATTTTAAATTATCTAAAGATTTTAGGACAAGTTTGTCTGTTATTTCCAATTAACAACTTTATAACCTTTAGAACCACCTAACCTCCAATGACGTATATCTTCCCATTCACAACACAAGCACAAGAACCATATCGCTCGCGGTTCAAGCTGCCAACATGGTCCAAGTGTTGGTTCGTATATTATACCGCTCCACACTTAATCCATAACCACCTTTGTAACATTGTATAGTATATAGAGTGATGATATAAAACAGCATTCTAATATTATATGTGTTAAATGTTATTTTGTTGTACAGATATATTTCGGTAGAATTTTAAGATCAGTTTGTTGTAGTAAGTTTTAAAATGTTAAATAACCTTCCTACAATACAATCATTATATTCAGATTTATTATTAATATACACTTTTGTTTTACAATTATTGTAGTTCTGTTTTACATTAATGTTTGAATTATTCATTTTTAGTTATAATATTATAAATAACAGTAAAAAAACAGAGAAAAATAATCCAAACTAAACCCAACAAACCCACTATTCCATCCAATGATGTTATATATTTTTTCCTAATATTTTTACTGTTTTTGCAAATATGTTTTAGTCACTTTTAACATAACAGATATTGTTATAAGAGAACATATATTTCGACTGAAAAATGAAACATAAATAAATCCAATATATATAACTTTAATACTGTGATATATATATTATAACAGCACACTATTGGTACTAAATCTGCAAATTTAATAATAAGAAAACCTTATTGTTATTATATATTTTATAGATAGAATAAACAACAAACCAATGGCGTAAATCTCATCATTGTAAACAACACTACACAATCCGTGTCTTCCCTCATTCATTGGTTTTAGTGATTTCCATTTTCCCTCTCTTGGATCGTAACTTTTCATTGAATTTAAATGATTTAAAATCAATAATTTCTCACCTCCACCAAACGTGTACAAGCGACCTGTACATGAAATGCATTTAAAATCCTTAAATTTTTTGATCACAATCAAACTGAAGATTAACAATATTTCTACTTAATTATTGTTAAGCAATGTAAAGTGTGAATGTAACTTATACCTTATCCTTGGGTGGTCGGAAAACGACAGTTGTTATAACACAGATGTTCATACACCTCCCTCAAGCTTACAAGTTACCAACTACCAAGTATGTTACTTTATGGATGATTATTTTTATTGTGGGTTTTTAATTTCTTTATGTGTGGCTGATAATTTGTTCAATCCATTAGTGATCACTGGGTTAAAACAATTGCCGTTAAATGTCTTGCACAAGGACACATACGCCCACAATGGTAGCAACGATGAGCCTTGAACCTATACCTCTGAGTTTGAGAAAGGCGCGCTAACCAACTGTGCTACGGCACCGGACATGGAATTTAATAGAATATGGATAAATTCTATTTAATAAAACAGTTTGATCTAATACATGATAAAAATAGTACACAGTAAACAGTGTCAAGAAAGATCCATCTAATTGTATATTGGAATAATACATTTATAATCAGAATACATAAAACGTTTAATTTAACAAAAGTACACAAATCAAATTGCTTGATGCGGTGTTGTGATCTTGTTATTTTAAACTATATAACTTTTCTAACGGGGTTGAGAATCTTTATACGCATGGTACTGTCCATATTCAGCCTACTTTATCATTACATTAATATTTGTTCTACCAACCATTATAAGAAACTAGAGCATGTTGCCATCGTTTGCTTTGCATTGAACTAATGTTTGTCCATATATTTACCACTGGATCGTATAATTCAACTGATGATAATGCATTAACACCATCACTTCCTCCTGCTACACACATTTGATCTGAAACATTTTTTTTTAATTTATACAATATTACTTCTAACATTATAATAGTCATTACTAATAAGAAACATATATAAGTACTTTTTGTGTTTGGTTACTAATAAGAAACATGTTTGGTAACAAATATAATCTTAGAAGTTCAGACTTGCCAGTATGTAAGTTAAACCACCCCAATGTATATAAACAGTACCAATAAATTGTTAAATATAAAAAACAACCATTCAGCACAGCAGATGCTGCAAATTGTCGTTGTTCATTCATAGATGCCAACTTGTACCAATCACCATCTACTTGGTTTAAATCCAAACATTCGACAAAGTTGGATCTCAGACCACCAGCGGTATAAACATGGTTGTGTATCTTCACGATGGTTGAACCATCCCTTTCATACAAGGTTGGCTGTGGAAAATATATATATATATATATTTTTTAAATATATATATACATTATTTTTTAAAACTTACTCTATTAATTTAGTAAATACAACAAAGAAAATTTAAACTTTTACTCCAAAAACAATGTTGAATATTTAATGTTAATTTAACAAAACAGTAACTCATAAATAAATAAATAAATGGTTTCTTTGAGTTTCCCCAGGTACCTCGGATATCTGGGAAGATAGCATGTGGGAGAGACCAATACACAACAAAAACTTTGATTGAAACTTACCCGAAAATATAATGTGTTAGGAAGAAAAAGCAAACAGATATTTTATTACGCCATCATGCTGTATGGTAATAATGTTGATTGTTTAATATTTTGATCAAACTATAAATTATGTAATACCAAGGGCGCCGATCCTGGGTATGCGGCGCATACTTCAGAATATTTATAGAGTAAGCGGCATACCCATTTTCTAACGCTTCAGCCGTCTAGCGGTCTCATACGAAACACTAAAGCAGGAGGGTAATAATACGTTACGTTTACGCGCGTAAGAAGTATTTATTGCAAACGTATTAATACTTTACTTGATCACATGCGTGAAAAGGCAAATATCCAACCATTTTTCAAGCAACTGCAGGCTAAATAATCAGGGAGACAATCGCTATTATGACGCAAATTATCAACGAGTGAATTGCTATTGTGCCGTAATCAATTACCAGGTTCAAACAATCACTAGTATGTTTCAAAGAATCCACGTGTAAAGAATCCCTACTATTTCGTAATAAACATGTTGCTTGGTTGAGGAAAATATCGTAAATATAAAGCAGTTATACTTACAGAACATATTTAGGTGTTTATTACTGCCTGTTGCCATGTTTAATAGACAAATTAAATTTAATTTACACGCAGCTATGAGAAAGGCAGTGTTAAGTTTGTATTGCGAATTCCCGCCGAAAAAAACACGTATGCGCCGCACGTATACAATGACGTATATGACGTCATAGTAAAAAAAACACGTATGCGCCGCACGTATACAATGACGTATATGACGTCATAGTCAAAGCATAGGTGCACTCCGCATACCCCAGAATTCGGCGCGCGTGTGTTTATCCTGCAATAAACCAACCTTTAATGGTTTAAAACTTTTCCTGTTGATGTCATAAATTTGAACAAGTTTATTTGTATTCCAACCACCCACAATCATGAATGCAGATTCTATTGTGGAGTAAAAAAATGAACATAATGCAGCAACTGAAGCAATTAAACTTAAATTGATGTGTTCAATATTAACTACCTGATGAACATGATATTTTATTGTTACATTAACATCACACAACACAAATATAGAACTATTGATAATTTATAATATCATGATTCATGCTTGCTAATTTATAAAGTTTTTCTGAGTAGACAGATTATTTATCCGGGAAATCACATTCAGGATAAACAAGAGATCACAGATCTAATGAATGAGCCACGTTTTAAACTAATTAGCATAATATAGTAGAGTCGGGGAAGATAGGACACCTTTAACACATATCCAAGCAGTGTTTTAAACAATTAACAACGGTCTGTGGAAGTCGCGAAGATACGGTTTTGTTTACTACCAAATGAAAAGAGAAAAGAAAATGAAAAGGTGTCCCATCTTCCCCCATTCTACTATATTAATTAATCCTTTTACTACCACGGTCGATTGGGCTCGTTCAAAAATAAATCTGAAGTAACAAACAAACGGGTTCTAGTCGCCATTGGTGACTGTGGAGCAGCAGGCGGAATGAATTTATACATGTATTATAACCAATGAAACTTATGACGTATGAGAATTTAGTGATTGGTAAAGAATATGTGTAAATACTTGTACAACTCCTGCACCAAACTTACACTAGTAAACGTTTTCGTCGCTTAAAAATTGTTTTTATGAACTTTGACAAACCGTAATCACGCAGTAATTAGGTAATGTTAGAAGTTAATATTAATTCATGTCCCATATTTCTAGACCTTATAGCCGCTGTTTCGAAATGCCATAGGAAGTTATAGCTCAACCGGTTAGGTCGCGCGCCGGGAACAGATAATAGTCTACTTTTATTTATAATTGCACACTAACAACGTAAACAAAGCCAAAACTTACCAATATTACTGTGTTGATATTACTGGGTTCCCGAGGTATGGCAGTTTCACTTGACTCGCAAGCGTTACAATCATTAATTACTCATTAATTGGACGATTTTACACACTATGGTTTATAAGCCTAAGCTTAGTTAAAATTATTGTATCGAATACAGTCGATTAATCAATGGTAAAGTACATTTTAAGTACGAGTTGGCGCCTTAAACAAACAGAAATGTTATCGTTAATTACTCGCTAATTAGACGATCATATGCAACATGGTTTATAAAACTATGCTTAGTTCAAAATACTTTATAGAGTACGATTATTTAACTAAAGTTCAAGGTGCATTTTGAATTTGGCGCATTTGATCAAACAGTAAAGTAATCGTTAATTAATCGCCAATTGTGCGGTTTAATTCTGAAAATTTAGTCCAAAAATTATAAATATATATTATGATTTGATTTCAATCAAGAGATTAAAGAATAAATGCTAAAATTAAATATTGAGGTAAGTGCGGAAAAAGGTTGTCCAAAAAACAACAACAAGAACAACTGTTCGACGAAAAAGGATCTATATAACCACTACCGTGCTCAACAAGAACAACTGTTCGGCGAAAAGGGATCTATATGACCACTAACGTGCTCAATAAGTTACACAATACCATGTTGCGTTGATAAAATTTAGTATTATTATTTATACCTGGAAGATCTATGGCATTTCGTTGTTGACCGAACGTTTCTGAAAATAACAAAAAATAAAACCTTATATTTAGTAGTATATATCTCCGATATAAATGTTGTTTAGAAAATATAAATATCTATATGCTACTCTCTATTGTCAGCCCACTTTATCAACACATTTATTTATTATACCAACCATTATAAGAAGCATGGTCAAGTCGTTCAGTGTTTATTGTTTCAATGTCAGGTACCTCATCCACTAACGTGGTGGTAGTGGTTTCCAAAACTATAAAAAATAACAATCACAATTTTATGATCGATATTTCTGCATTATCGTATTCACCGGAACCGTCTTTGTCAGGTAACTCATGGGTGAGGGTTTTCATATCTATAAAAATACAAAGTTTTTCAATACCATGTTCCTCAGCTCAGCATAGTTATACATACCTAAACTTTTCATGGCAGCTAACTCATCCATTTGTTGAGTGATGGTTTCCAAAACTATAAATAAACATTTTTATATTATAGGCTATGTAAAAAGTACAGTGCATATATAAAAAACACGGCAACATTTACTTTTTGTAGCTTTGGGTCGTTTGGTTGGTTCTTGCTGCCAGCATTTCTTCATAAGAGATTGTAACCTGAGAAAAATGTCATGATCTTGTTTCTGATGCTGTTTGAATTGCTTATCCACTTCATCCAATTTGCTTTGGTTGGGCCTCGTACCATTGCCAATGGCTGCCACAATATTATCTCTACCAGCTGCAGAGTCAGAGTAAGCTCGTATTCTTGTCAGTACTTCATACACAATGATACCGTAACTGTTGGATAATATTCACTTGTAATAATGTCAGTGAAGATGTAACCAAACAGTCAAATATAAGATACATATAAAATGAATGAATTTAACTTGCTTTATCTTCGCCTGGCCAAAAAAACAACGGTCGTTATAACATAGATGTTTTCTTTCATACACCTCGTGCCCGCTTATGAGTTACCACGTATGTAACTTTGTGGGTGTGCTTTTTCTCTGTATGGGTGACAATTTAAAGAACCAATTAATGAGCACTGAGTTAGAGAAATTGCTTTTAAATGTCTTGCCCAAGAACACTTTATAGTTGTGTAGAAATGAGTTACCTGTAGATATCCATGGTCGGTGTTTTATCTGCAAATAGATCTTTAAGAAATTCAGGAGCAGTGAAAGGCCATGTGTGTTGCGTTGAATGAGGAATTTCGAATGTTGTTTGGCTGACACCGGTTTGTTGTCTGATGTTCACTGAACCAAAGTCGGCAAGTTTTAGAACCCTGGATGTTGTAAGAAGAATGTTCTGTGGTTTTATGTCACCATGGATAAAAGCTTTCTTCTTATCGTGGTAGTGCAGGTAACTGATGGCTGATATCAATTCATGCAAGAGTCGAAGTCGCCCAGTCCAAGAAAGAATATTCTGAGTTATGAGGTCATCTAAGTTGCCGCCTTCCATGAATTCCATCACAAGACCCTCCCTTCCAAAAAGTGATGTCACGCCATAGAAGGTGACAATGTGGGGATGCTTTATTCGTTGGAGAATTTTTGCTTCATTTTCAAACCTGTTAGTATTTAGAAATTTTTAAATGTTGCAATTCAAGTTAGCTAGAGAAGCAATAGCTGAGTCGGAATAAAAAGAAAGGGGCCGGATGGGTTGTTGATAGGGGAAATAGAAAAATTAAACATATTTACTTCTAACAAAAAATATCTTACTCTTTTTTAGCATTTTGTATTCCTTCATTGCTTCCAGTGATACGAAACAACTTCAAAGCCACCCTGCCTAGTAATGTGTGATAACAAACTCGAACTTCACCGAAACCCCCTGTTCCAACCACTTTAAAGTTATCATTGTTAAATTCGGTTGGAAATTCACTTGCATCATATTTCATCACCCCCATATTAGCTGGAATATTACGTATAAGCTGTCATCACTGAATTAATGTAGCTTCCTGTGCCTCGTTGTGCAACAGACCAAGTTACAACAACACTTCCCAACAATTCCTATATTATGTACAAATTTTAAGCAAACTTTTGTCATTTGATTTAATCTGAATAGATAAATTATTATGATTATTACTTGGTAATTCAGTCAAACTCATTATGCTATTTTCTTTTGTCATCACATTGAACGAAAGTACTTTGCAAAGCATCCACAATTATTATCAAAGTTTAGTAACAATTTCTCAAAGTGTAAATACTATACCCAGCGGGCACAGTAACGTAGAAAAGACGTCCTATATAAATTAATTTGTATTGTGTGCACCAGATCCACAATTATTATCAAAGTTTAGTAACAATTTCTCTGCCATGAATATTGTTTCCTCAAAGTTTCATGTTTTGATAGGCTTTTAAAATGTAAAAAATATAGCGAATATTCATTTGTAATGTTACCAGCAATTTTTACTTCAAAGTTTAGTAACAATCTCTCAAAGTGTAAATACTATACCCAGCGGGCACAGTAACGTAGAAAAGACGTCCTATATAAATTAATTTGTATTGTGTGCACCAGATCCACAATTATTATTAAAGTTTAGTAACAATTTCTCTGCCATGAATATTGTTTCCTCAAAGTTTCATGTTTTGATAGGCTTTTAAAATGTAAAAAATATAGCGAATATTCATTTGTAATGTTACCAGCAATTTTCACTTCTATAAAATAGTTGCGACTTATTATCCGATCATCACTCTTTTTTTTTCACAAGTGGGCGCTCTTATTAAATTTAAAATTTTGAAAAAATACACAAAACCCTTTAAATTGGTAATAAGCGTAAAACAAAATAACTTAAATACTGAAAATACCTTTTTACCTTTATATAAAACACCTAGTAAGAAAATCTGTCCCAAATTAGGTATAGGTTATATACGCTCTTTCGTTCTGTTTACTATTGTCGGCTTTGTGGTGTAGGGGTTTGCGTGCCGTCGGTTAATCTCTTTGTTTCGTTCTTCCCGGTTTCGAGTCCCGCACAGCAGCTTTTTTTGTGTGATTAGCCCGGGTTAGGGGTTTAAGTCTTATGTGTGTTAACTGTAAAAATAACTGTTACTGTACCAATACACGTTTTATATGTCACAAAAACGAATCAAAAACGAATGCCTTTTCAAAAGCAACTTCATAATAATTTTAGATATTTGTAAAGTACATGGTTTAGAATACATAACTCAAAATACGTATTCTATGTCGAAAACGCCATGTGAATTTTAAAAGTTCGTTTACTGTCACAGGTTTGTTAGACACAGGCTGTTAAAATGGCCTGGACCTGTCAATACACAACTTGAAATTGTACGGATAAAGCATCTGTCAACACTTTATTTGATTCCCACTACGATACGTTGTGAAAAAAACACCTAGCACAGACCAGCATTCGTTGCTAACAAAGCCATAGAAGGCCGATGGACCTCTACGTTGCCAACGCTCGTTGCTACAAGAAGATCATCTTACTTATGGAGAATCCCCTGTTGTGATCAAAGTCATAGAAATCTGGGTTTTCATTTTTCGGCGCAAACCTACCATTGTTTTTATTCATTCTTACGTAATAATTTTAAAAAAGTTTGATTTTATTTTGTATATTTGTCCGGCGCCGTGGTATAGTTGTTAGCGCGCTTGTCTGTAACCCAGAGGTAATGGGTTCAAGGCTCGACGCTACTACCGTTGTTGGCGAATGTGGCCTTGGGAAAGACACTTAACGGGAATTGCTCCAACCACCCAGTGGTCACTAATGTGTTGTTGGCTAAATTATCAGCCATACATAAAAAAATAATAATCACCCACAAAGTAACACACATGGTAACGTAAGCTGGCACGAGGTGTTAAACCTATGGGGGCCCAACCTGGTCAAAATACAACAAGAAAAAAGGCATTTTATGCATTAACAAGTTGTATTATTTTTAGATCTTTATCTCAAAAAAAAAATTTTACCCTACAACTTGAATTAATTTTACGTTACAACTTGAATTATTTTTACGCTACGACTTGAATTAATTTTACGTTACGACTTGAATTATTTTTACGTTACGACATGAATTATTTTTACGCCACGACTTGAATTATTTTTACGCTACGACTTGAATTTTTTTACGTTACAACTTGAATTATTTTTACGTTACGACTTGAATTATTTTTACGCTACGACTTGAATTATTTTTACGCTATGACTTGAATTAATTTTATATCCGGTAAAATCGCTCATGCGTTTCGAAACACCGGGCGTAAACTATACGGTTGTTTTTAATGCACAACTAATTTTACAGTAGGATAAGGCTAAATGGAGATTCTAATATAAATCTTGTTTTATAATATCGAATATTATGGTGATTAATACTAGCATCAGCAATCAGCTTAGTAATTAGTTAATATAGTATAGTATAGTATATGCTCATGCCTACGAATCTTAAAAGAAACTACATTTATCATACACTATGAGTGGATATGCAGCTCTTAACTGCTAAGTACTATAGCAGAAAATGTCTTAGCGTTTTCTAATTTTCTATAGACCCTGAACGCCGAAAAAGGTGGCTTATTAATTCAAGGAGGAGACCAGAGATAGTGGCTAAGTATTGTTTTCCTCGAAGTTACTTCGATAGGTAATTTTTTACAAAGATACTGTAAGTTTCGTTGCCGGGTGTACTTGCTACGTTAGAGAGCCAAAAGGTAAAATCACGGCAATTTACCAGCAAAACTGCAGCTATAGCTATATATGTTATGAATCATATTTTAATCTTATGCATTTTTGTTTGTATTTTTATAGTTTAAACATATGTTCCTTTATGTTTTTGGTTGGTATACTTGATAGTTTCTGTTTTTTTATTCTTTTATCGGTGGAATGTTCAATAAAAGAAAACCATTTTTACGCGGAGAAGTGTTCGGTTCTTGAAAAATTGCAATATTTAGAGTTTAGACGCCAAAAAAAACAACGGTCGTTATAACATAGATGTTTTCTTTCATACACCTCGTGCCCGCTTATGAGTTACCACGTATGTAACTTTGTGGGTGTGCTTTTTCTCTGTATGGGTGACAATTTAAAAAACCAATTAATGAGCACTGAGTTAGAGAAATTGCTTTTAAATGTCTTGCCCAAGAACACTTTATAGTTGTGTAGAAATGAGTTACCTGTAGATATCCATGGTCGGTGTTTTATCTGCAAAGAGATCTTTAAGAAATTCAGGAGCAGTGAAAGGCCATGTGTGTTGCGTTGAATGAGGAATTTCGAATGTTGTTTGGCTGACACCGGTTTGTTGTCTGATGTTCACTGAACCAAAGTCGGCAAGTTTTAGAACCCTGGATGTTGTAAGAAGAATGTTCTGTGGTTTTATGTCACCATGGATAAAAGCTTTCTTCTTATCGTGGTAGTGCAGGTAACTGATGGCTGATATCAATTCATGCAAGAGTCGAAGTCGCCCAGTCCAAGAAAGAATATTCTGAGTTATGAGGTCATCTAAGTTGCCGCCTTCCATGAATTCCATCACAAGACCCTCCCTTCCAAAAAGTGATGTCACGCCATAGAAGGTGACAATGTGGGGATGCTTTATTCGTTGGAGAATTTTTGCTTCATTTTCAAACCTGTTAGTATTTAGAAATTTTTAAATGTTGCAATTCAAGTTAGCTAGAGAAGCAATAGCTGAGTCGGAATAAAAAGAAAGGGGCCGGATGGGTTGTTGATAGGGGAAATAGAAAAATTAAACATATTTACTTCTAACAAAAAATATCTTACTCTTTTTTAGCATTTTGTATTCCTTCATTGCTTCCAGTGATACGAAACAACTTCAAAGCCACCCTGCCTAGTAATGTGTGATAACAAACTCGAACTTCACCGAAACCCCCTGTTCCAACCACTTTAAAGTTATCATTGTTAAATTCGGTTGGAAATTCACTTGCATCATATTTCATCACCCCCATATTAGCTGGAATATTACGTATAAGCTGTCATCACTGAATTAATGTAGCTTCCTGTGCCTCGTTGTGCAACAGACCAAGTTACAACAACACTTCCCAACAATTCCTATATTATGTCCAAATTTTAAGCAAACTTTTGTCATTTGATTTAATCTGAATAGATAAATTATTATGATTATTACTTGGTAATTCAGTCAAACTCATTATGCTATTTTCTTTTGTCATCACATTGAACGAAAGTACTTTGCAAAGCATCCACAATTATTATCAAAGTTTAGTAACAATTTCTCAAAGTGTAAATACTATACCCAGCGGGCACAGTAACGTAGAAAAGACGTCCTATATAAATTAGTATTGTGTGCACCAGATCCACAATTATTATCAAAGTTTAGTAACAATTTCTCTGCCATGAATATTGTTTCCTCAAAGTTTCATGTTTTGATAGGCTTTTAAAATGTAAAAAATATAGCGAATATTCATTTGTAATGTTACCAGCAATTTTTACTTCAAAGTTTAGTAACAATCTCTCAAAGTGTAAATACTATACCCAGCGGGCACAGTAACGTAGAAAAGACGTCCTATATAAATTAATTTGTATTGTGTGCACCAGATCCACAATTATTATCAAAGTTTAGTAACAATTTCTCTGCCATGAATATTGTTTCCTCAAAGTTTCATGTTTTGATAGGCTTTTAAAATGTAAAAAATATAGCGAATATTCATTTGTAATGTTACCAGCAATTTTTACTTCTTTAAAATAGTTGCGACTTATTATCCGATCATCACTCTTTTTTTTCACAAGTGGGCGCTCTTATTAAGTTTAAAATTTTGAAAAAATACACAAAACCCTTTAAATTGGTAATAAGCGTAAAACAAAATAACTTAAATACTGAAAATACCTTTTTACCTTTATATAAAACACCTAGTAAGAAAATCTGTCCCAAATTAGGTATAGGTTATATACGCTCTTTCGTTCTGTTTACTATTGTCGGCTTTGTGGTGTAGGGGTTTGCGTGCCGTCGGTTAATCTCTTTGTTTCGTTCTTCCCGGTTTCGAGTCCCGCACAGCAGCTTTTTTTGTGTGATTAGCCCGGGTTAGGGGTTTAAGTCTTATGTGTGTTAACTGTAAAATAACTGTTACTGTACCTATACACGTTTTATATGTCACAAAAACGAATGCCTTTTCAAAAGCAACTTCATAATAATTTTAGATATTTGTAAAGTACATGGTTTAGAATACATAACTCAAAATACGTATTCTATGTCGAAAACGCCATGTGAATTTTAAAAGTTCGTTTACTGTCACAGGTTTGTTAGACACAGGCTGTTAAAATGGCCTGGACCTGTCAATACACAACTTGAAATTGTACAGATAAAGCATCTGTCAACACTTTATTTGATTCCCACTACGATACGTTGTGAAAAAAAACACCTAGCACAGACCAGCATTCGTTGCTAACAAAGCCATAGAAGGCCGATGGACCTCTACGTTGCCAACGCTCGTTGCTACGTACGCTACAAGAAGATCATCTTACTTATGGAGAATCCCCTGTTGTGATCAAAGTCATAGAAATCTGGGTTTTCATTTTTCGGCGCAAACCTACCATTGTTTTTATTCATTCTTACGTAATAATTTAAAAAAAGTTTGATTTTATTTTGTATATTTGTCCGGCGCCGTGGTATAGTTGTTAGCGCGCTTGTCTGTAACCCAGAGGTAATGGGTTCAAGGCTCGACGCTACTACCGTTGTTGGCGAATGTGGCCTTGGGAAAGACACTTAACGGGAATTGCTCCAACCACCCAGTGGTCACTAATGTGTTGTTGGCTAAATTATCAGCCATACATAAAAAAATAATAATCACCCACAAAGTAACACACATGGTAACGTAAGCTGGCACGAGGTGTTAAACCTATGGGGGCCCAACCTGGTCAAAATACAACAAGAAAAAAGGCATTTTATGCATTAAGTTGCATTATTTTTATATTACAAGTTGTATTATTTTTAGATCTTAATCTCAAAAAAAAAATTTTACCCTACAACTTGAATTAATTTTACGTTACAACTTGAATTATTTTTACGCTACGACTTGAATTAATTTTACGTTACGACTTGAATTATTTTTACGTTACGACATGAATTATTTTTACGCTACGACTTGAATTATTTTTACGCTACGACTTCAATTTTTTTACGTTACAACTTGAATTATTTTTACGTTACGACTTGAATTATTTTTACGCTACGACTTGAATTATTTTTACGCTATGACTTGAATTAATTTTATATCCGGTAAAATCGCTCATGCGTTTCGAAACACCGGGCGTAAACTATACGGTTGTTTTTAATGCACAACTAATTTTACAGTAGGATAAGGCTAACTGGAGATTCTAATATAAATCTTGTTTTATAATATCGAATATTATGGTGATTAATACTAGCATCAGCAATCAGCTTAGTAATTAGTTAATATAGTATAGTATATGCTCATGCCTACGAATCTTAAAAGAAACTACATTTATCATACACTATGAGTGGATATGCAGCTCTTAACTGCTAAGTACTATAGCAGAAAATGTCTTGGCGTTTTCTAATTTTCTATAGACCCTGAACGCCGAAAAGGGTGGCTTATTAATTCAAGGAGGAGACCAGAAATAGTGGCTAAGTATTGTTTTCCTCGAAGTTACTTCGATAGGTAATTTTTTACAAAGATACTGTAAGTTTCGTTGCCGGGTGTACTTGCTACGTTAGAGAGCCAAAAGGTAAAATCACGGCAATTTACCAGCAAAACTGCAGCTATAGGCTATAGCTATATATGTTATGCATCATATTTTAATGTTATGTATTTTTGTTTGTATTTTTATAGTTTAAACATATGTTCCTTTATGTTTTTGGTTGGTATACTTGATAGTTTCTGTTTTTTTTATTCTTTTATCGGTGGAATGTTCAATAAAAGAAAACCATTTTTACGCGGAGAAGTGTTCGGTTCTTGAAAAATTGCAATATTTAGAGTTTAGACGAATAAACAGCACACAGATACGTTAAAATTGTATGCATTGTGATCCGTAATAGCGGCTACTATGACGTCATAGACTGACAATGGAGTTTTGAAACGCATGAGCGATTTTACCGGATATAAAAATAATTCAAAGTCGTAACGTAAAAATAATTCAAGTCATAACGTAAAATTAATTCAAGTCGTAACGTAAAATTAATTCAAGTCGTAACGTAAAAATAATTCAAGTCGTAGCGTAAAAATAACTCAAGTTGTAACGTAAAAATAATTCAAGTCGTAGCGTAAAAATAATTCAAGTCGTAGCGTAAAAATAATTCAAGTTGTAACGTAAAAATAATTCAAGTCGTAACGTAAAAATAATTCAAGTCGTAGCGTAAAAATAATTCAAGTCGTAACGTAAAAATAATTCAAGTCGTAGCGTAAAAATAATTCAAGTCGTAGCGTAAAAATATTTCAAGTTGTAACGTAAAATTAATTCAAGTTGTAGGGTAAAATTATTTTTTTGTGAGATTAAGATCTAAAAATAATACAACTTGTAATATAAAAATAATGCAACTTAATGCATAAAATGCCTTTTTTCTTGTTGTATTTTGACCAGGTTGGGCCCCCATACAAACCCGTGTTAATGTCGTTCATTCATTCACCATTCATCATCAGCCATTGCCTGCTAAACGAAATCATACCCTTTCCTGGGTATTTTTCTCTGTTTTTATTGTATATTCAAGTTAGTGGTCACTAATGTGTTGTTGGCTAAATTATCAGCCATACATAAAAAAATACAAAAAAAATAATGATCACCCACAAAGTAACACACATGGTAACGTAAGCTGGCACGAGGTGTTAAACCCGTGTTAATGTCGTTCATTCATTCACCATTCATCATCAGCCATTGCCTGCTAAACGAAATCATACCCTTTCCTGGGTATTTTTCTCTGTTTTTATTGTATATTCAAGTTAAAACGATGGAATGTAATTTTAAGCTTCACGCTAAAAAGATCAGGATAACAGGCGGTATCACATTTGTGTGTGAATGCTTTGTCACGTGTCGGCCGATAATCACACTCTCCCATTGCTAGCGTTTTACTGCCCCAAAAAACAATTTTTTTCGTGCCTGCAAGTCAAATAAGTCAAAAATTACGCTACTCGGATCTTTTCTAAATTTTAAAAATTATCAGTTTTCAGTTTCTTTATCACAAAAACTTGTATAACAAAGCAACCAATTCTGCACTGGATAGATAACCTAAACTACCGCTAACTTCGAGCCACCAATCCTGGAACACCAGTGCACTGAATGAACCCTGCTATAGAATTACTATAAAAATGGATACCATAATGGCACGCAAATTAAAGCAACTTATCTTGTATTTTCTGAACGGCTAGTCGGTATATTTAAATCCCGTTCCACATCGCCTTCAAAAATTTCAATATAAACCGTCATATCCTGTTTAGGGATACTATAATTTAAGGATACTACTACTATTATGGGCACGCGCAACTTTCCGTTGTTTTTTCTAAACGGCTGGTCGGTATATTTGAAATCCAGTCCTACATCGTCCTCAAAAAGTTTACCGACATCCTCATAGGCGCCTAAGTTTTAAAAAGTCAGGATACCCATTAAAGTTAAACAAATATTTTATACGATGTCGAATGTTTGATAAATACGTAACGTAATTGCAGCATGTATAATGGTTTGTTTGTGAGTTACAGCAGCGATACTTGTATATCGGTGATACGTTTTAGACAAACTATTCAAACATTTCGTGGCGTTATCAATGCGTTTTGCATAACTACGCGGCAGAAGGAGAAGAAAATTCCGAAGGCGTCCGAAAAAGTGCGAATTCTCGTATATCCTGTGACGTCATAAAAGCGTGGCGGCATGCTGTTTGATCGGCGTACGAATGCGAACGTCCTTCAGGGCTGATTGGAGCTAGTATATTTCTAGTTATTTTTGTGGTTTAGCTGAAATTTCTGGTACATAAAACGAAATATAAAATAGAAAAACGAATTTTATGAACAAAAAACAAACAAAACACGAAGAAAATTACCAGTACTTAATCACAATAAAATGCTCATTTAAACGCTGTTTTTCGATAATTTGAAGCATTGTGTGTAATGTAGCAAATGTGTTACTTCGTACAGTAGTTTTATTATGAAAGCATCCACCAAATCTTGCGTGTCGACAATGTTGCCCTGGTGCACATTTAGGGTGCAAACGTCATTCAGTCTTTGCTCGCTCATTGTTGATCTGAAGTAAGTTTTAATTCGACGCAAAGCGCTAAATGAGCGCTCGGCTTCACAACTGGAGCATGGCAATGTGAAATACACACGAAGGAGCTGTGTTAGATTTGGGGTTAGTAACGAAATCGCTTCATTCTGAAGAAGAAATTCTGCCATTTGTGACGTGGTTGAAATACTGCTTGATTTAGCAGATATATACCGTTTTAAAATTTGTATCTCTTCCTTCAGAGAAGCAGGCGAGATTACGTCATGGTAAAATGTTTCGACTTTCTCTATGTTTCCTGAATCACCCTCTCCCAACAAAACAGCCTCGATATCGGATAAAAATGATAAGTCACCAGAAGGATATCTGGCCAAGATAGCTTCAGATGTCTTTTGGAACAATTCAATGTATATTTGGGTAAAATATTCCACGGGGCAACTTGGCATACGCATCGTATCTCTACTTCGACGGCCAGAGGCGCGGGGAACTGAGGGCAACTGTAACTTTATTTGCCGGCTGCTTTCAATACAAGCATTATAAAAACTGGTCGCCTCATGTATGTTGTTGTGTCCTGACAATGCCACCAACAACCCTTCTATTAAACGCCTGCATCGATCAACTGTCATAGCAGACACTGCACTTGTACGTGAATGGGATGGATGAGTCTAAGAATTTCTTTTATCAACATCAACATAAAATATACTTGAAAGTCCTCCAGGTCCAATAGCAATGGTCGGGCAGCTCCTTTAGTAATTGCAGCTTTTGATGGATCTTTTACTACGTCATCCAGCCAGTCAAGAATATTCTCATATTCTGCCACAAACGTCTCGATAGATGGAAGACGTAGAACCCAGCGGGTAGGACATAAAAGACGCAATGACCTATTGGTGTGGTGCGTCTCGTTGCCCAGAGAAAATTCTTTGAAGGAAGCCAAACGCCTCGGCGAAGATTTAATATAAAATATAATTTACAACACTTGTAAGCATTGACAAAGCCGTTTTCGCGTGGCAATTTGCCTGTAATGCATCCTGTACAACATCTTTGGATATATTATCTTCATTCTTTGTTGAACACCGCTGATACATCCTCGCATGTTTGCCGCTCCGTCATATGATTGGCCAACACAGTTCTTTAAGTCTAAACCACAAGCAATGACTCCATTTTCTATTATCCCACACAAGGTTAACGCATCTCGGTGTTAGCTGGTTTCAAAGAAACCAAGAAATGCCTCATAAATTTCAAACTTTTCCGTCACATAACGAACACAAACAGAAACTTGCTCTTTGCGACTCACATCAGTGGTTTCGTCTGCTATAACTCCAAAGTATTTTGCGTCTTTAACTGACGAAACAACACTCTGCCGAACTTTATCGGCCACCATTCCTAGGATTTCATTCTGAAGGTCGTGTCCAAACCATTTAGCTTTTCCGCGAACGTACAACCAATCGTGTACTTCATCGTTGTGTTGCGACGACAGTCTCATGACATTAAACAAATTTGATTTGTCATCGGTGTGCCCACGAAGAGCTAATCCTTGTTAAGAAAGAAAAATAATGGAGTCAAAGATGGCATCAAGAGCAAGACGATTTTTTCTTAGTCGTTCTTCTGTTTTTGTGTCTAATGCCAACCGAGTACGATCCTGTTGTCGATGCATAAGGACTGCCTTTTTGCACTCACGATTGAGTGCACTTTCATCGTGCTTTGCAAAAGCCTTTACAGCACGTCTCCAAGCGTTAAACCCATTTATCCAAGTGTGCTATTTAGTTATTATAGCATTACGAGATTTATTTGTTATAAGTTTTCCTTCCACCGCTTCAGTACACAAACCACATGTCACGACATCTCTTCGTTCGTCATAGGCAATCCAAGGAAATTGCAAAGTCCAATTTACTTTGAACTTTCCACCATCGTTTTTCGTAGGGGTGTTGGTGCAGACGTAGAAGGTTCGTTATCTAAACATACTTGCCTGGATACTTCTGGTGTTGCCAAAACACAAATACTTGGGGGAGAGAGACATGGTTCTGAAATGTCCGGCAAAGTTGGTGCTTCGTGGCGATGACGGGTCGTATTTTTTTCGAAAAAAGAAGAAATTGCTGGCTGAAGCTTCCTTTTTCTTGTTTTATCCATTTTACGTATGCGCTTAGTTCAGACGACGTAGGCGAAATTTTGTAAAATATGTATATATATGATTTTTAAAGCTCCATCAAAGAAGAAATTGCTGGCTGAAGCTTCCTTTTTCTTGTTTTATCCATTTTACGTATGCGCTTAGTTCAGACGACGTAGGCGAAATTTCGTAAAATATGTATATATATGATTTTTAAAGCTCCATTAGTGACGATACACATTAAAATGCAAGGTTGGCATTTCAAAAAAGTTACGATTTCTTTGTTTTTTATTGGTAGTTAGTTTTTAATTGTTCCGTAAACGTGCGTAAGGTTATACATTACGTAACAATCTACCATATATACACGTAGAAATACTACGATATAATACGAGAGCTGCGCGCTTGTTCGTGGCTTGGTTAGTCCGAAGCACGTTGATTTTGTAAAGCGGATTTGCCACATTTAATGATATATGCGATTAATTCAGGGTACTCCTGGGTAATCTCGATTTTAGCAGGGTACTTATTTTGTACCCTGCGTACCCAGGTTAGGCGCCAGTGGACATCCTATTCGAGGATAGCATAATTGCACGCAAATTAGAGAAGCAACTTTCCGTTGAATTTCTGAACGGCTCGTGGGTATTATTTAAATCCTGTTCCGCATCGTCTTCAAAAATTTCAACATAAACCGTCATTGTTCCGCATCGTCTTCAAAAATTTCAACAAGCTTTTTATCGTGATGCACTAGACCGTGATGAGGGATGAAATATTCCACCTCATTGTGATTAAGATGCATTTACACTTTTTTTTAAACTTGAACTTTCACATTTCGTACATACAGTTATTATTTTAGCAATTTATGCGAACCAAATGTAAGAAAGAAATCAAATGGCTGCTTCCTGAAAGACAAAGTAGCATCTACATAATTTGTCACTTTCTTTCTAAATAGTCACATTTTCTTGTCTTAACAAAACATGTTCACAGATAAACCATAGGCACCATAGATGAAACACTTCACCTAATTGTGATCAACATGCATTTACAATTTTTTTAAACTGCACGTTTTAAAATACTCCACCTGATTGTGATTAAGATGCACTTACACTTTTATAAAACTGCAACTTTCACATTTCTTTAATTTCATAAACATTTTTGGATACACATCTTTGAACATTCGATTCAAAAGATCAGTCATGTCCTCCTATAGCTTATCCCAAAAACGTATATAAGTACAGACAGCACTGTAGTCCTGTTTTCTTATTGGCTTATCCTAAAAATTTAAAGTGGTGGACAGCACAGTCACAATCAAAATAACATGCCACAAATATATATAAACTTCCCAAGTAGTGCAAAATGTATTTGCCCATTGATCCATGAAGTTCGTTTGTGTCATGTTTAACCGTACCCTCATAAGTTACATGAAATTCTTTGGCGGCCTCATCATACAAATTAATGTTAAATTTTCGCCCGCAGTCTGTAAATTTGCACATCCCTGTGCAGTGAAACACACCTTTCACCGCGCACGTTTTGTTCCAGTGCTGATTTTTAAAAGTAAAGACACAAAAAGGGTTGCTCTCCGCCAAACCGCGTCTAAATAAATCAGTCCAGTCAGAATACCGAATACGAAAATTACTTACTGAACTTCGGACATTCTCCCATTCAACTGAAGATAAGGTAAAAACAGCAGTATTAACTAAATTACCACAAGACCAGAAGTCACCTGATTCCATACGAGCTTCGTCCTCGTCTCCACTAATCGTTACCTGGTCCGACAATACCTGTGATTTTAGAGATGAAACATCTGATATTGGCGACGGAGCTGCATCGTATTCATCTTGCACTGGCGACGGAGCTGCATCGTATTCATCTTGTTGGTCGGACGTCACCACATCGGTGGATGTTGTCCTGTTGAAGAAACGAACGCAACTCGGCATTATGTGTTTTGCAAAAGTACTTAAGCTTAAGCATCCCGCTTTTCAAATCACTTTTCGACAGTTTCCTATTTCACAATGTCGAAAGAAGTGCCTGCCAAGATGATGCACATGACGAGTCAAACTTTCCTATCGATTTTAAGGCGTTAATTACATCATCCAAATTAATGTTTCATTGTTTAGTTATTCAGGAGCACTATTACATTTCAAAGTTTGTCTGGTGCAAGATTCAATAAATATGTTTTTATGACATATATTAATAGTCATTTTAAAAGATCTTAATTGATGAACAATGCTGTAAAAAAATGAACCGTGTCGTTGTACATACACTTTAACAATTCTAAGCATATTAGACACACAACTGTATATTTACTGTTATAATTTTGTTATAAAAACATTTATGTGGATTAATATGTACTGTTTTTGCGTTCGTGCAAATAAAATATATAAACACGAAATTCGAGTAATTAATACTCTCCGCAATATTTAACATCCATCCCCGCACTTTTTTGAAGAAAATGAAGTTTCATTTTTTAGGTATTACGTAGCGCTATAACATATTCGAAGCTGGATCGGGAGAAAATTCCATAAATATATTTTTATGACGAATATTAATATTCAGTTATAAAAAAAATTATATTAATTATTTTTTCGATGGGGATAACATCCTAGTGACCTACATAGATGTATGCGTAAGTTAAATTTTCGCGAAAAAAATCGAAAAATTAATATTTATATGATTCAAGTTATGACCATACTTGTTTGTATTCTGAACCCTTCCCCGCACTTTTTTGAAGAAAATGATGTTTCATTTTTTAGGCATTACGTAGCGCTATAACGTATTCGAAGCTTGATCGGGAGAAAATTCTATAAATATGTTTTTATGACGAATATTAATATTCAGTTATAAAAAAAGTTGAAACTAATTTCTTTTTTGATGGGGATAACATGCTTGTGACCTACATAGATGTATGCGTGAGTTATATTTCCGCAAAAAAATCGAAAATATAATATTTATATAATTCGAGTTATGATCATACTTTTTTATATTTAACATCTATTCCCGCACTTTTTTAAAGAAAATAATGTTTCATTTTGTAGCTATTACGTAGCGCTATAACATATTCGAAGCTGGATCGGGAGAAAATTCTATAAATATGTTTTTATGACGAATATTAATATTCATAATTAATGTTTTTTCGAGTTTTTTTATGTTTTATTTTAGAATCGGTACCGCTGGGGTCTAGTTAGTAGAGGTGTCCGGAGTCAGAAATTTTGGACTCCTGCTCCAATCCGACTCCGAAACTTTTGACTCCGACTCCGCTCCTGCTCCGAAAAAAAATTGTTTGTTTATTTAATGCAAAACTATGTTATGAAAACACAAGTCTGGTACATTATGTACATAAATTCAGATTTATTTGAACACAAGTAACAACAGTAAACTTTATAAAACACAAGTAACAACAGTATTAAAAGAACATTTATAATAAAAGTGTGGCATTTTAAAAATAACAATTATAAAACTTATAAATTAATTGTTTTCTGCACTGTTTAAAACAATAAGTGAATCTAGTGAAGAAGCATAATTGGGACCTCTTTTTGGAAACAGTATTCCCACAAAAACTAAATGCCCTTTCACTAGACGCACTTGATGCTGGTATACTTAGAACACCGAGAGGCACTCGGCTTAGATTTGGGAATTTGGTTGTCACAGTTTTGCTTTTCCAGAACTGCAGAATGTTGAATTGTGTATCAGTTTGGAAATCTTCAATATAGGAATCCTCAAATGTTGTTCTTGTGTACAAATCCACTTCATCGCCATCATCATGTACAGCAGGCTCTTCTCCTTGTCCTTGCCAATCCAGAAAGTTGTCTTCTACACCACTTCTCTTCTTTTTTGTTGGAGGTTGATTATATGCATGATCAACATGACTTCGTGTTGGTACGTGGTGACCATGAAGAAAATGAGTATTGATCAAGTCTTTGACTAATCTATGTATTCTTTTCTTCTGCGGTGAAAGGAATTAAAAATTTGAACTTGGGGTTAAGGAAAAGGCCGACATAATGAATATCTGTGATTTCAAATTTTTGTTTTAAACAGATTCGTCCTCGGTTCTTCAAATATTTCATAATACCCGTATCGTTTGGTGCAGTTATTAGGTTTCTTTCTAAAGTGCTATAACATAAGAAGACTGACTGAATGGTGGGATACTTGTCCCCTTCGAGAGTCAGAGATATATCTAAAAATGGCTTTAAAAAATGTACCAGTGTCTCCACAACAAGCCAATCAATTCCATCCAATCTTTCTTGAAGACCACCACTGCTCATTAGAGATATGATGTCTGACTTATTTTTTAACACAGATTCCAGCATGGTGTATGTTGAATTCAATCTAGTTTCATTGCTTTGCTTGATACTTGTGTTTAATTTCAGATTTAATCCAGATTTCTTGTAGTATGCCGCCAGCTTTTTAACTGCCACGACGGTGGTTCTTATTAGTACTTCAAATGTTTCATTGGGTGACAAATCTGAAATGCTGCTGGAGGATTGTAGTTGCAGTGTATGTCGCAGTGCTGTTGCTAGCATGTGGCAACTACAGGGAATTCTGTGGAAAGACATAAGAGCATTTTTTATATTTGCCCCATTATCTGTCACAAAATATATGTGGCTTGCAAACTCTTGTACAGAAAATCCCAACATTGTGGAGATTGATTCAATAGCCTTTCTTATGTTTTCACCACATTTTTTACCATCAGTAAATTCGGAAACTGTCAACACTTGCGACTTTAAACATCCATTAAGCATAAAATGTACTGTTAGTGACAGAAAATGACGACACTTCATGTCTGTCCACATATCAGTAGTGACTGATATAATTCCATACTCTTTGATTGCTTCTTTGATTTGTTCTACTAATATTTCTTTAATTGTTTTGGCTTTTGCATCAGCATGGCGCTTTAAAGTGTTCCTGGAAGGTAATAGGTTTTTACTGCTAAATATACCATGTTTTGCTGTAAGTTCTATGCAAGAAGTAATGAGACTTTGCAATCCTTTTCCTTCGATTGCACTAAAAGGGTGCATATCAACCGATACAAATCTTAAAGCAGCTTCCTCAATCTTCTGTTTAAAAACAGCAGGAACTTTATTTGAAGTAGTAGCAAAAGATGTCATCTTTAGCTGATTAGGTCGATTGGCCGCCTTTATCTGACCACAGCTGAACACATGGTGTTTTAGGTGGGTGGTTCCACTTGTTTTTCTTTCGTGTTTTAGAATTTTGTTGCATAATTTACATAGCACAAATCCAGAGTACGAATCATTTTCTTTTTTAATCAGAAGTACAAAGCTTTTCCAAACTTCACTTCTCCGGCTGTCGCATTTTCTTTCTACTAATTTATTGGCTTCGTATAACTTTAAAATCTCAACTCGCTCGTTCTCCATTTTGCGAATAATAACTTCTGCTCGTAACTCCTACTTCACTATCCTGCTCTGCCTTTTTAAAATACAGTAAAATCTTTAAATGACAGACAGCGCTTAATGAGGCTATAATGGTCATCATTCTACTCCCATGCCTAGCGTAACAATGAGATAAGTTTCGTCACAATTCCCTGAAGGAATTGAACAATAAAGTCTCAGCCGGTTTAAATCCCATGAGATTAAGGAAATTTAGCAAAATTTACTGCGTATGTATGAAATTCCGTTAAGAAGGCATATTTAAACCCGAATCCGGCTCCGCTCCGGCTCCTGTTTATTTTAATTTTTTACGACTCCAGCTCCGCTCCGGCTAGGCCAAATGTAGCCGGAGTAGGACTCCGGCTCCTGTAGGAGTCCGACTCCGGCTAGTGGACACCTCTACTAGTTAGTACAGTGTCCAAATTTTAGGTTGGTGGCAACAGTAGAAGGTATCGAAAATGGCCGCTAGAATATCTGTATTCTAGGATCACCTTGGTCACGAGTTAGGAGTTTAAGTTTTATGAGTGTAAACTGTAAAACTTTACTGTTAGTAAACGAAGGTGGAACCAAGAAACACCCGCGCCGCATCTTATCCCCCACAAGGGCTTCATCACGTTTTTTGACTTTTAGGATTTTCGAGTTCGATTGACAATAACTGTTGCAACTTTGTATGCTAGACTTTTCAAAAAACTCTTTGACATAAGTAAAATAAACAGTTGCGACTTATTATCCGAATATCACTCTCTTATTAAGTTAAAAAATTTGAAAAAATACATAAAGAAACACTTTAAATTGGTAATAAGTGTAGAAAACAAATTACTTAAATACTGAAAATACATAAAACACTAGTATTCCCAAATTAGGTAGGTTATATACGCTCTTTCGTTCTTTTTAGTGTCGTCGGTTTCGTTCTTACCGGGTTCGAGTCCCGCACAGTGCAATACGTTTTTTTAAGTGTGATTAGCACGAGTTAGGGGTTTAAGTTTTATATGTGTGTAAACTGTAAAAAACTTACTGTTAGTAAACGATTTCTTATAAAAAAAAATGAAAAAATACATAAAGAAACACTTTAAATTGGTAATAACAAATTACTTAAATACTGAAAATACATGTTTAAGTTTTATATGTGTGTAAACTGTAAAAAACTTACTGTTAGTAAACGATTTCTTATAAAAAAAAATGAAAAAATACATAAAGAAACACTTTAAATTGGTAATAACAAATTACTTAAATACTGAAAATACATGTTTAAGTTTTATATGTGTGTAAACTGTAAAAAACTTACTGTTAGTAAACGATTTCTTATAAAAAAAAAATGAAAAAATACATAAAGAAACACTTTAAATTGGTAATAACAAATTACTTAAATACTGAAAATACATAAAACACTAGTATTCCCAAATTAGGTAGGTTATATACGCTCTTTCGTTCTTTTTAGTGTCGTCGGTTTCGTTCTTACCGGGTTCGAGTTCCGCACAGTGCAATACGTTTTTTTAGTGGGATTAGCACGAGTTAGGGGTGTAAACTGTAAAACTTACTGTTAGTTCACTAACACGTTTTATATGTCACAAATACGACGATGCTTGACGTTTTATATGTCACAAAAACGAGGTTTTTTCAAAGTCCCCAGACAATGTTAAAAAAATGAGCGCCCACTTGCGAAAAAAAACTAGTGATATTCGGATAATAAGTCGCATGTGAAATAAACAGCCTTGAATTGTGATGCCGTAGCGTAAATACTTTTTTTAATACATTATCTTGCTTGCTTGTCGACTAGGACATTCGGAGTGAATTAGTTCGACTGCTATCGTGTGAATAAAAATGTATCGCCGTTTTCCATCTGTGTTACTTCTGGGACTTGGAAATCTCGAGAACGTATTATTGTGAGGTGCCCAGTATCATTTTTCTCTTCTCTTTGGTGCGATTTGCGTGGCTGAATCTTTAAAATAATTCAATGAAAAATAAAATAACCTAAAAAACTTTTTAAAATAATTCCATGAAAAATAATAACCTTACATTATTATCGTAACTTTGATATATGGGAAACATTATTGTCGTAACTTTGATATATGGGAAACAGAGTTGCAATATATGTTGACTACGTTAGTCACGCAGACCTATATCTAACCTTGAAGTTATACGTTGGGTAGCTACCATGCATGGGGCAGTTCTGGTATTGTCGTAGCTTTGATATATGAGAAACAAAGTTGCAAATAGTTGTACGTAGTCACGCAGACAGGGGCAATAAAAAGGGGCCGGGCGAAAGTCTTACTGACTTTATACACGCTGGCTCTCTGTCTCGACGAACGACTGACCCTAAACGGCAACCTAAATACAGGCGCAAGTAATAAAATCACGATTCTATTGTCTTGCGGTTAAACTTATTTTGCGCCAACGCAGCATATATATATATGAACACTGCGAAAATTAATTCAACGTTTTTCAAGATAATTCAGTTTCACTTTGAAAAACTGCGGACCGTAAAAGTAGGATCATACGCGGCGATAACTAATAACTTGTCTGACGAAACAATTTATTTGTTACAACCTTTTTTATTTAAACACTTTCCTTGTTTCTGTAAATAGTGTATGCATCTTCTCTCTGCTCGTAACCCCCATAAAGAAACAACACTCTTTTATCTTTGACGTGAAGATAACATACATAAGACTGAGAGAGATAACCATTCCAAAGAAAAAGACACAATTACAGTGAAATATCAAGTAGTTACGAATCTAAAATAAATCAGTGATATGAGTTCTCAACCACAATCAGCAAAGCGGAAAAAGCTAGTGATTTTCAGATAATAAGTCGCATGTGAAATAAAAACAGCCTTGAATTGTGATGCCGTAGCGTAAATACTTTTTTTTAATACATTAGCTTGCTTGTCGACTAGGACATTCGGAGTGAATTAGTTCGACTGCTATCGTATGAATAAAAATGTATCGCCGTTTTCCATCTGTGTTACTTCTGGGACTTGGAAATCTCGAGAACGTATGTATTATTGCGAGGTCCCCCAGTATCATTTTTCTCTTCTCTTTGGTGCGATTTGCGTGGCTGAATCTTTAAAATAATTCAATGAAAAATAATAACCTAAAAAACTTTTAAAAATAATTCCATGAAAAATAATAATAACCTTACATTATTGTCGTAACTTTGATATATGGGAAACAAAGTTGCAATATATGTTGTACTACGTTATTCACGCAGAAGTTTATACATACAAAGTTGCAAATAGTTGTACGATCACGCAGACAGGGGGAAGAAAAAGGGGCCGGGCGAAAGTCTTAAGCCCGATGCACACATACACCCTTGCGGGTGCCGTAAGGTGTCTACGGCGCGGCTTGCGGCCAAACTTTCGGCGGTTGATGCACACTGCGACGGTTGTGCGGTCTGTACGGTGATGTGCGGCTGCAACGAGTTGGTCTTGCGTCGTCTGCGGCAAAGTAGAAAATTTTCTACTTTGCCGCATAGCCGTGAACGGCACGAAGTAGAATAATTTGATATAAAATAAGTTAAATAACATCTTCGTGCATTATTTCGTTTGATGTGACAGTTTTGACAAATTACTAGGTTTCGGCGTTAGAAATGTTTGTTTGAAAGCAATAAGGCTTCCATGTGTACGACACAGCAGTGGAATACTGCTTTGCTGGTCAAATTATCAAGACCTTTTTTCTGCATTTTTCTATGTTCTCAGTAGCAGGCATTAAATTATGATAGCCCTATAGCAGGTATTACATTATTGTAGGCCTATACCTATCCAAAGTGACAATTGTATTGTTGCAATGGATGAAGTTTGCTTTGAAACTTTGCTTAATCTGCATTCCACAATTGAAGCATATGTTCTATATGAAAGTTTATCAGGGATTGAAAGGTATAGTACAGTGATAAAGTTAGAAATCCTTACACATATGGTATTTGAGTATTACATTTGAGTAAATTAGTAGTATAGTGATAAAGTGAGAGTATACTATATCTTATTTGAATATTTATTAAGCTATTGTTTTAATGTTCAGAAATGTTTGGGTGCATGAAATGCTAAAAGAAAGAGACAGCAAATCAGAATTTATCCTGGCTGAGCAACTTCTTGGAGTTGGAGACCCAGACAAATGTCACCAATATTTTAGAATGAGTAAAGAAAAATTCTATACATTGCTGAAGGCTATTGAGCCCAAAATACAAAAAATAGACACTCCTTGGAGGAAAGCAATTTCTCCACAACGTCGCCTGATTTTGACCTTACGATACCTTGCAACAGGTGCATCTCAGCTACATATAGGTTTTTCATTTAGAGTGGGTCACACTACAGTAGGTATGATTATCAGAGAGTGCTGTTCGGCGCTATGGGAATGTTTGGTGCCAATAGTTTTGCGCCCTCCTACTGCAGAAGATTGGTTGCAAATTGCTGATGATTTTCAGAAGTTTTGGCAATGCTCAAACTGCATTGGAGCAATCGACGGGAAACACATCAGAATTAAGGCTCCACCTAACAGTGGTACTGAATTTTATAATTATAAGGGTTTTTTCTCCATTGTGCTTTTAGCAATTTGTGATGCTCATTATCGTTTTGTTCTGGTGGATATCGGTGACTCAGGCCGCCATAGTGATGGTGGTATCTTCAGTAATTCAAGAATTGGAAAAAAATTTGATAAAGGTTCTTTAAGTATTCCTGCCCCTAATAGCTTGGCAGGATCTGACATTAATGTTCCTTATTATTTTGCTGCTGATGATGCTTTTCCATTGAAGACTGGAATTGTTAAGCCATATCCAGGACGGCACCTCAGTGAGGACAAGCAAATTTTTAATTATCGACTGAGTCGTGGAAGAAGAGTTGTAGAGAACGCTTTTGGTATACTTGCCGTAAGATGGCAAGTATTCTATAAAATGCTGAATTGTGATCCAGAAATGGCACAGTGTATAGTACAGGCCTGTGTGGTTCTTCATAACTTCCTACAAAGTCCACGTCAGGTAGGATCTCATATTTATGGGGATCAATTTGATGGAAATGGCAACACAGTGAATGGTAACTGGAGACAAACTATTCCTTCAACTGTGAATATGGATTCACTTGGACATATTGGCTCAAACTTTTATTCCAGATATGCAGGTTTTTACAGGGATGAGTTAAAAAAATATTTTTTAAAAGATGGCGCAGTTGCATGGCAGTGGAGTAGGTAAAGTTTAGGTTATGTTTGCTGTTTGTATTTACTATTTTCTTTAATTTAAGTTGCCAGCTTTTGAAAAATTGGAGTGCCTTTACCATCAATTTCTGTTTTGACAGTTGCTATTTCTTTTCACATTACGTTTTTCTAGAAAGTAGTGCAGTATGGAAATTGAAAAAAATTTTAATATGAAGCTTATTGACCTTGTTTCTCAAGCTAATCTTATTTACAACCCATGTCATCCAGAGCATAAAATTAGAGGCAAAACATTGCCCAGGAATTAAACTCGACAGGTAAGTTTGCATCTTATTACAAAAATAATTACTAAATTTATTTTGACTTTCAGTTGACCAGTGTCAGAAGCGTTGGCGTACGCTGCGAACAGCGTATGGCAAAAAGCACAAAAAAAATACAGAAGCTCCAAGTGGGTCTGGTACCCTTCCACCAGAGAGATGGCAGTATTACCACCAACTATCTTTTTTGGATAGTTATATAAAGCATAGAGGGTATGTGAATGGTATGTGGTAATAAAAATATTTATTGTTCTTTCTGTTTGTGTAGATCTGTAGACAACTTTGCTGATGGCAGTAGTTCTACTCAGTTTTTTTTGGACAACCCTGGTCAGTATGTAAAATGTTTATGTATAAAATTTTGTGTTGCTCGTAACCATGAAAGAAGTTATATTTTTGTTTTATAATATTTAAAGAGGATTCCAGCGGCAGCATTGAAAGTACCAGAGAAGATAATTCCTTTTCTTCTGATTCTACGCCTGCAAATGCAACTCAACCAGAAGAACCAAGTTGCAAAAGGAAGAAAACAGACAAACAAAAAGTACAGGTACACGTACACTCAACCCTTTAGGTGCGAGATTGTTTTTCGTAATTTTTCACTTTTTGACCAGGTCTCACTTAATTGGATTTTGCTAGACCAAAACTTTCTTCATGAAGTTTGTGCAGTATGAAATTATCTTCAAATTCATATTATTTTGATGACTCATCATTAAATTGATGATGTCATAATAAATCTTAGATTATTGAATATTTCAGAAAAGAACAGAAATATTAAAATATAATGTATTACAAACTTGATCAGTATGTAAAAACCTTCCTTTTGATGTATGATTTGTAAAGTTACCTGAATCATAAAGGAAAAAAATTACAAAAACCTTCGATATGTCGATTCTAAACCACAAACTAATTGCTGTGTAACCAAAATTTATTGACTTTAGTGAGGTTTCTATAACTTATGGGCTGTTATTACTACAATAAAACCAACAATACACACAAATTCAATAACCAAAATCACTTAAAGTCTTATAAAATCATCTTGGAAATGTGTTAGGAGAGTTCGCTGTGTCTTAAGGATGATCCATTTCCTGTTTATTAAAAAAGTAGGACTATTAAAGTAACTTGTGATAGGATCTAGCCATCTGGCTCCGGGCACGTCCAAAGGGTTTTAAGCATATGCTTTAGTTCATGATATTATAAATAAAAACCAAACTTAGTAATGTTTTTGTTTTGCAGACAGAGATGTTAAGTTATTTGAGGCAAAGCTCAAGTCATCTTGCAGAACTCCAGGAAAGGAAATTAGATAGACTAGACCACTTTGGTAAATTTGTGGTGGCACAATTAAGAGAAAAACCTGCAGAGCTTGTGGAGGCGTACATGAAGGAAATAAGCAGTCTTCTTTTTGCGGATTGTATTTTGGAGCTTAATGTTGCACAACAGTCCCACTTTGGTAAATTTGTGGTGGCACAATTAAGAGAAAAACCTGCAGAGCTTGTGGAGGCGTACATGAAGGAAATAAGCAGTCTTCTTTTTGCGGATTGTATTTTGGAGCTTAATGTTGCACAACAGTCCACTTAGTTATTGTCTGAGTATTTCCTTTAATGTTATTTTTATTTCGTTTTAATAAAATTGAAAAAGGATAAAAAATACATGAAGTTGATTTTTTGTGAGGAAATGTTTGAGGTGACACAAAAAACCTTGCAGGTGTGCGTATACGCCCGGACAGCCGCGCAAGAGCGCCGCAGACTGTCTGGGGATTTCCCGGCCGCAGCCGCAATTGTTTCCAGTGTGCATCCTGCTTTACTGACTTTATACGTGCTGGCTCTCTGTCTCGACGAACGACTAACCGTAAACGGCAACCTAAATACAGGCGGAACTAATAAAATCACGATTCTATTGTCTTGCGGTTAAACTTATTTTGCGCCAACGCAGCATATATATATATATATATGGACACTGCGAAAATTAATTCAACGTTTTTCAAGATAATTCAGTTTCACTTTGAAAAACTGCGGACCGTAAAAGTAGGATCATACGAATAATAACTAATAAGTTGTCTGACGAAACAATTTATTTGTTACCTTTTTTTACTTAAACACTTTCCTTGTTTCTGTAAATAGTGAAACTGCGGACCGTAAAAGTAGGATCATACGCGGCGATAACTAATAAGTTGTCTGACGAAACAATTTATTTGTTACAACCTTTTTTATTTAAACACTTTCCTTGTTTCTGTAAATAGTGTATGCATCTTCTCTCTGCTCGTAACCCCCATAAAGAAACAACACTCTTTTATCTTTGACGTGAAAATAACATACATAAGACTGAGAGATAACCATTCCATAGAAAAAGACACAATTACAGTGAAATATCAAGTAGTTACGAATCCCCCATAAAGAAACAACACTCTTTTATCTTTGACGTGAAAATAACATACATAAGACTGAGAGAGATAACCATTCCATAGAAAAAGACACAATTACAGTGAAATATCAAGTAGTTACGAATCTAAAATAAATCAGTGATATGAGTTCTCAACCACAATCAGCAAAGCAAGCATTTTTGAAAAGTCAGAACAGGACCGGTCAACAGCCAAGGCCCAAAGCCTTTAGCACCAGAAATAGTTAAGAAACATCGAGTGAGTGTTGGTTCTTCAGAGGTATCGTCGGCACAGAGATACGTTGGACATTTAGTACCATGGATGAAAATGCAAAATTGAATCTGCGTTGCCGACCTTTTTTTTATTTAGGTTATTTTTCCAGTGGTACCATCGATGAAAATGCAAAATTGAATCTGCTTTGCCGACCTTTTTTTTACAGAGGTATCGTCGGCACAGAAATACACGTTGGACATTTTAGGTTATTTTTCCAGTGGTACCGTCGATGAAAATGCAAAATTGAATCTGCTTTGCCGACCTTTTTTTTTATTTAGGTTATTTTTCTAGTGGTACCATCGATGAAAATGCAAAATTGAATCTGCTTTGCCGACCTTTTTTTTATTAAGTGTTGCCCCGATTTAGTACTTGACATATGCGGAACCATGATTCGAACTGTTTAGTTTCAATACTGAATCAAAGTATCTACTTTTTAGTGTTTGGCCGATGAAACAACTGATGCAAGTCACGAGGAGCAATATTGTCAATGATTCATTGCAGAGGAAAATGGCATGAGATTTGGAAAAACTTTTTTGGTTTCGTTAACGCTCCTGTTCCTAAATTTATTGACGAACTTTGGTGTGTTGGGGGGTAAAGTTAGCAGAACTTCGTTGCCAAGGCGCTAGATGGGGCTTTAAATATGACCAGAAAATTCAGGGGGTGTTGGTTAATCTTCCTCAAGTTGATGATGAAAATATAAGGGAGAAGGTGAGTGTCATGTTTGTTGTTGAATGAGGTTCTGTTCTATATTGGTGGGGTTCTACAGTGAGGCATGCTGTGGGAACCTTGGATTTAGGCCAGAGTTGGCGCATTACCCCAACGTTGTATTTAAACATTCTATTCTGTATGGGTGAGGTTCTACAGTGAGGCACGCCATTGGTCCTGAGAGTTTTTTTCGGCAAAAGATTACTGTGTAGATGTTACGGTGATTTGCTGTTGTTGGTTAAGAGTTGTCCGCTTTAAATTGTTGATATAGTAGAGCCATACCTAGTTTGCAGTAATCTTGCATGTGTCAAAACGTTTCATACAACATTATACATATATGGTAGAATGTCATCCTGAAAAGGGCTGACATATGTTTTAGCACTAACCGCTCATATTTTACGAAAGTACTTTTCATACCCATTGTCTTAACCTAGTCGTGTTTTAATAAACGGAAGCAGGTTCCCACAAAAGATTTTATCGACATTTTGGACGTATATGAAGAGGATGTGCCCTTGCCGAACTGCGGATTTACCATAACAAGTGGAAAGAGAAAGATGCTAGCCATTGTACCTACTTTTGACATCATGCGTGCTGTAGCAGACACGATGTTACCGAATGTAAAAATTTTATTACAAGTATGTGTATGGAAGGCAGACTAATTATAAGTTGCCGTACATAAAATTGTATTACATTTTCCTTGTACATATTTTAGACACTTCCGGTGACCACTGACCACAGCATCGGCAGTTACGAAGGTTGAAAAGACTTAGAGACAAAACAAGAGCGCTAACTTCGCTTGCGTTAATGAATCCTTCCTACAGATGAAATCGTGAGGATTTTTGCAGAAACGAAACCCCGCAAACTTGATATTCCATTATAATTTTTTGTTCAGATATGAATTTTTTATAATTTTTTGTTCAGATATGAATTTTGTTTGTTTTAATTAAACCGGTTCTTTGTTTTTGATTTCCTAAATAGAACTGTTTTCGATTTCTTTGAAGTTTGTGTGATTGAAATGTATAACTTTCTACACGCCTCTCTTTAACCCACGAGACGGTCAAAGTAAGCGTATTGCGGATCGAATAAAAACGATATGGTGTCGATTGTCAAAGTAAGCGTATTGCGGATCGAATAAAAACGATATGGTGTAGCGATTGCAGCGATGTTGACTCCAAGTTCGTTTTTATTAGAATGGTTACACTTTATAAACTTTTGCGTGCGAAAACGACAGCGGTGAAAAAAGGGCAACTTAGAGAGCACAGTAACAGAATAAGGTAGTGTCTGTGATTACGCAATGGCGATGGGCAAATAACACGTAACGGAATTGCGCAATGCAGAATGTGACCGGACTAAGTTTCAGTCGGCACATAACTCCCCCCGGCGAGCATCGAAGAGTTGTCTTTCATCTGGTCTGCAATGACTTTTGGTGGGCGGCCTCGTCGTGGGGGTTGGGCGGTTTGGACTGGTGTTCCGAGATCTACATGTGCGCGGGTTTCAATCGATCGACACCAGTTGGTCTTTACCGCCCACGTCTAGTTAAAACGCTTTTGGACCATTTTCGATAACCCTGTAAGGTCCGTCGTAGGAGCGGTGAGAGTGGCTTACGATGTGCATCTCTGCGAATGAACACGTACTCTTACCTTGTTCAAGCTGTTTGTAACGGATGAGGGTGGAATGCAATGACGTGACATGGCAACCGGAGCCAGTTTCCGCAAGATTTCTTGTAGTTGTTTAAGAAATTCGGGTGCTGCTGGTTGTGTCTCCTTGTACGTTGTTGTATCTCCTGGAACGGCGACTAGTGTACCATGCACTAATTCCGCAGACAAAGTTTGCAAGTCGTCCTTTGGCATTGTTCGGATTCCCAAGAGAACCACCCAGTTTGGATCGGTCAAACGGGCCATCAGGGCACTTTTCAAGTGACGATGGAACCTTTCTACGAGACCATTTGCCTGTGGATGAAACGCTGTGGTTTGATGAAGTTATATATCTAGGAACTCGTTGATCTTGGACCACAGTGTGGACCACACAATTCACTGTGGTACTGTGGTCCGCGGTCTGACGACACGTTCGTAGGGATTCCGAATCTTGATATCCAGTTGTATATGAACCAGTCTGCAGACTATGGCAGTTCCCGACGAGATCTCGCGCGTACAAGACCAGATATTTTCGCGTGCACGTCCCAAGAGAACCACCCAGTTTGGATCGGTCAAACGGGCCATCAGGGCACTTTTCAAGTGACGATGGAACCTTTCTACGAGACCATTTGCCTGTGGATGAAACGCTGTGGTTTGATGAAGTTATATATCTAGGAACTCGTTGATCTTGGACCACAGTGTGGACCACACAATTCACTGTGGTGCTGTGGTCCGCGGTCTGACGACACGTTCGTAGGGATTCCGAATCTTGATATCCAGTTGTATATGAACCAGTCTGCAGACTATGGCAGTTCCCGACGAGATCTCGCGCGTACAAGACCAGATATTTTCGCGTGCACGCGTGCAAGTACACAAAATCTGCGTGCAAAGTTCATGAAATAATAAATTTATCTAATAACCGGCTCGCAATTAAATAAATTATGGCACCACAATTATTTCCATGCTAGATACAAGCAATGGCGTTATTTTCACACAGATTCGTTTAAAACATTCCAGCGATTAATACGTCACAGATACCATCATAAAGGTTATAGTTGCTCGACAATGACTGCAAAGCTTAGGGTTAGTAGGTTACAACAACCACGTTCAACAGTGAACACAGACAGTTATTTACAAAATGTCAGAACCACGTTCAACAGTGAACACAGACAGTTATTTACAAAATGTCAGATAATAATAAAGAACCCGAAGCCAAAGCCACAGAAACGTCAGTGAATTCTGCAACCAAAAGAAGACAGCCAGAAGAATATTCATTTCTGTTTGCAATGTAAGAAGACTATTTCTCGTGGTAATCCAGCTTCCAGGAAGCGACATGCCGATAATGCTCATCGGAATGATAAATCATTTGACTTGAAAAAATTCATAGTGCCATACGACCACATCAAAGCTCATGATATAAGGAAAGTAATGAAAAAAGCAGTTGGGACCTCGGATCACTGTGACAGTACTGACTTAGACTCTTCTAAGTCAATGGACGTTTCTGAAGGTATGCTAATGCAAGAAGTACCTGATGATAACACCGCCCCCAACGTTATCGATTAAAGCTGCGCCAACCGTTCAAACTACTTCGTCTGGTATAACAACTTCACCAAGCACATCGATGACCTATGATGAACACTTTAAAACAATTCATGAAAAGTTGGATGATTTGGTTAAAAATCGATCAGAAGAAGTACAAAAAACACCTTACAGAGATAATGAAAGTACTGGTCATTTTCAAATACTAGGAAAGGCTCAATGTTTACACGATATAGAAGGGTCTTGTTATTCATTTTATATTAACGACTTCGGGGGAGGACTTACCCGATGTATGGTTTGCTTCGAGCATCTTTGTGACACCTATCCGCGTTTAGGACACGTCAAGGAGCCAATGCTTGCAAAGAAAACTTATCCCAGCATTCAAAAGAACGCAGGAAACACGTTGTCTACTGGGCTTGAGATACCAGAAGAGAGAATGAAACATCTTGTTTCTGGTAACAACCAAACATGGTACAGTTTAAAAAGTATGCTGATTGAGCACGCAAGCTGTTCCTCAAAACGAAACGGCGGCTTGAGCCACCACAAAGCATTAATTTGGAAAAAGAAAAATTCACGAATTGGGATCAAAAATAACTGAAATAGTAGCAAACCAACTGAGTAGCGCTTTGATTACGATAAAAGTAAAAGCCGCCACACTTCACTACGAGTCCATGATTTATTTCATTTCTTCACTGCTGGGGTTCAGATGTTGGGAACATAGGACATGGACGGAACCAATTTAATCAAATGTTAAACGTGTTCCAAACACACTTGTTTTTGAAAAGCCGCCACACTTCACTACGAGTCCATGATTTATTTCATTTCTTCACTGCTGGGGTTCAGATGTTGGGAACATAGGACATGGACGGAACCAATTTAATCAAATGTTAAACGTGTTCCAAACACACTTGTTTTTGAAAACTAAAGTGTTAAGCACCCCTTTACCATCGACGGGTGTATTTCCACACTTCTCTACAGCATCGGATAAATCGACACCATGCTGAATCACGCGGTCATGATTTTGGTGCAGCATAGGGGTAAAAAAATCACGATACCTGTAGACGCACCAACGGTTTACCATCTCTCGGGTGCAATAATCTTGAAGGCGGCACAGCTGCTAATTTGGCAGAACAAGTGTTTGAGGCCATTTGTGGAACATCCTCAGTAAAGCTACCTCAAGTTCAATTGTCTTATCTTGTTGCACATCAGGCAGATGGGCAATATCAGGCCAAGCAATTTAAGACCACTTTAACTCTGATGAAAACACAATTGAAAGCAGGGGTCAGTCCAATGATACTCTGCTACGAAGAACGAACGTAGATTGGATGTACCCCCTACCAATTCAATGTCGTAACACATTAAAGGAAATGGCTTCCTTATATCTTGACGGTTGGGAAGAGTACAACTTGCCTATGCATCGTGTTCCCGTTTTTATAGACCAAAGAGGAAGGGCATCTTGGTATGCTGATAACAGTAAAGTTCTTTCCCGTCTTGGAGCAAAAGCGGGTAGTTTCGTCTTATGTGACCAGCCGTCCTAATATTGAAATTTTTATTACCGCCCGCTGCCGCTTTTTACTCTTTGCCTTTACCCGCTTTATATTCGTTGTTTTCCGCTTTTTACCCGTTGTTTTCCGCTTTTTACCCGCTGCATCTGTTTTAAATGTCGTGTTGATGTTTGTATATTTTATTTCGTTTTTAATTTTTCCGCGTGCATGACGTAAATTTTGGCGTGCTTATCAAAAGCTTAATAAAATAACTCGCGCGTGCAGCTGCCATACTCTGCAGACTGGTATATCGCTCTTACACAAGATTGTCGTTGCGTCCTTCATCGGAACTGCTTCGGGCCATCTCGTATACCTGGCAACAACCATCGTTAGTAAATACCTGTTACCCTGAGAAATTGGAAGTGGGCCGACTATATCACGGTTGACGTCGGCAAATCTTACTCTAGGCGGTGGGTAATTTTGTAAAGGAGCTCGGGTATGCTGTTGGATTTTAACTTTTTGACAGGCTAGGCATTGCTTAGTCCACAAACCGACTTCTTTCTTTTAAGCCCATGCCACATGAACTTGTTTGCTATAAGCCGCCGAGTGGTTCTTAGAGAGGTGGGCCAAACCATGTAAGACGTCAAAACTAAAAACATACAAATGGATTCAGCAGGCACAAGTAATTTCAATTGAGTGGTAAGTTAGAGAAAAAAGTTAAGTGGGTCTAGCATCTGTTGTGTATATTCGATATATTTATGTGTGTTTGTGAGTGGTAAGTTAGAGAAAAAAGTTAAGTGGGACTAGCATCTGTTGTGTATATTAGATACATTTATATGTGTGTTTGTGTTATATGTATATTACTACTTTTACGAAATTAGTGTTTATGATGGGTTTCGACTACTTTTCTTTTTTGGCAGTGGTAATTCTAACCTCTTAACTATGGGAAAATATTGATTAAATAATGTATTGCGTACATATGGGAAGAATTAAAATATTCAATTTTGATGATTAAGAAAACGAGGCTTATGTGTGTTTGTGTTATATGTATATTTAATACATTGTGGACAATACATTTTTTACGAAATTAGTGTTTATGATGGTTTCGACTACTTTTCTTTTTTGGCAGTAGTAATTCTAATGAGAAAAAAGTTCTTTTTTGGCAGTGGTAATTCTAACCTCTTAACTATGGGAAAATATTGATTAAAAAATGTATTGCGTACATATGGGAAGAATTAAAATATTCAATTTTGATGATTAAGAAAACGAGGCTTATGTGTGTTTGTGTTATATGTATATTTAATACATTGTGGACAATACATTTTTTACGAAATTAGTGTTTATGATGGTTTCGACTACTTTTCTTTTTTGGCAGTAGTAATTCTAATGAGAAAAAAGTTAAGTGGGACTAGCATCTGTTGTGTATATTAGATACATTTATATGTGTGTTTGTGTTATATGTATATAATACATTCATTGACAATACATTTTTTACGAAATTAGTGTTTATGATGGGTTTCGACTACTTTTCTTTTTTGGCAGTAGTAATTCTAAATTTAAAATCCCTTTTAACTATGGGAAAATATTGATTAAATATATTATATGTGTGTTTGTGTTACCTAATGAGAAAAAAGTTAAGTGGGACTAGCATCTGTTGTGTATATTAGATACATTTATATGTGTGTTTGTGTTATATGTATATAATACATTCATTGACAATACATTTTTTACGAAATTAGTGTTTATGATGGGTTTCGACTACTTTTCTTTTTTGGCAGTAGTAATTCTAAATTTAAAATCCCTTTTAACTATGGGAAAATATTGATTAAATATATTATATGTGTGTTTGTGTTATATGTATATTAATACATTGACAATACTACATTTTTTACGAAATTAGTGTTTAATGGGTTTCGACTACTTTTCTTTTTTGGCAGTAGTAATTCTAAATTTAAATTTTCACTCTTTACTATGGGAAAATATTGATTAAATACATTTATATGTGTGTTTGTGTTATATGTATATTAATACATTAATAATACTACATTTTTTACGAAATTAGTGTTTAATGGGTTTCGACTACTTTTCTTTTTTGGCAGTAGTAATTCTAAATTTAAATTTTCACTCTTTACTATGGGAAAATATTGATTAAATGTATTGCGTACATATGGGGAGAATTAAAATATTCAATTTCGACGTTTAAGAAAACGAGGGTAAATGGCCATGTGAACGCACGTCAATTCTGACCAAAAATTGCCTCTTTTTTTGGCCTGGCCAAGTTTGGAAAAGATTCTTTTTCGTTTGGTCATGTGAACGGGCTAATAGAGGGGTGGGCCAAACCATGTAAGACGTCAAACACCTTTTTTCGCCAGTTTACTGGTATGATTGGTCGTGAGTTTCCAGTGGAAACGTCGCACAGCAGTTTTAGTGCCTGTGGCGTCAGTGGCTGTATCCTTGCTTGTACTTCTGGGTCGAGCTGCGCTTTCGCTAACTTCCTGTAGTCCAGGTCGATGACCGCAGCATGTACGTTTCCCACGAGCGCACGGGAAAGGGTCAGCAACCCGGTTGTTCTTACCGCGCTGACGTGTTAGACGTCGGTAGTGTATTCTGATATATTTTGCTTATAGATCGCCTGTTTGACATGTTTAACTCAAAAAACCCTTGTGGAAAAGAATACAAAGCTCCACTAAGTCAGTTAAGCAAGTTGAAATGTTTTAACTTCCTGTCAGAAGCAGAAGAATACCTTACTAATCTATATTGTGATGGTCAACCACTTTACATAAGTAAAAGAAAAATTCATATTGTTGGCTACTTAATAAACATAAAGTATTCAGTCTATGTACCATCCATTAATTAAAAAAGAAAAAGCACTCGCCTTTTTACTGACATACAAATTTAGTCAAGATTTTCTTGAGCTTTTTTTTGGAGCTGTTCGTGGGAGCAATGGCTGGAATAACAACCCAACATGCAGGCAGTTTAAATCAGCATATATAAGGCTTTTAAACTGGAGGTAATGTATGCAAGATCCATCAAATAATGCAGATATTCTTGCAATACAACAACAGTAGAAAAAACAACAAGTGAAATAGGAAACTACAACCTTGATGCCCCATTAGTAGATCCAACGATAAACGACCACAGCTATTTTCCAGTATTTTCTTATTCTTCAACATTGTTGACATTGTTATGTAACCATACAACCCAGCCACCAAGTTATGATCAGCGATACATTTTGATAAAAATTAAAGACAATGGTGGACTGACTTACCCATCACTGGATTTAATAAAGGTGTGTGCAACCACAGAGAAGGTATTTCGCCGTTACCTAGCAGTTACAAACAGCCCAACGAACAGAAAAGGAATACACACTGCTACAAGCAGCCTAACAAACAGAAAAGGAATACACACTGCTAGATTTCAATTAATGTATTGGAACATTTATCCTGTGACCGACATCTGTTTCAACAGTTAGGTGACCATCAATTTGATACAGAGCCGACAGACACAATCATCAGATAAACTGATAAAATCAATTAAAGTCATACCTTCTCTAGGTGACCATCAATTTGATACAGAGCCGACAGACACAATCATCAGATTAAACTGATAAAATCAATTAAAGTCATACCTTCTAATCTGGCTTCATCATGAAGGTAAAATGTATACTTCCAAAGTGAGGGGAGAATTTAAGAATTTAAAAGACAAAAATTGAATAAATTAGTTTTTCCAAAAAGTGAGGGGAGATTTTTATAATTTAAAAGACAAAAATTGAATAAAATAGTTTTTACTATTCAATAATCAGTAAATGTTTGTTTCGTTTTCTTTAATTTCTTGGTGCTTTTAAGTTTCGTTTCCTTTAACATTAATCCCCCAAAAAATATTTTTTTTATAAAATTTCTTTTCCGTTAGCATTAATCCCCCGAAAAATATTTTTTTATAAAATTTCTTTTTCGTTTTTCTTTGTTATACACATTGTTTTGATTTAAGTTATTAAACAAAATAAAAACCTGAAGAAAAGGTTTTCTAACTTCTTGGTGCTTTTAAGTTTCGTTCCCTTTAACATTAATCCCCCCAAAAATATTTTATTTTTTTTATAAAATTTCTTTTCCGTTTTTCTTGGTTATACACATTGTTTTGATTTAAGTTATTGAACAAAATAAACCTGAAGAAAAGGTTTTCACAAACATTCAGATACGGAATTCAAGCCTGCCACACAGATTTTCTACAGCACTATAGCCACATAAAATATCTGAAGCTATTATACAACTTTACCAGAAAAAATCAATCTCTATAATGATGAACGGCTAACTCAACTGGCATAATAAAATGCCTAATATGTCTAAATGCGATTACGTGGGAATGTACTAAACGTCAAACAGTGTATTTCCGTTAGGAAATTTACCTGAAAAAAAAAATTTTCAAAATTATCCCTATAGTATATTAGTATCTCTATGGTCGGAAGAGTACTCTTGTTTGGGGTAGCCGACGATGACCCCTGAACGCGGCAAGCTCACGCAAAAAAGATTTCGAGGGCGAGAACTCAGAATCTTTGCCGTGTATTCGATGCAAATCTTGCGGCACGTATGTTTCCCCCAGAAAAAAATCATTTTTTTGCCTTTATGGATAACCGGAACCGTGTCAATGTAAAGTCATATAAGCATGTTATGGCCATTTAATTAAAATTAACTGGATGCAACGGGTACCCGTCGGCACAATACAACAGAACTATGATTTTGGCCCACACACAGTTACCGATTGGTATAATTTCTGTCGAGAAATGTGCTTGCTGGGATTTAGCAAGAGAGAGCCCATGAGAGGACCAAACACCATCGTGGAAATTGAGTCTCTTCTTCGGGGCAAGAGGAAGTATAACCGTGGCAGGTTACTTCGTGGTGACGTCCAAAAAGACGATGTCAATAACACGGACGATGAGGACCTACCTAGACCTTGCTCCCAATCATTCAAAACGAAGTCGTCCTCCACTCCTGGGCAGCTTACACTGGATTGGACCAGCTCGGGTATTCACCCGCAGACGGGCGCACACACACACAGACCATTGAGTCCACGTGGCACCACATGAAGACGACACTACTCCGCAACATGCGAGGTGTTAAGCCTGAGTTACTGGATTCCTATTTGGCAGAGCTGTGGGCAAGAAAGTTGTATCGCGATCATGTCGCATTAATGGAGAAGCTTATCGATTGGATCGTTGCAATAAAAACCGTTGCTATAGAAGCCAACGTCAAACCGTATTTGAATTCGATACGATTTGGTGTAAACACAACTTTTATGTTGTCTACCTGGTTGCAGCAACCGCTGTACTGACTGTAAGTTGTTTTGCGTACCCGCAAAAAAATTATGCAAATCAGCAAAACGGCTGTGGGCCGATGATCTTGAAAAAGTTATTCGGCAATTTCGAAACGACAACCTGTATAAGGCTGTGGGCCGATGATCTTGAAAAAGTTATTAAATTTTTAAACAACCTGTATAAACGAGACGCAGTGAAAATATGCCTGGCCAAGTTTGGAAAAGATTCTTTTTCGTTTGGTCATGTGAACGGGCTAATAGAGGGGTGGGCCAAACCATGTAAGACGTCAAACACCTTTTTTCGCCAGTTTACTGGTATGATTGGTCGTGAGTTTCCAGTGGAAACGTCGCACAGCAGTTTTAGTGCCTGTGGCGTCAGTGGCTGTATCCTTGCTTGTACTTCTGGGTCGAGCTGCGCTTTCGCTAACTTCCTGTAGTCCAGGTCGATGACCGCAGCATGTACGTTTCCCACGAGCGCACGGGAAAGTGTCAGCAACCCGGTTGTTCTTACCGCGCTGACGTGTTAGACGTCGGTAGTGTATTCTGATATATTTTGCTTATAGATCGCCTGTTTGACATGTTTAACTCAAAAAACCCTTGTGGAAAAGAATACAAAGCTCCACTAAGTCAGTTAAGCAAGTTGAAATGTTTTAACTTCCTGTCAGAAGCAGAAGAATACCTTACGTCAGTGGCTGTATCCTTGCTTGTACTTCTGGGTCGAGCTGCGCTTTCGCTAACTTCCTGTAGTCCAGGTCGATGACCGCAGCATGTACGTTTCCCACGAGCGCACGGGAAAGTGTCAGCAACCCGGTTGTTCTTACCGCGCTGACGTGTTAGACGTCGGTAGTGTATTCTGATATATTTTGCTTATAGATCGCCTGTTTGACATGTTTAACTCAAAAAACCCTTGTGGAAAAGAATACAAAGCTCCACTAAGTCAGTTAAGCAAGTTGAAATGTTTTAACTTCCTGTCAGAAGCAGAAGAATACCTTACTAATCTATATTGTGATGGTCAACCACTTTACATAAGTAAAAGAAAAATTCATATTGTTGGCTACTTAATAAACATAAAGTATTCAGTCTATGTACCATCCATTAATTAAAAAAGAAAAAGCACTCGCCTTTTTACTGACATACAAATTTAGTCAAGATTTTCTTGAGCTTTTTTTTGGAGCTGTTCGTGGGAGCAATGGCTGGAATAACAACCCAACATGCAGGCAGTTTAAATCAGCATATATAAGGCTTTTAAACTTGAGGTAATGTATGCAAGATCCATCAAATAATGCAGATATTCTTGCAATACAACAACAGTAGAAAAAACAACAAGTGAAATAGGAAACTACAACCTTGATGCCCCATTAGTAGATCCAACGATAAACGACCACAGCTATTTTCCAGTATTTTCTTATTCTTCAACATTGTTGACATTGTTATGTAACCATACAACCCAGCCACCAAGTTATGATCAGCGATACATTTTGATAAAAATTAAAGACAATGGTGGACTGACTTACCCATCACTGGATTTAATAAAGGTGTGTGCAACCACAGAGAAGGTATTTCGCCGTTACCTAGCAGTTACAAACAGCCCAACGAACAGAAAAGGAATACACACTGCTACAAGCAGCCTAACAAACAGAAAAGGAATACACACTGCTACAAGCAGCCTAACAAACAGAAAAGGAATACACACTGCTAGATTTCAATTAATGTATTGGAACATTTATCCTGTGACCGACATCTGTTTCAACAGTTAGGTGACCATCAATTTGATACAGAGCCGACAGACACAATCATCAGATAAACTGATAAAATCAATTAAAGTCATACCTTCTCTAGGTGACCATCAATTTGATACAGAGCCGACAGACACAATCATCAGATTAAACTGATAAAATCAATTAAAGTCATACCTTCTAATCTGGCTTCATCATGAAGGTAAAATGTATACTTCCAAAGTGAGGGGAGATTTTTATAATTTAAAAGACAAAAATTGAATAAAATAGTTTTTACTATTCAATAATCAGTAAATGTTTGTTTCGTTTTCTTTAATTTCTTGGTGCTTTTAAGTTTCGTTTCCTTTAACATTAATCCCCCAAAAAATATTTTTTTTATAAAATTTCTTTTCCGTTAGCATTAATCCCCCGAAAAATATTTTTTTATAAAATTTCTTTTCCGTTTTTCTTTGTTATACACATTGTTTTGATTTAAGTTATTAAACAAAATAAAAACCTGAAGAAAAGGTTTTCTAACTTCTTGGTGCTTTTAAGTTTCGTTCCCTTTAACATTAATTCCCCCAAAAATATTTTATTTTTTTTATAAAATTTCTTTTCCGTTTTTCTTGGTTATACACATTGTTTTGATTTAAGTTATTGAACAAAATAAACCTGAAGAAAAGGTTTTCACAAACATTCAGATACGGAATTCAAGCCTGCCACACAGATTTTCTACAGCACTAGCCACATAAAATATCTGAAGCTATTATACAACTTTACCAGAAAAATTCAATCTCTATAATGATGAACGGCTAACTCAACTGGCAAAATAAAATGCCTAATATGTCTAAATGCGATTACGTGGGAATGTACTAAACGTCAAACAGTGTATTTCCGTTAGGAAATTTACCTGAAAAAAAAAATTTTCAAAATTATCCCTATAGTATATTAGTATCTCTGTACTAAACGTCAAACAGTGTATTTCCGTTAGGAAATTTACCTGAAAAAAAAAATTTTCAAAATTATCCCTATAGTATATTAGTATCTCTATGGTCGGAAGAGTCTTGTTTGGGGTAGCCGACGATGACCCCTGAACGCGGCAAGCTCACGCAAAAAAGATTTCGAGGGCGAGAACTCAGAATCTTTGCCGTGTATTCGATGCAAATCTTGCGGCACGTATGTTTCCCCCAGAAAAAAATCATTTTTTTGCCTTTATGGATAACCGGAACCGTGTCAATGTAAAGTCATATAAGCATGTTATGGCCATTTAATTAAAATTAACTGGATGCAACGGGTACCCGTCGGCACAATACAACAGAACTATGATTTTGGCCCACACACAGTTACCGATTGGTATAATTTCTGTCGAGAAATGTGCTTGCTGGGATTTAGCAAGAGAGAGCCCATGAGAGGACCAAACACCATCGTGGAAATTGAGTCTCTTCTTCGGGGCAAGAGGAAGTATAACCGTGGCAGGTTACTTCGTGGTGACGTCCGAAAAGACGATGTCAATAACACGGACGATGAGGACCTACCTAGACCTTGCTCCCAATCATTCAAAACGAAGTCGTCCTCCACTCCGATCAATGGGCAGCTTACACTGGATTGGACCAGCTCGGGTATTCACCCGCAGACGGGCGCACACACACACAGACCATTGAGTCCACGTGGCACCACATGAAGACGACACTACTCCGCAACATGCGAGGTGTTAAGCCTGAGTTACTGGATTCCTATTTGGCAGAGCTGTGGGCAAGAAAGTTGTATCGCGATCATGTCGCATTAATGGAGAAGCTTATCGATTGGATCGTTGCAATAAAAACCGTTGCTATAGAAGCCAACGTCAAACCGTATTTGAATTCGATACGATTTGGTGTAAACACAACTTTTATGTTGTCTACCTGGTTGCAGCAACCGCTGTACTGACTGTAAGTTGTTTTGCGTACCCGCAAAAAAATTATGCAAATCAGCAAAACGGCTGTGGGCCGATGATCTTGAAAAAGTTATTCGGCAATTTCGAAACGACAACCTGTATAAGGCTGTGGGCCGATGATCTTGAAAAAGTTATTAAATTTTATTAAAAAAACAACCTGTATAAACGAGACGCAGTGAAAATTTGCGAAAAACACTTTCTTCCGTCTGACATAATAAACAGTAAGTCTTTTTATTAATTTTTGCAAAGTACTCATTTCATCATTTACAGAAGGTACACGGAAAGAGCTCGGTATGGGAGCAATACCAACATTAAATCTCCCACCGAAACACGGTAGCTTTAGTGGCTGCAAGTCAATTAGACCACCCCCAAAACCAAGATCATCATCACCACCACCACACTTTGAAACTTTCAATTCACTGGCTCAAACACCTCTTCCACTTGGCTGGACTAAAATTGAAAATAGCGAGACTATTAATTTATTTTTTGAAGATGTCAATTCACTGGCTCAAACACCTCTTCCACTTGGCTGGACTAAAATTGAAAATAGCGAGACTATTAATTTATTTTTTGAAGATGGTCATGACCAACCAATACTTCATTTGAAAATCTTTAAGGATTTCAGGGTTTTGGCTTCCTTTTATGGTTGGGGTGCTCCAGATTGTATACAGTTAGATGTTCAACATCAACCTCTTGCTAAAAAAGCCCTGAAATCTGTATTTCAGTACAGAACTTGTAGTGGCCTGCCGGGTGACCTAAATACGGGGGTGTGTCATTACATGACCAAGGCCAGAACCTTTCTGGAAGTAGATTAATTCCAGAAGTGAATATAATAACGCATAGGTGAGCAATAAGACAGTATCTGTACATGTAGGCCCAAACATGCAACTTTCAATTCACTGGCTCAAACACCTCTTCCAGTTGGCTGGACTAAGAACCTTTCTGGAAGTAGATTAATTCCAGAAGTGAATATAATAACGCATAGGTGAGCAATAAGACAGTATCTGTACATGTAGGCCTAAACATGCAACTTTCAATTCACTGGCTCAAACACCTCTTCCAGTTGGCTGGACTAAAATTGAAAATAGCGAGACTATTAATTTATTTTTTGAAGATGTCAATTCACTGGCTCAAACACCTCTTCCACTTGGCTGGACTAAAATTGAAAATAGCGAGACTATTAATTTATTTTTTGAAGATGGTCATGACCAACCAATACTTCATTTGAAAATCTTTAAGGATTTCAGGGTTTTGGCTTCCTTTTATGGTTGGGGTGCTCCAGATTGTATACAGTTAGATGTTCAACATCAACCTCTTGCTAAAAAAGCCCTGAAATCTGTATTTCAGTACAGAACTTGTAGTGGCCTGCCGGGTGACCTAAATACGGGGGTGTGTCATTACATGACCAAGGCCAGAACCTTTCTGGAAGTAGATTAATTCCAGAAGTGAATATAATAACGCATAGGTGAGCAATAAGACAGTATCTGTACATGTAGGCCTAAACATGCATTACATTTTAAATTTAAAAAGATATTAAATCTTTAACACATTCTAATCAGGGCAGAAAAGTGTCAGATATTTATGAAAGATGGACAGCAATGCAGAGAATGGTTGGGGTGCTCCAGATTGTATACAGTTAGATGTTCAACATCAACCTCTTGCTAAAAAAGCCCTGAAATCTGTATTTCAGTACAGAACTTGTAGTGGCCTGCCGGGTGACCTAAATACGGGGGTGTGTCATTACATGACCAAGGCCAGAACCTTTCTGGAAGTAGATTAATTCCAGAAGTGAATATAATAACGCATAGGTGAGCAATAAGACAGTATCTGTACATGTAGGCCTAAACATGCATTACATTTTAAATTTAAAAAGATATTAAATCTTTAACACATTCTAATCAGGGCAGAAAAGTGTCAGATATTTATGAAAGATGGACAGCAATGCAGAGAATGTGAGTGTGTTGAGAAAAAAGTAAATAGAAATACAAACCGAAGAAAGATTTACAAGAAGGTCAAAAGAATACCCATTAAAAGGATTCAATGTGGCCACACAATAAAGGAAAGAAGAATCAAATGCTCATTGGAACAAAAAGATGTTCGGTATTGACTATTGGTATTTCTTTCTAAAAACAGTGCTGAATTAAAATGCAATTACTTGACAGAATCACTGAATTAGAAACAAAAATTAAAAAAAACTTTGAGAATCTGAAGAACGTTTGGTTGAAGTAGAGGCAGATTTAGCAAATGATTTCCAAAATTTAATGGCCCAAGGTACAGTTTCAGCAAAAATAAATAACCTTTCACCCTTTAACCAGCATTTTCAACTTTAGTCGACAAGCAGGAAGTTAATGACTTCTATAAACTGTTTTGGGAAGAACAGATCAAACTTAATGGTAGCAAAACAAAAGGTGAACGTTACCACCCAGAGATTATCAAGTATGTATAGCTACTAATATAAAAGGATCATGTATATACGGTTTACAGACATTCGGTTGTTCATGCAGATTGTGCCTAAGCCTGGCAACTAAAAGTAAAAGTTGTTACGAGGAGCTGCGGGAGTCTGGTTTGCTTCGCCTACCCAGTTCCAGAACATTAAATGATTATAGGTAAGAATGCTCATGTTACTTTTCATTTGGAACAGTTCTAAATAGTAAAAATACTATTTTAGGAATCTTTACAGCACATCGCCTGGTATCCAACAGCATGTGTTGCAGGAGTTGAAGTTGGAGGCTGTAAAACTGCATTCTCATCAACGACTTCTTGTAATGTCTCTAGATGAAATGAAGTAGTGTAAGTAAATATTTTTATTATTACTTCTAATTTTAT